>NC_052047.1:186263971-186863971 GCF_903992535.2 Arvicola amphibius | reverse complement strand
GAGACAGGATTCACTATGTGGCCCAAACTCCATCTGTCTGTCTCTGAAGAGCTGCGATTATAGAGATGCCATCACCACATTTGGCTCCATCTGACTTTAGATCAGCAGTGTTCAGCAAACACCATGGTTACAATTGGGCATGGTGGTGTACGCCTTTAATCCTAGCACTTGGAAGGCAGAGGCAGAAAGCTCTCTGAGTTTTAGGCTAGCCTGGTCTACAGAGCTGAGTGCCAAGACAGTCAGGGCTACACTGAAACACCCTGTCTCCAAAAGAAAGAAAGAAATACCATGAGTAAGGTCAGGTATAATGGCACACACCTTTAAACTCAGCACTCTGTAGGTTGAGGCAGACAGATGTCAAGGCCAGTGTGTTCAACATAAGAGTTCAGGGCTACACAATGAGACCTTATCTCAAAAACTGAAAGGAGGGGGGGAAAAGAAAGAAAAAGAAAAACCATGACTATAAAGCTAATCCCAGAGAAGCTAAGGCAGAAGGATCAAGACTTTGAGGCCAGCATGATCTACAGTGAGACCCTGTCTCAAAACTACCAATTATAAACAAATAACAACATGTGTGTTCATATAAAACACAACATAAGCCATATTAGTGACCTTAACTTTTTTAAGTCACTTTATAAAAAATTACAAGGAGCCAGTAAAGACATTTGCTACTAGCCTGGCAACCTTAACTTAATCATTGCAAACTACATGGTTGAAGGAGAGACTGAATTCCACAAGCTGGCCTCTGACTTCCGCATTTGCATCATGATGTGTGCTTACACACACACGCTCCCTCCCTCTCAATGTAATTTTAAAAAGAATCTCTATCTTAAATTTAGTCTGCGTGTCTAAGTGCTCTGGCTCCAGTGTAGTGTGCGTGTATCTGGTGCCTGGGGAGGTCAAATTCCCCGGAACTAGAGGAACAGACAATTGTTATAGATGGCATCATATGGGCACTAGGAACTGAACCCAGGTACTTTAAAATAGCAATTAATGTTATTATCTGCTGAGCCATCTCTATAACCCCATAAATGTAATTTTAAAAGAAAATTTTGAGTTTTAAGAAAACAAAAACAAAACCAGATGGAATTTGGTTGAATAGCTTGACCAGCCTGGGCATAGTAGCACACACTAATTAACCCAGCACTTGGAAGGGAGAGGTAAGCAGATCTGAGTTTGTGGCCAGTCTGGTGTCTACATACCAGTAGTTCTAGGCTAGCCAGAACTACAGTCTCAAAAAACAAACCAAGTAATAGTTTGTCCAAAATACTGTCATAACATATGGCACTGGTCAAATTCCAAGTACTCTATGACCAGAAAGATCTACTTTATCAGCTTTATTAGTAAGCATAATTAATATTTTATTAAAAATTACAATTTACAGGGTCTTGGTAGATAGCTCAGAGGTCAAAAAGTGCCCTGCTCTGCCAAGGACCAACCAGAGTGTGGTGTCCAGAATCACACCAGGCAGCTTACAACCTCCTGTAACTTGAGCTCCAGGCAGATACAATGGCTCTGCTCTTCACAAGCACCACACAAACGCACATACCCACACCCCATATACAAAACAACAAGTAAAATACATCTTTTGGGGAGGTGGTTCGAGGCAGAAACCGATTTTTCTGTGTAGCCCTGGCTATTCTAGGACTCTTGAGAACTAGGCTGGCCTTGCACTCACAGAGCTCCACTTGCCTCTGCCTCTTGAGTGTTGGGATTAAGGCGTGCACTACCGTCATCTGGTGAGCAAACTTTTCAAACATTAGTAACAACGAACAGCTTACCTTCTGCACCTGGGCTTTGACCACGAGTCCTGGTAGCAAGTTATTCAGGTTCCAGCTTTGCTCCTCAGTTGCAAAGGCAGAAGAAATCTCTGAGTGCTCTACAGAGAGACTCACAATTCCTCCGTTGCTTTTCACCTCTTCAACCAGACAGGTCAGGTACTGGCCAATTTTGAGCTTAGCACCTGTAAACCCAGCCCCAGCACCCAAAAGAAGAGTATACCTTCATGAGAATGGCCCTTAACTGTGGGACCAAGCTAACCTGGAAAGTACCATGGCCCACCCACCCAGTGATCATCTGATGCTCATCAGCCATGAGAAGGGTAGGATGTCAACCTAACTGCTCTAGAATTCAACTATCTCACAGAAATGTGAACCAAATAAGCCAGGAGTGGCAGGCAAGTTCAGTAGACTCTGAGATAAAGCATACTGAAGCCTGTCTATCTCACCATAGAGACTAGTCATTCTCTGACCCTCCATGCATTATCTTTCCTATCAGCTGTCTTTAATTCCCCAAAGCCAACCAGCCTGCAGGATCACTCACTATTCTATCCTGTTTCTAATCAAAGTGGCAATGAAATATAAATATTTAAATATAACCCCGTATGTCTGAGCTCACCCCATGTCCCAGCCCCATCTCCACTGGCCCTCACCTTTGTTCTTCTGTAGTGACAGAAAAGCTCTGGTCCCAACAACACCAATGTCCACTAGGTAGCCATGGTCTTCCAGGCTTGAAACTGTGCCTGTCAGCAGCTGGGGGAAGGGAAGCAGTCCTAGAAGTTTCATGTCAAAGGCAAACAGGACACCCACAAATTCCACTACCATTCAAACATAAACTTTACAAATGGACTCCTCATTAATCATGGCACTCAACCTTGACATCATAGCTCCCTACCTGAAATCAGAAGGAAAGCTGTCAACTCTCTCAAGGGACTTAAGGGGTTTGTCTCCAGAAAGTGAGGAGTGTTATATATCAAGTTTGAAATGATACATGGACAGTGTTTAAAAACAGAAAAGTCTTTTATATTAAGTAGAGCAATGAGTTCCATGGCTCTATAGAATCACACCGAGAGCCAGGATTACCAAGAGAATCCAGAACCACACTTTTATCTTCCATTCATTTTTTTTCTCAACTCTTGAGAAAGCATATCTTGCCAACAACTTATACATTTCATGAGAAGCAGTGAGCAGCTTTGGCCTTACTGGTCTCTGTGAAGTCACTGAGCTCTCAGATGGAGAAGGGGAGACTGTCTACTACCTCCTACATTTGCTCTGAGAACTGCACAAGACAAAGTGCCAAAAAGAGCACTGTCAGGAAGGGGGACCCCAACACTTTTCAATTTGTTGCAATATGGCTTACTTTTGTTCTCTTTGAACCAAACTAAATCCTATTCAACTTTATAGGCCTTCCTTAAACCCCACTACTTCTAACCAAACATTTCAAGATACATCTGACCCTTAATCACCAGAACATTTGTATGCAGCTCCCTTTATTATACCTAGTGGACTTGGAGGATCTAGCCTAAGTTCACCTGTATCTCCAGAGTTGGGCATTCAGACAGCTGGTAGGCTGGTTGCTGTCTGACCTTTTCTTGCACTCACTGAGAGGTCCTTGACATCTCCCAAGGTAAGGTTTTGGAAAGACTTACTCTGTGAAGAACTAGTCGGGAGAGTATCACAAGAAACCCTTTTACCACTTCCGAGTCTCCCTGCAAGTACTTGACTGTGCCTACCAAAGAAGCTTCAACTTTTCTTTCTTCCCTCCACAATGACAGAATTAGATTCAAGTCTTCAATGTTCCCTGAGCACCTAACAGACTGCTACTCCAAAAAGACCCACCACCTGAACAGGCATTAAACAGAAAGTAAAAGGTGGCCTAAGCCACACCCCCAGGAGACAGCATGACATGCTCCTCCTCCCTGTGACATCCAGATACGCACCATGCCCGGCCTCAGGGCCTCAGCACTCAGCACTTTGTTGACATGTTTGGGGTTTACAGAGAGCTTGACAGTCTTCTTGCCCCTATCTGTGATGTCCAGGCTGCTCACCACACATCTCACCAACATTCCAGGTGAGAAAAGGTCAGGCAAGCGGAGTAGGTCCTGCATAATGGTAATAAGAAAGACCGGATAGATAGATGGATAGATATAGATGTATTTCATCTGAACTAAGAATCCATTGCCCAGTCTCAGCTCAGAGACTTCTCATGCTCAAACACTCAAAGAACCCAAAGTGTTTATCCACATGGAAGAGTCTATAGCTACGTCACCATCCTAAGTTTGGTGTATAGCCTTCAAATACTTCTGTAAAACAGGTAGTATGCCAACGATTCATCACAAGTTGTGTGGATTCACTGCCTCTATCTTATCTCCTCTTTCTGTCCTTCTCAGTCTGCTTACCTGCTAAGGCAGTAAGCTCTGTGACACTGACTCCATTTTGCAGTCCTTCTCTCACATGACATGGATTTATTGATACTGGGTTTGAACCTGAGGCCTCACACATGTTGAAAGCACATCCCAAGTCAGGCCTCTTGTTCTCTTACATGAATATTTAATGTTTCCCTTTCTATCCTCTGCCCCTCCAACTTCTTCTGACACCAACTCTCTTCAATTCAGCACTGACTCTAGACTCCGTCTTTCAGGCTCTTCTCATTCTAATTTGACCCCGTAGGTAACTTCTTCCCTTTCATAGCATCATTAAGTCCCACAAATTTGCTTCCACCCCAGACTTATTTGGACTCAGCAATAACCTGTCCCCTGGACACCTCAAATGTTCCTCAAATTCCACATAGCAGCCAAAGAATAACCATCTCTCCCATCAAACCATACACAGCAGAAACTCACAATTGGCCCCAGTACCTCTGTCTCACTATACATGTCAAATGTATCATCAGGCAAAGGCTGTACTGCTCTACCAACCCTTGCTAAATCCTGGCCCTAAACTGCATCGATCTTAATGCCTATGTTATTGCTATGTTAATAGCAATAGCCTCCTGAGGGGTCTAGGCATTTGCTAATGCCATTTGAGCTTATTCGCTATACTGTCCACAGCAGGCCCACCCCTGTGAGAATATTTCAAAGACTTCATTTTGACTGCAACATTTAAAACTAATTGTTAATATGGTCTGTACAGCCATGTATAATCCAGCTTCTCCACAGCTGCCCACCTTCATTCTAAGCTGCTCTACCTTTTGCTTTTCTTATGCTAACAGCACTTCGCTTCCTGCTACAGCTTGACTTGCTTAAACTCCCCTCTTCCTGTACCTGGGAAACCTTCATCCTTCAGACCTCAGCTCCAATGGTATTTTCTTATAGAGGTGTTCTAGGTTCCCTAGACTAAGTCAAAAATCCCTGTATTGTTTAAAAAAATACAACCCCTGGGTCAGCAAGTTGGATCAGCAGGTAAGAATGCTTGCTGAACATGCCTGAGGACCTGTGTTGGCTCCCAGGAACCCACATGGTGGAAAGAGAGACCCGAACCTCACAGGTTGTCCCTCTGACCTCCATGTGTGCTATGGCATGTGCACACCCGCACAAAGTAAATATGAAACATAAAAAAAAAAAAAATGGCTTCCATGGCACCGTATTTTCTTTTCTCAACATTTCTATTCTAATTCCAGGGGCAAGTTTCATCCGACACCCCTTACCTCCAGAGGCTCTTCTTGGGCCACCTGCTCGTTCAGCTTCTGAGTGTAGGCATCACAGATTTCAGTCACTTGCACAAACCCTTGGAGGCCATTGGGAAGGCTGATCACCAGTTCCAGTTCATTCACCTCTTTCACACAACCCAAAATCCGCATTCCCTCACACAGGGACTAGAAAGGAAAAAATATATAGTAACTACATGCAGTAAAGCAGACAACAATGACAGCAGTTAGGGGGACTTTGGTTCTCTGTCCCGATACCAATACTAGAGATTTTATAAACAAAAGGAAAACACAGGCATGTGTATATATCCAAGCGTTATCAGCTATCTGGTTGACTGCCAGGGAAAATCTTGATCAGACAGGGCTGCTAGAGCCGCCAGCACACTCTACCATACCCTAGCGGCACTCATGCGGAACACCCAGAAGACAGCACGGGAAGGAGACAGACCACTGAAGCAATGGCAGCCAGGAGTGTGCCTGTCCCTTCTAGAGGGTACAACCATGACACGGCTTCTGGAGTCCTCAAACATGGGGGAAAGTGGGCTTTCTTTTGTCAGGAGTTTGAATTTTCATGACACCAGCATCACATTTTTACATGAAATCTCTAGTTTTCTAAAGTATCACCAAGTTAAACAAATTTTTTAAAATATCACAATAGAAAACAAAATATTTCTGCAGGCTAATGAATTACCCCCAGAGCAATCTATTTTCCTATTTTAAAATGAACATATATTGGAGGATGAAGGTAAAGATAATATAAAATTTTAAGAACCGTAAGACCACACCATTGATCTGAGGCCATTTCACATCTACACAATGAATGAGCAGAGGTCAGGCAAGGTTGGACATACCTTCAATCTTAGTATTCAACAGACAGAGGCAGGAAGATCACTATTAGTAGGAGGTCAGCCTGGTCTGCATAATGAATTCCAGGCTAGTCAAGGGATAGATGGTGTGATTTGGTCTCTAGTTCTAACTTCTACTAAAAGACAAGCAAAACCACACATATCTAACCATTTTCGTGATTTGTTTCTTGAGACAGAGTCTTGTGCATCTCAGACTAGCTTGGAACTCACAGTTACGGATGACCTTAAGCTTCTGATCTTCCTAACCCCAGTCCCTAAGTGCTAGGATTACAAGCATATACCACCACATCTAGTTCATGTGATGCTGAGGCTCAAACTCAGGTAGACAGAGTGGGGATAGGGAACAGATGGGAGGCAGGCTGACTATACACAGTACTCCCTGTATGTGCGAGATGGAGGTCCTTGGCTACATAGACAGGTCAGACAGCATAAGACTTTACCTCAAAAAACCCCCAAACAGCTGGGTGATGGTGGCGCACGCCTTTAATCCCAGCACTCTGGAGGCAGAGGTAGGCGGATCTCTGTGAGTTTGAGACCAGCCTGGTCCACAGAGCTAGTTCCAGGACAGGCTCCAAAGACACAGAGAAACCCTGTCTCGAAAAAACAAAACAAAACAAAACAACAACAACAAAAAAAAAACCCAAACAGAGCCAGGCAGTGGTGGCACACACCTTTAATTCCAGCATGGGGGTGGGTGGGGTAGGGGATTGGGGGGGGGGGGGGGGAACAACCCACACCAGACAGGCGAATCTCTGTGAGTTCAAGGCCGGTCAGGTCTACAAATCAAGTTCCAAGACAGGCTCCAAAAGAAACCCAAACCAACCAAATAGAAAGACACCAGGCGGCATTAGTTAATAAGCAAAGGAAATTAAGCTCATTTCTCATAATTTGCACTTGTCTCTATAGACACATACAGAAAACATAATTGTGTGCACGTATGTATACAAGCAAAGAATGAAGGAAAAGAGGGAAGAGCACACAGACTTAAAAACAAGGAGCATGTTAAAGAGAACACCAAGTATTACAAACCTCAACACTGAGGATTTCAAATTTTTCTCTCACAGATTTCTTGATGTCTCTCTTTTCAGTTTTCAGTTTTTTTGTTTTCATGGGCCCTTTCTGGCTCTTCTTCCTTTTAGTGGATTCTTCTTCTGTGGAGATCTTAAGAGGGAAAAAGATTCGTGGATGCAGAAGAATGATATGCAGCAATCTTAGCTGTCACCACAGGTTTGGGGTCCTGTTACCTTGCTCTGCTACTTTACCCATCCCCCCCCCCCATTGTCTTCATTTCTGCTGCAGTCCCAAGCCTAGTATCCAGGTGCCAACGCTCCCCTTGCCCAGGGTCTGAGAAGCCTCCTCCAACTTCCCAATGTCTCTTCTGTCCTGCATTCTTCCTCTGGTGAGCAGGGTGGACACTGGGGTTCCCTAGCTTGAGAAGCCACGTGTCACGTGGAAATGGAGTCCCGAGGCTCAGGGAAAAACTCCAACGTTTTTCCACAACAAGCTTTATGCTTTCAACAAAACATATACCTTCCCTACAGCTCAGTTTCTCAGCATGGAACAATGACTTTTACTCTAGAATACATAGGAGAGATTGTATAATACCAATGACCTAAGGCCACACACCCCTAAATGGTGGTTTTCCTTCTCTCCAGCATCAAGAGCACAAACCACTCTATGAGACTGAATTTTAATGTAAACTCTCCTTACTAGGACTCCTTTTAAATAAATGCCCAATGATTAGAACTGGGACAAAGGAGCTCAGGAGAAGACAACTTGCCTAACATGCACAAGGTCCTAGGTTCGAGCCCAAGAGCCACAAACAAAACAAAAATTCATTATCAAATCCCTTTTGTCCATCCTTAATCAACTGGCACAGACTCCCTCAGGACAAGTTACAAAAGCATTTCAACATCAAACACTAAATGTCAAAAAGAAGCCTGAGGTGGCAGAGACTCTCTAACAAGTTCAATTTCTAAAAGTGACATCAAAGAGAAACACACTGGAACATAACTGCTGCCAGCGAGGCTCGGTCTTTCCAGAGATGCTACCAAGTTTCAGGTCTCACCAAAGCAGCACACCACTTACATCAAATAAGTTGTCCTGTTCAACTGCCTGCTGGGAAGGTTTCTCTGATTTGTGGCTTTTTCTTGTACCCCCTCGGGGGAAGTTTTCTTCCAGGTTTGCCATGTTTGGGTCTCCTAAAGCTGATAGAAAGAATAATGGTGAGATGTAGCACTGGGAGCAGGTTTCATAAAGGATGTGATTCATGGCAAGAGAACCTTCTAGCAAGGCACTAAACAAGATTCAAGAGTACGTTATATATAGTTGATATGCTAGGTTCTTGTTAATCCATGTCTTTCCAACTTTGTATGTCTCAAAACCATGAACTATACACTATGTACCATCTTCCAGGAAAGGATTCAATATAGTAAATGTTCATTCAATATTAATTATTGCAATTATGTCAGGTGTGTGCTCATCTGTGCATGTGTATGTATAGAAATACAATATGTAAGTAATTTAAAATGCAAATCAAATTATAAAGCATAAACAAAAAAGTGACAAGATTCAGTAAAGGCAGCAAGCTTCATGAGAAAGATGCTTTTGAGCTGAATGTTCAATAAGTAGGAAGCCAGGTCTGATGGGCCACACCTTTAACTCCAGCACTTGGGAAGCTGAGGCAGGCCTAACTCAAATACCAAAAATTAGTTATCAAAAATAACTAATAATAATAAATAGGAATATAAGTAGAAAATGTGGGGGGGAAACACTGAAAAAAGCCTATTTTTCGAACATACCAGTCATTTGCCTATTAAAAAACTGTTTGAAGGGCTTCTTTAAAAACTGAACACTCGAGTAAACTTAATAACAAGTTACATTTTAGAAATCAACTTGGGCTCTTCCGTGGAGGAAAATTAAAAACTAAGTAGCTTGTCTTTACTTGGTACTTCAGAGACTTGGGGGAAGTGACAGAATACCGACTGGAGAGAAAAAGAACGAAGTCAAAGCAAGTAACTCAAAGGCAAGTTTTAGAAACAGAGTGTAAGGGTTGAAGAGACACCGAGCAGGTCATGGGAACCAGAGCTAGGTATAAATGAAGACACAAGACAGGTTTGGTTTATTCTGAGATACCTGGGAATAAAAGTTCAGTAACAGCGTGAGACTGAAAGAAGTGGCGACCGAGAAGAAATGCAGGATTTGGTCTGCAAGGGTGCATGCTTCACAGAAATAGGGCCACTGTGCTGGGAATCCAACCCTTAATTCCCATTTTAGACCCGATGAGACTGAGGCGCCAAAGAGTCTGGCGATCACGTGCAGGGAAGGCACTAAAAGGGTACTTGAAGTGGTCAGTCTGGCTTACAAGAGCTGCTAAGGCAAAAAGGGGCATGGGTGGGGAGACCACCCATGCCGACTCAGGGGTGCGTAGCAGGAAGGCCGGAGACCCGGGCCAGGAAGCCGAGGTGGGAGCCATGAGGTCTCCTCCCTCTCGCCGAAGCTCCCGGGTCCCAGCCCCGCCGCTCCCGCGACTGCCTACCTCACCGACCGGTTCGAAGCGATCGCACGCGCAGGAAACCGCGCCAACAGCCCCACGCCGCTCTCCTAAAGACGTCAGCAGGATCCGTTCTACTTCCGTTAGGACGGCCAGTCAGACACGGGCCGAGACAGGAAGCAGGGGGGAGGGACTTTTGATGATAGCCAATCAACGCAGAGGGCCCAGTCGCCGCGGCCAGTCCGTCGCGTGGGGGGGGGGAAGGGAGTGTCTTCCGGTCGGGCTGAGCTGTGGCTGGGTTTGTTGAAGGACATCAGCTGCGGAATTTGTGATTTGGGAGAAGGTGGGTGAGAAAGGGCTCTCGGCTGCTCGGGCCGCTGACTGGGCTTCGCAGGGCCGACTAGAACCTGGCCGTTTTCCCCGTCTCGCACTAGCGAGAGGTCTTCGCTTTGCGGGGACGGGACGGTGGGGAATGGGAATGGCGCCGGAGAAAATGAGGGTCGGGGCCCTGCGGTGCGTCTGGGAAGCCTCTGCACCACGAGGTGAATGCACCCCAAGGCTCGCGCGGTTCGCGGAGAACCTTATATTCCATTTTCCAGTGGGAAGGTGAGACCCGTCGAGAGAGCTCCCCAAGGTCATCCTATAGTGTTGGAAGCGATCTCTAGCGTCTCACCCCATCTCTGGCTAAATTCTGTGTTTTGGCTTATATGGCCTTAACGATTTGTTTTCTCTGAGCTGCAGTCAGGAAGCTAGCCCTCCCTTAACTGCGCGGCAGTCTTTGTCAAAACTAGAGCAAACGCGGAGTGGCCCTTGAAAATCTCCAGGCCTGAGCGCGATTAACGGGTTAGATTTAAGTCTGTGTTCCGGAAGTAATCAGCTTGTGGTTCGGGACCCCCCCTTCCCAGATATTTATCTGCAAAAATATTTACATTACGATTCATAGCTATTAAAATGGCAGCTATGAAGTAGCAACGAAATTAATTTTATGGTTGGGGATCACCACAACAGGAGCTGTATTAAAGGGCCGCAGTATTAAGAATCGGTGGAAAGGTTCTACAAAAAGCTCTTTCTTGTAGCCCCTGGGCGCCTTTGAGGCGACTTTCCTTTACTTAGACCTGGTCATCTCGGTACTCCAGATAGGTGTTTGTAAGACAGGAGAATAGCAATATCCAGGAACCGATTGCGAAGCAAGGACAACTGATCACCCTAAGCCTTTAATGAAACACCCGTTTCACAGGAAGAGTGACATGGAGAGACTGGTTGTTTTTAAGAGTGGTATTGGGTTATTTAAAAGCAAGCAAAATCTATCTGTTTAAACTTTCTAACGGAATGCTGTTTAACCATAATAAATCTTTAAAAATAATTAATCACAAGTATTAGTCTTAGATGATCTTTTAACTATTGTATGGCTCTAAAAACTTGCATGTGATTTCAAGAACACATTTTAGTTCATTTATTCCTATTGCCAGGTGTGAATGGCTTATGCCTTTAAGCCCAAAGCTATCAGGCAGATCTCTGAGTTCAAGGCCATCCTGGTGTATGCAGTGAGTTCCAGACCATCTGGCTTTGCTTATTGAGACCCGTCTTTTAAAAAAATAAAAAAATCCCATAAAGGGCAGCGTTAATAAAAAGTTCCTGGTCATTACCCCAAAACAATATTCGGTTTGTTGGAAGGTGCAGACCTATAATGCTTTAAGCCTTAATATGACCATTGTTTGCTGATGGTGGTGCACGCCTTTAATCCCAGTACTCTAGAGGCAGAGGTGGGCAGATCTCTGTAAATTCAAGGCCAGCCTGGTCTAAAGAGTGAGCTCCTGGACAGCCAAGGCTACACAAAGAAATCCTGTCTTGAAAAGCCAAATGATAATACCATTGTTTATCTCGCCAGCAACACGACTGTTCTTCTTCCATCTAAGCCTCTTTAAGACCCCAGTTCCTAGCCGGGCGGTGGTGGCGCACACCTTTAATCCCAGAAGCAGAGGCAGGTGGATCTCTGAGTTCGAGGCCAGCCTGGTCTACAAGAGCTAGTTCCAGGACAGGCTCTAGAAACTACAGGGAAACCCTATCTCGAAAAACCAAAAAAAAAAAAAGACCCCAGTTCCTATACCATGTCTTTGTTCTGAAGTCAGAATTAGTTGTCTTTGGAATGCATTCATCCTTGTTCCAGTGTCTTGTAGAGTGACTGACAGCACCTCAGCGCTGGCCCACCCTGCACTGTACCAGGCTAGCATAGCAGTCAGTGAGTTTCTGTGAGGTTTCTCGTGAGAACCCACTTCATAGCTCTAAGAAGCATCATGAAGTGCATGGAAAGCATGCGCTGTCATAGTTTAGGAAAGGGAAACTTGACAAACTATGAATGGTGATTTTCCTGCTTTGGCTAGATTGGCCAAGGAACCCAAAGAAGTTTAGATTTCCTTCACTGTTCCAGTAACCATTTTGAAAATGTTCAAAATTAAGGTCTGAAATTTGTTGCAAGATCTTGAGTAAGAATGCTTCTGAAGCCCTTTGAATGGTAAACAAAGGGGATGCCAGTTTCCATAGCAACAGCACCCTTACTGTTCTCTCCCACTTCCATTTTATTTAGAGCCAGTCTACCAATCTTGCTTGGACCTCGACCAGCTAGTCCAAGTTGTCATTGGGGTCTGTGGCTCAGTCGTGGTAGGTAGGCAGTCATACATAAAAAACTTTGAGTGGTTTTGAATTCTGCTGTGGCTTTCTGGATTTGTGTCGGCATTTTTCATCCTTTTCCCTCACTGTCCCCTCCACCCACCCCACCTAACTTGTTATGATCCCCTCCTTACAGCCAGATAGTGCCCCATCTCCCTTCATATGTATCAAACAGCTTCTTTCTTCCTCCCTCTCCTCGTCCTTAAAATCTCTTCCTCCTTTATCAAGGTCCCTTTTTGTTTTCGTGATTTAACACAGACATACACATACATATATGCATATATATTTAAGTCTAGGGTCTATATACAAGAGAAGATATTGGGTATTTGTTCCGAGTCTGGCTTATTTAATGCAATGATCTGTTGTACCCATTCTCCTGCTTGCAGCATAATTTCATTTTGGGGGCCAGGTGGGGTGGGGGCATGCGCCTTTAATTCCAGCACTTGGGAGGCAGAGGCAGGCAGATCTCAGTTTGTTCGAGGCCAAGCTGGTCTACAGAGTAAGTTCCAGAACAGCAAGAGCTGTTACACAGGGAAACTCTGTCTCGAAAAAACAAGAGAAGGGGGAAAAGTTCTTTTTTCCATTTTTCTCATGGCTGATACGTACCACGTATTCTTTATCTACTCATCTGTTGACAGACATCCAGGCTAGTTCAGTTTTGCTTGGTGAATAGTCTAGCAGTAAACATAGTTATGCAAGTATCTTTGCGGTGCTTTGATTTAGTCTTTCAAGTATATACCGAGTGGAATAACTGGGTTGTATGGTAGTTCTGTTGATAATTTTTTGAGAATCCACCACACTGACTTGCACAGTGGCTGAACCAGTTCACACTCCTCCAGCACTGTGGAAGGAGCCTCTGTCCGACATTTCACAGGTGTGTTGTCGCTTTCTTAAATGCAGTTTCTCACATTGAAAGAAATAAAACTGGATGGTGGCACATGCCTTTAATCCCAACACTCTGGAGGCAGAGGCAGGCAGATCTCTGAGTTCAGGTCAGCCTGGTCTACAGAGCAAGTTCCAGGACAGCCAGGACTACACAGAGAAACTCTGTCTGCCGGGGCGGGGTGGGGGGGGGGACTGTATTTTCTCCAGGAGTTTCCCTATATAATTATTGAGCATTAAACATTTTTCTGGTGTGTGTATTGTCTATTAAAATTGCCTAGAGAAAGAGAGAGAGAGTGTGTGTGTGTATTAAAATTACCTAGAGGCCTTACAAGACAGATAACTGGACCGGGATTTCTAATTCAGTATGTCTGTGGTAGGACCCGATGATTTGCATTTCTAACAAGTTTCCAGTGGGTCTTATGCTGCTACTTTAGGGACCAAACTTTGAGAGACGTTGATGAGCCCTGAAATACCCAGAAGTAGAGTTGATTTTTAGCATCACTTGGGGCCTCCTTCCATGTGGTGCACCGATAGGTACACATAGTTTCCTTCAGTAGCAATTGTCATTTATCAGTTCATGTTGATTTCTCATCTTTCCACTTTTGTAAACAGTGTTCAGTAACAATCTGTGAACCATGTATTTCTGCCTTGTGGTATTTCTGAAAGGTAAATTCTTGGAGGAAAAATGACCCAGCTAGATAGAAGGTATATTTGTTATATAATTTGACAGACACTTTAAAATGTTACAGTTTACGCTCCACACAGTATTAAACCCCAGTTGTAACAATGCTTGTTGTAAGTTCATAGTTAGTTTTACCTTTCTTTCTTTTTTGGGGGCGGGGGACATGATCTCATGTTTAACCTGCAACTCAAATCAGCCTGCCTCAGCCTCCCTTGTGCTGGGATTGAAGACCTGTGCCACGCCAAGCTGATCTTAATTGCTTTGTGAGGTTGACTCTCCATTTTCTATTTCCTTTCCTTTAGATTTCTCTTTGCAAGGACAAGTAAAATATTTTTGCCAATATTCTTCAAGAGGTTTTAGCTCCATTGTTTACACTTAATACCTTTATCTGTTTGGGTATAAGGAGTAGGTTCCAGCTTCAGAAACCACTGTTGACTGACACAGTATCAACACCAACTGGTCTGTCTCCCGTGGAAGTCCTGAGTGATTTATAGTGAGAAAAGCTGTGAGAACGTTAATCTCTTCAGTTGGTGTTTACCACTGAGAAAACGTGAAAAGCATTACAAACTCCAACCTTCAGCTGGTCTTTAAAGTGTTTTAATTCAGTGTTTACTAAATATAACACAGGATGGATAGAGAATGTGAACATTGAGCTGTACTGAGTCAGAAGACACTTAAAGACAGCTCTTCTCTTCCTCTGCTAAGTGCTTAACTGTTCTGGAGTACTTAGAAGAGCAATGGGGGGCGGTCCTAATAACAGTCCTTAATAGCTAGGCCTTTCCCACCAGCTCTGCTATTGCAATGTCAGCTGAACCACAGAGATGACATAGGTTTTGAAACTGAATTTTTCTTATAAATTGCACCCAAATCAATATTTTGTTCCTTTTTTTGTTTGTTTTTTTTTTAAGATTGAAGTCATGGCTGGTCCTGAAAGTGATGCCCAGTTCCAGTTCACTGGTATTAAAAAGTATTTCAACTCTTATACTCTCACAGGTAGAATGAATGTAAGTATTAATTACATCTCTAAGCACTTATATCTTAGAATAAAAGAGATATGACAACTTTCATTTGCATCTTTTTTTTCAGTGTGTTCTGGCCACATATGGAGGCATTGCTTTGTTGGTCCTGTACTTCAAGTTAAGGCCTAAAAAAACCCCAGCTGTGAAAGCATCATAACTGGTAAGGAATTGCCACTTTAAAGTTTGTAACTTAGCCATCTGCTGTCAAGGTTTTTCTCTTCCCTTATAAAAAAATAAACTATTGGCACTCTGAAATTTACTGCATACCTGAAAGCAAACACTGGGTATAATATACCTGTAAGCTCAACAGTGGGGGAGCAGGGACAGGACTGCAGGTTAAGAACAGCTTGTGCTGCATAGCAAGACATGGTCTCAGCACAATTGAGAGAGAACAGGAGTTGGGTGTAGTGTCTTATACCTGTAATCCCTGCTGCACTGGGGAGGGGGACGCAGGATGGTCTTGTGAGTTTGAGTCTGCTTTGACTCCAAAACAAAACAAAAACCCACCAGAGAAAGGCATACAACAAAATGATGTTTTCTCAGGCTTAAGTGCTTTCCCAGAGGATTATGGAACACCTAGCTTTGTAAGAGGGTATGTCTTTTATGTCAGCTGGTATAGACTGTAGTTTTCCCTAAATTGGCATGTTCACAAAAAATTGTCTTTTGGGCCTTGTTGAAGTACTTTTTTTTTCTCTCACCATTTGTCTCTTAATACAATTAGGTGACTTCTGTATTTTATTTTTGGGAGCTTATTTATGTATTTGCACACTCACATGCCATGACACTGGTGTGGAAATATGTGAACAACTCTGGGGAGTTGGCTCGCTCCCCCTTGTTGAGACAGGTCTCATTTCTGCTGTCATGCTGCACTGTGCATTCCCAGCTAGCTGGTGTGTACAAGCTAGCTATCCTGTCCTCCCCCAGTCTCTTCATAAGAGTGCTAGAATTACAAATGTGCCGCTGCATCTGGCTGGGATCAAACTCAAGTCTTCATAGTCTCCTCAGCTCAACTATAAGCTTATGTAATTTGGTCGGGTTTTGTTTGTTTGGGTTTTGAGACAGTCTTGTTTATATTATAGCCCAAATGGTTTCACAGTTGTAGCAATTCCTCCTCAACCAGCTGAGTTTTGAAATTACAGGCATGTGCCACCATGCCCGGGGCAGAGGTGGGGATTAACCAGAGCCTGGACAGTCGCTCAGTGGTTAAGATCAAGTACTGTAAGAATAGAGAACTCGAGTTCAGATCCCAGCACCCATGAAAGGTAGCTCAAAAGTAACTTCAGGCATCTAAAACTCTTTTTTGGACTTTCATACAGAAACACACATGAAACTTATGGTGCTGGGGATCAAACCCAGGGCCTTGGCAGGTGCTAGGCTGCCGCTCTGCCTAGTGACAGTCCCAACCCTAACCTTTAGTATATGAAGTTGCAAGTATTTGCTGAGTTCTAGTAGCTTTATATTTTCATAGAATACTGGAATTTCCCCCTGAAAAAAAAAAAAAAAAACCCTTTTAAGGTTTTCTTACAGTCCCCTTCGATCCCTTTTACCTATCCAGAAGTGAGTAAATGTGGTGTTAGCAGCACCTGTGCAGAAAGCCAGAAGGCTAGAACTCTGTAGAATGCTTTCTTCACTTTGGTTCTGCTCTTAAAAGCTTTACCCATCTTAAGTCTGTTAAAAATAGGAACTATGTAGTCCAGTATATTCTTATTCCTTTTTGGGTACTTTGCCCAGTTTTCTGCATGAAATTACTTCTGACTTTGGGAGGGTAGTGTATCTCCATGAAAACTTTATCTTGAACCGAGCAGTGTTGGCACACGCCTTGAATCCCAGCCCTCAGAAGGCAGAGGTTGGTGGATCTCTGAGTTCGAGACCAACCTGGTCTACAAGAACTAGTTCCAGGACAGCCAGGACTTAAACAGAGGAACCCTATCTCGAAGAACAAAAAATATCTTGAAAACAAAGTAGTATCTCTTACCTATTTATATGTCTGTCCTACTGACTCTTAAGAATCTGATGAATTTATTTTATCTTGGGGGGTTGTGATAATTACTGATTGTCATAAAAATAGAGTGGAGCACATTTGTATCAAACTTTTTTTTGCTGTTTTGTAGGGTCTTTCGATGTCTGACCTCGTCTGTTAAGTTCCATGCCTGAAGAAGCTGATGTCAACTCATCATGTAATACTCAATTTGTACAATAAATTATGAACCTGGAAAAGCTGGTTGTCTTTATTTACAAGATATCAAAAATATAAAACTGTACAAAATGCAACAAAGGCAAAAACTGGCAGTGACTTGGTCTAAATCTCTTAGTTTTCCAAAGCAAGGCTCAGTACTGGAGGTAAGCAACTGAAATGTCTGACTTCAAGTGTACTAGGTCGTATGTAGCCATGTCAGTTGAAGTAGAATATGGGATCTAGATCTCTTCACCTGGTCTGTAGAGTGACTGCACTCAGAACTTAAAAGGTAACAATTGAGATGTCAGTGGCTGGTCGGTACTTCTAGATCTTAGGAACTGTAGTTCCTACCCAGTTACATACATCCCACTAGTCATGGTGAAGGAAAGCATGTTAGTGGGTGGTTTACCATAGTGCTTGCGTGCCGTACAGTAACTTCATTTTACAGCAGACACACACATGCTCATAGAGCTCTTCAGCTACTCAAGATGGTACTGTATTTCTTAGTTTGAATCTTGAAGCAGAATAAATTGTTTAAATCAAATTGACTTCCTTTCTAAACATAATAAATTAAAATAGCATTTGAACAGAAAAATGCATAGTTTCCACACAATCCAAAGCACCATAAATGTCCCCTCCATGAACATAATACCTCTTATTCAACTAACGGAAATTAGTTCAATGTGGTTGCTAGAGAAACGTGGAACTGTCCTGTTCAGATTTTCCAAGCAGCATACTCCCAGATCCATGTAGACAAAAACATTCTTTGTAGCTTAAATACTAATCACTGAGGTATTTGCTTTTTAGTCTCCCTTTTCCAAACAGTAGCTTCCAAAAGGTCTCTAATACCGCTGGTTTATTGCGGACTGTAAGCTCCTGCAGCTAGAACCAAGTTTCTTCGAGTAAAATGTAGGTGTACAACTGGTGTTGATTTGGTCATATATGTACCCAATAATAACTCCTGGGAATTCTCAGGTAGGTTTATATGCCCAGTGGCGGTAGTAAAGTCATCAGTCTCTAAATCTTCAAATGCTTTAATGGCATCCCATAACCGTACTGTATTATCCATTGAACCTAAAAGAAAGCCAAAGAAAATATCAGTGTCTGACACATCTAGAGTCTGACATTTTCCCATGTATACTTTGTGTTTGCCTTGTTTGTTTTTATGAAAACAACCTTTACCCCAAAGCCATTAAAATAATTTACCTGATGCCAGTATTTCACCATCTCTACTAAACCTAAGTGAACACACTGTATCAGTGTGGCCTTTTAATTCTCCAACCATCAAGCCATGTCCAATATCCCAAAGAAGTACTCTGCCATCTGTGGCTCCTGTGGCCAGGAATCTCCCATTGGGAGAAAATGTCAAGGAATGAATTGGTCCCTAGAAAAGAGCAAAATAAAGTTAAGTATATCTGATAAGGCCAAGACAGAACTGTAGTTTAGTGGCATGAATACTATATTTAAAGCGTGCATGCTGCTAGTTACTATTTTGACTCTGAAAGGATCTGTGTGTGCTGGAATAAGAAAGGTGTAAGATACCTTGTGTCCAGTGAAGATCCTGACACAGTTACCATTGAGCACATCCCAGAGCCGCACAGTTCTGTCTGCAGAGCCCGTAGCAACATAGTTGGAATTTGGATGAAATCTAGTACAATTCACATCAGCAAGATGTCCAGCAAATATCCTTAAAGGCTGATAGTGATCTGTAGCCCAAAGCCTTTTTGAAATTAATAGAAATAAGAAATAATAGTAATTAATTGAAATAAAATTTAACCCCAAAAATTGGTACATCCAGATGAAAGTCATTTCTCAATGGCACCTCCTTGCCATCTTAAGGAAAGACAACAGAAGATTGGGCCTAGTTTGAGACAGGATCTCACTATGTAGCCTTGGCTGTTCTGGAACTCAAGATATCTGCAGATCAGGGTGGCCTTAAACTCAGCCCCCTACCTTAATCTTCCAAGTGCTAGGACTAAAGGCATGTGCCACCATGTCCTGTTCTAGAGTGCTGGGATTATGGGCATGGAAATTTATTTATTTATTTATTTATGGCTTTTAGAAACAAGATGTTCTCTGTGTAGCTCTGGCTGTCCTAGAATTCACTCTATAGACTAAGCTCTGCTTCCCAAGTGCTGGGATTAAAGGAATCCACCACCACCACCACCCAGTTTATATAATATTATTTTATGTGCATTGGTGTTTTGCCTACATGCATGACTGTGTAAGGGTGTCGAATCCCCTGAAACTGGAGTGACAGACAGTTCTCGGCTGCTATTTGAGTGCTGGGCATTGAACCTGGGTCCTTTAGAGCAACAGCCAGTTGCTCTCAGCCTCTGAGCCATCTCTCCAGCCAGCATGTAAATTTTATGATTCTTTGTATACGCACTGCTTCCCACTCCTAATGCACAGAAAACCATTTTCCTGTAGTGTGGGTAACTACATAGTTTCTAGCAAGAATTTCGCCAATGGAAACTTTACGATAACAGGAGACAAAAAGGTGCTCATAGTGGGAATGGGAAACAAGACACATCTGATGGGAACGTTAGAAATTACATTAAAGCAGGACCCTTAGTGTATACATAATGAAAGACAGAGTAATATTCTTCCTCACATTCATTTCAAACTATGGCAATAAATGCTTATCTTCTCAAAAAGTCAGCCCTGATAACATGAAGTTTGCTGGACTTTGTATGCCCAACAAGAATCAGTTATGTTCAGTAAATAAACCCATGAGATCATAGTGTTCTTACCGAGCTACTCGGTCATGGCCTCCTGACACAAAATAATATCCATATGGAGAAAACTGTGTGTCCCATACTGGGTAGTTGTGTCCTTTATATCCCACCAAGCAAGTAAATGTCTGAAGGCTCCAGAGTCTAACAGTTCCATCCTCTGAAGAGGAGAGCAGATAGTTCCTGAGGAGAGGAGGTGATATGTTTGATTTCCAGAATAATTTGGTTACCTGTTCAAGTTTCTTCTCATTCTCACATTTCAGCAAATGACTTAGGGAGGTATATCTCAGTGTGTGCACACATACATGTGAAGATGCGCAGATAGTGCTGAGGACTGAACCTCAGGCCTTGCACATGACAGGCAGGAAATCTACCACTGAGCCCCCTCACCTGTGTGTGTGGTATGAGGTATGCATGGGCATGTTCAGGTGTCTTCCTTGAGCAATCTCCCAGATGAACCCAGAGCTTGTCAGTTTTCTCCAGAGATCCCATCTCCAGCTCCAGAATACTGAGATTACAGGAGGGCTGCCATGCCAGTCCAGCATTTATGTGGGTGCTGGGGATCCAAAATCTGGTCTTCACACTTGCATGACAAGCACTTCACCACCCACTGAGCCATCTCATCCCCACCTCTTTATTTATACTTAGAACCAAAAGCTAAAATTATTAAACTAATGTTAAAATGAAATACTGTCATACTATATTCTGAATATCAACTATATAAAGCTAATTATTAAAAAAATATATAGTGATTATGGGGAGGGGGTCACAGTACTTTAGAAAAGAAAAAAACAGTAAATAGTCTGATAACTCATATGTATGATCTCAAGAATTTGGGAGATTGAGGCAGGAGGCTTGCTGCAAATTCAAGGCCAGTCTGGAATACAGCATGAGACTCCATTTCAAAACACCAAAAAATATAATAATAATATTTAGAATAATAAAAAGTATGTTTACCAAGACAGCCTAAAAAACGAAGTATGTCAATTGTGGATATTATTTCCTATCTGCATGGGCTATATTTAAAAAAAGGAAAGGAGTGGAATGTAGCTCAGTAGTAGAAGACTGGAGTCTAGCATTCAACTAGCTCTACTCCCATGCAAAATGATAATGTTCTACTTTTTCCAGGGATAAATACAAAAGTCAACTGTTTTCACATTTCTTCAAGTAAAATGTACCATCTGGTTAAATCACTATTAAATATATATTTTTTATTCCCAAGATCTCACAAGTACAGTTAAAACTCTGGTGGTTGAAAACTATCCAAGTAGAATACAAATGATAATATGGGTGAAAATACCCTCTTCCAGTCATTTTAGCAGAAAGTTAGAAATGAAAATCAAGAAATAGCCAAACACACATGGTGCTATTTCAGAACGTGATCTGGCTAAATTGCCCAGCTGACCTTGAACCACAATCCCCTTGCCTTAGCCTCCAGAGTAGCTGGGATTACAGGCACTTACCACCACACCCAGCTTTCTTCATTCTTTCCATTATAGACCGATAATGCTTCAGTAGACAGCTATTAATGCCATTAGTATAAGGAATTTGTGTTAAATTTTACAAAGTGCCACAAGAACAACCCAAGAACTCAAGGAATTCAACCTCTATTAGAGGGTTATTCAAAGATAAAGCTTAAATTTTGAAACCAGTGAGCCCTGAATGTGAACCTTGATCCTGTAAATTTAGCATATAGCATAGTTGCTATTTTATATACCAGTACTCCAAGATAAATTAGCAAATGTAAGATTCTAAAAGATACTGAACTACAGGCAATCATGTTTTTCTAAAAAGTGTCTACGCATTTGCATTTTATTTCCAGCAGTTAACTTTTAAATCTCAATACTGTTTATCAGTATTTAATTTTGTTTGTATTTTACCTATCCGGACTGAAGCTGGCTCCATAGACAGGCCCACTGTGACCATACAAAATCTTCAACTCACTTGCAGTTTTCTCATCCATGATTCTTTCTAAGACATCATCTGATTCTTTGTCTATAAGACTAAGATCTAAAAAGGTTCAGAAATATTATTTTAGGTTCGTTCATTAAAACACTTTAAGGCAATCCCATCATAGCTCAGAACTAACATTTTAACATTTCTTCCTATGCACCAATACCCACTGTGCTAAGGCCTCTAAAGTCAGTGATACATCCCCTTGTACAGAATAAAATGAACCTTCAAACAGTTAATAATCTGCTAGACCACACAGTTACTCAGAATGAGAACCAGGACTGATTCTTTAGTTTGCCTACTATGCTATGTTTCATAAAAATCCTAAAATAATCTAAATGTACTATTTAGGAAAAATAGCAACAAAAGCTTTAAAAAATCCTGACCTTATTAGAGGTTTGGGTTTTTGTTTTGTTCTGCCTTTGTTTTTGATGAATGAACTTTAAGTGTATCAGTATTCTGCCTGCATGTAGAGGAATGCACCAGATGCATGTGCTGAGCCCCTGAACTAGAGTGACGGCTGGTTGTGAGCTGCCATGGTGATAGGAGTCTAACCCAGGTCCTCTGCAAAAGTCAGTGCTCTGAACCACTGAGTCATCATCTATTCAGCCCCCTGTTTTGATGTTTGAGACAGGGTCTTCAAGATGTAGCTCAGTCTGCTTTGAACTTGGCACCTGGGTGTATGAATGTGAATTTGAAGCATGTATGCCATCACATATATGTGAATGTCATCACATACATGTATGCCATCATATACATGTGGATTATCAAAGGACAACTTGCAGGGCCCTCCCAGCCCTCACTATGGTTTTCTTAAAATTTACAGGCAAATAATCATCAGATATTAGAGTTTTAACTTTAAAGAGTTATCTAAAAAGGGCTAGAGAGTTGGCTCAGTGGGTGAGAATATTTAGTGTTGTTGCAAAGGACTCAGGTTTGATTCTCAGAACTCACATGGAGGTTCATCAACTTTTCAGGCACCAGGCACATGCATGGTACACAGACCTACATTCAGACAAAACATCTATACACATAAAATAATAAAAACAAATCTTAAAGTGGGGCCCACACCTTTAATCTCAGCACTTGGGGAGGCAGAGTCAGGTGGATCTCTGTGAGTTCAAGGCCAGCCTGGTCTACAGAATGAGTGCCAGGATAACCAGGGCTACACAGAGAAACCCTGTCTTGAAACCTCATTTCACCCCGCCTCCCCCGCCCCAAAAAAGGGTTATCTGACCTAATCCCTTCATTCTACATAGGAGAGAACTGAGGGCCAACCAGTTAATCATTGCCAACCCCAACAGTTCTTTCATTATTAGAAATGTTATCTTAGTTTGGTGTTTGTTTTATTTTCAGACAGTTTATCTAAGTTTTGCAGGCTGGCCTTGAATTCTCCCTGCAGTCCAGGCAGTCCTTGAACTCACTCTCTTTTATTTTAAATTATTTAGTGCATGTGATTATGTAGGTGCACACATGCCTAGCGCATGTGGGAGGTCAAAGGACAACTTTTGGAAAGCAGTTCTCTCCCACATGTGAGTTCCAGGAATCAAACTCGGGTCATCAGGCTCAGCAGCAAATGCTTTATCCTGATGAGTCATCTCACCTGCCCAGTTCTTGAATTCTCAATCTTCCTGTTTCATCCTCCTAAGTAGTTTATAATCACAGGCCTATATCACCAGACACAGCTGGGAATGTTACCCTTGAATTCAGGTGAAATCAATTCTGCAAAGATCACAACTTCCTGTCTACATTCCATGGAATCAAACAGATATAATTTCAAGTTTACCTGATGCTTGTTTGACACTACGAAGCTTTTTAGGTGTCACAGACCACACTCTGACGGTTGAATCTGCAAAACCTCCAGCAATCAGACTGGAATCATCAGTGACATCCACTGCAGTGAGGCCCTGATAGTAAACAAACAAAACAGGGCATCTGAACACATGCACATATAAGCAAAGTTAAATGCACACTTGTATATATAAACATACACAAACATATGAGTATATACATATAATAATAATTAAGAGTAGATCATTGTGTAGGGGACATAGGGAGTGATGAGAGGCAGGAGAGATATACATGCAGTGCTCATGGATGAAGTTCTCCAAAAAAGCACGCAGAACTAAAAATCAGAGTATCTTCTGGGAGGTGCTGGTGCACACCTTTAATCCCAGCACTCAGGAGGCAGAGACAGGCAGATAGATCTCTGAGTTCAAGACCAGCCCAGTCTACAGAGCAAGTTCCAGGACAGGTTCCAAAAATAGAGAAATTCTGTCTTTTTTTTTTTTAATATTTATTTATTTATTATGTATACAATACTCTGTCTGTGTGTATGTCTGCAGGCCAGAAGAGGGCACCAGACCTCATTACAGATGGTTGTGAGCCACCATGTGGTTGCTGGGAATTGAACTCAGGACCTTTGGAAGAGCAGGCAATGCTCTTAACCACTGAGCCATCTCTCCAGCCCCGAAATTCTGTCTTGAAAAGCCAAAAAAGAAGTTATATTCTGTTACAGAATATTTAACTATGCAAAGATGTGCTGTATTTGTTTAACTATGTAAAGATGTGTTACATTTGTTTATGTTGTGAAATATTTTTTAATTGTTTAAAAATTTTAACTATGGGGGCTGGAGAAATGGCTCAGCAGTTAAGAGCACTGCCTGCTCTTCCAAAGGTCCCAAGTTCAATTCCCGGCAACCACATGGAGGCTCACAACCATCTGTAATGAGGTCTGGTGCCCTCTTCTGGCCTGCAGGCACACACACTGACAGAATATTGTATATATAATAAATAAATATTTTTTAAACTATGTTTAAAAAAATGTATTGTATTTGTTTAACTATGTAAAGATGTGTTGCTGTTTTACCTTGCCTGCCTAAAGAACCTGACTGGTCTAATGAGAAGCTGAATAGTCAATAGCAAGGGAGGAGATATAGCCGGACTTCTCAGCAGGGAGAGTAAGTAGAAGGAGGGATTTAGCTAGGGTGTGGGGCACCAGGGAAACACCAGGGGCCAGACAAACAGACATGAAGGGAGCAGGAAAGTAAGATATACAGAATGAAAGAAAGGTAAAAAGGCCCCTGAGGCAAAATGTAGATAAATAAAAAATAAAAGCAAGTTCAATTAAGTAAAAATAAAAGCTACTGGGAGAAGCCTAAGCTAAGGCCAAGCATTCATAACTTAAGTAAGTCTCTGTGTGTTTATTTGGGAACTAGTTGGTGACCCAAAGAAAATTCCAGCTACAACGTTCTCCAATAAAACCCAATGTCTGAAGGCACAAACACGAAGAGCATGATATCACTCACTTTTTGCTTCTGTATTTGGAGTACATGATAGAAGTGTAGTAATTCCTGTACTTTACTAGACACCTCATCCTCAGCAGTCCATTATAAGAAGTCAATTAAAGACATTTAGAATTAGTTAAAAATGCCAACTTTATGTTAATACTTAAACCAAGTTCAAAAGATGAGGCAGATAAGCTTCCGCAGAGGTTAGAGCTCCAGTCAGTCATCAGGGGTCAGGTATAAGCAGGATCCAGACTCCTGCAAGCTGCTCGAGGCTTTGAAACTCAGAAGAATCTATCTATTCTGGCCAGTGCCATTTTCCTCTTCCTCCTCCTTTTTTTTTTTTTTTATTTTATTCTTTTAAGACAGGGCTTCTCTATTTTATAGCTTTGACAGTCCTTGACAAAGCTGCCCTCAAACGCAGAGACCCACTGACTCTACCTAGAATGCTGGAATCAAAGGCATGTGTTACCATACTGGCTTTCCTTTGTCTCCCAGTTAAATAATGCCAAGAGTTTAAATAATAAACTTCCATTTTAGTTACTTTCTCTCAATGGTAAATCACCATTTTATCTGACTTTTCTGGAAGAAATTGTTGAGTTATTTTACTAACCTGGTAAGCATTAAGGAATGTATAAAAACAAATGGAGGGTAAGCAGTCGGGCCCAAGGCGTACTCGTTTGGTAGTTTCTTTCATATTCATTATTTTGTCCAGTTTGTCTGAATCTTTCAACTCAGGGAGAGGGATTCTGTAAGAGAAACAGAGTAAGAATCACTCTGAATATTAATAAGCTTCAGCCCTCTGTGACATAGCTTTCACCTCCACATAAGTTTCTTCCCTACCTGTTTTGAGGCGGGGCATTGGGATCTTGTTTCTTGCTTTTAGACCCAGCACTATCCTTTTTAGGCTTCTTCTTTTTAGGTTTTCCTTCTTCATTTTCTCCCTCTTCATCCTCATCATCCAAAGGCACCTCAATTTCTGGTTCTTTTAATAAACCAAAAAATACCTACAAGTCAAAAGAATCAACTTTTTTTAGTTAACTTTTCTTCAGTGTATTTGGCTAAATCATTTCTCTTTTTAGGCTCTCTTGCAGCTACAAATTACCACATAACATAGTTCTAACCAACAGATATATATAGACGTACACCGTATACAGTTTTAGTTAGAAAAAAAAAAGGGAAGCTGTGCTTGATGGCGTATGCCTTTAATTCTAGCACTTGGGCAGAGGCAGGTGGATTTCTGTGAATTCAAGGCCAGCCTGGTGAACAAAGAGAGTAACAGGACAACCAGGGCTACACACAGAGAAACTCTGTTTTGAAAAACCAAGAAAGGAAAAAAAAAGGCAAAAAACCCACATGTTGTCCTGGTTTTAAGAGACTTAGTAAACCTCTCAATGTGGCCCCTACCCATCCCTGGACTCAGCTACAATGCCATAGTAGCCATTTGAGTGTTTGTACGGGAACACACACACACATACATACACGCATAGACATGCATGCCACATTCGAAACGTGGTGAGGCAGGAATTAGAAGCCAAGGAATACAGACAGCACTTTGAAACTATTATGCTACTCCCCCCAAAAAGACCCTTGTCTCAGCTGCTGTAGTTAGGGCTCTGTTACATGGAACCATTCCCAAACCCTTACATACACTAGTAATCCTTAGAACACCACATTTTAAAAGCAGTGGAAGGTTATTCCCAACGTATAAATTATGTAATGGAAACCCTATGATTCTTAGGCTTATTCCCGTACCTTGGATTTGTTTGCTTCTCGCTTAGCCTCTCCCGCCAGACTTCCCACCATGGCATCTATCTGTTGCTTACTCCGAGGCATCCCATCAAAGATGTCGATGTAGAGGTGCTCCTGAACTATGTTCCAGATCTGATTGTTCTGCTTCTCCTGAAGATGCCGCTTCAAGAGTTGGTAAGAGTCACGGGAAATACGGAGAACAAATTTACTTGTTCGAAAGTCCAGCATGGTTTCATTCCCTTTCATATGCTCCTTTTTGGTAAGACTAGATAATACTCGTAGGTCATCCTGGTAATAACATTCCTGATCTCCATGGAACCTGTTTTAGTGATTTTAAAAAGTTATTTTTCAGTGTGTCATTAAGATATTTCTCCTCATACATTTATAAACCATCCCAGAATAATCTGTAATTAGTATATAGTAAAATATATTTATAATAATGTAACTATATAAATAACCCTGACTTAGGCTGTAGAATAACTAATAATACATTTTAAAATGATTATAATTCATTTATAAAACCCACCCTTAAAAATGAACAATTTCTCTAATGAAATGTATCATAAACATTTCAAGAGAAAGTTTTGAAATAAAGCAGAGTGAATGAAACATGTGAGTGGAATGTAAAACCCACCACTAGTATGTATTGCTTTTGAAAATCATCTTTGGTAATACATAAAAATGTCAGAACCCTTGCTTTACTGAATTTTGTGTTTTCTCAAAACCCCATTCTTTAAAAACTTTTATTATAGAACATTTCAAACATAGAAGTAGAAAATAATATGCCTCAGAAATAATCAGTACATGGATTCTCATAGCCTAAACATTTCAATTACTTCCTATGTTAAGACATAGTAAACATCAACTAAAGAACAAATATTGGTACTGAACAATGAGCACTTTCATAATTTCACTATTCCCAAGGCAATGGAATAAAGACTTCAGCCTTGGTATATGTTTAAATATACTTTTGTTTTACCCTCATTAGGCATGGGGTCATAGTAGACTGTAATGGTAGCAGAGACCCTTTTATGACAGGCCATCTGCCCACATAGGAAGATGGCTATCTCAGGAGACTGATAACAGGACTACTAGAATAGAAATTTTGTGCTCAGCTGGGGGCAGCGAGGCTCAGGCTGTTTGCTCTGTCCCCTCAGCTGGGAATCTGAGTTTAATAACGAATACGAGAACTAGGAGTCTGCTGCTCCCCTTCCAGCATCATCTTTGTTAGTGGACGAGTCCTGGCTTCACTCAAGCGCTCCCCTTCCGTCAAGTCGACCCTGCCTCCTTGACACCTGAAACTCAGCACCTTCCTGGATTTCCTCCTCTCTCTCTTCCCTTTCTTTTCTAGATCTTATACTTTGTTGTTAAACGTTGGAGCTCCTCAAAGCAATGTATGGCTTTAGTGCCTCCTCCCCTCGCAGCTTTTATATAGTGGGTGGGGAACCGGGTTACATTATAGAGGGACAGAGTGATTATTAGCTGACCAGTCCTAGAGGTAATGGTTCTTTTTTATTTATTTGTTTATTCCGGTTTTTCAAGACAGGGTTTCTCTGTGTAGCTCTGGCTGTCCTGAAACTCACTCGGTAGACCAGCTGGTCATAAACTCAAGAGATTCACCTGCCTTTGCCTCCTTAAGTGCCAGGACTAAAGGCATGTGCCACCAAGCTGGGCAAGGTTATTGGTTCTTAATGGACTTTTAAATTAATCAAAAGCACATCTGAATTTGGAACTAAAGATTCATTCCCCTACTTGACAGGGGTTTCTCTCAGTAAAGTCATCCTTATCAAGACAGACCAGAAACCTGGATTATCAATTATACTTCACCTCATAGCTAACCCATCAAGTGTTGAATTAATCTACCTTTCACCTACACCCGCAGACTCTTGTTTCTCAACAGGGATGCTACTAATATATTAGGCAGGGCAACTCTCTGCTAAGTAGGACTACCTATACATCCTATAATTATTATCCTTCTTCCTTACCAGTTATTATGACAAACAAAAATGTCTTGAAATATTTACAAATGGTCAAAGGGAAAAAGGAGTATCACCTCCATCAAGTACACTTAATAACCCTGATCAACCAAAGCCCCTCTGTCCCTCACCATGTTTGCCTCTTTGCATAAAGGTCCTTTACGTAAAAAGGTATACTCAGGCTATGATGGGATAGACCCTGCCTATAATTCTAGCACTCGGAAGGGAAAAGCAAGCAGAACTCTGCCAGTCTGAGGCCAGCCCGGCTTACACAGTAAGTTCTAGGCCAGGCAGGGCTATGTAATAAGAGCCTGTCTAAAAAGAACAACAAAAAAGAAAATTAATGAAATTATCCTCTATTGACATCTATAGCAGAGATGCCTCATTGTCCCCAAACGCTCAGTTTTCCTTTCTTCCTCAAAAACAAAATACCTATTGGCTGGGAACAGACACCTAAGGAAAGACTATATTTCCTACATTTGTAGCCAGGGATGGGCACCGACTGAAAAGTTAGAGAAAGAAGTGTGGGCCAGGCAGTGGTGGCACACACCTTTAATCCCAGCACTCGAGAGGCAGAGGCAGGCAGATTTCTGTGAGTTCAAGGACAGCCTAGTCTACAAAGCAAGTTCCAGGACAGGCTTCAAAGCTATATAAAAACTCTGTCTCAAAAAAATAAAAAAAGAAGTGTGTGCATCTAGAATGTATGCCCCCTTGCTGATTAGAACACGGTGAGGAATGTTTACTGCTAGAGGACCATCTGTGTCACACAGTGGAAACCATAGGACCAGGACGATAAACTGAGGAAGGCCACATCCTGACGATCAAGGATTTACTTATTAGTCTTAAACTTCCTACCTTTATGAAAAAAACCAAGCTTCCATTTTATATAAGCCTCTATTTGAGTTGTCAGTTATTTTAAGTCCAACCTAATTCTAACATAGTTTCTACTGCTCTTAGAATAAAGTTTTATTTATATCAGTTTTCAGTGATTCTCAATCAAATCTAATTTCATCCAATACAAATCCCTATTATTCCTATGACAAAAATCCTGAACACAGGGCAAGAACCTGCCTGTTTCCAGGTCCCAACCAATGCTTCCTGTTCCAGCTAATGAGTTTCTTTTAGCCTCTGTAACGATCATGACCCTTCTCCCAGGCCTTCCAGATATGTTCTTCTCTTCATCTGGCTAATTCCTAGCCCTTCTTCAAACTTCACTTCAAGTCTGGCTTCGTCTGGGAGATCAATTCCCCTAGCTCCATGTTAGGTTCATGTTGCCCAAGGTACGTCTCCTTCTCAAGTACCTTCTGCTTTACAATCTTACATTTGTGGGGTTACAGATGTGTGTGTATACATATACGTATATAGATGAATAAAATATGTTAAAATTCACATACTTCTCAAAGAACGATTTTGCTTCATTTTCATGTTGATTATAAACTAGCTCCAAGTACATGTGTACAAACAGAGGATAAAAGAGTTGGGATAATTCTGCTCGATGGCAGTCCAGAGAACATTCAATGAAGTGTTTCAGTCCGCTGTAGTATTCTTCATACATTGCAGGGTCTCCTTGCTGGTTGTAGGCCGACAAGACAGCACTGACATCTGGCTGGTCTTCCACAGCTACACTTCCAACTGTTTAAAAAAATGAATGACAACTTTTAAGAAAATGATCTAAAATGCACCGTGTGAATGCAGAAGTTTGCTAAGGCTCAAAGGAGAGTTATTACTCAAGTTTGTCCCTTTCCTCTTAACCTCTCTTCCCCAACACAATCATGTATCTTTTTTAAAATTTTGCATTACATTTGTTTATTTTGTGTACATGTGTGAGGCTGCGTATGGGGGTGGGGGAGACAAGCCACTGTGCTCAAGTGGAAATCAGAGGACAAATTACAGTAGTCAATTCTCTCCTTCCAAGATGGAGGCTTTAGGGAGCCACCTAAGTCTGTCAGGCTTGGTAGCAAACGTGCTAGCTCACAATCACAGAACCTTTTAATAGGATTTAGTATGCCTTTCAGTTACCCAAGCCAAAAGCCCTTCAGTTTGACTACATCTTACCATTTTTAAATCAGTAACAAGAATAGTCAACATTTTTCTTGGAACCGTCTTATTTGAAGACAAAGGGCACATGCAGGTTTGGTATTGTGGCTAAGTGGACAGGAATTGTCTAGCATGTACAGGTCCTAGGTTCAACCCCCAACCACCAAATAAATAAATAAATATGCAAATGACTATGTTAATCTCTGTGCAAATAGATACAACACACTCAAGTTCTTTGTATATCACTCCTGTAATAGATCTAGACCTGTGAGACCTTCATATTCAAACATCAATCCCCTCATATAAAATATCAGCATTTCAGCCAGGCAGTGGTGACACACACCTTTAATCCTTGCACTTGGGAGGCAGAGGCAAGTGGATATCTGTGAGTTTGAGGCAAGCATGGTCTATAAAGCTAGTTCCAGGACAGCTAGGGCTACACAGAGAAACCCTGTCTCAAAAAACAAACAAACAAAGTATCACCATTTTAATGAAAAGAGGGAACATTTGTTATGGCTCAATATAAAATATAAAAGACTACAACTCAATTGTATATGCTTAAAGCAATTTCTATAATCAATCACTTTAAGATTGAAAGGCTGAATATCTATTTGTAATATAGCAATACACAACAAACAATAATGCTTTTTTCAATCAAATCAGAGTTTGAATATTGGAAATGTTGGTAAACTACAATTATAGTGTTCTACACTTTTGTGTTTTTTAGTGGTTATACATACTCTTTGAAGCAAAAATTATAAATAAAGTTATAATATTGTAGTCACTCTCATGGTCTCTTTTCCTCCTTGGCTTCTCAAGTGTGATATAAAAACTAAGTCAAGTTTCTGGACATATAATAGATATTTTAAAAAATGTAACAACAATAAAATTTATGTTACAACATACTCACAAAATGTAGCATAAAAATCCTTCTCAGTCACATTTTCCACACATTCCTTACTTCCCCATAACTATACTTAAGTGTAGGTTGGCTTTAATCTCACAGTAATTCTCCTGCTTCAGCATCCCAAGTGCTGGCATTATAAACATGACACATCTCTATATACATAAATTACAGTGCCGTGTCTGGCAATGCTCTCACAGATACAGATTAACTTGTCTAGAACCACTAAACTGGATAACTTAGTTCAATATTTACTGTTCTCCTTTTGAGAATTTATACTAGGTGTGAGTTTAAATTTTTAAAATATGGCATGTGTGAAAGACAACTTTTAGGTAGCTGGGTCTCTCCTTCCACACCACAGATGGTCAGCCATGGTGCCATCACCTGATGAACCATACTGCAAGAGGTTTTGTTTTTGTTTTTCGAGACAAGGTTTCTGTGTAACAGCCCTTGCTGTCCTGGAACTCACTATGTAGACCAAGCTGGCCTCGAACTCACAGAGATCTGCCTACCTCTGCCTCCCAAGTGCTGGGATCAAAGGCATGCGCCATCACCACCGGGCTGGAAGAGTATGTTTATGGTATGAATTTTGTGACAGTGTCTGGGAGGAGGGTGGAGAGGAGTTGTTAGGACTGGATTCAGGAACTGAAGTTTTTCACTACTTTACTATTTTCACTATTTTACACTTTATATGTTAGGCTCGTATTAACCTATTTAAAAAAAAAACTAGGGAAAATGCCTTTAACTGACATCACACGAGGGAAAGCAACAGAGACAAAAATGTCTGTCCCACACCTAGCTGTAAAGTTAGGGTTGTTAAAGATTAGTATATATCAGTACTCCTTAAAATCCGTTAGGGCAGATCCCCAACCCCAAACCCTAGAGCGTTTACACCTGAAATGATGCTCAGGAATTTGCATCCTCCAAAACACTGAACAGCACTTAGCCCACGTTCTGAGAAATACGGACTACCACCACTCTGGATGTGCGGTCCAAAGAACCTTCCGCCTTTACTCCACAGCGCGTTCTCTCGTCTCAAAAGGAGAGATGAGAACCACGGAGCTGTGAAAAATCAAGATCTAGAAAGGATTTGCAGTCAAAGTATGGAAGTATAACGGTCCTAGTGGTGTTCATGCGAACGTACGCAAGGCTCAGAAATCTAAATAAGAGGAAAAACACCGAAACCCCGTGATCCCCCACTTCTGTCAAGCCCGGCTTCCCGGCACCTCCCCTCGGCTCCACAGCTCTGCTCAGCCTCTGGCTGGAACTGACAGCTCAGAAGAGGGTTTGACTGCGCAGCCCGCGCCGTAGCGAAAGGGGCGGGCATGTGGCCCTAGAGGCGGGCCCAGGAAATTCAAAACAAGCCCGCAGAGGTGCAGGCCTGCCAGGCTTGCCTTCCCCGCTAGATCCCCTTCACGCCGGCGCTCCTGTCCCGGGACCCCGCGATTCACCTTTTCCTGGAGCCACAGGACCTGAGGCTGAACCCGAGAACACCGTGGCCCCCGAAGCGCCGCTGCCCGGAGGGTCAGGGGCCGCAGAGCCGGGGACTGAAGCGGTGACCCGGCTGAGAAGCGCGCTAGCCGCCTCCGCGCCGGCCCCGTCCAGCTCTCCCGGAGCTCCGGAGCCCGCCACTGCCTCCTCCAGCAGCCGGGCCTCACGGCGCAGCGCCTCTTCGGCCTCGCGGAGGTTGCTCTGCCGGAGGAACTGCAGCACTGCCAGAAGGGTCTGCCGGTCGTGGGGAGCGCCGGCCTCCGTGGGAGCGGCGGACACCGGGGCCGCCCCCGCCGGGGCAGAGGCAGAGACGGCCACCACGGGCTTGGGGGTCCCGCCATCCCCGCCGGCCGCCGCCGTCGCCGCCACGGCCGCCACATTCCCGCTGCCGCCGTTGGGGCCGTTGTTGGGAGTGCCACCGCTACCCTCGCCTGCGCCGTCGCCAGTCTGCGGGGGTAGCAGCGTCGGCGGTCCCTCAGGCTCCAGCTTGACCGCCACCTCCGTCTGCTCCTCCGCCAGCGCCGCCATCTTGCGGCTGAGCCACCTCGCGCCGTCAAGCGTGACTGCGTTTTCGCCACATGGAGGGCGGGGTAGAGCGTTTCACGACAATTGGGGCAGGCCATTTACGGCAGGAGGAGGAGCTAGCGAGGAGAAAAGGCTTGAGCTCGAGCAACTTTCAAAACTGAGTGAAAGGCACGCAGGAAGTGGGAGTTGGTTGCCGTCTTTATTACATTTGCCTGATAATTACCGTTCGTTGCAGTCAGGCTGTAATCAGGTGTGAGATAGACGTTTTACATTATACGAGTTCTTCTAATTCAACAATTTTAGAAGGTGCTAACCTCTGGAGTCTTTATAGACGGCTTAACCAAAACCCAAAGAGGTTAAATACCATGCCAAAATCACACATGAGGAAGACTGTCAATATTCAAGCCCAGGTATTTAATTCAAAAGCACATCTATTTATAAGCAGGAAGTTTCTGAGTTACTGGTAAGGTTTGCTAATATTAGAAGCTGAACTGTGGTTACTTTTTATTTCAGTTTTCATTCCTGTAAAAACAATCTCGCTTTGTGAACTTTATATGTTTTATATTGTAATAAAAAGCCTTTAAACCGGATGTAGTTTTTAAACATTAATTTAAGCCGAAGGCAGGGACAGGATGGTCTTTGCAAATCGAAGCCACATGATCATCATCATAGCAAGTTCTAGATCTACACAGAGACATCTGTCTCAAAAAAAACAAGAAAATCCATTATAAATTTAAAGAGAAAGAAAAGGCAAAACATTTTTTTCCTTTCTTGTTACAAAATAAATTATTTTTCTTTAAAAAATATTTTTTTAAATAAAAGGTTGATTTAGGACAGGGTCTTATGCTGGGCGGTGGTGGCACACACCTTTAATCCCAGCACTCTGGAGGCAGAGGCAGGAGGATCTCTGTAAATTCGAGGCAAGCCTGGTCTACAAGAGCTAGAGTTCCGGGACAGACTTCAAAGCTACAGAGAAACCCTGTCTTGAAAAACAAAAACAAAACAAAATGGTCTTATGCACCCAGGCTAGAATTTAATTTTCTGTGGCTGAAATGTACATGTTGTGTATTAATTGTCGGTTGTCACCATTTTGCTGTTGTTTGGGGCTGTTCTGGGAACTAAACCTTGGCCCCACCTCTTGAATACTAGGCTATTGCTGAGCTACAGCAGCAACCCTTAACTGGGAGGCAATCACAGAAGTATGGCCACCTTTGTCCCCTCTAGGTTGTACTTTAGCTGAGGTTAATGACTTCAGGTACAGGGATTCCAGTTACTGAAAGAGAGACACTCACTGAGTGCCCAGGAGACTGACTTTACTGTCTTGTCTTTGTCCTTTCTGAAGCCTCCTTCCACAGTCCCTCTCTTTCAGAGTCTGCGTCGGGTGCCCACTCTCTCTCTATGCTGCCCTTTCTCTTTGATTTTCTGTCGTTTCACTGATCACGGTTTCAGTCTGACATCTTTTTCTGGAGGTCTTCATATTTAGTAAGCATGTTTCCAAAGATTTCTTCCTTTCCACGTTTGCCCTTCTTCTAACATCTCTTCCTATGAATGTACCGATAGATAGTTTTGTCTCTGAGGTCAGTTTGTGGTTTACAGCTGTCTAATACCTGCTTAGAGACTTAGTTCTTCTACCCGAGTGTTTGGTTTTTTTTTTCGGCATAGTAATACATTTTTAGCCTAGCTCTATATTGCTACATTTATTTATCGATCTATTTATTTATTTATTTACTTATTTTGTTTTTATTTTCTTTTTCTTTCTTTTTTTCTAAATTATTTAACTTTATTTTTATGGGCATTGGTGTGAAGGTGTCAGATCCCCTGGAACTGGATTTTTCAGACAGTTGTGAGCTGCCATGTGGGTGCTGGGAATTGAACCCGGGTCCTTGGGAAGAGCAGTCAATGCTCTTAACCGCTGGGCCATCTCTCCAGCCCCTCTTTCTTTTTTTTTTTAAGACAGGATTTCGCAAGTGTAGTCCTGGCTACCCTGGAACTCTCTCTGTAGACCAGGCTGACCTCAAACTCTCTGTCTCCTGAGTGCTGGGATTAAAGGTGTGTACCACCATGCCCAGTTATGAACTATTTTCTTTAAGAATATAGGTTTGGGGCTAGAGAGATGGCTCAGCTGCTCTTCCAAAGGACCCAGATTCTTTGTACCCACAGACAACTCATAACTAGCTATAATCCAGTTCAGGGGATCCAACAGACAAACACCAGTGCACATAAAATAAAAATAGATAATAAATAATATAATAAATTTTTAAAAAAGGCCAGGCAGTGATAGCACACTCCTTTGATCCTAGCACCCAGGAGTCACAGACAGGTGGATCTCTGAGTTCAGCCAGCCTGGTTCACAGAGGTAGTTCCAGAACAGCCAGAGCTACACAGAGAAACCCTGTCTCAAGAAACAAAAAGCAATAACAACAAAAAGAATATGGTTTGTTAATGGGGTATCCACCAGAAGAAGACTACTTGGACATGGATATAAGCCGATAGAAAATCTATTAGCTGGCCAATGACTACACCATGTGCTCGGGATCCCAGTTTAGACCGAGTCTTTCTCACAGTGAGCTTTTAAGCATAAAAACCATATCCTGGTTGACATACTTCAGTTAGCAAGAACAGTTGGCCAGAAGGAGAACTAAAGAAGCCAAAAGCCAAGGTTAGTACATTTAGAAGTTGTCCCAGAACTATGGACTTTGATGAATTAGGCCTTTGTTTTCATTTTAGCAGATGGTACTGTCTACATGCTGAGATTTATGGCCTGGCTGATTATTTCCATTGTGGAGTCAGTTGTGCTGAGGCCTGGGGGCCTGTTACAGGTTATCGTATTCAAATCATTTTTCTACCTGATACATTTATTCTGATAATCTATTTCATTTTTTGCCTTCAATTAGAGTTTAATTTCTATCCATATTTCATTACATTTCTCCATAAATTTTCAGTTTCTTTGGCTAGTTTTCTAGTGTTCTTGTTTGGGTCTCATGCACACACTGGAGCCTGCACACGAATGGAGACGTGCACAATTCAGAAACCTTCATGTAGTCTGTCTCTAGATGCTTTCCCAGAGGAAGATGGGGAGACAGGCACAGAAAGTTTTCCCCAGGCATGGCCACCTTAGAACCACAGCTCTGTCTCTCTGGGTGGCTGCCACATACACAAAGGAACACACAGGAGTTTTGCTGTTTCTGCTGGTCTGCCCATTTCTGTGCCCTCTGCAGGTGTGAGGGTGGGGCAGCCAATCCCCACACATGCTTATTATAACATTTGCTTCCAGCTACACTGTGACTTTGGCCAAGCCGGTACTCCATTTAAAACCGACTTTACCTTGCCAGTTGGTAAAAGCTGGGGTCCAGGGTGCAAAGGCCTAGAGAAGCTAGAAAAAAACATCCAAGAAGAATAAAACTCTTGAAGCTCCTGAAACAATACGGGCAATTTTTACTCCAGTTGGTTGCCCACCAGAATTAGAGGTAAAATCATTTTGCTGAAGACTCCACTAAGGCTAGTGGCAGGGCATAGAGTAAGCAAACCAAACTGGTCCGGAGGCTTCCTCCCCTGCTCATCAGCTCAAGAAGAGGCTATGCAGACTGCTTGGGCATAGATATTCCAGTCTTGACTCACAGCAGCTATTAATACCTGCGCAAGGTAGACAGGAGAATGAGCCTCTTAACAGCTTATCATGGGAGGTATGGGGGGAATGTTACCCACACTTCCCACAGGTAACAGTTAATGGTTGTTGAGGTAGATAAGAGTTTTGCCTGAATCTATATCCATGCCTTTGGGGACCAAAATTGAGCATTGGATTCTCCAGACCTGGAGCTACTGATGGGTTATGAGCCTCTATGTAGGCACTGGGCACCCTTCTAAGGAAGAGAGGCAGATGCTATCTCTTTACCCCCATCTAACTATCTATAAAAACAAAACAACAAAACACAGTGAGGATTTGCTCCACTCTTTATACTTAAAACCATGGTTCTTCTTACCAGATAGGCAAGTGTTTGAGATGTTTGAGTTTGAGATGCAGGCCTTGCTCCTGTATCATCTCCATTGCCACTGTGGGTTTGCTTGTGGGCCAGTGTGGGTAAGAGTGGAAAAACAGAACCAATGAAAACTTTGGATCTGTGGGTGCCCTCTTCTTGCCTCTCTGACATTTTTTTTTTCCTCCTCAATACTAGAGATTGAACATGGGCCTTGTACATGCCAGGAGAATGCTTTATCACTGAACTGATCGCTCAGGCCTTGGCTTCTTGACAGTGGTGGTGGTGGTATATACTGTGTGTGTGTGTGTGTGTGTGTGTGTGTGTGTGTGTATTCGTGTTCACAGGGATTCTCTCTATTATGTTGCTCTGGCTGTCCTGGGATGTAGGTGGCATTTTCTTTGGGCTGCCAACCAACTCCTAAATAAATAAATAAATAAGACACAGAGACTTATTGTTATTAGTTATGAATGCTTGTGATGTGGGAGTCCCTTCTGTATGCTGTGAAAACCATTGGTGAATTGCCAGGTTCCGATGCCCCAACATAAACTACTTTTCCCTCTCTGGACCAGCATGGAGGCTTGGGAAAAATTGAGACACAGTTCACACAGTAATATTGGAAGGGAGTCTCAGGCTTCATTCATTCCTGAGGATCACCCGTGTTTATTTTTCAAACACCTTTTATTCCCCAAGGTAAACTAAGGTGGAAGTTCATTAACATTCTCTTTTCCAGGGGTAGCAGAACTGCAGTCAAGTCCTTCTTTAATTGGTCACTAGCTTGGAACTCACCAGCTCAGGCAATCTACATAATAACAAAAGAGAAGGAGCCTAACAAAAGAGAAGGAGCTGTATATCCTGAGCTTTTGTTAGGTAGCAGCAGGCTGTCTGGCAGGATAGTAATTGCTTTGGATACCAACCACAGCTGGAGGGCTTGGCTGTCACACCATGTGGTGGTGGTGGTATATACATACATACATATGTGTGTGTGTGTGTGTGTGTTCATGTTCACAGGGATTCTCTCTATTATGTTGCTCTGGCTGTCCTGGGATGTAGGTGGCATTTTCTTTGGGCTGCCAACCAACTCCCAAATAAAGACACAGAGACTTATTATTATTAATTATGAATGCTTGTGATGTGGGAGTCCCCTCTGTATGCTGTGAATACCACTGGTGAATAAAGAAACTGCTTTGGACCTATAGCAGGGCAGAATTTAGGTGGGTGGGGAATACTAAGCTGAATGCTGGGAGAAAGGAGGCAGAGTCAGAGAGAAGCCATATAATCCCGCTGGAGATAGATGCCAGAACTTTTACTGGTAAGCCACAGCCTCGTGGCGATATACAGATTAATAACCAAGCAGTGATTTAAATAGTATAGTTTCTGTGTGATTATTTTGGGGCTGTGCAGCCGGGAACAAACTAGCAACCTACTACAACAAATTGGCGCCCAACGTAGGGCCAACTAAAATCTGCTTAAAAACCTGAGAGGGCTTGCAAAGGAATTCCAGACACTAAAAAACAAAGCTTAGTCACATTTTGTTTCCAAATGGACTTTGCTTGCCTTAGCATAGGCTTGTCTCACTAGCTCATTTAACTTAATTTAACCTATTTCTATTCATCTACATTTTTGCCTCAGGGCTTTTAACCTTTCTTTCATTCTGTATGTCCTACTTTCCTGCTTCCTCTGTGTTTGGCTGGCCACTGGCATGTCTTGGCATCTCCTTCTCCCAGAAGTTCCACCTATAACTCCTCTTGATATTAAACCAATCAGGTACCTTAAGCAGGCAAGGTAAACCAGCAACACATCTTTACATAGTTAAACAAACATTCCTCAACACTGGAACTTGCTAAGTAGATAAGGCTGACCTCAAACTCACAGAGTTCTAAGTGCCTCTACCTCCCAGTGCTGGGATTATAGGCATGCACTACCACATCCAGCAAGATAGGGTCTCTCAAGGAACTATCTGGCCTCAGTGGGCACCAGGCATGCATGTAGTTCACTTAGATATGCTGGCAACCATTCATAAACCTTGAACTCAGGTCATCAGGCTTACACAGTGTCTGTACCCACTGACTCTTGCTAGCCCCTCTTCTTTAATTTTTATTTTTGTTTTTTGGGTTTTTTGTTTTTTTTCAAGAAACAGTGAGACCCTGACTTACTCAAGAAACAACAAAATGGGGACCAGTGAGATGGCTCAGGAGGTAAAGACTCTTGTTGAGAAACTGGACAAGCTGACTTCAATTCCCAGGACTCACATGGTGGGGACACACACACAGAGATAACATATAAGGAGTATACTAGAAATAAAGCATAATGTTACACTTATATGCCAGTAAAACTACAGAATTGACTCTCTTTTTTGTTTTGTTTTGTTTTTTTTTGTTTGTTTTGTTTTGTTTTGTTTTTCAAGACAGGGTTTCTCTGTAGCTTTGGGGCTTGTCCTGGAATTAGCTCTTGTAGACCAGGCTGGCCTCAAACTCATAGAGATCCGCCTATCTCTGCCTCCTGATTGTTGGGATTAAAGTTGTGTGCCATCACCATCTGGCCAGAATTGGCTCTATCTGAGATTTTTCGTGTGTGCGTTTACATGAAGTCAGATTTATCAACATTTTACTGCATCTGGAGCTAGAATCACTTGTAGGACGCCTTTCTAAGTGCATGGATAAGGAGGAATTCACCCATGTTTCCTTCTACAGCCTAGTTTCTTTTTGTTTTAGTTCATGAATCAGTTTAGATTTAATCTTGTATATGGTATAAGATGTGCATCTAAATGTCTAAATGTCTTTTTGGAGCCTGTCCTGGAACTTACTCTGCAGACCAGGCTGACCTCGAACTCACAGAGATCTGCCTCTCTCTGCCTGCCAAGTGCTGGGATTAAAGGCATGCACCACTGCCTCCTAGCTTGCATCTAAATGTCTTTTACAAAAGCTTTCCGGGGGTTCGAGGATATGGCTCAGTGGTAGAGTTGTTGCTTAGCATTTGCAAGGCCCTATGTTCAATTTCCAGCAGTGTCAGAACAAAAAGCTAATTAAAAGTATTTAAGGGGTGTCAAGATGGCTTAGCAGGCAAAGATGCTTGCCACCAGAAGATGTCCCAACTTTGATCCTCTGACCTGCATGAAGGTGGAAGAAGAGAACTAACTCTATAAAATTGTCCTCTCTCTCACGCATCCCCCTCTCACACACACACATACATACATCATGTACACATGTACACACACACATACATACATCATGTACACATGCACACACACACATACACACATCATGTACACATGCACACACACACATACACACAATAATAATGATAATAATAGTAATAAAGTTGAAAAAGGTATTCTAGAAGTTCCACAGCTTCTGAAAGCCTAGTAACCCTCTGAAAATACATTCAGGATTCAGTAGCAAGTGAGGGCCAGCTGTGTGGTGCACGCTTTAATCCCAGCACTGGGGAGGCAGAGGCAGACAGATCTCTGTGAGTTTGAGGCCAGCCCAGTCTGCATAGTGAATTCCTAGCCATCCAAGGCTGAATAGCAACTCCATGTCTCAAAACACCAAAAACCAAACCAAACCAAACCAAACCAAACCAAAAACCCAAAAAACAAAAACCGGGGCCTGGAGGGATGGCTCAGCGGTTAAGAGCATTGTCTGTTCTTCCAAAGGTTCTGAGTTCAATTCCCAGCAACCACATGGTGGCTCACAACCATCTGTAATGAGGTCTGGTGCCCTCTTCTGGCCTGCAGGCACACACGCAGACTGAATATTGTATACATAATAAATAAATAAATATTTTTAAAAAACAAAACAAAAAACAAAAACCAATGGCTATCTTGCTACATAACCAGCCACAACTGTTTCGAAAGTCAGCCCTCTAACAATGAAACCACAGGCACGCATGTCATAAATCCTGCTGTTTTTATAAAGCAGTGTGACAAACTGGCACAGCATGGTCCACTACCCCAGGTACTCACATCGAAACCATCAATCATTGACAGAGAATAAACGCTAATGATCTCAGTTCCAGGGGTTGACCAAGGGTCAGTCACAGTTCTAGATTTCCTTGAAGATGGAAAAGAATAAGAAACTTCCTCTGCTGTTTTAACTTTCCTCACTAGGTGACTAACAGTTCTTCCTCAGTATTTCTGTGAAAGTCTGCATCTACCTCAGGGATTTGAGATGCCACTCTAGCCCGTACTCCGAGGTCCCATATGCACTCTCATTTCCTTCTGGATTTCCTCTCCTGTTTCTGGATTACTCAAACAATTGGACATACAGATGCCAGGTCGAAAGGTTTATGGAGCTGGGTGGGGATGGCGCATGCCTTTCATCCTAGCACTCGGGAGGCAGAAGCACGACGATATTTGTGAGTTCAAGGCCAGCCTGGGCTACAGAGCAAGTTCCAGGACAGCCAGGGCTACACAGAGAAATCCTTTCTTGAAACGCCCCCCCCCCCTCCAGAAGAAAGGGTTATGGACTATTCAATGATTTATAGAGGGTGTCCATCACTATAGTTTTCTTTATGGTGTTTATCAGTATCCTTTGAAGCATTTTTATTTTTCCAATCTATATTTGCTTTTTGTCATTTGACATTTTAGAGACAGGAACGGCAAGGCAGTTTATGCCTGTAATCCCAGCACTTGAGAAGATGAGGCAAGAGAATGACCGTGGGTTCAGTGTTACATAGTAAGTTCCACGTCAGTCTGGGCTACAGAGGGAGACCATGCTTCACAGAGGCTGGATGTGGTGACATGCACCTTTAACCCAGCATTCAAAGGCAGGGGAGCCTATGAGTTTGAGACTAGCCTGATCTACAGAGCAAATTGTAGGAGAGCCAGGGACAGGATTCGTGAGATGGCTCAGAAGATAAAGGCACTTGCTGCCAAGCCCCACACCCTGAGTCCCATCCCTGGGACCTACGTGGTGGAAGGAGAGAAGCATTTCCCCCACATTGTCCTCCACCCTTGTGCATCTGCACCTCTGGACATACACACAGACACAAGAAAGACGTCAGGAAAACTGAAAAGACTTCTTCCCTCTTTCAATTAGCTTGGCACTCTTGTCAAGGGTCTCATGACTTAAATGTGAAGGTTCGTTTCTTCTCAATTTTATTCCAGTTCATCTATGTGGCAATTTTTGTGTTTTGTTAGTTTTGTTTGTTTTTGCTTTTTTTAAGGAAGGATTTACTTTGACTCATGGCTTCAAAGGACTTCTTTTCTTCTTCTTTCTTTTTTGGTTTTCAAAAGATTTCTACAGTTTATGGTGGAGCATCTCTGTGGTGCCAGGAATGTGTAAAGTAACTCCTCATGTGCCAGTTGAACCAGGAAGTAGAGATCTCAAACCAGGACCAGAAGTGGATATCTTTCAAACCTGCCTCCAGATACCAACCCACTTCCGCCACTGGCAACACGAACCCAAGGTTCCTAACTCCCAAACAGGACCACCAACTGAGGACCAAGTACTCAAACACAAACTTGCAGAGGGACATGACATATTCAAACCATAACATTCTGTCTCTAGTTCCCATAAGTTCTTGAGTTATCTCATAATGAAAAGTGTGTTTAGTTCAACTTAAGAAGCCTCCAAATATCTTTTTTAAATAATTTACTTTATTTAATGTATATAGGTGTTTTGTCTGCCTGCATGTCTGTGTGAGGAGTTACAGTTGTGAGCTGCCATGTGGGTGCTGGGAATTGAACCTGGGCCCTCTGGGAGAACAACCAGTGCTCTTAATTGCTGAGCCATTTCTCCAGCCCCATCCAAATATTTTTTAAAATCAGTTTATTTAGTTTATTTCTTATGTGTAGGTGTGATTTGCTTACATATATGTATGCATACCATGTATATGCCAGGTGCCCAGGGAGGATAGAAGAGGGCATCAGATCCTCTGGAACTAGAGTTCCAGATGGTGCTAGGAACCAAAGCAGGGTCCTCTGCAAGAATAGCAAAGTGCTCTTAACCACTGAGCCATCTCTCAAGCCCAAGATACCCACATCTCCCCCCTCCCCAGGCAGTGTTTCTCTGTAGCTCTGGAGCCTGTTCTGGAACTAGCTCCTGTAGACCAGGCTGGCCTCGAAATCACAGAGATCCACCTGCCTCTGCCTCCTGAGAGGCTGGGTTCCTTCACATCTTAACAATTCTAATAGTGTTCAGACGTGCAAAGACAGCAGTGCAAACCCTTCAATGGATAAGGTCTTGAGTAGTCACTTTTTTTTTTTCCATTTTGAGACAGGGTTTTTTGTTTGTTTGTTTTGTTTTGTTTGTTTTTTCGTGACAGGATTTCTCTGTAACTTTGGAGCCTGTCCTGGAACTAGCTCTTGTTGACCAGGCTGGCCTCGAACTCACAGAGATTCACCTACCTCTGCTTCCCGAGTGCTGGGATTAAAGGCGTGCGCCCCCACCACCCCACTGAGACAGGGTTGTTGAAATGTTGCCCAGGTGGGTCTCAAATTCCTAGACTCTAATATTCTGCCTATCTCAGCCTCCTGAATGCTGTAATCAATAAGCATGTCACCACAGTTGGCTTATGAGTCTATTCTTATCCAAGCTGTCTTCTAACTTTTTCTCATTTTTCAGATTACTCTTTCTTTCTTTCTTTCTTTCTTTCTTTCTTTCTTTCTTTCTTTCTTTCTTTCTTGTTACGTTTTTTGGTGCTAGAGATGAACCACGGTCTCACACAGGTAGGCGAGCACACGACCTTTGAGCTGTATCTTCGGCCCCAGTCATTTTCTTTTTCATATTTACCCGCTGACCTTTAATTGGATTTGGTATGTTCTTATAAACTTCTACAATGGATTTTTTTTTTTTTTACTATTGTTATTTATTTTTGTGGGGTTGGGGGCACACATGAGCCTTGGGCACAAAACAACTTTCGGGAGTCAGGTTTCTCCTTCTACCAGTTGACTACTGGGTATTGAATTCGGATTGTTATGCTTGGCGGCAAATTCCATTACCAGCCGAGCCATCTTAGCTTTCTCTGTTTTTTGAGAACAAGGTCCTCACTAAGTAGACTTAGCTTGGATGGATGCAACAGCCACAGAAGGAAAAACGTAATTAGTATTCAAAATGAAGTCATCATCATTCCTAATTTAACAACACATGGCATATAGAGTTCCATTCTTTATGAACAAGCGAATACAAGTAAAATACTGAAACTGTAGCATTTTAGTCTTTTTGAAAAGTTCAAGGCAAGCCTCAGACCAAAAAAATTGGGTGAGCTTCCTTTAAGGCGCGGCCCACAAGCCCCGCCCCTACCTGAGCAGCTCCGCCTCACCTAGGCAGTCCCTAGGTAAACCACATTTCCCAGAGGCCCCTGCAAAGCGCCTGCGCCTGCGCATTGGAACGGAGAGGGGGTTGCTGGTGCTCTCCTCGCGCGCTAGCTGTCCGCCTCGCCTCGCGCTCACCTCGCCTGGTTTCCGACCCCCGCCATGGAAGAGGCTGAGACGGACGCCACGGAAAACTGTCGCGCCTCCGAGTCCAAGCGAGCCTCTGCCATGCCGCCGCCGCCGCCTCCCATCTCTCCGCCCGCCCTCACCCCGGCGCCCGCGGCCGGTGAGGAGGGCCCGGCGTCCCTGCCCGAGGCGGGCGCTCCCGGCTGCTCCCGCTCTCTTCCCCCGGAGCTGGAGCCCGAGCGCAGCCTGGGCCGTTTGAGGGGCCGCTTCGAGGACTACGACGAGGAGTTGGAGGAGGATGAGGAGATGGAGGAGGAAGAGGAAGAGGAGGAAGACATGAGCCACTTCTCGCTGCGGCTGGAGTCGGGGCGGCCGGACTCCGAGGACGAGGAGGAGGTACCGACGATCCTTCCGACCTGGCTGCTCCCGAGCGGCCTCTGGGACCGAGCGGGACCCCGCAGACCTGCCATTGCTGTCGTCGCTGCAGCTCGCGGCACTTGTGTAGCTCTCCATCCCCGCCCACCCAGGCGTGGCCTCGCTCCTGCTTGGTTTATTTTGCAGAGTCCCTGCAGATCACCTAGGGCACGCCGGGTCCCGCTTCTTCTTTCTGTTGTCTGTGGGACCGGGAGGGGTTAGCGGTCTAGAGTATCGTGAGGCTATCCTCCTCGAGTCTACAAGTCGGACGGGGACGTAGTCATTTTCTGCAGGGTGTTGAGAGGGTGATAAATCCATCGCTAATAGTGAGAGTTTGGGTTTTTGTTAACATGGTGGTGTAATTTGTCCATTTTTGTAACTCATGTGGAAAGAAAGGCATCCCGGGGGTGGGCGTAGCCCTTTGGTAGTGTTTTGGCCTGCAGGAGGCTTTGAGTTCGATTATCAGCACCGTTTACATTGGGCGAGGTAGTGGACGCCTGTAATACCGTTACTCTCAACATTCGGGAGGTGGAGGCTGCAAGTTCGGGGTCGTCCTTGGTAATGTGGGGTGTCCAGGCTGGTCTAGGGGCGTTTTGTAAAAGAACAAAAGAACAGATGCCCTTCACTATCAGCGTAAAAGTATATGACAGAGAAGCGGGATCTCTGAGAAACAGATTGAATATTTCGAAGGGTTGAAGGTGCAATTAAGTTACATTGCTTATAATGAAATCTTGAGATTATGGTTTAAATTGTTTTGAAATGAGGCCTTACAGTGTTGCTTTGGCCTGGTCTTGAACTCCTGGGCTCAAATGTGCCTTCTGTCTCAGCTGACATGAATAAGGGGGGAGTATAACCCAAGACTGTCTCACCCAGCTGGTTTATGGGTTTGAGATGTCAAAGGCTTGTATTATAAACTTATTACCATTGCATTTGCAGCGCCTGCTGAACCTTGCTGAACTGACCCCATACATCATGTGTTCCATTTGCAAGGGGTACTTAATAGACGCAACTACCATTACAGAGTGTCTTCATACCTGTAAGCATACAGCTCACATTTCGGAATTGTAGTTTACAAATTTGAAATGTCTTTAAAGTATCCTAAACTAAACATTTTCTCTTCCAATAGTTTGTAAAAGCTGCATTGTAAGACATTTTTACTACGGCAACAGATGCCCAAAATGCAACATAGTTGTCCACCAGACTCAGCCTCTTTATAATATAAGGTAAGAAAAGATGCATTTAAAATGGATTTACCTTTAAAATAATTGTTTTAAGTATTTTTTCTGAAATCTTGACATTGTGTAGTTGGGAATAAATTCCTTGAACTCTGTCAAGATTAGAAGAAAGAGAATGGCATAAGCAATGTGTGTGGAGCATGTACCGTGTGCCAGGCACTGTGACATATGCTTGAGAATATATGGCCGTTAGTGACGGGAACGGGGAAGAAGTGACAGCAGACGCAGGGTTTTGGCTGTTGTAACCTAACCCTTCAGGGTGGGGATACTTTCAGCTAGTCGTTTCCACTCTGCAGCATGTAGGTCGTTCTCAGAATTCCTGAAACAATGAGCCTTCCCAGTAAAAGTTAGGTTATTACAGCATATTAACTGACTTTCCATTTCATGCTGTTTCCTTAGAGAAGAGGGGAGAGTTCCAGACAGGGTTTTCTCTGTGTAGCGCTGGCTGTCCTGGAACTCAAGTTTGTAGACCAGGCTGGCTTCAAACTCACATCCCCCTGCCTCTGCTGCCTTCCTAGTGTAAAGGAGTATACCACTCCGCCTGACTTGAATAACTTTTTTTTTAAAATGTGTACCATATGTGTACCTGGAGCCCTCAGAGGTTAGAAGAGGGCAGTGGGTCCCCCGGAACTGGAATTACAGATGGTTATGAGCTGCCATGTGAGTTCTGGGAATAGATAGAACTTGGGTCCCCTGGAAGAACCATCTGTGTTCTTAAGCATCTCTTCAGGTGAGATGGTACTTAACAGTTAAAATGGAGTCCTGAAGAAAAGCGTAGGAGGTGGACTAGAGAGATGGCTCAGTGGTTCTTCCAGAGGGTCCAGGTTGTATTCCCAGCACCCACAGACACATGCAAAACACTAATACACATAAAGTAAAAATCATTAGAAAAACAAAACAAAACACGTAGTCCTGTCCTCAAGCTCACATTCTTACAGAGTGCAAAAGACCAAGGAACAGTTAGTGAACTATTCAAGAATCTATAAGATTACATATATGTCTTTGGTTTTCTGAGATGAAGTATGTCTTAGGCACTGCGAGTACTGCCTCACTCTGCCAACTCAAGATGTCTGCTCCTAGCCAGACATGGTGGCGCACACCTTTGAACTCAGCACTCAGGAGGCAGAGGCAGGCGAATCTCTTGAGTTTGAGGCATACAGAACAGGTTCCAGGACATTTGGGGCTACCCATAGAAACCTTGTCTTGAAAAACCAAAAAAAAAAAAAAAATTTTTTTAAAGATGTCTGCTCCTGAGGGAAAACAGTGAATTGACTTTGTACCAAAATTTGTTTTTCTGAATGCTGTAATATTCTCTATGCTTTTTTTTCTTAGATTGGACCGACAGTTACAAGACATAGTGTACAAATTAGTGATCAATCTAGAGGAAAGTAAGTTTCTTTCATTTCATGGTTAGGACTCCCAAAGGCTCTGATTCTGCTAGTTACATTTTAGATGTAATTTAGTCTGTGTTTTATCATTTTTTTAGGAGAAAAAAAGCAAATGCATGATTTCTATAAAGAAAGAGGTCTAGAAGTACCCAAACCTGGTAAGTTTGGATATGTACTGTAATGTACTCATGCACTGAAGAGATAAACTGTCCTTGGGCACCGTCCTCATTCCCTTTCTGTTAGGTGATAAAGTAGACCCGGTAGAAGTAGCTTAGGGAGGAAGGGTTAGTGTAGCTCACAGGCTACATCACATCATTACAGGGAAATGGAGGCAGAGGAACTGGAGCTGTTAGTCACAACATGCTCACACTCAAGAGCAGAGAGAAATTCATGCACACATGCATGCCCACTGCTCAGCTCACTTCCAACCCAGGGAATGACACTGCCCACTCTTAGGCTGGGTCTCCCAGACAGATTAACATAATTAAAAACTCCTCACAGGCATGCTCATAAGCCAGCCTGATACAGACAATCCCTCATTAAGACTTCCCAGGTGATTTTAGACTATCAAGTTGAAAATTAATACCATCACAGGTGCTTTTTGGAAATACCTAGTTATATCATCCCAAAAATATTTTGAAGGTAATGCTACAGTATAACCTAACCTAACAGTTTGTAAGAATTAAGGGGACTGGGTGTAGTGCATGCCTGTAATCTCAGCACTTAGGAAACTGAGTCAGGAGGATTGCTGTTGAGTTTAAGGCCAGCCTGAGTAACATAATGAGATACTTTTTGTTATTTGCAAGACAGGATTCCTGTATGTAGCCCTGGCTCCTCTGGAACTCACTCTGTAGACCAGGCTGGCCTCAAACTCACAGAGGTCCACCTGCCTTTTTCTTTTGAGTGAGGGGATTAAAGGTGTGCACCACCACCCCCTGGTGAGACATTTTTTTTTAAGTGTGTGATTGCCGGGCATTGGGGCGGTGGTGGTGCTCGCCTTTAATCCCAGCACTCAAGGCAGAGGCAGGAAGATCTCTGAATTTGAGGCCAAAATAGTCTACAAAGCGAGTTCTAGGACAGCCAGGACTGTTACACAGAGAAACCCTGTCTCAAAAAAAACAAAACAAAACAAAAGTGTGTTGAGGGGGAATCACAAACAGACTCAAGAGCTAGATTTTGTGAGTTTGTTCCTAGCACTGACCTTTGATTAGGTGATGTGAGGAAATAATAGTAGATAATATCAGTAACAAACATCTATAAGGATGAATATCATACTTGATTAAACACATTGATTAATATCAGCACTTTGAACAGTGCTGGGCACATAGTAACTTTTATGATTTTAGTAACAATGTCAGGTAGATTTGGGTTTAAATCCTGATTGTTCTGTTATTTGGTGACCTCAGGCAAATTCTTCTCATATTTTAAGTGTAGCTATTGTACATTTATAATGATTAAATGAGAGTGTAATGTGCTAAGCATGAGTATTGTACATGGTATTTGTAGTTACTTATGTTGTTACTGTTTTAATGAACTCTCTGGCCCTGATAAATCAGTCACATGTCTGCCTTCCATTGTGGAGCGGTCCCTGAGCTTACAGTTAATTTTGCTGTTTTTCTTTTCTTTTTTTTTACATTTATGTTTATTTAGAGAATGTGTGTGTATATGTATGTGTGCAAGCGTGTATATGTATGCACACGTGTTTGTACTTGCATAAGAATCCACTGGCAGAAGTCAGTACCTCACAAGGTGGATCCTAGGGGTCAGTCCCAGAGGCTTGGCAGCAAGTACCTCTACCAGCTGAGTCATTTTTCCTACCTTAAAATCATTGATTTTTGACAGATTAACTGATGTTATTACGGAAAAGGAGATTTGTTCAGGGCTTTATAATAATTTAGTCAACATAGTATAATACTGTGTGATTCATCCCTTAAAGATGACAATTACTAAATTATAATTATTATTATTAAAATTGTAATGCTACGTTAGCTTCTTTGTTTCTGTCTCAATTAGCTGTTCCACAGCCAGTCCCTTCAAACAAAGGAAAAACCAAGAAAGTCCTAGAGTCAGTGTTTCGTATTCCACCTGAACTTGATATGTCTTTATTACTTGAGTTCATTGGGTGAGTAACCTAGAAAATGTGTTTGCTTACTTTTTGCATTTGCATTTTGAGGCAAGGTTTTGCACTGTAGCCTAGACTAGCTTTGAACTCATCCTCTGGTGCTTGGTTTTCAGTTTGTAAACAACCGTGCTTGGCTTGTAAATTACCCTTTTGGGGTGAAGAGGTGGCCCAGTGGTTAAGAGCATTTGCTATTCTTGCAGAGGACAGTTCCCAATCACGTCATTGCTCACAGCTGTTTGTAACTCCAGTTTGAGAGGATCTGTGTTGTTTTTAACAAAATGTCAATCGTTTGATTTTACGAATAAAGACTGGGACCCAGATGCTGGGGTGAAAGCCTGCTAGCTCAGAGAGGCAGAGAAAGAACCCAGCTGACATTTTTCTTCCGCTCTCAAACCAGCCTTCTCAAACTCAATGTCCCTACCATCTCCTTCTATCCATCCTCCTGACTCCCTCTTACTCTGTTTTTTTTCCTTAATAATCTTGTATTCACTTCCTGTCAGCTGGTTGGTTGTTTGGCCTCTTGACCTGTGGCTGACTTTATTTAATTCTGTGTACAATATTCAAGTAGAAAGCTCTTGGATTAAAGGTGTGTGACATCACAACTATCCACAATCTTGGGGTTTATAGTGTCATCAAATATCCTGCAGCAGATCTGACACTCTCTTCTGGCCTTCTCAGTCGCCTCCAGGCATGTGGTGTACATGCCTACACTCAGGACACATATGAAATGTCTTCTGTTTTTAGATTAATTTTATGAATGTTTTGCTTGCATGTTTTATATGTGTACCATGTAAATACCTAGTGCCCAAGGAGATCAGAGAAGGGTGTTGAATTCCTTGTAACTGTGAGCTGCTATATGGGTTCTGGGAACCAAACCAAGATCCTCCGCAAGAGCAACAAATACCTTCAGTTGCTGAGAGATCTCAATCCCAAGTAATTCTTTAAAGAAAGAAAATTGCCATTTAACTTTAATGTAGTGAATTTTCTTCTTGAGACAGATTCCTTATTAGCCCATTATTTCCTGGAATTAATTGTTTTGTTTTTTATTGTTGTTTGAGACAGGATTTCTCAGTATAGCCCTCGCTATCCTGGAACTCAGTCTGTAGGCCAGGCTAGCCTCAAACTCAGAGATGTTCCTGCCTCTGCTTGACATTCTTTTTATGCCTAGCTGACCTTAAATTCTAGATCCTCATGACTAAGGGCTTCCCAGGTACTGTGACTATAAGCATGTGCTGCCAGGCCTCACTTAAACAAACTAACCCAAATTAAATCCCAACAATTGTGTAAAAATGGATTATGGAATATTTAAGATTCAGAAGAGTACATGGTAACCAGTGGTGTCCTTATCTCACAGTAGCACACATGATCTTAGCGTGCAGGAGGATCACTGCATTCAGGGCTAGCCTGAGCCGTATACAAGACCCTGCATGTTTTGGCTCCCCTGTTCTCCCAAAAGGAAAACCTGACCAAAAACCATTGCTAATAAAACAAACCAAGCAAGAAGCAAAACTATTATTTTTGTTTATAGTCAAGAAGCCTTGTTCCCTTCCCTCAGGTTTAATTAACCACTCTCTGAAGAGCAGTTATCATTCATTTCTTTGCAGTTTTTTTTTTTTTTTAATTAGACTGAGCAAGGTAGCACACGCCTTTAATCCCAGCCCTTGGGAGGTGGAGGCAGGTGGATCTGTGAGTTACAGGCCAGCTAGGGCTATACAATGAGACCGTTTAATAAACTTTGTCCCCCTCAGGAAATGAGGTGTACAAAGTTTAAAATGCTGTATTAAACTGCACTTCTTTTACCACTAGGTGGCAGAAGTGACAATCTTATTTCTTCCAAAGATTTAGATAACCATGTTTTAAAAATAGAATAGGGCCTGGCCTATGCTCGCCTTTCATCCTAGCTCTTGGGAGGCAGAGGCAGGCAGATCTCTGTGAGTTTGAGTGCAGCCTGGTCTACATCTCAATCCCAGAACAGCCAGACTACCCAGAAGCTTGTTCTCAACCTACCGCTCCCCCAATCCCACCCCACCCCAAAATGCTGGGTGTGGTAGTACATAGCTGTAAAACCCCAGTGTTCAGGAGGTGGAAGCAGGAGAGTCAGAAATTCAAGATTAGCCTCAACTGCATAGTGAGTTCCAGACCAACCCCAGCTACATGAGCTCTTGTCTCAAACATAATATAAAAAATTGATGCTGGTGAGATGGCTCAGCAGGGAAAGTCACTGTCAAGCCTGTCCACCTGAGATAGATCCCAGGAACTCGTACGATGGAAGGAAAGAACTGACGCCTGCAAGTTCTCTTCTGACCTCCACATGGACAGCACTGTGGCGTGAGCGTCAATATAAACAAATGTAAAAAAAGTTTCTTAGCCCATCATGGTGGCGCACGCCTTCAATCCCAGCACTTTGGAGACAGAGGCAGGTGGATCTTTGAGTTTGATTTCAGTCTGGTCTACAAAAGCTAGTTTCAGGACAGGTACCAAAGCTACAGAGAAACCTTGTCTCAAAAAAACAAAAAACAAAAATACCCCACAAAATAAAAACAATAAATAAAGTATTAATATTGAGTAACCGTTCCTTTATTTTTCAGTGCTAATGAAGATACAGGACACTTTAAGGTAATTCATTTTTTGTTTACTTTATAAGAGGATGCTATAGATAAAAATTCTGAATCAGATTAGCAACCAAGTAGAGATTATCTTTAATTAAAATTAAATGTTTGATAAGCAAGGTACTGAAATTCAACAGTAATGCTATATTAGTGTCTCAGGGTAAGGAACATTAAGCAGAGCTTTGTTACTGATTCAGAAAGTAAAGAAAATAAGTAAATAATTTACAAAACCAAATGCCATGTTGATTGGTTATTCATTATTTTTTAGGTTTTTGAAATAGGTCTTATATAGCCCCATGCTGGCCTTGAATTTGTTATGCAGCCAAAGATGACTTTGAACTTCTGATCATCCTGCCTCTACTTTCCAAGTGCTAGGATTACAAGCGTGTACTACCAGTCCCAACTTTAATGTAATTTTAAAAAATTCTAAGAGTCAGGTGTGGTAGTTATAAGCTTGTTTTCCTACTCTCTGGAGGCTGCAGCAAGAGGAACCAAAATTTGAAGCCAGCCTAGGCTACTCTGTAAGACCAGTTTAAAAAAAAAATCCAAAGTGTCTTGTATAGTTGTTGCTTAGAGTTTAACATGAATTTAAATTTTTATATTTAACATTTTTGACTAAGTTAACCTGCCTTAACTTGTCACTTCAAGCATTCACTGAGATTTGAGGTAAGAATAAAACTACTTTGTATCATACTTTGTCAGTTGTTGAGATGTATAGCAAACTAGAGACACCTAGAAAAGTAGATCTCTGATGTATCTCTGATAAAGACTGTTCATTTTATTAAGAAATGGCAGAGTTGTTTTGTTTGTGACACCTGTGTACTAGAGTTCTAAGGGAAAACCCATGGCTGTGTGAGTTGCGACATGCAAGGCTCAGTGACCATCCTGCTGTGACAGCTGAGACGAGTGTGGACTAGGGGTAGAGCTCCAGCTGGTGCGGTTCTTACTTGCCTAGTATTCAAGGTGCTAGCACTCCATGACCAGTGTGGTTCCTGTACCTGTAATCCCAGCACTTGTGAGATACAGCTCAAGTTCAAGACAACTCTGGATTGTGTGCGGAAAAAAGTATTGATGAAAAGCATTAAAAGGTTTAATCGGTATTGCCATGTTAGGAAAAGAACAGATAAAGGGGTTCCGTGACTCATTTGTCTTCAGGTCCCTGGCTTAGCTTTTTGTGGTGGTTGTTCTTTTGTGGTTTTGAGACAAGTTCTCATTCTGTAGCCCAGGCTAACCTGGAACTCACATAGCCCAGTCTGACCTTGAATTTATGGCACTCTGCCTGCCTTAATGCCAGGAATTTATGTGTGAATCACCATGCCTGGTAACTTTAGGTTTAAACAGAACTGGGGCAAGAGGCAAGTATTTAACAAGTTTTGATCAGATTGTGGTCTGATGGGTCGTTACCTTAGTTCTGCCTCTTGCATCTGGTTCAGAGTTTTTATTGTTTTAGGGGGCAGTTTGGTTCTCTTGAGATGATTGTTCTGGCTAAAGATGTTTTCACAATGGGGAGATCTGTCTGAGGTTCTGCTGTACCTAGAATCTAAGGTGACTGTCATTTTAGTGAAGATCTTCAGGTGTCTTTGGGAATCTGGAACAGGGTATTGTAAAAGATGGCAGCATGGGGCAGGAAAGATGGCTCAGCAATTAAGAGTCTAGACTGCTCTTGCAGAGGAGCTAATTTTGGTTCCCAACACGTACATTGAGTGGCTCACAACTACCTGTAACGCTAGCTACCTGTGTCTAGATTTTTTTTCTTAGTTTAAATTTTAGAAAAAAATTCCTTTTTTTTTTTTTTTTGGAAATAGGCCTATAGCTTAGGTTGTCCTTAGCTCATGGCAGTTTTCCTGCTGCAGCTTTTATAGTACTGGGATTATGGATGTGAGCCACCATACTTGACTTAAAAAAAAAACAAACACAAAATCCTTGTTTTCTCAAGTATATGTTGTTCAGGCTCTCTTAGCGCTTAGACTCAAGTAAACCCGAACTGCAGGCATGTACTGCCTTCCTCTTATGTTGTCTTCTCCCGAGTAGATGAAACTACAAGCAGGCACTGCAATGCCTGGACTTTCTTGTTTTGTCGTGTGTGTGTGTGTGTGTGTGTGTGTGTGCGCGCGCACTTACTTGTAACAGGATGCCAACCATAGCTCAGGCTGATCTTGAACTTAAATCCTCTTGCTTCCACTTCTTAAGTTTTAGGATTTCAGACATGTAGCATTGGACTAGACTTCCTTGTTTTTCATGAACTTTTAAAGTAAATCAACAAGCCTTTCTATTAAAAATGTTGTTGGCATATTTAAAAGATTTGTAGCGGTGAGCTGCGGGCTGCGTTCCCGCTGCCCAGCTTTCTGCCTCCTGGCTAGCTTATGCCCCGAAATAATTACACAGAAACTGTATTCTTTTAAATACTGCCTGGCCCATTATTTTCAGCCTCTTACTCACATCTTGACTAACCCATATCTAATAAACTGTGTAGCACCACAAAGTGGTGCCTTACCAGGTAGATTCTAGCGTACGTCCATCTTGGGCTGGAGCTTCATCGCCTCTCTCTCTGAGGAGAGGCACGGCAGTCTGCCTAACTTAAGAGAGGCGTGGCATCTTACTGATCCTTCTACCTCACTTCCTCTTCCTGTACTGTCTACTCCACCCACTTAAGGGGCGGTCTATCAAATGGGCCAGGCAGTTTCTTTATTAGCCAATGAAATCAACTCAAACAGAAGACTCTCCCACATCAAAGATTTGCAGAATTTCTGTTTTGTTTTTGGACTACAAATTGACTCAAGTTCATAGCAGTTTTTTTTAAAAGCCTACTGAATTATCTTGGCTTAAAAATTTGCGTTAAAGCCGGGCGGTGGTGGTGCACGCCTTTAATCCCAGCACTCGGGAGGCAGAGGCAGGCGGATCTCTGTGAGTTCGAGGCCAGCCTGGTCTACAAGAGCTAGTTCCAGGCCAGGCTCTAAAAAAGCTGCAGAGAAACCCTGTCTCGAAAAACAAAACAAAACAAAACAACAAAAAAAAAAATTGCATTAAAGTTTGTAATTTTATGTATGTGTATACTTACATAATCTGAAAAGTCTTGTCTGTTTTTGTAGCCATTAGAAAAGAAGTTTGTGCGTGTTTCAGGAGAAGCAACTATTGGGCATGTAGAGAAATTTCTTAGAAGAAAAATGGGTCTTGATCCAGCTTGTCAGGTACAGTACATGTATGTAAAAGGAAAGGTGAGGTTGAAAGACTACCTTTGACATACTGAAGAATTGTCTCTAGAATCATGCAGTGGCGTTTATATGTAACAGATACTATGACTATTAATAGAATGTTGATATAACTGATATTAGTTATAGGTCTCCAGGAAACAAAACTGATAGTATGAATATCAATACAATAAATATATATAGGTTTACTAGAATGTTTTACAGGCTGTGATCCAACTAGTCCAACAATGACTGTCTCTTGATGCAAAAGTCAAGAATCTGGTAGTTGGGTCCACAGGGGTATGACAGCTGGTCTTCATTCTGCATACTAGTAACAGCAAAATAATGCCTGAGCAGCAGGATAGATGAACTCTCTAGTGAGATAGGCTGCCACCAGAAGGTCGATCTTCTGACCTCAAATGATCCATTTAAGAAAACTGCACAGCCTGTCAGTGGTGGCACACACCTTTAATCCCAACACTTGGGAGGCAGAAGCAGGAAGATCTCTGAGTGTGAGGCCAGCCTGGTCTACAAAGTGAGTTCCAGGACAGCCAGAGCTGTTACACAGAGAAACACTGTCTTGAAAAACAAAACAAAAAAAGAAAAATCTTCACAGGTATACCCAGCTGCTTGTGTGTAGTCAGGGTGACAGCCAAGATGAGCCGTCACACCCTCCTTACTGCCATTTACTTACACATATTTCTTACTGCCATTGGTGACCATCTCTTGATTTCGGGAAAAACTGAAGTTGTGAAAAATACTAACAGATTTCTGGGTCCTCACTTCCGGCTCTTTACAGTTGATAATAGAACAAGAGGTTACTTGGCTTCTGCTTTCCATCAGAAGACTTCCTTGCTAATGTAACAGGGAAACTGAAACACCTAATATAAAAATGCCTCCTGCTTATGGAGTATTTTCTTGTTATAAGTTAGAAAACATCAAACTTTGCATGTTAAAAATTAAAATGTTGCTGGGTGTTGGTGGAGCATGGTCGGGTGGTGGTGGTGCACCCCTTTAATCCCAGCACTCGGGAGGCAGAGGCAGGTGGATCTCTGTAATTTCACAGCCAGCCTGGTCTACAGATCTAGCTCTAGGACAGGCTCCAAAACTACAGAGAAACCCTGTCTAGAAAAACCAAAATTAAAATGTCCCTAAAATTCTAGTTCTGGGCCACCTGAAAATTATTTTTATATAGCTTTGGTTTTTCATCCATCAAATTTAACTATCATGCAAAGTTTGATAGAATATGTGTAGCTAAATATGCTTCATATTGTTGACTCAGTAATACACGTGTTAAAGTAATGACTGAAATTATACTGCTTTTAGTACTAATCTCATTATCTTTTGGTTTCTGTCTATGCGTGCCTATCTATCTAGCTAGATATAAAACCCCAGGCCATCAGTGAGACTTTTTCATAACCACATCATAACATGGTGACTTGACTGTATACTACAGAGGAAGTGATGTTCAGGTGGGCAGGTTCTAGGATGTCTGTTGCTCCTTCTGTAACTATATTTTGCCCAGAATTCAGTTCCTATTTATTTATTTAGTTTTTGTTGTTTTGGGACAGGGTCTCATGTAGCTCAAGCTGTTCCTTCTCAAACTCCTTATGGAGCCAAGGCTGGGTTGAGTTCCAGATCCTCCTACCTCAATCTTATAAGAGCTAGAATTATGGGTGTGCACTACCGTGCTTGCCACAGTTCCCATGTATAAAAAAATAAATAAAATTTCCATCTCCAACGCACAAGTCTGACTTTAAAGGTTCCCTTATTTATTTATTTATTTATTTATAATGTTACTGTTTTACTCTGTGTGTGTATGTGTACACATCATAGCACACATATAGAGGTCAGGGAAAATCTTTGGGATTTGGTTCTCTACCTCCACTGTGGGTTCGGGGGGTCAAATTAGATTGTTGGGCTTGCTCGCTCAGAAAGTGCTTTTATCTCCTGAGTCATTTTCCAAACCCATTTATTTATTTATTTATTTATTGTTTGTGGTTTTTGAAGACAGGGTTTCTCTATTTTCCCCAGCCCATTTATTTGTTTGTTTACTTACTTATTTGACAGGGTTACTTTATAGCCCTGGCTATCCTGGTACTTTATAGATCAAGTTAAGTAAGATCTGCCTGCCTCTGTCACCTCCCAAGTGCTGGGATTAAAAACATGTACCACCATGCCCAGATTCTAGGCCACTGTTTTAGATTTATTTCATTTTTTTCTTTAACATAATATGTATGTGTACTGTGTGGATGCTTAGTGCCCCCAGAGGCCAAAAAAATCGCATTGGATCCTTTAGAACTGGAGTTACAGACTCATAAGCTTCCTTGTGGATGCTGGGACTTGAACCCAAGCCTTCTATAATAGTAGCAATTACTCTTAATCGCTGAGCCATCTCTCTAAACCCCCAAAATATTATTATTGTTGATAAAGATCATCTATATATTTGTGCAACATTTACAAGAATATTTTGAAATTTGTACACTATGAAATGACTAAATTGAACTAACAGAATCTTGTTTATTTTTCTTGGGTGGGTTTTTTTTTTTTTTTTTTTTTTTTTTTTTTGAGACAGGGTTTTTCTGTGTAGCTCTGGCTGTCCTAGAACTCACTTTGTAGACCAGGCTGACCTCAAAGTCAGAGAGATCCACTGTTTCTGCCTCCCAAGTGCTGGGATTAAAGGTGTGCACCACCATGCTTAGCAAAAAAAAAAAAAAATAATTGACCCTTATTTTTATGTGTATGGGTATTCTTGCCTGCATATTTATCTATGAACCACATTTGTGCAGTGCCTGTGGAGGCCAGAAAAAGGTGTTGGATCCCTTGGACTCTTAGTTGGTTTCTGTTGCTGTGAAGAGACACCATAGCCAGGGCAACTTATATAAGGAAAACATTTAATTGGGGTGGCTCACTTATGATTTCATAGGTTCGTCCACTATCATTATGATGGGGAGCATGATAGCGTGTAGTCAGACATGGTGCTGTCAAAGTAGCTGAGAGTCATACAGGCAACAGGACTTGGTCTGAAAGTCAGACTGAGGGAACCTTGAGCAAAAGAGACTTCAGAGTCCACCCCCATAGTGACACACTTCCTCCAACAAGGCTACACCTATTTCAACAAGGCCACAACTCCTAATAATGCCACTCCTTTTTTGGGGGGGGGGGGTCATTTTCTTTCACACTACCATAGAGTCTAAGTTATAGACTGTTGTGAGCCACAGTGTGGGTGCTGGGTATTGAACCTTGATCCTCTGGAAGAGCAGCAAGTCCCCTTGATTAATGAGCCAGCCTAATAATGCTTTTTAAAAGACGAGACACTGAAAATGTTTATTCTCTTGACTGATCTGTAAAATATGGGCTTGGGACAGTGAGGTGGCTAAAGAAACTTGCCTTGCAAGTCCAGTCCCTGAATTCAATCCCTGAGCCACACAGTGCTGGAAGGGGAAAACCGACTCCACAGCAGTCAGGGCTTTGACTTCCACACACTCACTGTGGCACACAGGCTCACACAAATCTGCACACACACAATATCTTTTTAAAAGACAGGTTTCACTTTTTTTCTCATAATATTCAAGAGTTTTAGAAATTATTTAAAATTTGTTTTTTAAATTTTGCCAGCTCTTAGTTCTGTAGGTAAATAAATATTCCTTCTCTACTGTTAATTCATACCTCATAGTCATCATAACTTAGCATTTTTCTCAAAATATTGAAATAATGGTAAAGATTATCAAAGATATAGACCCATTAATTGTGACTTTCAGTGTTTAAGCTTTCCAAATCCTAGAGATGATAAATAAGTTGTTTCTTTGTGCTATATTGGAGATTGAACCCAGGGCTTCATACTTGCTAAGTAATACCACTGAGCTCATCTCCAGCCTCCTTTTTTGTTTTATGTTTGTTTTTAATTTTTTTCTTTTATATGTATGGGTTTTTTGCCTGCATTTAGCTGTTCACCACCTGTGCACAGTACTCAAGGAGGTTAGAAGAGGTCATTTATCCTCTGTAACTGGGGTTTCAGATGACTGTGGGCTGCCATGTGGGTGCTGGGCTTAAACCTGGGTGCCCTTAACTGCTGAGCTATCTTTCTAGCCCTTTGATTTTTTTGCTTGTTCTGTTTTGAGACAGGATCTCATTGTGTATACATGGCTGGCCTGGCCTATTACTAAGAGATCCACCTCCACAGTACATGTTTGTAGTCCAGGCCCAGGTGCACAGATAGATAGATTCCCTGAGCTCATTGGCCATCCAGCCTAACCAATTAGTAAGCTCCAGGTCCAGGGAAAATAAGTCAAGACAGTGATAGAAGACACTTTCTGAACACTTTTTGGACTCCATGAACAAGGGTGCACAAAAAGAAAACACTCTAATTTTTAAAAAGTCTACTATAAAATAGTTAAATACAATCATGAAGTAGTCATGCTAATTCCCCTCTTCACATGTTTTGAAGCAGGAAAGTGGTCTGATAGCCTGTTGTTTTTCCATAGGTAGATATCATCTGCGGTGATCACTTATTGGAACGCTACCAAACTCTACGGGAAATCCGGCGTGCAATAGGTGATGCAGCAATGCAGGTTGGTTTTGAACTTTATTAGACTTATGCTAAACAAATTTACAATGTAATGAATTATAAAAATTCTGTGGTGGTAGAGCTGAAGATATGGCTCAGGGGTTAAGAGTACTGCCTCCTCTTGCAGAGGGTCTAGGTTTGTTGTTGAGTTTGAGGACCTTGGGCTACATAAAACCAAAGATTCATAAACAAAAATCTTTGAATTTTAATTGAGTGTGGCAGGAAACTATTAGAAACTTCTTGTAGTGATACTTCATTTGTATTTTAATAAATAAAGCATGCCTGAAGATCAGAGAGTAAAACAGCCCCACTGATCAACCTTACAGACCAGACAGTGGTGACACACACCTTTAATCCCAGTAGCCACACTGGTTTGCCATAGAAACCAGGCGGTAGTGGTGCACGCCTTTACTCTCAGCCCTAGAGAGGAATATAAGATGGGAGGAGACAACTCTCACACACATTTTGAGGATTCAGGAGGCAGGATCACCATTTCGGACTGAGGTAGAAGTAAGAACCCGTGCCTGACTGTTTAGCTTTTCTGACCTTCAGGTTAAACCCCAGTGTCAGTCTCTGGGTTTTTATTAATCCTGCTACAACTTCTGAACAAAACAAAAGTGGCAGTTTGATTTATTACTCGAGTGCTAGTGGAGACAGCTGAAATTGCTTTGTACCAGCCGCGTCGGCTGGTGTGGTGGCACTCGTGCTGTCACTTGGTGGGTGGGAGCAGGAAGACCAGGAGCTAAGGCCACCCTTGGCTACAGAGCTTGTCTGAGACACTCAAGGCTTTAGTACATTACCTGGTAATTCCCTTGACATGCAGTAATGCATTTACGAGAGTGGAGACCACTGATCTAATTCTTCCACTAAGCACCACGTCTTCAACACTCTACACTGGGAATTAAGCTTTAGCACCTGAACCTATGAAGGACAGACCATAAACTGGCATAGACTTAAAAGTTAACAGTGATAGAGATATAAATAGAAAACATGAATTTAAATGTTGTTTACATATACATATTTATAGAAAATATAAATATAACATCTAGATTACATTTAAATTACAAGCAATTATTTTGAAAAATATGTTCGTATATATGCACTGAAGTAATTTGAGATCTTGAAACAGCTTGTAAGCTACACTGAATTTTATATCTGCATATCAATATATTGTTCTGAAAAATGATACTTTTAACTTCTGAACTATGAGAAAAATGCAAAAGAATGATTTGTATGTATATAAATCTGGTAATGGAATATTTGTATTTGTGTTATATGGACATTCACTTTGATCATGCTAATTTGAGTAGGTATGATGATGGTTCATGGACCAAACATGGTATATCATGTTTTATTTGACCTATGCTCTCCCCCTTATCTATCTATCTATCTATCTATCTATCTATCTATCTATCTATCTATCTATCTATCTATCTTATCTATTTTGTTTGTTTGTTTGTTTGTTTGTTGTGAGGTGGAGGTGGAGACAGGAAGGTAAAAAGTTAGTTCCAGGCCAGCCTAAGCTACCCTTTTAGGTTTAATGGATTTTTGTTTTGCTTGTTTGTTTTTAACTTGTGTGTATTTGAAAGAGATTGTATGTGTATTCAAGCGTAAGAAAGAACATACTTGTATGTGTTTATGTGCACTGCATGAGGCAGCAGCATCAGATCCCCTAGAGCTGGAGTTACTAGGTTGTCGCGAGTCATCTCTCCAGCTCTAAGAGCAGAGCCTCTCTTCAGAGCAACACCTCAGCTCCCAAAAAGTAAGTAAATGAACAGGCAGAAACATTAAAACAGCAGTTAAAGATTTATTTATTATGTATACAGTGCTCTTCCTGCATGTATGCTGGCAGGCCAAAAAGAGGGCACCAGATCTTATTTTAGATGTTTGTGAGCCACTGTGTGGTTGCTGGGAATTGAGTTCAGAATCTCTGGAAAAGTAGCCAGTCCAGTGCTCTTAACCACTGAGCATCTCTCCAGACCCTAAAACAACAGTTAAAAAACAAACAAACAAACAAACAAAAAAAAACCCAAAACCCGGAATACCCATACAAAAACTTTAGAGCACAGCATCTGAAATATTTAGTGTAAAATTAGTTGACTAACCACTCTAATGACAGTCTGCAAGAAGATAGCAAAATATATAAAATGTATTTTCATCGAATAGGTGAGAGTTAGAATGTTTATTAGAATAGTAAGCTGCATTTGTGGAATAAACATTTTATTTCTCTCCATCTTGTTTTTTGAGACAGAGTCTCACTATGTAGCTCTGGCTGTCCTGGAAACTATGTAGACCAGGCTAGCCTGCCGCTCCCAGAGATCCACCTGCCTGCTTTACCCAGCCTCCAAAGTGCTGCCATCAAAAGCGTGCACCACCGCTCCCGTCTCACATTTTGTTTCCTGAACGGATCTGTTATGATTTTTTCAGATTGAGTCTTTCTCAGATAGAATAAATATTCAGTCTGTGAATAGTCTGTGGGCAAAAAAAGTTCTCAGTTGTTTTTGGTCATAAATGCCTGTCCCTGATTAGTTGTGGTTATATGAGAGGTACACATTGGCTTCTGAGCGTCATCATATTGAGCTGTTTGGGGTGGGTCACCTGAGCTGCTCAGGAGGCTGGGGCAAAAGAATTGTTTTCAGCCCAGAAATTTTTGGCCAAGCTGGGCCCATCTTTCAAAAGGACCTAGAGTCTGGAGAGATGACTCAGCAGTTAGGAGCATGTACTGCTCCTGTAGAGTTTGGTTCATAGCACCCTTGTCAGGCAGCTCACAATTCTAAGTCTTAAGAAAAAAGGAATGGGAGGCATGGTAGTGCATGCCTGGAATCCTAGCAGTTATTCAGAGAGTAAGGCCAGCCAGAGCCGAATAACAAGACTCTGACTCAGAAAAAAAGAAAGAGGGGCTGGAGAGATGACTCAGAGGTTAAAAGCACTGACTGCTCTTCCAAGGTCCTGAGTTCAATTCCCAGCAACCACATGGTGGCTCACAACCATCTGTAATGAGATTTGGCGCCTTCATAAATCTTTTACCAAAAAGAAAGAAAGAAAAAAAGATACATTGACAGGGAGTTTTTGGTCGTGCTAGTAAAAAAGCAGCTATATTTATTTTGTACTCCCTTTTTTAATGTTAAAGAATATCTCATTACTGTTAGATTATAAAAAATAGGCCATGTTGATTTGCTCATATATCATACATAACTAGTTCTGAAAGAACTGAATAGTCTTTTTTTCCCTTTCCAGGATGGTCTCCTTGTTCTTCATTATGGTCTTGTGGTTTCTCCTTTGAAAATAACATGAAGAATTGAGGGTATATGAGGAAGAAAATGCAGTAAGGATGCTTCTGCAGGTCTGCATCACACCAAAGATTCTCAGAAACATGTAGCCACCACTACTTTGTGCTGTTAAGAGCTAGCTTCTGATTTTCCACACCAGAACCCTAGCATTGTGTGTACAACTTGAAACAACAGAATGTATTTACTACACTAGAGACTATATTCAAAGCACTCAAAACTCAGGGGAAAAAACTGAAAACACTGAATTTTAAAATTCCTTGTGATTCCAAATACAAGGAGGTTGCTGGTTGCTTCCCATCTTTGAGGTAGGTTGGTCATTTGGCAGCTAGGATTCTGCCCTCCAGGCTGCATGGGTTGGGCAGGTGTCCTTGCAGAACAGCTTTGCTTTGAATTCAAAGCCAATCCGTTAAACCGCAGGGTGCACTCAGCACCAAAACTACTGTCCATTTACACAATCCTGTCCTATTCTAAACATTAAAAAACAACAGTGATCCTACTAAAGCAATGTTATCCAGCTCTGAGACAGTGGAGAGACTGTCTCCTGCTGGGTGCGGCTCTTAACATCCCTAAATATGAGGTGCTTCTCTGTGATGTTTTATTTGCATAGATCAGTGCTACTGGGACAGGTGTCACATGGGTTCCTCAGTGTGGCTGTTGATAATGGCACTTGTCATGGCACTGCTTCTGAAAGTAGCAAAAAATTTCAGGTGAATTACCAGAAGTTTACAGAATCCTTATTGTTTCCTCAGTCACTTATCTTAACTGGTTCTGTGTTTAATGTTTGTTTTGTCATCACTGGGATAAAGAATGAGAGTCTAAGAATCTTCCTTGCTTTCATGAAGTAAGGTCATGAAATTTATTTTAAACTTAATGTTTAAAATTAATTTTAAGCATTATTTTGCCTAAAATTAGCATCCTGATGCTTTCTAGAAGAAATATTTTATAGACTCTTATTTCATAGCAAAATTTCCAAGTCTGTACAGAAACATAAAATTGAACTTACATTGGCAGATGTTTTGTAAAGAATTTATGAAATTGTGCGTGAATCTCTTCTGACATTTAATAAAATTTATTTTTGAGTTGTTGACATTTTTTTCTTTTTTGTTGTATGTATGTGTGTGCTATAATATCGTGGGAGGAAAGCAAAAGAATAATTTCTCTCCATCCACCGTGTGAGTCCTGCAGTTCAAATTCAGATAGTCAGGCCTGATGGCAACACCTTTATCTACTGAGACAGCTCAGCAGCCCTTGGCTGGATTTTAAAAAACAAAACACTTCAAAAGACAGGTGTCTGAATTAAAGTGCCATGACTAGGTATTTATCAGCGTCTTGACACACTTGCTGCTGTGCTGTGCTGAGCTGCTGCGACAGTAGACAACCGTAGAATTCCGTGCCACTTCAACTGACTCAGCCAGCATCTAGTTAGGATTTCCAAGGCCATCCTCAGGTCAAATTAAAATCAGCAAGGGGAATAGGCACATTTCCTGGAGTTGAGGACAACCAGGCACAAGTTTCTGCTTGACTTATTCCAGTTGTCATGTAGGGGCAGTGTTTAGTTCTCAGAAATTAGTGCGATGATGTTTTGCCAACCAGTTCACTGTATTATTCCGTTTTAGTGGGAGTTAGGGAGGCACTAGTGTATTTGTGATTTTGGTAATTAGCTCCTTATACCGCAGAACCTGCCCACAAGCAAGTTACACTGTCAGCATAAACTTCATGCCATGGCCCCAGATCTCATGTGTACACTGGTTATCAAAGCCTGATGAATTTACCCTTTATTGTGTAATACCACATATTAGAAATCCCAATGTCGCCTGTGCCAAGCCTTATGTTCAATATCTGGAATTCACCTGGTAGGAGAGAACCAGTTCCTACAGATGGTTCTCACCTCCACATGTTTGCTATGGCATGCCTCCCGTACATATATACATACACGATAAATAATGAAAATAAAATTTTGATTGGGGTGTGGGGGTTTAGGTCAGAAGTTACTCAGATGGTCCTCAGGGGCTGTCTACTTTTTTTTTTTTTTTTTTTTTTTTTTTAATATGGGGTCTCTCTGTAACCTGAGATTCACTGATTTGGACAGGCTGCCTGGCCAGCAGACCCCAGAGATCCCATCTCTACCTACTGAACAGTCAGTTACAAGCACCACCATGTCTAGGTCTTTATGTGGGTGCTCGGGCTAGGGATAGAACTCAGATCTTCATGCTTGTATGGCAGGCACTTGCTAACTCATCTCCCTAAACCCTGAGAGCCTGATTTTGGAATAGAGATAGAAGCCAGCTAGGTGTTACATGCTTATTCCAGGGAAGTGGAGACAGGATCTCTGAGTTCAAGGCCAGCCTGGTCTACATAGCAAGTTCTAGGACAGCCAGGGCTCCATGGACCCTATCTCAAAAACAAAATGGCACAAAACCCCTCAAGTTTGTGTGTTAAACGTCTGTGTGTATGTAGGTGCGTCTTCCTGTACATGCATGGGAGCCAGAAGAGGGTTGCATCCTTCGGAGCTGAAGTTACAAACATTTGCTAGAAGTTTGGGTTCTTAAAAGAGTGCTGGGATCCAAGTCTGATGCTCAAGCTTGCACAGTGAGCATTTTTAACCACTGAGCCATCTCCAGCCCTCCACAATTTGCTTTGAGACAGGGTTAGACAGCCCAGGATACATGATACCCTGTTTCAAAGAATAAGTCTCACTTTTTATCCCTTGAATGTTGTGATGTACAAATAAATGTAATTGTTGGCTTCTCTTCAAAACTAGACTGGGGAAATCTGAATTAATTTCCTACAGAGATTTAATAGTCTTTCCACAAATGAAATGCCATATTGATCTTCTGAAAGTCTGCCAAGCACTTACACATGGCAGCAGGCCTACTTCAGTCTCTTAGTACTTATTCAAGAAGAGGTAAGTAGATCTCTTTGTTCAAAGCCAGCCTGGCCACACAGCAAGTACTTATTCAAGTACTAAGACAACAGATTTGTGCCACAATGCCTAGTTAGTTCCTTCCTAAAGAATAAGGGAATCTATCCATTAATATCATGAGGTTGATATAGAATCATTTACTTTTTCCTTCTTGCTTTACCTACATTTACCACTAAGCAGAAGAGGGGTGGAATACAGCCTGGGGATTAATATCTCAGACTCTGAGGCTGGACCTCCTGCATTCTGATTCTAACCTTAGATTCTTGTGCTTATATTTGATCTAAAGTGTCCCATGAACTTCAGGTACCAGGGGAGCTCCTTTTTGAGTGTGCTAAAGCTTGATTAGCCCTGAAGGAGGTGGTTTGTTTGAGAGAGGGTCTCTCTGGCTCTGACTGGCCTGGAACTTGCTGTGTGGCCAGGCTGGCTTTGAACAAAGAGATCTACTTACCTCTTCCTCCTGGATGCTGGGATTATGTTTGTTTCCTGGCTGCCCAGACTCCCGAAATAGCCACACAGAAACTGTATTAGTTAAATCACTGCTTGGCCAATTACTTAAACGTATGCTAGCAAGCTCTAGAATTAACCCATCTCCATTATTTTATATTTTACCACAAGGCTCATGGCCTGCCGGCAAGATTTCAACATGTCTGTCTCTGGCTGCAGCTCCATGGCTTCTCCCGACTCCACCTCCTTTCTCCCAGCATTCAGTTTAGTTTTCCCCACCTAGCTCTGCTCTATCCTATCACAAAACAGCTTCTTTATTAGCCAGTGGTATTCACAGCATACAGAGGGGACTCTCACATCAAGATTAAGGGCATAAACTACCATCTCTGGCCAAGATTTTTTTTTAATATCCTTTGTGAGTCCTTTGGTCAGGAAGTCTTTATAGGCAGTCCATTTCTTCACTAATTTACATAGCAGATGAGTCTACCTGAAGTAAATTTGTCTTAATATGTACTGCTGGTGGCTCAGTCTGTTACTTGGGCATCTGAAGCAGAAGAATCAAACGACCCTTGAGTTGGGGGCCAGACTGGCAAAATAGATCTAAACCAGACCTGGTGACATCGTCCTATAATCCTAGCATGTGGCAGATAGGGCTAAGAAGAGTTTGAGTTTGAGGCTAACCTGAAGTAAATAGCAACTTCCAGGCCAGTTTTGGCTCTAGGGTCCTGTCTCAAAAAGGGAGGAAAAATCAGATGTAGGCTCTTTTAAAAATATTTGTTGATTTTTGGTGGCACACACCATTAATCCCAGCACTTGGGAGGCAGAGTCAGACTGATCTCTGAGTTTGAGGCCAGCCTGATCTACAGTGTGAGTTCCGGGATGGCCAGGGCTACAGAAAAACCCTATCTTGGAAAAAAGAAAAAAAAGGTTTGTTTTGTAATCGTGTATGTGAATATCAGTGTGAGGATTTATGTATATGATTGTGCATGCAGGTGCCCATAGAGGCCTGAAGTGGGCAGCAGATTCCCCAGGAGCTCAAAGGTTGTGCACTTTTGTGTGTGTGTGCTAGGAGCTGAATCTGTGTCCTGTGCAAGAGCAGCAAGTGCTCACAACAGCCTCTAGATGTAGGTTCTTAAGCAAATAACAACAAAACACTCCTTTGGGGTTTGCCCCGTGCAGTTATCACCAACAGACTAGACCTATTCCTGATATATTCCAAATTCCTAGCCTTTGTTCTGTGATCTGGGTTACACTCTGCTGGGCACGCTAATGCAGAACCCATTAGAGAGCTGGAATGAAATGTCACAAACATTGCACAGAGGCCACCTGCTTCATCAGGGACGACAGTGGCCATCTGGTGGCTACCATGATGAATCAGTGAGGAGGAGCGATGAGAAAGTCCTCCACTATCAATCTTCATTTCCACTTGATATCCAGAGCTACGAAGAATCACTGAGACCCCACAGAAGCATCAATCTTCAAAAATCTGCAACGTGACTTACGGCTTTAATATAATCCCATTCTCTTTGTGTGTGTTTTGTGAGAAAGGATTTATAAATCTTAGCTGATTTCCACCCCAGCCTAGGAAGCTTGGACGATCTGAGCATTAAATGCAGGAGCAATCGAATTGTCTTTTAGGAGATCGATAGGGGAGGAGAGAAGCCCTTTGATCTCTGTAGCCGTAATTCTTCTTGTCTTCTAAGGGATGCAGCAGAGCATGGTAATGCAATAAAAACATCCCTTTGTTTAGCTGGGTTCAGCAGTGCTTCCCCCATGTAATGGCATATCCATGTGCTATATTTGGAAATTGCAAAATGCATGATAGCATTAATCTAATATGCATATCTAATTGGAAAAGGTTGCAAAGGCAGTATAGCGGGTTCTATAAAGAAAAAATTTTACATGTGTGCTCTGTTATTTTCATTTTCAATGACTGTATTTGCTTTCAGGTGTACAGGCTTGTTTGGTTAGAAGAAAAAAGGTGTAATCTTGCAGTTAGGTGCTTTTCAGTACCTCAGAGATGTCTGAAGAGATTATAATGAAAGTAACAGTAACAGTGTTGGGAGCTCAGAAGCCAGCAACATTGCCTGTTATGTTTTCTTCTATTACATCCAGGGTGACTTCTGGCTTTTTCTCCAGGCTTTAATTTAAAATCAATACTCTTGTCGGGTTGACTTTCTGCTATCCTGGAGGATTCTTTCTACCTGGGGTGGGCCTGGGGGAAAGTGGCTGTATACAGTGGTCTCAGCTGGAGCAAAAGGTGCATTAGGCTTCCATGACTTTTTTTCTGATAATTTTATAAATTCTCTATCAATAGGTTTTTAGAATTTAGCTTTAATTTGCATAACACAAAAAGCAATCTTTTTAGGGCTGGGGAGTTGGCTTGCAGGTGCTTGCTCTATCCCCCAGAAACTAAGTAAAAAGCTGGGTCAGGAGATGGCCAGATTGTAATCAGCACATGGGAGGCAGAGGCAGGAAACTGGAGCATACTGGCTAGTTTGATCAACCACGGCAATAAGCTCTGGGTTCAATGAGCATCTGTCTCAATATATAAGGTGAGAACCATCGAAGAAGTCACCTGACATCAAACTCAGGCCTGCACATGCATGCACATATGCACACCAGCCTCCTCTATACATGAAAATACAATAAATCATTTTTAAAATGTATTTGAGCAGACCTGGAACTAATTATGTGGATCAGACTGGCCTCGAACTCACAGAGATCTGCCTGCTTTGCCTCCCGAGTGCTGAAATTAAAGGCATACACCACTACGCCTGGCTTAAAACACTTATTTAAATTATTCAGAAGCTAGTCATGGTGGTACATGCTTATAATTCCAATGCTCAGGAAATTGAGGCAGAAAGATCCTGAACTTGACGTTGCTTGTATTACATAGGGAGACCCTGTCTTTAGAAAACCAAACCAGAGATTTGGTGTGCTTATACTTGTGTACAGCTGCTTTCTCCCTAATTCCAAAATATTTCTCTCTGAAATGAAACCTGTAGTAACTAACTAGTCATTCTCCATTGTTCCCTCTCTCTCTGGAAGCTATCAATCTACTCTGTTCCTAGTGACCTCCTTCCTTCCTTCCTTCCTTCCTTCCTTCCTTCCTTCCTTCCTTCCTTCTTCCCTCCCTCCCTTCTTCCTTCCTTCCTTCCATTTTCCCCTCCCTCCTTCCATTCCCCCTTCCTTTCTTCACTTTGCACTCTCAGCAAGTGTGCTTCCACTAAGCTATATCTTACCTCTCCAGTGATTTTTTTAAGGATACATTTAAAACACTGTTTTGTTTTTGCCTTTAAAGCCAGGAGCAGTGGTTCTAGCCTTCTTCTTGAGCTCACAGGTAAAATCTAGAACATTGTCCCTGTGACCATTTGTGACTAATTTTGGAGTCAGTTTGGACTCTGGCTTCCAGATGATTGCTTAGCTCTTGTACTCACTTTGGCCAGGGCAGTACAATAGGTTTTAAGCAGTCTGGATTTATTACCCCTTGAAGACGTGTCTTCTTCTTTTTTGTTTGTTTTTTTGAGACAGGGTTTCTCTGTGGCTTTGGACCCTGTCCTGGAACTAGCTCTTGTAGACCAGGCTGGCCTCGAACTCACAGAGATCTGCCTGCCTCTGCCTCCTGAGTGCTGGGATTAAAGGCCTGCGCCACAACCGCCCGGCGACGTGTCTTCCTTCTTTGTAATCCTTTCCTCCAGGACCGTTGATGGAAAGTTAACACCCCTTGTCTTGCTTGTCTTCCCCCTACTAGGGAAATAGCATCCACAGCTACCTAATATTTTAATAGGAAAAGAAATAATCCATGGTCAAATGGGACCAGCCAGCACCCTGGTTTGTTCTCATTATTACTTTTTTTTTTAATTTTTAAAAATTTGAGACAAGGTTTGTCTGTGTAGCTCAGGTTGTCCTTAAACTTGAAATCTTCCTGCCTCAGCCCACCAAATAATGGAATTATAAGTATATATCACCCATGCCTAGATGAGAGCCAAGTTTTTGTTGTTGAGATGGGGTCGCATGTAGCCCAGGCTGGCCTCAAACTTGCTAGTAGTAGCTGTGGTGGTTTGAGTAAGAATGGCCCCATAGGCTCATAGATTTGAATCCTTGGTTGCCATGGAGTGACACTGTTAGAAGGGTTAGGAGGTGTGGCCTTATTGGAGGACATATATCACTGAGGGTGGACTTTAAGGTTTCAAAAGCTCATGTCAAGCCCAGAGTCTCTCTCTCAGCCTTTGGATCAGAATGTAGCTCTCAGCTACTTATCCAGTACCATTTCTATCTGTATTCTGTCACACTTCCCACCATGAGTTAATAATGGATTGAACCTCTGAAACTAGACAAGTCTTCAATTAAAGGCTTTCTTTCTTAAGAGTTGCCTTGATCATAGTGTCTCTTCACAGCAATAGAACATGGACTAAAACAGTGACCAAGGATGGTCTTGGATTCTCGATTCTCCTGCCTCTACTTCTCAGCTGCTGGATTGCAGGCATGTGCCACCACACTGGACTCAGAGACCACTTAGTTTTCCTCTGCCTCGTTGCCCTGCAGGAAGGCAGAAACTCAGGAAGTCTGCACACGTAGCAGCTTGCCTGTGGGACTTGGTACTGCCAAGTTTTCTGGGCAGAGGAAGCTTTCTGTGAAACCTACTGAGAAAAAGAAGATTTGAAAAGATTTCTGCTCTCTTTGGCAGTACTGCCGCAGCCTCCTAAGCACCATGCTTCCTGGGAAGAGAGGCGAGCGTTGTACTGTGCGACAGGAAGACCTAAGTTACAGGGATCCAGGCTGCAATTGTGAGGCTCTGCCACCTGGCTTGTAAAATGAGTGTACAAACTCCATACCTAAAGTGTGGGTGTGAGGTTTAATGAGATAATCCTATGTTTACTGTCTAGGATGGTGTTTGACGTTTATGATACTAAGTAGGCATTAACAGGTAACTGTCTTAAGATGCAGAGAGGTTTGGAAGAATTGGCTCAGTGAGTAAAGTGCTTGTTATACAAATATGAGGATTCAAGTTTAGACCCAAGCAGCCATGTAAGAAAAGCCAGGTTTGGTGGCATGTTATCTGTAATCTCGGTGCAGGGAGGCAGAGACAGCAGGGTTGTGGCAGCTTGCTAGCCAGCTAATGTAGATGAACAAGTGAACTCCATGTTTAGTGGGAGATCCTTTTTTAAGGTGGGAGGAATAGGGCAAGACTTCTGGCATGGACCTCTGACCTTCATATGTGCATAGACGGGCACACACACATGCCACATAAATCTTTTTGTTTCACTGTGTAAGAGCTCTGGCTGTCCTGGAACTTGCTTTGTAGACCAAGTTGGTCTTGAACTCAGAGATCCACCTGCCTCTGTCTCTAGGGAGCCTGGAGGTTACCTGGGATCGCCGATCACTTCACCCGCAGATTCCCACCATCACTCGCAGTCATTTTGTTACCCTGCTGTCAGCTGATGTCTCTTGCTCCCTTTTCTTCTCCTCTCTGCTCATGTTTCTGAATGTCCTCCATGTTGCCTCTTGTTCTGATTTAATCATTTATCAGATCCATAAGATCATCACTTTCTAAAAATTCTTCATTTTTTTTTAATGTGCATTGATCTTTGCCTGAATGTATGTCTGTGGGAGAGTGGAACTGGAACTGGAGTTACAGACAGTTGTGAGCGGCAGTGTGGGTGCTGGGAATTGAATCCAAGTCCTCTGGAAGAACAAGCAGTGCTCTTAACCGCTGAGACATCACTCCAGCGCTCAGATCCTCTTTTTTTTTTTTTTTTTTTTTAAAAATACTTATTTATTTATTATGTATACAATATTCTGTCTGTGTGCATGTCTGAAGGCCAGAAGAGGGCACCAGACCTCTTTACAGAGAGTTGTGAGCCACCATGTGGTTGCCGGGAATTGAACTCAGGACCTTTGGAAGAGCAGGCAATGCTCTTAACCACTGAGCCATCTCTCCAGCCCTCTTTTTGTTGTTTTTAAGACAGGATTTCATGTATTACAGGCTGGCTTTGGTCTTGATTTGTAACTGAGCAGTCTGAACTTTTGGATCCTCCTGCCTTCACCTCCCAAGTGCTGGGATTACAGGCATGCACCACCATCTCTAGGGCAGATGACTTAACACAAGGCCTCATGCATACAAGCAGGCACTTTATTAGCTGAGCTGCATCTCCATTTTGTACTAGATGGTTTTTTGGTGCGTTTATGTGCATGTATATCCACATGAGTTTATGTGTGTTGGGGCCAAAGGACAATGGGTGTTTATCAGTATACACCTTTTTGTTTGTGGCAGCATTTCTCACTGGCTTGGAGCTCACCAAGTAGTTAGGCTGGCTAGCCAAGGATCCACAGACTCAGCTCCCCAAGTCCTGGGATCACAAGTGCACATTACTTTGCTTAGGAAATTTATTTATTTATTTATTTATTTATTTTAGGAAATTTTTTAATGGTTGCAAAACCTAGTACCATTTATTAGCTTCTCAATCATTTAGGGCTTTTTTTTCAAAACAGGGTTTTTCTATGTATTACTGGATGTCCTAGAATTCACTCTATAGACCAGGCTGGCCTCGAACTCACAGAGATCCACCTGCCTCTGCCTCCCGAGTGCTGGGATTAAAGACATGCACCACCACCACCAGCTTTTTTTAAATACAGGAATTCTGGAATTAAACTCTGGCCCTCATTCTTGAAAGGCAAATATTTTGGCCAACCAAGCTATCTCCCAACCCTCTTTTTTTGTTTCTGAGACAGGGTATCAGGATGTAGCCCAGCTGACCCACCTCAGCCTCCTGAGTGCTGGGATTACAGGCATTTACCATTATGCCCATCGTGTAAAATGCAGGGCCTGTCCTTTCACTCTGGCTTCAGGTGACTAGTGGCAACTCATTAAAAACAGGAGATAAAAAAGTAGCCAGGACCAAGCAACCTATGAGCAAATGACGCTTTCCTCAGGGAACTAATAGAAACCACAGAACACAAACCATGCTGGTAGGATTAATGACTTTTAATTTCTCATATTACTAATGTCTTACAGTAAGTGTGGGGGCCAAGAGGGGATGGCGGGTCAGGGAGAGGAAAGTGTCTTTTCAGTTCCTTGATCTACTGAAGCACGTGCTAGGATGAGTTCAGTATTAGCATCATGTCCTTATCAGCACAGCTTGCGATGACGTGGGTGGGGACAGGACAGACAGCTCTATAGCTCTGGTGGAAGTGAGCAGAGACAGGGCAAATCCTGCATCAAATTTGGCACATGAGGCAGACAGGACACGTGGATGCCACAGTTGGGTGTACCAGGAGCTGACTTTCCAGACTGCCTCTTTGGATCAGGAGGAGGAGGAGTGTGCATACCCCTCCTGAACTCTGAGTTTCTGTCTTTCCTTAGGGGGAATCAACACCCACCTACTGCAGCAACGCAACACTGTTGGGGAAAGACTCTGAGAGACTTTTTTTTTTAATTATTTGCTGGTGGTGTTGATTGACCAGAAGTATTTGTTTATTTTTTCACATTTGGGCAGTAGCATTGTGTCTGGTGATAAAATATCCTATATGTAGCACTCTTAAAAAGCGAGGCTTCTTGATGACCTAGACTAATGGGAAGGGGACTATAGATTCAAGGGCAAGGGTATGAAAAAGCTAATTCTATAGTACTACAGGGCAAGCAACACAGAGGAGACCTTGGTCTTTCCCGCTCAGAGACGTGCTCACCTCCTGTACTTACGCTACCACGTCTAAGGTTGGCTTAAGCACAGCGTAGGACAACTATCACTGTGCTTCTAGAGTTAAAGTGAAAAGCTACAACATTTAAGGTAGGTTCACCTCCCCCCCCCCCAATTAAGTGGATTTGGGCAAGCTGAAAGCCTAAAATCTAGAGATCCTTTTTATTTTTTAGGAAGACCCTTAAAATCAATCACTGCTGTTATTATCCTTTTCTCTTTAAGCTACAAACGCGAAAGGACATGAAATGGGCAAGGATAAGTCATTACACAAATCACAGAAATGGCCAACATGCATCTACTCTTACCCACAGAGCAGAGAGTGCTGAGGGGAGTAAGCTCTACATGAGTTTAGGGACGCTACACTAGCCTTTTCCCCCCCTCTTGGGTGGAAGGAAAGGAAATAAGGAATGGAGGGGGAGAGGAAAGAATGTGCCCATGAGAGAACCACCTGTCATGTGTGACTCAGCTGTATCAGCGGGGGATGGGTGATGGGGTCTGGACCACTGGCTTATCCTTGGCAGTGACTTTGTTTTAGGCATCTACAGTAAGAATCTATAGCTGGGTACTGGCGGGGGATAGTGGATAAATGTAGGTTTCCATTTCAGCTCACAGCGGATGATGACCAGAATTAGCACCTTCCTCTGCACCTGAGTCATCTGTCACTGTGAAGCCCGAACTGTGGGTGAGAAAGCTGTGTTCTCGGGGGAACTCCTCTGACTGCTCCGGGACTGCAGTTTGCCCATAGTGGATGGCTTTTCTACCAGAGAAAGTAAGGATTCAGTACTAAATGTGACATTGAAGCCTTAAAGACATTCTATAGCGGTGACTGGTGCTGCGGTTCAGAAGTAAGCTGTAGACAAGTCAAGTGCATTCCCTCTTAGGCGTTAGCTTTTTTTAAAGTAATGGAATTACATTTTTTGGCTTGAAATGGTGCTTTCTTCTATATTTGACTTCTCGGTTTTCTTCGTAGATATTACTGTTTCCTCCAGTGTTTCTTCAAAACTTTCCCCTATCTTAGATGTTTTCTTAGAGGCTTCCTTAGAAGCCCCTTCCTCTTCTTCCTCCTCTTCCTTTTTAAGTGACAGCCCAGTGGATAAGGCTTTGGGGGTTGCAGAACTAAGGATTCTAGGAGGGAGCAGATAACTTGGGTTGGGAAGTGGATTCAGCCCTGAAATGCTTAATCCACTGGTGCTAAATCGTGTCTCTTCGCCTTCCAGCAGTTTCCTGTAAGTTCAACAGAGAAAAGCTCTCAGGAATCAGGTTATTAATTTTGTTTAAGGAACTTAACTCTCCTTAACTTAACTTTCATTTTAGACGCTCCAAAGAACACTGCAGCTTCTTCATGAGACTGAGGCCAGCAATGCTGTATTGAGCTGGAGACTAGCACTCCTGTGTATTCTCTCTCGGCACCCCCCTCCAATATCAGCGTTGTTTTAAGTATTGTCAAAGGAAACCTATTACATTCACAAATTGCTTTCCTGCAGGGAAACATATAACTCTCCCTTGGCCACATTAGACACCCACTTTTGGCAATTAGAGTCTACAAAGCTCTAGAGAAAAGTAATTTCCCTAATTAACACCTTAACTGTAATGGGGTAAGGAAGTGAGAAGTCCACAGAGGAACAGGAAACTAACTGCCAAGTCCAGCCCACACTCAAGATTTGTGCCTTTTCCATGTATGAAGGTATGAAGGGAATGGGTCAAGCTGTGACAGCAGCCACAACTTCAGGCACCAGTCTCTACTCAGCCTAGACTACACGGTACCAGATCAGAGTGGCTGTTGTCTTGTTTCTTATAATCCTAATAGAGTTTTGTTGTTGCTTCTTTATTTGTTATTTTGCTTTTGGAGACAGGGTCCCATAGATCCCTGGTTGGCCTTGGTATGTAGGTGAGGCTGGTCTTTAACTCCTTACTGTCTTTCTTTTTCTTTTGGTTTTTCAAGACAGGGTTTCTCTGTAGCACTGGAGCCTGTCCAGAAACTCACTCAGTAGACCAGCCTGGCCTCGAACCGCCTGCCTCTGCCTCCCAAGTGCTGGTATTAAAGGTGTGTGTCACCACTGCCTGGCTGTATTTTGATTTTTAAAGATTAATTTTAATAGTGTGTGTGTGCGCACATATGCATGCAACCAAGTACAGATGCTTGGGGAGGCCAGAGGCATCATATTCCCCTAGAGCAAGTTATAGGCAGTTGTGAGCCATTTGATGTGGGTGCTGAGAGTCAAACTCGGGTCCTCTGTAGAACAGTATGTGCCTTAACCACTAAGCTATCTCTCCAACCCCAACTCCTATTTTTGTTTTGTTTTTGTAGACAGGGCTTCTCTGTGTAGCCCTGGCTGTCCTGGAACTTGCTCTGTAGTCCAGGCTGGCCTCGAATTCACAGAGATCCACCTGCCTCAGCCTCCCTAGTGCTGAGATTAAAAACGTGCACCACCATGCCAGATCCTAATCCCTATTTTTAAATTTAGAGTTGATGGACTTTCATTTTGATCTTTAGAAGCCTGCATTACCCTTTAAGTGCCCAGCAAAGGTATGTAGAATATTCCGGGACTAGCAAGGTGAAGCTAGGATATATTCAAGAAGAGGGACTGAAGGGTCAACTGGCCTGACTGGATAGTGATGCTTTCTCCATCCTCCCTCACTGGTCAGAAACAGACCACATGGAACCACTTCTGTAGTAACATTGCCCCCAGGTGAGCACGTGCTTTGCTAGGGTAAACGTGGTATTTGTGTACCTGTAAGCCGCTATCTCAATGTCAAGGGCCATTTTGACATTGAGCAAATCCTGGTATTCCCGAAGGTGGCGTGCCATCTCACTCTTGGTGTTCCTTAGGTCATTCTCCAGCTGCCCAATGCTATCCTGGGAAGAACATATCCAAAATATTTAGACCAAAGCAGCAAAAATTCATTGACATTTCTACAAGGCAGGATCTCAACCCTGACTCCATGTTAAAATCACGTAAGGAAATGATAGAATACTTACACAGCAATCTGTGTCCAGCCTAGATTCGGTTTTGTCTGCTCTGGGGTAGGGGCTCAGCACTTGCATTTTTTCCTTTTAAAGTCCTTGGGAAGTTTAGATGCATGTTGACGGTTGGGAACTTTACCAAGGGACACATGAGTTCATGAATCCCTCCTTGACTGTGTACATATGTGTATGTGTGTTTGCATGTTAGTGAATGTGAGTATAGGTACCCACAGAGGTAAGAGATACTCTGGAGCTACAGTTACAAGCAGTTGTGAGCCACCTGATGTAGGTGCTAGGAACTGACCCTAGGTCCTCCAAAGGAGCAGAGCACACTCTAACCACCAGTCCTATATACGATAAAAATTTAATGCTGGGTAGATGGTTGCACATTTCTCAAAGCACCAGCTTTTTAAAAAGATGACAATTTTTATTTTTTGTACATTTATTTATTGATTGATTTGTTTAGGTTTAGGTCAGTACACTCCACAGTCAGTCTGAGAACAAGCAACAAACAATATAAAGTTTCATGGACACTACACATTCCCAGCAGGGTATGGCGGGGCATGCCTATAGAGCAGACTTTAAGTTCAATCCCAGCTTAGGCTACACAGGGAAACCCTGTCTCACAAAATGGAATAAAAAACATATTCCTGGCCCTACCTAAGAAATACTGAATCCATTTCTTCAGGAGTGGTCAGGTTTTCTTTCAGCAGCTGAAAACGCTGCTCTTGGTCTTGGTGTGTGGGTGTTATGTGCCACCAGGGATGTGTGGAATGAGAGGACAACTTGTAGAAGTTGGTTCTATCTTCCTGCTAGGTAGGTCCTAGGGAGGAATGTGGAGTCTGGGTACCAACTCAGGCTGTCAGGCTTGGTGCTAAGTGCCTTTACCTGCTGAGCTGTCTTTCAAACAACCCTCAAAATGATAATTTATATAAAACCATTTTACAGTGGCAAATACCACTTATTATTTGGACATGAAACTAACAGTCTTTCTCAGCAATCAAGGGTTGTGAAATGATGTTATTTTTCTGTGATTTCATGTCTGTTATCTTTCAGATATATTTGGGGTGTTTATTTCTATCCTAACGGTTCCAGTGAGCAGTGTCTGTCTTGATGTTGCAGTTTATTGCTTGTCTCTGTCCTGAGAAGTGCTCTCATGGGCGCTAGGCATTCTTGACAATGCCTGACTCTAGTGGTCTCCCATCTCTATCCTTCTACAGGCCTGAAACCCAAAAAAAGGAATCATTTCTTTTGACAACCATGTTAAGAATGTTGGGCTGAGGGTATTAGGGGGCCAACTTCTCAATATGTGGTTTAGAGGTAGATGTTTTTCTCATCAGCAGGTTAACTCAATTGTTTATTAAAAACTTTATTTCACAACTGTTTTCAGAATGAGAGGCTGCTAGGGCGCTGAGTTCTAGATAGGTGAGGGTTTCTTGCTCTTGTTTTACATCTCACATGGCTATGGATCAGAGTCCACAAAAAGTGTAAGCCAGCCCCTTCCAGGAGCTGACGGAACTGCTGACTGCCTGTGGGTCACTGAGCTCTGGTCTCTTTGTTTGTACACTCCTCCCCACACTGGGCTGTCTTGCTGCCCTTCACAAGGCCTCCAAAGATGGCCTCCAGCGGGAAATGTGAGCAGAGCGCTGCAGTCTGCCCCCTCCCCCAACCATGCAGCTGCAGGAGAGGAGAGAGGAGGCACTCCCTGCTCCAGCTGGGACCACTCTTGGAGCAGCGAAGCATCTGGCCCAGGGTTGGAAGGAGGCAGGTGGGGAAGAAGACAAAGCATGGTCAGCCTAGCGTGTGTAGTGAAGAAGAGGAACAACGGTGTGCCCATTTCCTCTTTGGGAGTGGAAGGGGAGACCTCAGCCAGGCAAGCCAGACTGCAGGCCATACAGAACCATGGCTGTGCAAAATCATCTAGCTAGGGAGAGAGGATTTTAATGTATGGTCACCTGCAGGACACATGTCCTTATTCTCACTCCTATCTTTGCTGTACCCTTGTCTTCTGTCACCCTCTGAAATCCTATCTTATGAGAAAGTGTGACTTAGGTCAGTACACTCCACAGTCTGTCTGAGAACAAATAACAAACAATACAGAGTTTCATGGACACTGCACATTCCCAGCAGGGCGTGGCGGGGCATGCCTATAGAGCAGACTTTAAATTCAATCCCAGCTTAGGCTACACAGGGAAACCCCGTCTCACAAAATGGAATAAAAAACATATTCCTGGCCCTACCTAAGAAATACTGAATCCATTTCTTCAGGAGTGGTCGGAGAATCTCTCTTAAAAAGCTGCTCCTTGGTCTTGGTGTGCCATGGGGTTTAGATCACCAATTAAATTTCTTCCTATGAAGAAGCTATTGTGGTGGCCCAGGTGAAAGCGACAGGGTGAGATGGGGGCAGGTGGAAGCACTTCAGAAAATGAATTCTAATTTCAGAAATGGATCTATTAAGCTATAGATTTATATGTAGCCACTGCTGCTTCCGGTCTCTCGAGGGCCAGACCCTGCTGGCTATTTAATTAGGCTGGTCTCCAATCTCATATTGGAAAAGAGGGTAGCCTTGGCTTATCTCCCTGGAGAACATTAACCAGCAGTGATCTTGACTGCTCAGCAAGGTCTTTCAAGGAAAGCTTTGGCTTTCTAAGACGCTCCACAGTCCAGGACCGAAAGCCCTTTGAGATGGCCTCGGCATAGCTTTAGTAACGTCTGAGGTTCTAATGGCAGTGCCCCAGCTATGTGGGGACCAGAAAGTGTCCTCTGTCAGAGACGAAAGGAATGCCTTGTTCTTCTCTGCGAAGCACGGCCGCCTTGGGCCTGTACGACAGCAGCCCCATTTCTTCCTATTGTGTGCTTACCGTGTCACCTTGAATCACTCTTTGTCCTTTTGAAAGGACGTTAAGCTTTCTGTCTTCGGATAGGCTATCAACTCTCTGGGGCAAGGAAAAGGACTTTAATGGGCTGAAAGCTCGCTGAGGAAAAATGTGCTCACTGTGAGACTCTGAACCAGAAGGGAAAGAGCACCTCCTGTTACTACTGCGGTGCAGTGGAGGATGGGCAAAGGGCAGGAAGACGATGGTCTCAGTGAGGAGGCTCTCCACCTCGCCCAGCATGAAGGCTGCTGGAAAACAACCAGGGGTGGCAGGCAGTGTTTGCAGGCCGGGCTGTGAGCCCCACCCCAGCATTAGGACCCAAGGGGGTAGGAAATAGCTTTGTGTTTCCCTCAGCAGGTTGTTGAGGCTCCCCAGGCTAACGCTGATGGGGACAGTGCTGCAGACTGCAGGTTCGCGTTCCTTTTGTTTCCTGGACTATTTTCTAACACAGAACGCCTGTATTTTAGAGCTAATAAGCCAGAAAAAAACATCACCACCTCTTAGAACAAGCAAAAGGAGGGCAGAGCAAAGCCCAATTAAGCTGACAGTTTGGGGGTAAGTTACCCCTTTTTGTAAAAATATTGGGCTAGTTCTCAAGAATACTACCTAATTCAACATTTGAGGCTCCTGGAAGAAAGGACATCTTAAGTATAATTGATTTATTCAGCTCATCCAAGCCTGGGACACATACTGAAAAGCTCAACTTACATATTCTGTAGCAAAACAAGAATATTTATTTGAATAATACTTTAACATCAAACTAACCAAACAGACATTTCAAATGGGCCTTTTCCCTTTATGCAAGGGGGTCGTTCATAATGGCCAGTACATGCCTTTTATCAATAATTCTTTAGCTTCTGAATAAAACAATACTTTTGAAATATTATGCCATTTCCTGGTTCTATTTTTAGTAATCTTTTCCCAACACATTAATTTTATCAAATGTAAAATTCAATTCCAGCTAAAATAACTTCAAGTTTCTGAATTATAGACATTCTATTCAAAAGAGCTTTTATTTTTCCTTGTACTTAAGCCATGTAGTTTTGTATTTTTCTACATTTTTCACCCATCCTGTCTTCTTACTCTGTGCCCTTTGTGGACACTGCCCAGAATGTCCAATGTAGAGAAACTGAGGATATGGTGGCCTTTGTTGGGAAGAAACAGCCAATCAATACCTTCACAGAGCTTATAGAGCAGGGAAAGATGGGGGAAATGTCGCCTCTAACAAAGAAACCATCTCTGTAATTTGCCACATGCACTTAAGCTGAAAAAATATTAAGGTAATGGGACCTTTCAAGTGGGATCGCACAGCTGTGGAGCAGATTAAATGGTTTTTGTTAAGTGCTGAGCCATCTATGGAGGCGAAAACTGATGCTGTCTACAAGATGAACTTTGACTTTAGGAAGCCCAGACTGATTGTATTATAGAACTAAAAAAAAAAAATTGAAGCAGTTAATTGCCTGGAGGCCCAGAGATTCCTAACTGGGACAGTTTGGAAACATCATCAAAGCAGGAGACATTTCCGAGGCGGGAGGAGATCAGCACCGCGGACAGCGCCCCACCATTCTCCCTGCGGACCTGGCTCCGGGCTTTCTTAGAACTGTCAGAAGGTGGTCAAGGGAGCCGCGCGCGTGCATGTGCGTGTCGCGGGTTTCGGAGGGGCAGTAAGGGTGGGGCAAGGCAGTTGTCACTGGCTTGATTATGCCAGTTAGCACTCCTTTGTAGAGCAAAACTCAAGAAAATGAGCCCAGTTCTCAACCGTAAAGCAGACCATGCTCTAGAAACATCAATTCTAAGGCTCAGAAAAGTCCTTTTATAGCTAACTAGACAAACTAGACATTTAAGGACAGGACCATTCGGAGGTTGTGACCTTCCCCTTCTGTTTTGCTAGTGTGTTTATACGCTTGGTGACAGGAAGGCACGGTTAGATATTTCGGACTCCCCAAAACATTGAAGATTCCTTTGTTAGAAGAGTTCAGACCAGAGACTGGGGGTGGGTATTGTAGTTTGGTGTTACAGCATGTACCTAGCATATGCATGAAGACTTGGGTTCGGTTCCTAAAACTCCCCCATCACCCAAACTAGAGTGTAAAAACATTAAGGGGTTGAAAGGGCTTCCAGGCACATACAGTTTACGTTGGAGGCTGCACGCATGGAACCGTGATTTTTTTTTTAATTTGTTTGCCAACACCTCCAGCCAACACTCCTCTCTCCTCCCTTTCCCTCTCTCGGTTTCCTCAGGACCTCAGTGTACAGGGAGTGTGCGGAAGTGGACAGGGCACTCTTCCCTAGCAGGCAGCCCTTACCTGGTAGCCGGCCACCTCAGCGCTGTGCCGCTCCTCCAGTTCCAAGATCTGCCTCTCCAGAGACTCATTGGCCCCGCGCAGGCCCTCGATCTCAATGGTACGAGCTTGGAGCTGGCGCCGGTACTCGTGGATCTCCTCTCGGCTGGCTCGGATGGCTTCGGTGCTGCGCGCAGCCTGCTCGTTCAGGTTGGCGAACTTGGACTTGTACCACTCCTCGGCTGACTGCAGGTTCTTAGCGGCCAGGGACTCGTACTGGGCGCGGATCTCCCGGAGCGCCGAACTCAGGTCCGGTTTCGCCACAGACACGTCCACCTCGGCGGCGGCCTGCGACGACGCCTGCAGCGTGGCCAGGAGCTCGGCCACCTCCTCGTCGTGCACCTGGCGCACGAAAGCCAGCTCGTCGAGCAGAGACTCCACCTTCTTCTCCAGATCCAGGCGGGCCAGGGTGGCGCCGTCCACGTCGCGCTGCTGCGCCTTCAGGGCGCGCTCGGCGCCCTCGCGCCCGCGGCTCTCCTCCTCGCAGCGCGCCCGCAGCCGCTGCACCTCCTCGGCCAGCCCGTCGCGCTCCAGCAGGGCCTGCGCGCGCGCCGAGCTCGCCTCCTCCAGCTGCGCGCGCAGGTCGCGCAGCTCGCGCTGGAAGAGCTCGCCGACGCGCGACGGCTCGGCGTGGCGCTGTCGCAGCGCTGCCAGCTCGGCCTCGAGCGCGCGGTTCTGGGTCTCCAGCTGGTGCACTTTCTCGATGAAGACGGCGAAGCGGTCGTTGAGGCCCTGCAGCTGCTCCTTCTCGTTCGTGCGGATGATCTTGTACTCGTTGGTGCGCGCCGCCGCTTGGCTCAGGTCCAGCCCGTCGGAGGCGGGCAGCCGGCGGTAGGCCAGGCCCAGGCCGAGAGACGAGGCCGAGGAGCAGGCGGCCGTGGAGGCCACATTGCTGCGGGACAGCGACTGCGAGCGGAAGCTGCCTGAGCCTCCCGGCCCGGAGAGGCGCGTGGACAGGCGCGAGCCGTCTCCGAACACCTTGCGGTAGGAGGAGGCGGAGCACAAGTAGTGCTCCGATCCGAAGCTCATGGTGCCGGGGTCGGGGCCGGGCGCACGACTGCGGCGGGACCTGGCGAGGACGAGAAGGTGCGGCGGAGGCTGGGCGCGGCGGGGCGGTGTGCGGGGCTTTTAAGGCTCGGGGCTGGGGCGACGCGCTGGGGGCGGAGCTTCAGTTCCCGACCTAGCGGGGAGAGGGAGGGGTCCCGCGGGGGCGGGGGAGCGCAGTGCCACCGCAGCTGCGCACCACCGACCTGGGCTGTCAGCGTGCGAGCCCCTCCCTGTCCGCAGCGCCTGTACCCCAAGAATCTGCTTTGGAAAAGACCAGAGGGGAGCGGGTCTCCCCAAACAGCCTGGACTTTCCAGCCCGAGAGCACTCAGCGCTCTGATGGCTTCATAGCCTATCCTTCCTTTTGCCTATCCCTCATGGAGAGTAGGTTTTCTGAAAGGTGTCCTCCACTCTCATCCGCACCACAGAATTCTCAAGGGTGAGGCCCTCTTTTTTCTTTCTTTTTTCTTTTTGTCGTCCCTCTCTCCCCAGGGAGAGCGGACATCCTTTTCTTTATCTCCCATCTTCGGGGTCTCCTAGTGCTCAGCGGGAAAGCGGGTCCACTTCAGAGAGCATCCTTCAGCTCCGCAGTCCCAGGAGACGGAGGATTCGCCGAAAGCTTGAGATGCTCTGGGTCATCCATGAAGAACGAGTTCCCGAGGATGCGGTGCGAAGGGTTACAGAGAGGGAAAGAGGCCAGACCTGGAAAAGGACAAAGCGCTGAGAATTAGCAGGGTTTCTCTCTAGGCCTCTAACGATGGCGCATGCCAGGACTGCGGATTGGTAGAAAGGAGGGTACAGGCTTTGGTTTAAACAAACAAACAAAAAAGCCACATTAGATCTTAAAACGTTTCAAAAATGGGTTTTTGGTCAGGAGGTTTCACCTAAAATGAAACTGGTTGATGTTGACATTTTAATGCCTGCCTCCCGCCCCTCCACTCTTGAAAATGGGAGTGAAGGTGACCACAGTGGGTGGAAGTGAGGTGCCCTTTGTGAAGGGAGTGAGCTGCTCTCCACAGTCCCGGTCACTTTCCAGACTCGGGTTTCTTAACTTAATATTTCATTTCTCTGGCCCTGTATGCATTTGAAATTCCATTCTGAATTAGACAGGAGAGCCGTTTTCTGTGGAAATTAGTCTTTGAACCAAAGACTCAATTTCAGGAATGAACCGGAAGAGCACTGCTGGCGGAACTGACCTCCCTCACTACTCAGTAAGGACAGTGTCTGAAAGATGAAGGCTAGATTGCCTCAGTTTACTGTCCAGCCTATGCACCACTCAGGGGAATGTGAAGCATTTTGCTTTGTAGTTAAGGATTCCACACTTCTCTCTGTTTGTATTGAGATAGCTTTCTCATTCTGCTCCCCCAGTAGCTCAGGTTGTTCTAGTGTTTGCTCTAGAGTCTAAGCTGGCTTTGAATTCCCGGCAGTCCTCCTGCCTCCTCCCAGACTAGCAGTTATCAGTGTGGCTCACCACAGCTGGCTCCTGCTGCCTTTTTGGATCTTGGGATTCTAGAACAGATTTGTTTCACTTTGTGGGAGGGCTGTATCACTGGGACAGGATCCTAACGGTAAGAGGAAGACTTCTATGAGACTTCAGAGCACACCCCTGGCTCTTTGCCACAGCTGTTCTGGTTCCTTATCATTCACTGAAGGCCTGAGCTAAAAGCAATTCTGGGCTCTTTTGTGCTCTGAAAGACTGGGAAGAGGATGCTGGAAGAATGTTAACCCTGGTGAAGAATTACTGCCTGTCAATCACTGTGCCCACGCCTTGTGTAGTTTTCCTTCCTAAGACGGCTGCCAATCCTGTCTTATGGTTAAGCCACTGAGTTTCAGGAACAGCATGTGTGCCCAAGGCCACCAACAAGCAAAGGCATCCATTCTTTCTGGTACATAATGCCTTAGTGCAACGAAACTCTTTTCTCTTTGTCAGACAGGATAGGGCTGAGTGGGCTTCAGAAAGTTTTGGCTAATAACAAAAGATCAGGTTTATAACTAACGCTGGGTTCAGTTGGAGGTGATGGGTTTGAGTTGTGACCCTCTTTCGCTTACCCTGTAAGAGCAGCAGCACCTACCTCTACTGGGTGGTGGAAGGCTGACTGGATGCATGTGGCTGAGCTCTGTACTCTACTTCTGGATAAGGAGTTTATTTTCATTAGCATTTTCTAAAATCACGTATGAGTGTGCACGTGCACCACTTATGTTCCTGAAGAGGGTGTCAGAGTCGCTGGAACTGGAGTTACAGACAGATGTGAGCCACCATGTGGGTGCTGGCAATTGAACCTGGTCCTCTGGAAGAGCAGAAAGTGCTCTTAACCACTGAGCCATCTCTCCAGCTTCATCACCATTTTTTTCCAGGGGGGATGCTGCTCCACTCCACAACAAATGGCATGAGCAGGATGTAGTAGGAACAGCGGGCTGTGTCCCACCACCCAGCTAGCTTTACACCTGAAATAATTACACGGAAACTGTATTCGTTTAAACACTGCCTGGCCCGTTATCTGTAGCCTCTTATTGGCTAACTCTTACATCTTGACTAACCCATTTCTAATAATCTGTGTAGCACCACGAGGTGGTGGCTTACCAGGACGATTCTTAACCTGCATTCATCTTGGAAAGGAGAGCTATGGCATCTGCCTGAGGCGTCTGTCTGACTCTGCTTTCTTTCTCCCACAATTCTGTTCTGTCTACTCTGCCTACCTAATTTTCTGTCCTATTAAAGGGCCAAGGCAGTTTCTTTATTAACCAATGAAGGTAACACATGACAGATGACCCTCCTCCATCAGCAGGATTTGAAGACTGTAAGAAACCATCACATTTTTCACAGGCTTCTAGAATGCTTTGGGAGAGGATACAGCCAGCCCTGATTGTGGTACCAGCCTGGCTTGCATGACTGTAGAAAGTAGAAACACAGTTAGAGCTTCCTTTGCACTCTAGTTCCAATCTCACTTCATTCGTGTCTCTTGAGACTACTAGATCATCTGATGTTCTGGTTGGAATTCTGCTTTTCTTTTCCTTTCTGTCCTTCAATACAAGCAGTACCCCAGAGACACAGATGTGCCTAGAACAGAAGGAAAATGAAACAAAAGACTTAAAACCCAGCCAACAGGCAGTGCTCTTGAGGAATTCGGGGTGGGCTACATTTTGCATCTTAATTAACAGCTTACTTAAATTTCCCCCTGCATCTTCCGCCTCCCTTCCTGGGCATCCCGCTCTAGCCAGGGGTTTGGCTTTAACAGTGTTAACACAGGAATATCCTATGGGAGTTATCTTGGCTGCACGTCCGTCCGTAGCTCCTTCCAGCTGGCCAGGTCTCCTGAGGGAGTACCCTGGCTGTGCCAGGCTCATGTCTTCCTCTTCCTGTCAGCACTCAGGCCATGGAGCTGTGGGTCAGCCATCCTCCTTCTCCCTCGTGCCACATCCTTCGCAGTCTCTGTGGCTTTTGGCAGGCTCACTGTTCTCCTTGGCTTCAATTACATACTCCTGTACTTCCCATGAGCTCTGGTTTTTACATAGTAGGTTTTCCAGAGTTAGGTAGACCTTTGCTGAAGAAGAGATCTATATTTGTGTCATGGTTCTTCTTAGCCGTGTGGCCTTGAACATATTACTACTATTTGCTAAACTTTATTTATCTATAAAACTGTCCACGTGAATCATCTCCAAACTTGGCTGATCTTTAGAACTACTTAAAAATTTAATATCAGATCCTCAGGCTTCACCCAAGACCATCTTCTCAGTGGGTCTCATTTATCTCTCCAGAGGTTGCTGTGTGGTTTGTTGAGATTATGTATACCAAGTCGGTATCTCAAGGTTTGCTGTGTGACTATTCAATAAACACTGAGATCAGAATTATCAGCTCCCTTCATTCAACAAATAGTCGCTGAATGTTTAGTATGTGCCAGGTACTGGAGCAGTTGCATAAAGGGCTGGGGTGGGGTTAGGGAGTTTGAAATCAATGTCCTCACCTGTGACAATGAGTTGTAAATTGACATTTCTGCTTTCCACCAGCCTTTGGGTATCTAGTGCCTCATGAACGGTGCTGGCCACTGTCTAAAGTAAGCTGACCTAGGGTGCTGTAGCCATGCCTGAATTCTCAGCTGTTGTGAAGGCTAAGGCAGAGGGGTCACTTGGGTTAGGAGTCAGGCAGAGCTAGCCTGAGTGACAGAGTGAGATTCCTTGTTAAAATGTAAATAAGCAGAGCAAGTGGTATATGCCTTTGACCCCAACATATAGGAGACTAAGACTGCAGGGCTCTGAGTTCAGTGAGCCTGGGTTGTATGGCAGGTTCAAGGCCAGCCTGGACTATGTATTGAAACCTTGCCTCAAACAACCCTAAGTAATTAAATAAATAAATAAGCAATCTCCCTCTGGAGTCACCCTCCCCACTTTGTGATCTTGATTTAAGCTATCTTTGTCCCCCAATTTATGTGATCTTTTTTCCTGGGATTTCTTCCCAGGCTCTTACTATCAATGATTGCACTCAGAGAGATCTGCCTGCCTCTGCCTTCCAAGTGTTAGGATTCAGGGCATGTGCCACCATACCCAGCTGAAATACAATTTTTTAATGTTAAATTTTATTTACATTTTTTTATTCTTCTTGTGCAGCAGTTAAAAAATGTTATAATCGTAGTGTAACTGTGAACCGTGGAAGGTTGACTCACTGAACAAGCTGTCAATAGCACAGCAAAAGTAGATGAAACTTTATTTTTTAAAATTAATTTTATTTTAATAATATATCATTGTTGTTAGTCTTAAGGTTTCAATTGCTATGAAGAAACATTACAGCCACAGGAACTCTTATAAAAAATTTGTGGTGGTTCTCTTAAAGTTGAGGTTTAGTCCATTATCATCATGGCAAGATGGTGATGAGATCATGGTGGTGTGCAGGCAGACATGGTGATAGAGAGGTAGCTAAGGGTTCTACATTTTGACTAATAGGCAACAGGAAGTGGTCTGTATCATTGGGCATGGCTTGAGCATATATGAGACCTCAAAGCCTACTTCCACAGTGTCAGACATCCTACAACAAGACCACACCTATTCCTACAAGGTCACAGCTTTCAATGGTGTTACTCCCATTGGGGGCCATTTTCTTTCAAACCACCTCATTCCACTCCCTGGTCCCCAAAGGCTTGTAACCATATCATAGTACAAAAATACATTCAGTCCAACCTCAAAAGTTTCCATAGTCTATTACAGTCTCAATAATGTTTGAAAGTCTCTTCCAAGATTCCTGCAGTCTCTTAACTGCAATCCCCTGTAAAATCAAAATCTAAAAACAGATCACATACCTTCTAACATATAATGGTACAGGATATGCATTGCCATTCCAAATTGCAGGGAAGGAAGCATATTGAGGAAATAATGGACCAACGCAAGATCATACACTAGCTGGCAAACTCTGAACTCTGCATCTCCATGTCTGGTGTCAAAATGCTCTTCAGCGCTCCAGGTCTGTTCAGCTCTGTTGATGCAGCACACTTCTTCTCTTGGGCTGGTTCCACTCTGCTAGCAGCTCTCCTCGACAGGGATCCCAGGACTCTGGCATCTCTAACATCTTGGCGTCTTCAAGGCAATTCTGGCTTCAACTTCACGGTTTTACACAGTGACCTTTCTAGGCCTCCATTCTGGGACCACCCAGACATCCTGACACATGCCTGAGCTCAGTGACTTTTCATAGTCATGCAGGCAAATTCTATCATCCCTTTCTCCTATTCTTGACTCTAAAGCCAGAGCCATGTGGATGAAGTTACCAAGTTCTGCTGTTTGCTGGGGCTGAAACACTCCCCCTCATTCAACTACATCTTCATCATCTTCTGTTTTCCATGGTTTCCTTCACTACCTAAATTTCACTGTTCTGGAACTTGCTCTGTAGATTAGATTGGCCTCAAACTCACAGATCCACTAGCCTCTGCCTATGGAGTGCTGGAATTAAAGGCATACACTACCACACCTGGCTCTAAATTTTTCTTTAATTCCTTTTCATAAATTGGAAATTTAGCTGGGTGTGATCTTGCCCTGAGATCACCACTCCCTTTATTCCATTTCTTAATCTGTCTCTCTCCTTGAACACAGAATTTAGCTCCATTCCACTTCCTGGTATTCATTTTCTCCTTAAATTTTGCATTTTGGAATTTACCCTCCTCAGCTTGCTTCTTTTCATTATAAATCTTTATTAGAGTTGCTCCTACTAATCACACGACGAATCTATACTAGACTGTTTTGAAATTTCTTCTGCCAACAGAATTAATCTAAAACTTTTCATTCAGGCAGACTCTTTGGACAAGGGCAAAAGGCAGCCACATTCTTCATCAAAATATCACAAGAACATTCTCTAGGAAACACTAAAATTCTTCTCTGAAACCTCTTGAGCCAGTCCTCCACAGTTCAGATCATTCTCAGCGCTACTGTCTTCCATGTTCCTACTAGTATGGCCCATTAAGCAACGTGTAATGCATTCCACTGCTTTCCTAACTCAAAGTATCAAAGTCCTTATTACTCCAGACAAAAACAGGTCTGGCCTATTACGGCAATACTCCAGTCCCTGGTACCAACTTCTGTCTTAGTTAGGGTTTCAGTTGCTGTGAAGAAACACCATGAACACAGCAACTCTTATAAAGGAAAATATTTCACTGTGGTGGCTCACTTACAGTTCAGAGGTTTGGTCCAATATCATCATGGCACTTTCATTCTGGCACTTCAATACATGAATGTCATACTTTGTTCTTATTCATTCAGCTATTGGCATCCTTAAGATTCAAATGCTACTTCCCCCATGAAGCCTTTCTTGGTATCTGCAATGTAAAATGCTCTGTCCTGCTTATGAACTCTCCTTTTCCCTTCCTCCTCCATCTGTACAGCCTTCACAGTGCTCACATGACTAATGTTTACTTATCATCTTCTGCTGTGATTATTCTAATATAATCCAAGTGATCTAATATGATCTAAGGGTTCTGTGGTGGTTTGAAAGAAGATGGCCCCCATAGGCCCATAGGGAGTGGCACTATTAGGAGGTGTGGCCTTCTTGGAGAAAGTATGCCACTGTGGGGGCAGGCTTAAGGTTTCATATGCTCAAGCTATGCCCAGTGTGGCACACAGACTTCTACTGCCTGCAGATCCAGATGTAGGACTCTCAGCTCCTTCTCCAGCGCCGTGTTCGCCTGCACGCTGCCACGTCACACCATGATGATAATGGACTAAACTTCTGACTGTAAACCAGCCTCATTCAATGCTTTCCTTTATAAGAGCTGCTGTGGTCATGTGTCTCTTCACAGCGACAGAAACCTAACTAAGACAGGCTTCTTATACCCCTGTCTTAGTTAGAAAAAAAGAGAAAAAGACAACTGCTTGTGAAAGTCTTTGGCCTGACACTAAGAATGAGATCCAGAAAGAAAACAAAATCAATAAATTTGACTTCATCAAAATTAAAAGCCTTTTCTTTTCTATAAAAGACTCTGTTAGAGAAATGAGAAGACAAGCCATAGACTGGGAGAAAGTACAAGTCACAGGAAGGGATTTGTATTTAGAATGTATAAAGAACTCTGTAAACATAATAGTAAGAAAATATGTTCCAAATACAAAGTAGAAAAAGTCCTGAACATCTATTTCTACCAAAGGGACCATTGAGGTGGCAAAGGGCACATAGAGACGGCTCAGCATCACCAGCTATGGGGAAGGGCACATAGAGACGGCTCAGCATCACCAGCTGTGGGGAAGGGTACATAGAGATGGCTCAGCATCACCAGCTGTGGGGAAGGGACACATGGAGATGGCTCAGCATCACCAGCTGTGGGGAAGGGACACATGGAGACGGCTCAGCATCACCAGCTCTTAGGGAAATGAATGTAAAACAAGAATGATATAACATTCCATATCCACCACAGTGGCTAAAATGAAGAATCTTCAGAACAGTTGGGAATCCAAAATGGTCCAGCTACTTCAGAGACGCCTTGGTGGTTAGGTCAGAAAATGATCCTGTGCTCACATAAAAATGTGTCCATAAATGTTCATTACAGCTTTGTTTATAATAGACTAACACAGAAAGCCTCCTGTGGTACGCGGTTTCCCCAGGTGACTAGGTGAACCTACAGCCCTACAGTAGAATATGTTTGGGAATGAAAAGAATGAGCTGCTGCTACACAGTCCCAGGGACTCAGGCACATGCCCAGGAGACTGAGAAAGAGCTTGAGGTCGAGGCTAGCCTGGGCTACAGGGCAAGTTTCAGGTTTGTGTGGGCTGCATATTAAAAGACCCTATTTCAGAAACAATAGAAAACTTGAATGAGCTACAGGGCACTTTGTTGGGTGAAAAAAATTCTCAAAATACTATATTTTGATATTCCTCTCCCATTATAGTCTGAAGTGTTAGTAATGACTGACAGAGGTTAGGACACAGCAAGGATGTATGTATTATTAGATAACACGAGGGAGTGTTTTTGTGTGTGCTGGGATAGTTCTGTTACTTAAATGAATACACATGATATGAGAGAGAGAGAGAGAGAGAGAGAGAGAGAGAGAGAGAGAGAGAGAGAGAGAGAGAGAGAGAGAACATGCTCTCCAAATAAGGTCTCTAGCTGAATTAGTATACTGTCATTTTCCTGCTTCTGCTGTAGTGCTGTGGTTATGTAACTTTCCATGGAGAACCTGGTAAGCAGTGCATGGGAACTTCCTGTACTATTTTTGTAACTTCATGTGAGCCTTAAACTATTTCAAAGTAAGATGTATATAAATAAATTGTGGGATATTTGTACACTATGTGAAGATGTATTTACTGTGATTGGTGTACTAAAAGCTGAACAGCCAACAGCTAGACAGAAGACATAGGAAGGATTTCTGGAGAGAGAGAAAGAAAGTAGGAGAAGAAGCTAGGCATACAAGATATGCCAGGAGACACAAAGAAGCAGACTAGGTGGCACATGACAGAAGTTAGATTAATAGAAATGGGTTAATTTAAGTTATAAGGACTAGTTAGGAACAAACCTAAGCTGTAGGCCGAGCTTTCATAATAATAAGTCTCTGAGTCATTATTTGGGAGCTGGCTGGCGGGACAGAGAAAGACTCGTTTCGTAAATATAGGGAAATATTCTTGTGACGTACATAATAGAGCATTTAAGGTGTCAGTCGTGAACCTAATGTCATTTTCAAATATTTGGCAAAAATAGTACAGACACTTGCGCATGCATGCACACACGCACAGTAAAGCAGGGTGACGTGAAGTTAATGGATGGTGGATGTAGTGCAGGGGTGCACAGAGGTTTGTTGTGTAAAAGCTAACTTGCAACTCTTCTCAGAGCTTAACTTTTTTCAAATAAGTTCAGAAAATAGATTAGTAGATAGATAGGCAGGTGAATAAAGTAGAGAACGGGGATGTATCACCTAAGTCTGGGATAATGTAAAGTGCTTTCCCCACTCCTGTGTACCCAGCAACAGGAGAGCATGTTCCTTCTGCAGTAACAGAGATGCTGCGAGTTTGCTGTGCTGTACAGTTATCTAGTGTGGCTTTTGAACCGTGGCATTGCTTTTCTCAGAGTAGTTTAAATAAGACATAAATAAGTCATGTAACATCTGTTATTTACTGTGCTCTGCATACATACACACTAAGTAATTGATTCTTTTGTTGGTCTTCAGTGGTTCTCTAGGTTTTTGGTTTTATTTCGTTTTTCCTGGTTAAGAACCCTTTGTCTGTGTGAGTCCTTTGAAAACTCACTTGACGGACTAGTTTATCAATATTGTTGAGTTTGCTCACACATTTGTGTTCATACAGTTGTGTTGTTTGCTGTGTAACCTCTCAATATACATAATTGTTACATGCTTTTTCATAGGGTGTATGTGATTTATTTATTTATTAGATCTGTCTGTCTGTCTATTTTTTTGAGACAGGGTTTCTCTGTGAAACAGTCCTGGCTGTCCTGGAACTGACTCTGTAGACTAGGCTGACCTTGAATTCACAGGGATCTGCTTGCCTCTGCCTCCACCTCCTGAGTGCTGGGATTAAAGGCGTGTATCACCAACTGCCCAACATGAGATTTCTTATTAATCTTTATTTTTTAAGATTAAAAAGTACTAATGTGTATGGATATTTTGTCTGCATGCTTTCCTAGTGCCCATATTAGCCAGAAGAGAACATCAGATCCCCTGGAACTGGAGTTATGGATGGTTGTGAGACGCCATGTAGGTGCTGAGAATTGAACCTGAATCTTCTGGAAGAACAGTCAGTGTTCTTAATCAGTGAACCATCTCTCCAAGTCCCTAGCCATTATTATTTAAAAGTAGAATTGAAGCAAAACTTCTGTGTTTTATACTTTAGCAGTGCCCTAATTATGGTTTCTATTGCTGTGATAAAACACCATGACCAAAAGCAACTTGGGGGAAAAGGGCTTCCTCTGCCTGCTTCTCCATGTAACATCCATCACTGAGGGAAGTCAGGTCCAGAACCTGTAGCCAGGATCTGGTGCAGAGGCCATGGAAGAGGGAGAGGTGCTGTGTACTGGCTTGGTCCCCATGGTTTGTTCAGCCTGCTTTCTTTTTTGGCTTATTTATTTATTTATTTACTTGTTTGTTTGTTTGTTTATTATGTATACAATATTCTGTCTGTGTATATGCCCGAAGGCCAGAAGAGGGCACCAGTCCCCATTACAGATGGTTGTGAGCCACCGTGTGGTTGTTGGGAATTGAACTCAGGACCTTTGGAAGAGCAGGCAGTGCTCTTAACCTCTGAGCCATCTCTCCAGCCCTCAGCCTGCTTTCTTAGAAGGACTCCCCTCCCTAGGGATGGAACCATTCAAAGTGAGCTGGGCTCTCCCACATCAGTCATCAATCAAGAAAATGTTCTTCAGACGTGGCTACAGACCAGTTTGGTGGGTATTTTCTCAATTGAGGATCCCTCATCCAACATAAGTGTAGCTTCTTTAAGGTGACATAAAACTAGCCAGCACAGGTGGTTTCTTGGTGCTTAAACCCATCGGTAGTCACATGCTTGTGTTCTCTTTTCTCTCACCCCCTCTCTGTCTTTCCTCCTTTACAGAATGTTCTCTTTACTTACCTACTTAGAAGCCCGAGGCTAGGCTGTAGCTGAGTTTCTCAGCCCCACTACTAGGGAGGCAAGCATGATTCATTTTCTCTTCAGTACCTCGGACAGCTCCAAGTCTCCAGCTGTGGGCGCTCCGCCTCCTCACCCGCCCCCTTTCTTCTCCTTCCTCTCCTGATGAAGTCACACATTTGATTGTCATCCCTGTGGTGGGTGCCTGGTTTTTAGATGTCACAGAGTTGGAATCAGAATGAATTGGGAAGACACTGCTGATTCTTAGAGAAGGATCTCCCTCCCCAATGGGTCAGTTATGAATTGCTAACTGGGGAAGAAATAAAGGCTCTGAGGACTCCCCTCTCCCCAGATTTTCCTGTACTTGTGAGCTTGTTGTTGCCTGAAAAGAAAATTCTTTCAGAACAAATAAAGATACAGTTTGGGAGGTTAAAAAAAAGAATTTCAGTCTGAGGAGGCTGGTAAGGTGACTCAGCCAGTAGACATCTGTCACCAAGCTTGATGATGGAAGCCACATGGTGGAAGTGGTTCTCTGACCTCCACGTGTGCTCTCTGGTGTATATGTGCATCACACCCTTCACAAAATAAGCAAAAGTAGAAAATAGAATTCCAGTTTGAATAGAAAACCGTCCCTGTGAGTCTTTTCTGTGAGACAGAGGACAGAACAGCACTGCATGAGGGTAGGCACAGAAGGCTTGAGAGGGAACGTCAGCATGGGTGTGGGAGTGGGGGCCTTTGCGGGCAAAGTTAAAGGGTACACCTAACACTTAACATTATTATTTGAGTGCACATGTGTGGATCAGGCTGGCCTCAAATTCACAGCAACCTGTCTACCAAGTGGTGGAATTACAACTGTGGGTCACCGTGCCTGGCCTGAGTTTCACTGTGTAGCCCAGGCAGGCCTGGTACTCACTGTATTGCCCACTCAGGCCTTGATCTTATGGCAGTTCTCCTGCCTCGGAGTTTGAAATGCTGTAATTTCAGATGTGTTCTAATATACTGGCTGGATCATGGAAGTGGAGAGGGGAGCTGAGTGACAGGACCATCACTTGTGCTCTGCTTCCTCACTGCACACAATGGGACAGATGGGTTTCGTTCCAGCTGCCTTAAGTTGCTTCTGTCAGGGTATTTAGTTAAAACAAGAAGAAGCCAAACACTTGCTTTATCTTTAGTTAAGAAGACTGCGTGTGTGTGCATGAGTGTGTCGGTGCTACAGTGCGTGTGCAGAGTGAGAGGACAGCTTGAGAGGGCTGATTTTCCACTTCTACCCTGGAGGTTGTGGTGCTTGAATGCAGGTCGTCAGGCTTGGTGGCAAGCACCTTTACCTGCTCAGCCATCTCACTGGGCCTTCTTTCCTTTATTAGCATACACAATAATAGGTTTCATGAAGGTATTTTCCTACAGCTATGTTATTGTATTTTGTTTTAGTTTGTTTCTGTTCCCTGTTGCCTTCCACTGTGTCCCATGCCCCCAAGCCCTGCTTCCCCTCCCTCCCTCCTGCAGACAGTCCCTCTCTATTTTCTCACATCCATTCTCCCCTGACGTTCTCTCCCTTCTCTCTCATGATTCCCTTTCTAGTTTTATGACTCACTGTGTTAGTTACGGTTTCTATTGTGGTGAATAGACACCATGACCATGGCATCTCTTATAAAGGAAACACTTAATTGGGATGGCCCACTTACAGTTTCAGAGGTTCAGTCCATTATCATGGTGGGAGCATGGCAGTGTGCAGGCAGATGTGGTGCTGAAGCAGTAGCTGAGAGGTCTACGTCTTGTGGGCAACTAGAAGTCAGCTGAGGCACTGGGCGGCATTCTGAGCATAGGAAACCTCAAGGCCCACCCCCACAGTGACACATTCCTCTAACAAGGCCATACCTACTCCCACAAAGCCACACCTCCTAATGGTGCCATGCCCTATGAGATTATGGGAGCCAATTACATTAAACTACCACACACAAAATGTTAATTTTAAAATTAGGTTCTGCATATGAGAAAAAGGTGGTATTTCCTTTATTTTCATTAAATGTGTACATGTATGTGTGCCTGTATATGTGTATGTTCCTGAGATTAGAGACTTCCCTGGAGCTGGGGTTACAAGCAGTTGTGAGCTGGCTGATGTGGGTACTGGGAATTGAATTTAGGTTCTCTGCAAGAACAATGCATGTTCTTAACCACTGAGCCATATCTCCAGCCCCAAAAGGTTGTATTTTCTTTCTGAGTCTGGCTTATTTTGCTTAACATAATCATCTCTGGTTGCATCCATTCTCCTGTTTGTCATAACTTCATTTTTATTTATGGATGAATAAAATTCTGTTGTGGATCCGCACCACATTTTCTTATCTGTTCATCTGTTAGTGAGCATCTAGGTTGGTTGCACTTCCCGACTGGGATGAATAGTAGCAATGTACGTAGATATCCATGCTAAGATGACTTCATCTCAGAGCGGCAGAGCTAAATAATATGGTGGTTCTGTGGTAGAACAGGGACTGAGATGAAGAATCAATGTTAACATATGGAGACTGGAGGATGGCTCAGCAGTTAAGATCATTTCCCATTCTTCTAGAGGACAGAGTTTGATTCCCAGCACCCGTGTCAGGTGGCTCACCTATATAAAGCTGTGTACCTGTAGATAACTCCAGCTCTAGGGAATCCAGTGGCCTCTTTTGGACTCTACTTCTGGCATCTGCATTCATGTGCACATACCCACACACTGACATACACATAATTAAAAATTAATAAAAATATATTTTGAGACAATCTCACTTTGTAATCCAGGCTGGCCCTGAACTCACAGAGCTCCACCCACCTGTGCCACAAACATAAAAATTAATCTTAAAAAGATTAATATATGAAAGAAGCCAATTTGCAGAGTAATGCTGGATGCTTTTCTTTACCTAGGTTTCATTTAACAAATAAAGCATGCACACACACACACACACACACACAAAGCAGGTGTGAGCACGTGCACACAAGGCAGGTGAACACAAAGCAGGTGCATGTACACACACAAAGCACGCACACACACACAAAACAAGTGCACACATAAAGCACGCACAAAGCATGCGTGCACATACACACAAAGCCCATGAAATACAAAGGAGAAAGGGGGACTATAAATGTCCTGTAAACACATAGCTGGATCATTTTGGGGTTATTTTTTTTAGTCTACTAGCTTACTGCCATTTGTGGGAATGCATTTCCTTTCTTAATAAGCTGTCTGTCCCTATTTCTGTTTCTAATCATCGGAAAAGCCCAGAGGAAAGGCAAGATTAGATAAAAGAAAAGTAAAAGGGCCTGCAGGATGCTTGGAGGGTAGAAGCAATTGCTTTGCAAGCATGATGGCCTGAATTTGAGCCTTGGAATACACAGTTGAAGAGAACCAGCTCCCAGAAGTTGCCTTCTGACCTGTGTGTGTGTACTGCGACACACATGTACATGCATTAGAACACCCACACTAATAATAAATATTTTTTTGTAAGATTTTGTTTATTTATGTGTATATGCATATGTTTGTGTGCACGTATGCTACATGTATTTGAATGGATTCAGAGTCCAGAAGAGAGCATCAGAGACCCTGGAGCTGGAGTTCTAACATGTTAGGTGGTTGTGAGCCACCTAACATGGATGCTAGGAAACAGACTCTGGTCTTCTGAACAACAGCAAGTGCTCTTAACCTCTGAGCCCTCTCCAGCTCCATAAATAACTTGGGGTTTTTGTTGTTGTTGTTGTTGTTGTTGGTTTTAATTATTATCATCATTATCATCATCATCATCATCATCATCATTATCATTATTATTATTTTGCCAAGACAAGGTTTCTCTATATAACAGTCCTGGCTGTCCTGGAACTTGCTCTGAACTCTGTGAGTTCAAAGCCTGCCTCTGTCTCCTGAGTGCTGGGATTAAAGGTGTGAACCACCACCGCCTGTCATAACTTTTTTTTTCTTTTTTTGGTTTTTCGAGACAGGGTTTCTCTGTAGCTTTTTTAGAGCCTGTCCTGGAACTAGCTCTTGTAGACCAGGCTGGCCTCGAACTCACAGAGATCCGCCTGCCTCTGCCTCCCGAGTGCTGGGATTAAAGGCGTGCGCCACCACCGCCTGGCCTGTCATAACTTTTTTATCTTAAGAAAGGAAGAACAGGGCTGGAGAGATGGCTCTTCCACAAATCCTGAGTTCAATTCTCAGCAACCACATGGTGGCTCACAACCATCTATAATGAGATCTAGTGCTCTCTTCTGGTTTGCAGGCATACATGTGAGCAGAACACTGTATACATAGTAAATAAATAAATCTTTTTAAAAAGGGGGAAAAGGTTAAAACAGGAGGACTGAAGAAGGATGTTATAGAGGAGAAGAGAAAAGAACAGATAGAAAAATGAAAAGAAAAAACAAAAACTAAAGTTATCAATAATGAGAAAGTTTAAAATCAAAGTTAGATAAGAGTAAAATATAAAGATAGGAGGACTTTTTAAAATTCAAACAAGCCAGGTGTTTTAGTCACACCTTTAATCCTGAAACTTGAGAGGGAGAGGCAGGTGTATCTCAGCTCCAGGCCAGCCAGGGCTACACAGTGAGACTCTCTGTTAAACAAAACAGAACAAGCAGGTGGTGATGCATGTTTGTAATTTTAACTCTTGGAAAGTAGAGGCAGGAAGCTGAGGGGTAAAATGTCATCTTTTAGCTACACTGTGAATTCAAAGCTAGCCTGTGCTGTAAGAAACACTGCTTCAGGAAGGGGAAAAAGGCTGTTAAGATAACTTAATAAGGGGGCTGGAGAGATGGTTCAGCCGTTAAGAGCACTGTCTGCTCTTCCAGAGGTCTTGAGTTCAGTTCCCAGCAACCACAACCACATGGTAGCTCACAACCATCTGTAATGAGATTTGGTGCCCTCTTCTGGCATGGAGATGTACATGCAGGGAGAAACTATATATAATAAATAAATCTAAAAAGAAAATTTAGAAAAAAACATAGCTTAATAGGTAAAGACAGGTAATTGCCTTAGGTAATTGTCAGGCCTGTCATTCTGAGTTTGATTCCTCTTGTGTAGAAAGAGACTCTACTAGAGCAAGCTGTCCTCTGACCTCCACACACATTGTAACATACTCATCCCCCAGTAAATAAACGTAAAACTATTGTTTAACTTTCCCTTCAAAAACAAACAAAAACATCGAGGAAAAGTTTTAAAAAGTCAACAGAACTTAAGGATATATTGAAAAGTAATAATAAAAACAGAGATTGGACTGGCAAGATGGCTCAGTGGGCAGCATGTTTGTTTCATAAATCTGAGCTGATAACGTCTTAGAGAGGTATTTCTGCACATATTTTTAGATTATTTATTGCCATATGGTCATGCATAGTTTGGAGTTGCTTAGAATATGCTCAGCTTACATCTAGCTGCCTACTGAGTTTCTGAATAGGATTGTTTCTCTAAGGCTAAACGTCTATTTTCAGTTCTCTTGCCAAGTCTGCAGTAACAGGAAGACATTCAGAGCACAGGGTACACTGATTAACAAATCAAATTTCAACACATGCACATGCACTTGTACACACAGGTATATACCTGAGCATATATTCAAACACACACACACACACAATTCCAGTACAAAAGCCACCACTTTGTACAAATATAAAAAATTTCACCACCCCTTAAGTTCTAAACTGACTCATGAAAAGATAGAAAGTCTAAATATACGTATATTAAGCAATGAGTTTCATCAATAACCAAAGACCTTCCAGAAAAGAAAATATCAGGAACATATTGGTGAATTCTATAAATGCCTAAAGGAAAACCAACAGTATCTTAAGACTCTGGGAAAGAAAACAGAAGAAGAGAGAACATGTTCTTACTCATTATATGAGGCCAGTATTCAATATCATGAGTCAGACAAAAATACCTTCCAAAGACAGTTACAAACTCATGCCCCATTCTGCATACAGATGCAAAATTCTTCAATACTAGCAAGCTAAATCAAATGACCTACTAAGAGAACTGTATATAGTGACCAAATGGGATTTAGCCCATTGATTTAGTGGTTCATCAGCCAGTGTGATACACCAAATTAATAAAAGGCACAGCCTATGCGTGATCATTTCAGTAGACACAGAAAAGACACTTTTTACAGAATCTAGGACCTTGCATAATAAAAACACTGAGGTGGAAATTCAAGGGCATTTCTTTGATTTGTGAAGGACAGCTACAAAAAAAGAAAATGTGTTGTACAGCAAGTCCCTGGAATCCTGCAAGCTGCCTGGTTCATAGGCACCATGGGAAGCTCTGCAGATAAAATGGGAAAGGAGTGTCGGAGGCAAGGGTGTTCTGGTTATCAGCACCAACGTTGACTTCTATGTAGGCCACATCTTTGCCCAAAGCCACAGCCCTGCCATAGCAGCTGCCTCTCTTTTCACCCATGTGATCTCACAGCCAAGACTGAACTCAGGCTTCTACAGCAAATTCTTTACCCACCTTCTTGTTTAATGTCAGGACCAACTCCTGAAAGTTGTCCTCTGACTTCTTTTTAAAACTTGTTTTATTTCATGCTCATTAGTGTTTTGCCTGTATGTCTGTGTGAGGGTGCCAGAAACCCTGAATTCGAGTTACAGACAGGTGTGAAGTGCTCTGTGGATGCTGGAAATTAACCCTGGTTCTCTGGAAGAGCAGACAGTACTCAGAACTGCTGAGCCATTCTGCAAGCCCCTCATTACCCTCTTTGATAACCTTAGTGGAAAGTATCTTTCCACAGAATGGGACACAGTCAGCAAACTGGTGAGGGGACTCGGAATCACTGCACGTGTCTTCAGCATGCTGGCCAGCCTTCTGGTTGTAGTGGCAATATATCAACTTCAGTAACCATTTTCTGTTTGTTATTTAATAGCCCCTCTGGCTGCTACAGATTTTTTTTTGAGGTTGGTCTAGTACTTAACATAAGGCCCAGTATTTAGAGACTGATTGTTAGCACACAATTACTCCATCAGGGTTTCTTTGGCACCAACCTGCAGGTAACTGACCAGCTTACTGGCTGTTTATTTTTAGATTCAAAATTTTATTTATTTTTTATTTTTAAATATTTATTTATTATGTATACAATATTCTGTCTGTGTGTATGCCTGCTGGCCAGAAGAGAGCACCAGACCTCATTACAGATGGTTGTGAGCCACCATGTGGTTGCTGGGAATTGAACTCAGGACTTTGGAAGAGCAGGCAGTGCTCTTAACCTCTGAGCCATCTCTCCAGCCCCTCAAATTTTGATTTTTTAAAAAATATTTTTTAAGACAGAGTCTTCTATGTCCTAGTTGGCCTGCAACTCATTATGTACACCAGCCTGGCTTTGAACTTAGAGATCTGTCTGCCTCAGCCTCCCAAGTGCTGAGACTAAAGGGATGCCCACCATGCCTGGTTGCTGAAATCGAGAGTCACATTCTGGTCTTCTCTACACACTGAATGAGCGACTGACAGCAACTGTGGTAATTTTGTTCATCTGGATGGTGGCCGCTGGTATAGGTGCCATCTAGCATGCTGTACATTGACTTATTCATCTGGGCCAATTTTACCTTGATGATCTTTGTGGTAATGATGGCTCTCTAGGCTTACATCTTTGACTGTGCTTGTGAGAGGTCTGTGAGAATATATCAGCACACTCCTGGAGGGATGCAGGCTGGTCGGTGGTGCGGCAGGCCAGCCAAATGGTGTGCAGCTGCGCACCAAAGGATAGCTCGGCTGCAGAGGGGTAGTTCAACTGTGTGGGTAGTTCAGCAGGCGTGGACTCTAGCCACATGGGCGCCAATCTGTTGTAATTTAAAATAAAATAGTCCCACAGTAGTCCAGAATGGAATATAATAAAAGTTTATTTATTTAGGGGTAGACTCATAGAAAAAGTAGTGATCAGCAGTCCTCTGCGTGAGTGGGGAACTGGAACCGAATCCAGCAGACAGGGGGCTCGAGCACGCCCCTATGTCTGCATATATAGTAACTGAGACAGACCATAACCAAAGTGGGCCAGCATCCCAAAGGCCATTAGTGGAAGGAGTTCCTACAGCATGGTGGAACTGGGATTCCATAGTGAGTTTTCTGAAAACTAGTCATTGTGCTTGGCACCTTTGAACTCTGTGACTGGTCTGTTATCACAAAATGTGTATTTCCCATGGTTAGATTAAGGGCTTGCTGTTTTCTGAGTCAAATAGCCTGGGATTGCTGCAGTCTTGGTCTATATTTTTAGCAACAATATGCTAACAAATGTTTTCTTTCATCTTTGCACGCTACAAACTTAGTTCCCATCCCATCCCAGTGCTGCCTGGTATCAAGTCAGACTTGAATTATAGCCCCGTACAGTACTTTCCTGCTTGCGACACCTGGCGGTAGGCTAAGCCAGGCCGGGTCACATTGCATGGCGCTTACTCACCCCTGAAAACCTCTAGAAGTTAGAAATCATGTTCCTCTCCACAGCTGCCTCTCACTCCGTCCTGCTGCTCCTGGTGTCTGTCTTGTCTAATGTTCTCCCACTTCAAGGTCCCGTCACGGCTGCCCATGCTTACAAGAATCTTCTAGTAAATGGAAATTTTATGTCAGCTTCTTTCTTTTCTTTTTTTTTGAAACAGGGTCCCCCTGGGTAGCCTGGGCTGGCTCTGAACCACTGTATAGGCCAGGCTGGTGTCAGCTCCTTTCTTCCTATCTACTCCCTTTTGTAATTGCTGACACTTATGGTATGCTGTCTGGCCTGTGACTCATCTTTCCTTCTTGCCGAGTTCACCTCTGTCATGGACCTCATCATGTATTCCCACAGGGAGAAGGATCTGGGACCCTCTTTAGACAGACCTGCTGCTGGTGCAGTGAGAATCTCCGTGACCTCATGGAAGGACCAGACCTCTCTGCCTCGTCCCTAAAACACACCACCTGGCTTGAGTTTACAGAGCCACTCTGTGGTTTTGAAAGGAAGCTACAACTGGAAGCCAGTTGTCTTTTAATGACTGATGAGCAACCTCCATGCTGACCTTCATAATCCACATTGGTTTTGAAAGTAGGAGTGGAGTTCTTGCATTGGAATTCAGAATAAATTCTGGAGTGTCTGTTTAGACTGTTTGAATTAGACTTTAAAAGATTTTGTGCCACTCCATTAGATGGAAGTCATACTTGTCACTGCTTGGGTGGCCTAGAGAATAGATAGCCCAGAGACCCAGGATCAAACCAAATATTACTGGTCTTAAAAAGAAAAAAGTATCCATAAAATGACTCCTGATGATATTCTCCTATATTCATAGATCAGTGCCTTGTTCAGTCATCATAGAGAAGCAACCGATGGGAATAGATGCAGAGACATAGAACCAGATATGTGTGTGTGTGTGTGTGTGTGTGAGAGAGAGAGAGAGAGAGAGAGAGAGAGAGAGAGAGAGAGAGAGAGAGAGAGAGAGAGAGAGAGGGAGGGAGGGAGGGAGGGAGGGAGGGAGGGAGAGGGAGGGAGGAGAGAAAAGGAAGGGAGGGAGAGGGAGGGGAGGAGAGAGGAAGACAGACCTTGGAATGTACACACAGTTCTTACTGGGATGAGAGGAAGGGAGAGGAGGAGTGGGGGGGAGAGGTAGACAGACGTTGGACCATACACATAGTTTTTACTGGGATTTCTCCAGCAAATCCATCCCCTCAGAACTCAGGGAACCTTGTGGAAAAGGAGACAGGAGTGTAAGAGCCAGAGGTGATGGAGAGCACCAGAACAATGCCTCCAAGTCAGCCAAGTGAAGCTCATATTAGGTACAGAGACTGAAGCAGCAAGCACAGGATCTACGCGGGTCTGCACCAGGTCCTCTGTAATAAATATTATAGCTTTCACTATAGTACTTTTTGGGACTCCTGAGTGTGTGAACAAGTGGGTTTCTGATTCTTGTGCCTGCTCTTGGGACTCTTCCTTCTATTGGTTTGCCTTGTCCAACTTTGATAAGATAGCTTTTATTTTATCTTATTTAATTTCACTAGCTCTTAGAAACTTTTTTCTAACGAGAGACAGAAAGGGAGTGGATCGTGGAGGGGGAGTAGAGAGAGGAGAAACTGTAGTCAAGATATCACATGAGAAAGGAATCCATTTCTTTTTTCTTTCTCATTTTAATTGTTTGGATAGGAATGTGCTATACATTTTTTCCCACTCCCATTCTCTCCCCTTCTACCCTCCTCCCTGCCTTCCATGCTCCTGATTTACTCAGGAATTCTTGTTTTTTTTTTTTTTCCCTTCCTTGGCGGATCCATGTATGTCTCTCTTAGGGTCCTCTTTGTTGCCTAGGTTCTCTGACAACATAAAGCTGGCTGTCCTTTGCTTTATGTCTGTTATCTACTTAGGAGTGAGTACATATTATATTTGTCTTTATGGGTCTAGGTTACCTCACTCAGGATGGCTTTTTCTAGTTCTGTCCACTTGCCTGCACATTTCAAGTTGTCTTTTTTTTTTTTTTTTTTTTTTTTTTTTCCACTGTGTAGTGCTCCATTGTGTAAACGTACTACATTTTCCTTATCCATTCTTCAGTAGAGGGGTGTTTAGGTTGTTTCTAGGTTCTAGCTATTGTGAATAATGCTGCTATGAACATAGTTGAGCAAATGTCCTTGTGGTGTGATTGAGTATCCTTTGGGTATATGCCCAAGAGTGGTATTGCTGGGTCTTGAGGTAGATTGATTCCAAATTTTCTGAGAAATCACTGTACTGATTTTCAAAGCAGCTGTACAAGCAATGCACTCCCTTACTCCCCATTCTCTCCAACATAAGCTGTCATCAGAGTTCCTGATCTTGGCCATTCTGACAGGTGTAAGATGGTATCTCAAAGTTGTTTTGTTTTGCATTTTTCTGGTAACTAAGGGTGTTTGAACATCTCCTTGAGTCTACACCCCATTTTTTATTGGATTATTTGGTCTTTTGATGTCTAGTTTCTTGAGTTCTTTGTATAATTTGGAGATCAGTCCTCTGTCAGATGTGGGGTTGGTAAAGATCTTTTCCCATTCTGTAGGCTGTCGTTTTGTCTTGTTGACTGTGTCCTTTGCTTTACAGAAGCTTCTCAGTTTTAGGAGGTCCCATTTATTAATTGTTGCTCTCGGTGTCTGTGCTCCTGGTGTTGTTATATTTAGGAAGTAGTCTCCTGTGCCAATGTGTTCAAGGCTACTTCCCACTTTCTCTTCTGTGAAGTTCAGGGTGGTTGGTTTTATGTTGATGTCTTTGATCCATTTGGACTTGAGTTTTGTGCATGGTGACATATATGGATCTATTTGTATTATTCTACATGTTGACATCCAGTTATGCCGGCACCATTTGTTGAAGATGTTTTCTTTCTTCCACTTTATAGTTTCAGCTTCTTTGTTAAAAATCAGGTGTTTGTAGGTGTGTAGATTGGTATCAGGGTCTTGGATTCAATTCCATTGGTCCACCTATCTATTTTAGTGCCAGTATCAAGCTATTTTCATTACTCTAGCTCTATAGTAGAGCTTGAAGTCAAGATGGTGATGCCTCCAGAAGTTTTTCTTTAGGTTCAGAAAGTTTTCTTCTGTGATTTTGTTGAATATATTTTCTGTGTTTTTGATCTGGACTTCTTCTATTCCTATTATTCTTAGGTTCGGTCCCAGATTTCCTAGACATTTTGTGTTAAGAATTTGTTGTATTTAACATTTTCTTTGACCGATGAATCTATTTCCTCTACAATATCTTCAACGTATGAGATTATTTTTCATCTCTTGTATTCTGTTGTTTATGCTTGCATCTGTAATTCCTCATTAATTACCCAGATTTTCCATTTCCAGAGTTCCTTCAGTTTGTGTTTTCTTTATTGCCTCTATTTCAGTTTTTAAGTCTTGAACTATTTTCTTCACCTGTTTGATTGTGTTTTCTTTAAGGGATATGTTGATCTCTTCCAATTTTTTTGTCTTTTCTTCTATTTCTTTAAGGGAAGTTTTCATTTCCTCTTTAAGGGCCCCAATCATCTTCATAAAGTTATTTTTAGCATTGTTTTCTCCTGCTTCATCTGTGCTGGGACGTTCAGATCTTGCTGTAGAACCACTGGTTTCTGGGGCTGTCCCGTTCTGTGTACTGTTCAGTGTATTCTTACCTTGTTGTCACTACCCATGTCTTCCTCTTATTGTATGGGTGGAGCCTGTGCTTCAGGGGGTCCCTCTTCCTTCAATTGGTGTGGCTGAGGCTGTGGCTCCGTTGAACATTCCTTCAGGTGCAGGCAGGGCTGAACCTCCGGTGATTGCTGTTGCTCTTCCAGGTGTAGATGGCTCCAAGGCTCAGGCTCCTCTGGTGCAGGCGGGGCATGGCCCCCGTGGTCACTCCTCCAGGTGCAGGTGGGGTGTGGCCCCGTGGTCACTCCTCCAGGTGCAGGTGGGGTGTGGCTCCGTGGTCACTCCTCCAGGTGCAGGTGGGGTGTGGCTCCCGTGGTCACTCCTCCAGGTGCAGGTGGGGTGTGGCCCCGTGGTCACTCCTCCAGGTGCAGGTGGGGTGTGGCCCCGTGGTCACTCCTCCAGGTGCAGGTGGGGTGTGGCCCCGTGGTCACTCCTCCAGGTGCAGGCAGTGTCCTGTGATCACTGCTCTAGGTGGGGCTGAGACTGAGGCTCTGGTGGTCAGATAGTCTCTGCTGTCACCATGGTCTGTGATGGTGATGTTGGGTGGTGACGCTGTCTCCAGGTGTGGCCTGGGCCCACGGCAGGCGGTGATACTGTCTCCAAAAATCCATTTTTAATAAAAAGGAGGGGGGAAAGATTTTGTGTGGTTGGGCCACAAAAAAAAATCTGAGTCCACACCCTCATGGTGGCACTTGGAAGGTAAAAGCAAGGGCGTTCCAGAGTTCAGCTACAGCCTTGGCTTCCTAGTTAGTTTGAGGCCAGAATGGGCTACACAAGGCCATATGTTAATGAAAGAAAAGCTGCTTTTCTCTCACTTCTGTACCTGGAGGCAAGGGAAGTCCAATGGGTTGCCCTACCCACCTTCAGTTCAAGTATGAGGCAAGGAGGTGTTCATTGCTTTACAGCAGGGTTATAAAATGAAATCCTTTTGCAACCTGATGGTGGGGCAGTGAGGTAAGAGGTGGGGAAATTTGGGCAAAATGTCATGGATCTTGGGAGATGAGCTATTCCTCACCTCTCTCTTAAGAGTCTTTGTTTCCTGAATAATGTACACTGGCAGGAAATGGGCAAAGAAAACCCATTGAAAGGAGGAAGAGTTAACACCTGGTTACTCTGGTGAGTGGTGGTGATGGTGGTGGTTGGTGGTGGTGGTGGTGGTTGTTGTTGTTGTTGTTGGTGGTGGTGGTGGTGATGGTGGTGATGGTGGTGATGGTGGTGATGGTGGTGGGTGGTTATGTAGTGATGGTAGTGGTTGTGGTGATGTTGTTGTTGTTGTTGTTGGTGATGGTGGTAGTGGGGAGGTGGGAGTGGTGGTGATGATGGTGGTGGGGGTGAGGGTGGTGATGGTAGTGATGGTAGTGGTTGTGGTGATGGTGGTGGTGATGATGGTGGTGGTAGTCAGAGAGTTCTAGCTGAAAATGTGCTAAGACTGGAAACCTCTCAGTCATCTATCATTCCCAACCCAAGAAACAATGGCCAACATGAAGGTGACTGTGGGGGTCCAGTGTAGAACACTACTGGAACCCAGAACAGGAAGGCCCCCAAGCAAGATCAGGGTTGTATGGGGGGCGCTTTCTCTTTTTCTCCTTTGTTCCTGCATTTCTTTCTTTCTCTTCTTCCTTCACCTTCTGACAGGGTCTTATGTAGGTAGGTCTCAAGCTCACAATGCAGCAGAGGAGCCTTGGACTCCACCCTCTATCTCCCAAGTATTAGGCTTCCAGGCTTCACTGTATCCCATTCAGGGAGAGTCTTCCGCAGCTGCAGTCCTTGGGAGATGTAGTAATGTCTCATCAGGCACATGGTCCACACGTCAGACCCACACACATGTTCTCTAATGAACGGAAATGTGTTTTTTCTCTGTCCTTGAAGCACTTGGAAGTGAAAGCAACCCCTTTGGGTTAAGGAACCAGGGATGTTAGACAACTCCAGCTGAGGTGGAAACAGCATCAGACTCTTTGCTAAGATTCCACGTGTGTGGTCAAGTTAGGTGTATTTTAAAGTGATCATGTGTGTGCCCTGGATGGTCTCAGGTCAATTCAGGCTATGCTGGCTGCATAAATTAAAAGTGGGCTTCTGAGAAACTAACTACTGCTTTATATATTTCCTCAGTTCCTATCTGGTTTCTTTGGAGACCAAGACTAGGGTAGAGGAAATAGGAACCCAAAAGTGAATAGTCCAGCCATCATCCTTCACTGAGGACCCTCTCTGGAGCTCTCTGAATATCTGAAGTGGAACTGTACCCCTTCCCACCCAACAGTCACGGAGAGGCCCTGTGCGTTCCTTTTCTGTTGCTGCTTCTCATACTTCACTGGTGGCTGCACAAAAACTCAGTGTTCTGCAGTGAGTGCCTAGTGACTTACATATTCTATTGCTCACACAAATTCTTATTTTAAACTTTTGAGACAGGGTTTCTCATCGCCCAGGCTGGTCTTGAACTTGATGTGCAACTGAGGATGGCCTTGCTCTGGTCCTGCTTCCACCCTCAGAATGCTGAGCTTACAGGTGTGAGCTACCTTGTCCAGTGAGCACATGCACGGATTAAGTTTTAAATAGTCATTTATTTTATATGTATGAGTGTTTTGTCCTGTGTATGTGTGTACCACCACACAAGTGCCTGAAGCTGGAGGAGGTTAGAAGAGGGATTTGGATCCCCTGAAACACAATGTGCTGGTAACTGACTCCACGTCCCCTGTAAGACTAACAAGTGCTCTTAACCTCTGAGCCATCCCCTATCCCCACATAAATTTATTTTATTTGTTTATTTTAGGTTTTTGAGACAGGGTTTCTCTGTATTCTGGCTGTATTAGAACTTGCTCTGTACACCGGCTGGCCTCAATTTCACAGAGGTCCACCTGTCTCTGCCTCCCCAAGTGCTGGGATTAAAGGCTTCTTTCTATGTGTAGGCCTGGCTGTCCTAGAACTTGCTTTGTAGATCAGGCTGTCCTTGAACTCACAGAATAAATTTATTTTAAAGAAATTAGAATGTTTATTCCTCCTCTAGGAGCCTGAGATTAATGACTTGGCGCTTTTAAAGCGTTTCCTGGAAATACAGGCAGTCAGGGCCTGATTCAAAGGCTTATCTTTCTATTTCTTCATTAAGAACAACCCAGTACATCGCTCTCCAGGCCCAGGGTTTGCTTTTTGTTGTTGTTTTGTTTGTTTTTAATTCTTCCTCAGTTCCAGACAGGTTTCAGCTATAAATTGAGGTAGTATCAGACTTTTCACATTAAATGGTAATGAAAAGTAATTAAGGGCATGCCTGTGCAAGTGCCCAGCCCCATAGCTGGCCATTGCTAAGTGCTCAGCAAGCACAGGTCAGCTCAGGCTCTGAAGATGGTTTAAACAGGTTTTGTAAAACCTGGAAATTATATTTTAAAAACCCTATACTTTAGGAAAACACATACAAGCTGCTAACCCGATAACAGAGAGTTAAAGGAAGCCTGGGGAGATCCTTCTTATTTACCTTCTTTACCTTTCTGTGAGATTCAGGATTCTGGAAGAGTTGGCATTTGAGCAGGTTTGCTGAAGAGTCAGGTGCACAGAGAGCAGGCTGGCTCTTGGCTGGGGTTGACCTTTGGGCTGTCCTGAGTTAACAGTCTGGTGGCCCAAGTGAGTAAGTCTGTACCACTAGGGGGCAGTACGGACTAACAGCTTGTGCCTTGTCCAACTTCAGTTTCTTAAGTTCAGGTTTTTTCACTCTAAAAAAGGCATCTATTCAATAAAATATATATTAAGTATCTCAAAAGGGAAGGTGCTGAATGAACATTGTATAAAAGGATACTGCAATCAATCCCTTCTCCAGAAGAATTAACATGGGATCAGTGGGATGGCTCAGTAGGTAAAGGCTCTTACCATAGCTTTAGCCTATGATCTGAACTTGATTCCCCAGAACCCACAGGGTAGAAATAGAGAATGGAAGTTGTTCTGACTTCTATGTATGCACAGGAAATAAAAATGCAATAAAAAAGTAAAATACAAAACACTGTTAACTGTGATTATCTTTAGACAGTTGAATATAAAAATTAGGTAAGGTAGTGGGTGAGTTCTGCTTTGCTGTTTGTGGTCTTCAGGGAATGTAAACTGAGCTGTGTTCTGTTCTCTAAAGCAGTAAGCATCAGGGCCAGGTGGGAGCAGGTGCCTGCTATAGTTCCAGCTCTTCAGAGGTTCGAGGTCATCCTGTGCTGCATAAATTCAAGGCCAGCCTGAGTGACATGAGATCTGGCCTCAAAAAAAAAGTTTAGGCTTGACCCTGTGCTTAAATTTAGTGTATCTGAGTATATCTGTATGTTTCTGTTTTTTAACTATGTTTTGGCTTAATATTTCTCTCTCTCTCTCTCTCTCTCTCTCTCTCTCTCTCTCTCTCTCTGTGTGTGTGTGTGTATGTGTGTGTAAATATTGGTTTTTTAAAATGCAAAGAAAAAGCCGTTCTTTCTACACATTTAGCCTCTAATGAAATAATGTTACCAATTTAATGCTATACCAAGAAAGTAGAACTTTGAGGTTCAGTTTTGAGGTGATAGCTGCAGTCAGTAGGAGCTGAAAGACACAGCATAGACCTTATTTTGGGGGACACTTTTAGTGGGGGTTGCAGTGGCAGGTTAACAACAGCTCCACCTTGTGTGGTGAGTGTCAGGTGACACACTTGGAAGACCCGATGCTGAGGAGCTGAAGTGTATTACTCAACTTTAAATCTGTTTATTTATTTTTCAATGTTTGAGATGGGATCTCACTATGTAGCACGGATTGGCCTAGAACTTCCTCTGTTGACTAAATGGTGTTGAACTCACAGAGATCGTCCTGCTTACGCCTCTTGAGTGCTGGGGTGACAGACATGAGACACATGCCCCCCTTTCTTTTTAAAATATTGATGCATTTGTATATCTGTGTGTGTGTGTGTTTGTGTGTGTATGTGTGTTCATGTCTGTGAGAGCGAGCACACGCCTGCCATGGTGCACATGTAGAGATCAGAAACAACTTTGGATGTTGGTCCTTGCTTTCCCACCCTGTTTGAAATGGGGTCTCTTGTTCCTTGGTGCGTATGCCAGGCTAGGTGGACCATGAGTTTCTGGGAATTCTCTGCGTCCCATCTTGGCTGTCGGAACGCTAAGGTACAGATGCACACTACTACGTATGTCTTTACAGTCATGTCTGGGGACCAAATCCAGGTCTTTAGGCTTGTGCAGAAAACAAACCCTCTACCTACTAAGCTTTCTCCCCATCCTGGAAGAGGTCTTGAAAGACACTAGTGAACTTATTTATTTTATGTTCCTTCTTTAATATCTCTGCAGGCATTATTATTCTCATTTAACTAATAATTTTATCACTTGTCTTCTAATTATTCCACCCTTCCACCCAGTGACTCTGATATGATCTGTGTTTAGCTGGCTACTGGTTAACCCACTGTAAAGTGCAACAGAATGGAAGGACCATGGACCTTGGCATTGGCTGAAGTGGATTCATACAGGTCAGACCTCAAGCAGTTGAGTCCTCTAGGCCCCAGTGATGACTATGCATCACCCCTTAGTCATCTGTAAAGGCCCTTCCCAGATCAATGAATGGCAGACTACCACCACCCAGGCTCTTCAGAGAAATGCTCACCTCTGCCCTTCCCAGATCAATGAATGGCAGGTTACCACCCAGGCTCTTCAGAGAAATGCTCACCTCTGGCCTTTATCTGCAGGAGCAGTCAAGCAAGCAGATCATGGAGCTAGGAGCTCTGCAGCTAGCCCCAGCCTCTGGGACAGGGGGCAAGGGGACAGATGGGAAGGTAGGGCCTGGGCATCCTGCCATAGCTGTGCCTTTAGTTAATATTTATTCTTTCTCCATCTGCCTGGAGACTGAGGGGTGCCCAGCCACAGACAGTGAAGGAAATCCCTGGGCCTAGGAAAAACTGGTTTCTGTGAGGGATAACTCAAGCAGGCCTTTCCGACAGGCAGTGTCCCCTGGTTTCTGAGCACGGTCTTGAGTGTGATTGTTAGAGACCACGTTATTATCTGCTCTGCGCCATTGTCTCCTAGGAGTCGAGGCGGGTAATAAATGCAGAACCTTGTTCCAGTCTGACCTCTGAATAATGGCTTTCCTTTGTGGAGACCCCTCAGGTCTCATCTGGGCATGGCAACCCTTGTTAATACCACCTCTAGCTTAGCTTTCTAAAACCCGTTTCTTTAGTGTTTTCATTCCCAAAGGAAGCTTGTAAATTGAACTCCAGATTTGTTAGCACAGACAGAGCTGATCGGAATGTCTGCTGCTCATTACTCTTCCTCTCCTCCTGTGCCCTCGCCCAGGGCTGCTCCACGTGGCCTGTGGGCCGCCTTCTTCACAGGTGTTAGGACATGGTTTCTGGAGCCCGGATAAACTGAATTTAATATGTAGCGCCTCAGCCTCAGACCACGGCTACCCTGAGAATCAGCATTTGGACAGCTGTACTGATTCTTTTTTTTTTTTTTAAGATTTATTTATTTATTATGTATACAGTGTTCTGTTTGTATGTATGTTTGCAGGCCCGAAGAGGGTACCAGATCTCATTATAGATGGTTGTGAGCTACAACATGGTTGCTGGGAATTTAACTCAGGACCTCAGAAAGAGCAGACAGTGTTCTTAACCTCTGAGCCATCTCTCCAGTCCCTGTACTGATTCTTGTGATGACTGCAGCTTAAGGACCATTTTTCAAGCAAGATGGCAGCTTTCCTGATTCATGAGCAGCCGCATCTCAGTGGATTGCCTTCCTTGGGCCTTTTCTTTATCCTCCCGAGGACAGAACTTACTAGATGTTGTTTTTCATCCAGGGCCCGATTCCTGAGAACCATTTATTTCAGATTCTTTGTTATTGTTATTATTTTAAGAAGGTGTCATTCTACAGTCCAGCCTGACCTGTAACTCGCTGTATATCCCACTGTGGCCTCAGACTCACACTAATCTTCCTACTGTACCCAGGTTACTTCCCGATTCTCGGCCTCCTAACTAATGTGAATACCACCTCAGTCAGGCACATTTTGGACCTTGACATGACTCTGTAGCTCAAAAATGCCAGTCTACTGGTTTCTGGCCAGAGCTTCCTGACAATAGCTTGCTTACTTCCCCATTGCCTAAACTGCCCTGCTCCTGGCATGGCTGCTTGCATCTCTTTCTGAAAACGAATGGCCAGAGCTCCAGTTGCAATCAGTTAGTGTGTGGTACTGATATGAAATGAATGGCCTTGGGCTTTGGAGATGGCTCAGTTTGGGTTCAATCCCGAGGACCTATTTAAACATTTGGAGTGTGATGGTGTGCTCTTGTAATCCCAGCATTGGAGAGGCAGAGACAGGAAGATCTCTGGGGCTTTCTAGTCTAACTGATGAGCTCCTGGCCAAGAAAGACTGTCTCAAAGGAGGAAGGTGGCTTTTCTGCAGATGACACCTGAGGTTGTCTTCCAACCTCCTCCACATGTAGGTGCACATACATGTGCATGCACCTTTTTTGAGAAACATGTATACACATGCATGCATAGATTTTTTTCCCTTCCTTCTTCCACCATTTGCTCCCATCTGAACACACCATTTGGATGCCTTGGTACTCTGCACCATCACCATGATTGTGGCGCTCTGCACCGCCACCAGCATCTCCCTTCTGTCTTTTTCCTGACTACTGTAAACACCATCAAGCTTCTCTCATCCTGACATGGTCTCCAACTGCAGCCATATCTTGGAAGCGCCTTTGACAGCATAGTTTATCAAAAGCCAAGGTTCTTTGCTACTGACTTGTCCTGACTCTATTCTTTCCCCACTAGTTCAGCGATTGCTAAGGCAGTTTTGAGCTGCCTGACATGGGCATGGATCTGAACTCAGGTCCTCTGGAGAAGCAGCAGGGTCTCTAACTGCTGAGCCATTTCTCCTACACTTAAATTACATTTTAAATTGAGTTACTAGATATTAGGTTTCCATCTGATTTTTTTCATATCTCTTTCAATTCGGTTAACTTCCTAATCCTCTTGCCTCCCCATCCTTCCTACCCCTTTCTAGCTTAAACCTTTTCACCCTCGTCTACCATCCTCCTTCTTAAGGCATTCTTATTCCCCCAGCCTTTCTGCTTTTTTGGCTTCTACAGATATGAAACAAACAAAACTAGAAATTCGAAGCTAGAATCTACATATGAGGAACACATGTAGCATTTGTCTTTCTGGGCTTGGGTTACCTCAGTTGGTATACATTTTTCCAGTTTCATCCATTTACTTAAAAATGTCATAATTTCATTTTTCTTTACAGCTCAATAAAATCCCATGTGTGTGTATACCACATTTTCATATCTGTTCACCAGTTTATGGATATCTGGACTGACTCCATTTTCTAGCTATCGAGAATAGATTAGCAGTGAACATGGACCAGCAGGTATCTCTGGTAGAATATGGAGTCCTTTGGGTGTTAGCCTTGAGCAGTCACATTGTCCCCTGCTTGTGGTATGGCTGGAAAGAAGCCCCTGCTTTCCATGGTGTTACCAGGGATGCTTCTTGACTTGGAGGGATTGCCTGGGGAGCTGCACTCCTTCCTGGTCCTCAGGTACCTTCTCTTTACCACCACACACTGCTCCAGCAGAGCAGCAGACCCAGCCTTGGCAGCCAGAAGTTTCCCTTCAGTGTCTTCTTTACATTGGGCAGGGGTGACTAGGGCCGGGCAGGGGATCTGTGGGATGCCATGGGAAGAAAAACATTCTTAGGGCTACTTTGGTAGAAGGTTCCCATTGCCTAACCCAGAGGGCCTAAGAGAAATGGGGCTTCTTTATTGTTTGTTTGTTGTTGTTTTTTGACATAGCTCAGGCTGGCCTCATCTCACTATATAACTGAAGCTTAACTCTTAATTCCTGATCCTCCTGATGTTTCCTCCCAAGTGCTAGGATTATAGTCCCATGTCACCATGCCCAGCTCAGGAAACGAGCCTTTTGATGGTAGAGGCTTACAGCCTTGCTGAAGCACCATCTGGCGGTAGAACTGTTGAACTCTGATGCCACAGGGAAGTCCTCAGGAGAATGAAGTCGTCTCAGGAGGACTGGCGAGCAGGGAAAGAGGAACTACAGAGCTTAGAGAAGTCCTCGCTGTGACATGCAACTTTATTCAGAGGCCACTTCTGCTTGCTCTGTATCGGGAACAGGAATGAACACAAGAGAAAGAAAACATTCCTCTCTCCTTTCTGCACTGTGTTCTTGGGCCACCTGTCTTCAGATCTCACTCGAGTCACCTTGACCAGGACCTTTAGTTCCCAGAGTAGGGGGCTTTGTCCACTGAGAGGTCTGTAAAAGGACTGACTCCCACATCCCTGGACATGCCTGGAACTGTAGGGCTGCTCCACCAGGACCCGGAGAGCTTTGGATTGCCCTGGAGAGCTGTCTTGTTCAGAAGTTATGCTTCCCATTCTTGAGAGACCTCCGAGGGTGCCGAGGTAGAAAGAAACGTCTCCAGAGAAGATTAAGTCCTTTACCTCTGAGGGTAGTGGTGAGCACATGCTGAAACAGACTTTCTGGTCACACTGCGGAGTGGCAGTGGCCACAAACCTCAGCCCTCTCTGTGCCTGTACAACTCGACAATGGTCTTGAGACTGTAAAAAATGGAAGTGAAGAGTTGGTGGTCCCTAGGCCCTGTACAAAACACTAGAAGGTGGCTAGGGGTTAGCAGGGAGTGAAAGAATTCATCTACCAGAACCGGGTAGAACAGTTTACTTGACCCACTACAGTAGTGCAGCAGACAAGGGCAGTAACAGAAGAAAAACCTGCTTTATTCAGGCTTGTTTATTATAGTGTTCATTGTGTCTGTCTGTGTGTGTCTCTCTCTGAGTCTGTGTGTGTGTGTGTGTGTATGTGTGCGTCTGTGTGTATGTGTGCAGATGCGTGTGCGTATTTGTGAGTGTGTATGTGTGTTATGAGGGATTGAACATAAAGTCTGAGGCATGCTAGATTCCACCACACAACTCTATACCCTTTCTATCCCAGTCCTTATTATGGTGAATTTTGAAATTCTCAAGTGCGCAGAGTTGTATAATGAAGCTCCCACCAGTGCATGAGACATAACCATCAGTTTCTTTTTTCCCCTTTTTAAAATATTTATTTATTTATTATGTATACAATATTCTGTCTGTGTGTATGCCTGCAGGCCAGAAGAGGGCACCAGACCTCATTACAGATGGTTGTGAGCCACCATGTGGTTGCTGGGAGTTGAATTCAGGACCTTTGGAAGAGCAGGCAATGCTCTTAACCTCTGAGCCATCTCTCCAGCCCCCCCCCCCCATCAGTTTCTTTAAAATAAAAACTAAGCGAACTTCTGGCTCCAGTGTGCTTGCTCCCCTGGTCTGGGTCATGACAAGAAATTGCCTTGTCAGGTTACTTTCATCTTGTTCATGTGTGTCTTTATGCAACCCAGAAAATATTCTTTCCCAGCAGAAGTACTTGCCTGTGACCTCAGCATTCCACAGAGGTGAACAGGAGGATCAGTAGTTTGAAGTCAGTTTTAGTTACATTTCAGGGTTGAAGTCAGTCGGGGCTGTATGAAACTGTGCCTCAAACAAACAAACAAAAAACAAACCAAACAAACCAAAACCAAACAAACGCACCAAAAATAAAACAGAAAAACCTACCATAAAATAACAAGCAAAACTTTGCCCCCAAATACTAATGTGTAAGGTAGGTAGTTGGTTTGGTGATAGACAGTGATTGTTAGCGTGTGTAGAGCCTAAGGTTCTGCTCTATACTGCAACAAACAGCAGAGAACCTGACTGTAGTTTACTCGAGTGGGGTAGAGCCTGGGCATAGGTGTTTCTTCAGAGCTGTCCTGGTGATCCCAGTGCTCAGGCAGAACTGAAAACCTCTGATCCACTGAGACAGGAGAAATTCTAGCTGCCAGGATTCTCTGGAGCCTGGGGAGTGGAATGTCTCCAGACAGTCTGGTTTCACCTGCTGTTGGTTCAGCTGGAAACATTGCTGAACTGGCTCACTAAGCCGGAGTTCCAAGAGTGTTTGTGGATTTCTGAATGTTTAAATCTAGCAACTGACTTCAACTAGGAGAAACCTGGGGAACCCTGTCTCTGGGTGAGAGAAAAACCTGTCCCCACTCCTCCTCTGCTATTCTGTGCTTTGAATCCAGATGTCCTGGAGTTCCAATCAGGTTGAAGGAAAGTGTCTGTCAAACAAACAAACAAACAAACAAACAAACAGAACAAGGGCCAGTGAGGCAGTTCACTGAGTCAGGACACTTGCTGCCAACTGGAATACTCCGATTAGATTGCTGGGACTCACATGGCAGAAGGAAAGAACTGACTCCTGAAAGGTGACCTCCACATGCACACCATGGTACACCCTCTCCAAATAGACAGACAGACAGACAGACAGACATAATGAGAAAAAACAAATATATGATAGAATCAAGTCTCTAAATAGTTAAGACTCTTACCAAAAATTATAGTGTATCAGTAGCAGAATCAGTAGGCAGGTAAGCATATGAATAGCTTAGCAACTTAGGATTCCACTTGGTTTGAACTATACATACACTCTTACAATGTCCATTCTGGAAAAAGAAATGGGATAATTTCTCTATCAAACTATGGGAATGAGAGGCTGGTCTGGCCTAGACTGGTTTCAGCTGCATGCTCAGTAAGACAGACTTTCCTCTGAATGAACTTTTAGTTGTAACCTCTATTTACCATCTTATACCTGTGCATAATTGGATGGACATATTAATAAAATCAGATGCATCTTGGGAAGGAACATGTAACCCAAGCCTGTCAATCAAAACAGAGAACAACTCCGGTTGTCCCCCTTAGCAACAAGCCCCCTTTTCCCTTAAACCCCATAAAAGGAAAACCCCAAACAATTACTAGAGCCCTTAAGTACTGTTTTTTAAGGTTCTAATTAATTATTGCTGTTATTGTGTATTGTGATAGGTATGGGCTAGAATGCATGGCGTGGAGGTCAGAGGACAACTCTGACAGTTGTCAGACAAAGGCCAGCTTTAGTCAGTTCTCTTTGACCTTTATGTGGGTTCAGGGGATCAAACTCATGCCACAGGGCTTGCTTAGCAAGCACCTTTATCTTCTGAGTCACTTCAGTGGCTCTTCCTCGAGTTTTCATGTACACCAGCCCTCCTGGCAGCCTAACTGATCTGCATTACTGCTCTACATTTGAATGACGTTTCCTCGCCACTTTGCAGCAACGTGGATCTCTATTTCAGTTCCTTGAGTATGCTACCAAGAGCCTGGAGATGTCCAGGCCAGACACTCATCTCCAGTAACGAACAGCCAGGTTGCTGACAACATTCCTTGGACTTGGAGTCAACGTTCTAAAATGGATCTATCTTATACTGTAGGGCAGTGGTTCTCAACCTTCCTAATGCTGCAACCCTTTATACAGTTCCTCATGTTGTGGTGGCCCCAACCATAAATTATTTTCGTTGCTACTTCATAACTGTAATTTTGCTATTGTTATGAATCATAATGTAAATATTTTTGGGAATAGAGGTTTGCCAAAGGGCTTGCAACCCACAGGTTGAGAAGCACACTCTAGGGAGAAATTAAAATACCTTTTAGTCTCATGTGGGTCACCCTCCTCTAAATACCGTATCTCTCACTCTCTGGGTGCTTTAGCAAGGATCTCCCATTTTGCAAAGTTTGGGATATTCAGTTTGGCTTTGGATTTTGTCATTTGGGGATATATTTGTTGAAACCCTTACTGTACCCAGGAACACTCAGCACTTCTGCGGAAGCATCAGCAGGATGGGGAGATGCAGTCCTTTACTGCTGCCTGTGCAGCCTGATGAGTCTTAAAGAGACCTCTACTCAAGTGAAGCTGGGAAGCTTGTCCATGCCATAAAAGAGAATGTCACGACTGATCAGTATGAAGAGAGGTTTTGCTAGGTATGGTAATGTATGCCTGTAACCCTAGCACTTGTGTGTGTTGAGGGGAGCAGGCTGAGGCAGGTGAAGATCATCAGTCTGAGGCCAGCCTGGGCTACACTGGGAGAGCTTGTCTCAAAAATGACAACAAAACCACAAAACAATAAAACAAACAAAAAATACCAAATCAACCAAACAACAAAAGCCGGGGCAGAGGAGGATAGATCTCTGTGAGTTCAAGGCCAGCGTGGTCTACAACTCAAGCTCCAGGACAGCCAGAGCTGAGAGAGAGAGGGAGAGGGAGAGAGGGAGAGAAGGGGAGAGAGGGAGAGAGGGAGAGAGAGGGAGAGAAGGGGAGAGAGGGTAAATAGAACAAATATAGTTAAAAACATTTTTAAAGGCCAGACATGATGGCATACACCAGCACACACACCTGTAACCCCAGTACTTGGGAGGTGGAGGCAGGAGGGTCAAGGTTCAAAGTCATTCTCACCTACATAGTTAGTTCTGCATAAGACTGGTCTTAAAGGTTTTAGCATGGAGCCTGGTGGTAGTGGTGTACACCTTTGATCCCAGTACTTGGAGGCAGAGGCGGGCAGATCTCTGTGTGTTTGAGGCCAGCCTGGTCTACAAGAGCTAGTTCCAGGACAGGCTCCAAAGCTACAGAGAAACCTTGTCTTGAAAAACCCAACTGGACTTGGGCTTTTCAAGAATTAATTTAAGTACCATAGCAACAGCTGTATGTGAAGGAGAGGTCCTGCCTGACAAACCAGAAAAAAGTGTGCCCATTCAGAAAAATCATGCTCTGCTTTTCTCCAGCAGCTGAGGAGTGAGCCAGTCAAAATAGTTGCAGTCCTTACCTCAGAGCTACCGCCTTTGCATAGTAGGAGTTACCTGTTGAGAGATTGACACAGAGTGTCTCAGCCTAACCAGACCAGGGCCCCTCCGCCAGCCCATGGCTCATACCTGACAAAATCCCTTGCTGTATAGCATGTATCATTTTGATGGCGTTTTCTAGAGACAGTGTCTTGCTTGTTCTGTTGCCCATGCTGTCCTCAGACTCAGTGGTGATCCTGCTCCCCAACTGCTGGGACTACAGATGTGAGCTCCCACACCCGGATCTTTAAAGAGTTTCTAAGGACCCGCCTAGTCCCCTAATGAGGTGACAGGGAAGTTCCTGAGGTGCATTGTTTAGGATGACAGACTAATATGATAACACAGGTTGCAGGGATCAGAGAATCCTTACTGTGCTGGGTCACAAGAAAGGGGCTGAATAGATGCTCAGCAGTTAAGATCACTTGCTGCTCCGGCAGAGGACCCAGGTTCAGTTCCCAGCATCTACATGGCAGCTCACAACCATGTGTAACTCCAGTTCCTGGGAATCTGATGCCCTCTTCTGACCACATAGGCATGCAAGTGTTGGTGCACATGCAAACATACATGTATACAAGCAGAACACTAATGTACATAAAATATAAATAATCTTGTAAAAATGTTAAAACATGTATTGAAAGCAAAGAAAATTTATAATTTTGTTTGTGAGGTTTCTCAGAAAGCTGGGAAAAGAGTAAGCTTATACTCAAAGGTCACATGCTTTTAGGCCTAAATCCTTCCTTATTACTATTTTAGAGCCTTATTTTAAATCCTGTTATATCAGAGGAACATTGTCTCTGTATGCAGTCTTCACAGTAAATTGTGTTGGTTGTGCTCACGTTTCCCTTTCAGCTGGCAAGCAGCTTCAGCTGGATCTGAGGTAAGGGCCTCTTTCCCTGTCCCTCAGTTTCCCCTGTCTTACTGTTCTGTTTCAACCTGTCAAACAGCATTGACCACATGCTGTGCCACAGACAGGACCTGGTCAGAGACCTCTATTTCAAGGTTGAGTGAGTAGACAAAAAAAAAAAAAAAAAAAAACAGGATAGTGATGTCACAGCTGGGCGGCTGGAGCTCAGTCGTGGACTAGTTCTGTGGGGAGGGAAGAGGAGAATGTGGAAGAAGAGAGGGAGTTTGCCACACAGGACAGCAGGCCGCTCTAGGCAGAGCGTCCATGAACAGATTCCATGTGGAGAGAGCTTGACTAGTCAGACTTTGTCTGGAGAAATTTGTGAATGTCATGGCTTTTCCAGGAAAGACAGGAAAGTGAGGGGCGTGCAGCATTTGCTCTGGGTGAGCCTGTTTGTTCTACAGACAGCTGCTTGAGCAGAGCGCTCACTGTGCTGACGTCTGTCAGGTTCCTGAGAGCTGTGTGACCAGGTTGACTTCTGCCTACAGTTCTTTTGTTTCTTAATGCGTTTAAAAATACTTATAAATGGTTTGCTTTCATGTATGTATGTGCATATGTGTATCATGCTCATGCCTAGTGCCCAGGGAGACTAGAAGAGATCATCTGATCTCCTGGAACTGGAGCTATGGACATCTGTGAGCAGCTACATGGCTGCTGGGGATCGAACCTGGATCCTAGGTTAAGAAATCGCAGACTGGTGTCTCCAGTTCTTGGTTTTGCTTGCTTGCTTACAGTTGTCGCTTTACTTGAGCGTATTGATTTCCTGTCTCAGTGTGTGGATGTATGGAGGTCAGAGGGCAGCTTGCATGAGTCTCTTTCTATCATATGGGTCCAGGGGATGGAACTCAGGTCATCGGACTTGGGGGCAAATGTCGCCCTCCTGAACCATCTTGCCGGTCCTGTTTTTCATTTCCTTTTTAGCTCTGTCTACTGCTCTCCTGAGTACTAGGATTAGATGTGTGCGCCACCACACTGCCAGCCTTTTTCTATTTTAGCCAAACCGAAGTCATTATTTTCTTATTTATTTCTGTGCTAAGGATTAAACCTGGTGCTTTAATGCCAGGCAAATGCCGTTACACTGAGTCATATTCCCCAGCTCCTAGTGCCAAAATTCAATTCAATTAAAATCCTATTAAAAACTAGGCATGGTGGTTCATACCTGTAATCCCATTTGTTTGAAGGCAGGAGGATCAGGAGTTCAAGGTCATTGTCAGCTACACATCACTTTTGGGGCCAGCCTGGGCTACAGTACATGAGATAGTGTCTCAAAAATAAGCAAGGATTGACAAGATGGATCAGTGGGTAAAGGTCCTTGCCTGACAACTGGAGTTCATTCCGGGGACCCACATAGTAGAGGGGGAGCTAACTCCCAGTAGTCGGCCTGTGTGTAGGTACACAAAACAGATAGCCCTGTTATTCCCAGATTAGTAGGCATTTTACTAAAACTGCCTTTTCATGAAAAAATTGTAGCAGAAGGCAGTTTATTCTGAAGGTCCTCCCAGCAGAGTCAGAGGACCACCAGTCTATGTAAACGGCCACCACTGCTTTTTTTTTTTTTTTTTTTTTTTCGAGACAGGGTTTCCCAGTATAACAGTCCTGGCTGTTTAGAACTCACTGTGTAGACCAGGATGGCCTTGGACTCACAGAGATCTGCCTGCCTCTGCCTCCCTGATTGCTGGGACTAAAGGTGTGCGCCACCACCTCCCGGCCCACCATCGCTTTTTAAATGTTACTAACTTGGAATGATCCATAATCTCAGAGACAGTGGCAGGAGGTCAACCTCAGCTACTAGGGAGTTGAAGGCCAGGATGAATTGCAGAACCCTATCTCTAACAAGAGGGGAGGCAGAAGCAGGCAGATCTCTGTGAGTTTGAGGCCATCCTGGTTTACATAGAGAACTTCAGGCCAGCCAAGACGACATAGTAAGATCCTGTCTTTAAAAACTAACAAACATGAACAAACAAACAACAAAATTCTGTGTTAATGTTACTGACCCAAGAAATCCCATGTCAGTTAACCACTCGTCACTTTGCAGTGTCAGCATTAATGCCACGTGACCTCGGGGTAGTAGAGGCCACAGCAGCGGCAGGATTTACGGCCAAAGAACAGGGTGCAGAGAACTGGGCTTTGTACCCTAAGTTCATGTAGGAAGAAAGGAGCTGTTGCTGATAGAACGATTGTCCAGTGTGTGTGAGATCTGAATTCCCCCCCAGTCGTTACCACCACTCAGATACACAAATAAAAGCAAAACACCAGATGTAGTGATGTGTATCCGCAGGCCCAGCTACTTGGGAGGCTGAGGCAGGAAGATCATTTGAGTCCAAGAGTTCATGATCAGCTTAAGCAATAAAACAAAGATTGTATCTCAAACAAACATTAGTTTGTTTTTATTTATTATTTCCATTTTAATGATGAAAACACTAAGGCATGAGGACATTAAGAAACTTGCCCAAGGTCAAAGCTAGCTACCAACAGCCAGGAGTTGAAGCCAAGAGGGGTTAGCTGTGGAATCCTTGCTCTTAATCCCCATATCAGTATGCCTGGTTAAAAAGCAGCTTAGGCTTTGCTGGCATGTAATGATCTATTTTTAGCCCTTGATACCATACACACAAAGTGCCCATGGAACATTTCTGAACAAGCTGCCTGATCTCTGCAGAGCTGCTCTCAGTGGTTCCCCTTTCGAGGTGGAGGTGTTTCCACATCACTCCTGGGGAAATCAGAGCAGGTAGACATCCCTTTGGCGGAGTCATAAAAGTCAACAGCAGCCCAAGCAATGAACTTTGCATAAGGTTAATAAGTCCTTAGAATGTGGAGCCTGAGGAGTTATAACCTGGTCTAGTAGTGTGCAAAACATTTTTTTTTTATGATTCCAGTAGATATTCATTTAGGATGTGACGGCTGCAGAGCAAATCATTCTTAAATGGTGATTCTGGTTGAAGCAGCTTCATAAGCACCCTAGACCGGGCACGTCCACAGATCTCAACTACATGATCACTTCTGCGCCCATTCTTCTCTCGCTTCTCTTTCCTGAACAGCATCTTCAGATGTGGAAGTAGGACTTATCTCCTCGTATCTCATCCACTGTTCCTTAGGCAAGAGTGGATGTCTCATGGTCAGGTCCAGGGTCTCTTAATGTGAAAATCCTGTCATCATATGCACACACAGATTAGCTCAGCCAGTTTCATATGCTGCCTGCTTCTCCTTTGCTAGACTTTTGTTTCTTGACACTAGATCTCACATAGCCCAGGCTGGCCTCAAATCCTTGCTCTTCATGCATCCCCTCCAGAGAGTGCTGGGATTGCAGTTGTGTACCGCTACCCATGCCTCTCCTCTCTGACTGTAGCATAGTCCCCAACCCAGGAGTTGACTTGTTTCACTTCCAGTATCTGTTAAAACCCCACTCAGCCTGTCCTCTTGACACGAGTCCCTTTAGCTGGCTAATGTCTGCACTAAGGAATTAATTGGAAAGAATTATTTTGGGTTTGGTGAAAGTAAAAATAATAAACTCAATTATTAGACCTGGTGAGATGGCTCAGCTGTTAAGAGCACATACTGCTTTTTCAGAGGACCCCAATTTTGTTCCCAGCATCCATATCAGGTGACTAACAATGGCCTGTAACCAATGGCCTCCATGGCCTCACTCAGAACCTGCATGTACCTTTACGAAGATACATACATGTATACACGTAATTAAGAATAAGATAAGTCTTTAAAAACCCTCAACTACTGGGTACTAATTTGAAACCAAGTTTATTTACTTTCTGAAAATTTTTATTTTGTGCATATGTGTGTGTGCCTGGGTGTATGTATGTGTGTGTGCGGGAGCCTGTGAGGGTCAGAAGAGGGCACTGGATCCCCTGGAACTGGAATTATAGGCAGCTGTAGGTTACCATGAGGGTGCTGGGAACTGAACTTAGGGCCTCTGCAAGAGCAGTAAGCACTCTTAACCACTGAGCTGTCTCTCCAGCACAAAGATTGATTTACCTTAGGCCTAGGAGTCAAGCAAGACAGCCCATTAGGAAATGGAAGGTATGAGAAAGGAAAGCCCTCCCCATCCTGGTTCTGAGACCCATCTTACTAGTTCACATCCAGCAACTTTAAACATAAGTGCACAGAGGACTGGAGTCTTCTGTTTGGGAAACACCACCAATGAGATCGTTAGAAATGACTGGTGACGTGGAGAGAAGAGGGCTCATGAGCCCCCAGCAGGTGAGGAACTGCTGAGAGTTGATGGCCGCAGACAGGAGAGTTAGTGTTCTTTAAAAGTATGGCCTCGCCGGGCGGTGGTGGCGCACGCCTGTAATCCCAGCACTCGGGAGGCAGAGGCAGGCGGATCTCTGAGCTCGAGGCCAGCTTGGTCTACAAGAGCTAGTTCCAGGACAGGCTCTAGAAACTACAGGGAAACCCTGTCTCGAAAAACAAACAAAAAAAAAAGAGTATGGCCTCCCTCTCATGAGTATCTAGTGGCATGAATTGGACTCGTTGGGTTACCTAAAAATAGCAGGACATGAAGACAGGAGGGTTGAGAGGCAGGGGAGTAGATCTGGAATGAGTGGGGAGAGAATATGATCAAAATACATTGTACACCTGTGTGAAGTTTTCAAAGAATTAATAAAAATATCCATTTTAAAAATGGCCAAGGAACTGGGTGGTGGGGGTGCATACTTTTAATCGAGCACTTGGGAGACAGAGACAGGCAGATCTCTGTGAGTTCGAGGCCAGCCTGATCTACTGAGTGAGTTCCAGGACAAGCTCCAAAGCTACAGAGAGATCCTGTCTCAAACCAGTGTGTGTGTGTGTGTGTGTGTGTGTGTGTGTGTGTGTGTGTGTGTATGTGTGTGTGTGTGTGTGTGTGTGTATGAATGACTGAGGACTCCGGCTCAGTCTTGCTGTGCAAGCATGAAGACCTAAGTTCAACCCTAGTGTCCACATAAAAGTCAGGTGTGGTGGTGTTTGCCCGTTATCCCAGTGCTGGTGGCAGACAGGAGCATCTCTGGAGTGTGCTGGCCAGTTAGTCTAGCCAAACTATGATGAGCTCTAGGTTCAATCATTAAGTAAAGTGGAGAGTGACTGAGGAAGATCCTAGACATTAATCTCTGGTCTCCATGCATGAGTGCACATGAGCACACACATACACCATAAACACATACACACACACACACACACACACACACACACACGCACACACACACACACTGGCTAATGATTAGGCCTTAAGCACAATCTCTTGTGACCTATGTTTGTCACAAAGATCCATGTGATCAATGTTTTATCTCTTCTCCAGCTTCAAGCCTGCACAGTGTACCTATCAAAAGTCTCCTCTTCAAGGATGAAATCCTGTGGATAAGAAAAAGCACACACTTTGCCAAATATCTAAACCCAATTGCTGATTAAGTAGCTTCAACCCCCTCCCCCCAATCGCATACTTAATAGCTACTACTGTGTACTTCAGTAGCTATTAACTTCTCCTAACACCTCCGCTTGACTCTCTTTAAGTGTGTCTTGTCTTTCTGTGTAACGAATCCACCAACATTGTTCCACTTTGATTCACTCTGGAATTCTTTTCTGTGGCAATGTTTCAAGAACCGAGCTGCACCTTCATAGAAGCCTGGCCTCAAGCTGCCCAGAGGCATCCGCAAATTCCAGTTCTTGCCTGCTGATGATGATAGAGGTGGATTTTTGCATGTGCATGAATGTGTGCACATGTGTGTTGTTTTTTGTTTTGTTTTTGTTTCTTGATAAAGGGTGTCAATGTATAGAATAGGCTGACTTTGAGCTTATTGTATATTTCAGATTAGTGCCTGCCCCATTCTCTGAGTGCTGGGTTATAAGAGCACCTTCCTTGCCCAAACAGGACTTTTATTACAGCAGGGGTGCTGTGGGTGTAAACTGGAGACTGCATCCTATTCATGTTGAGTGACTGGGGACTAGCATCTGCCACATGCAAGGATAAAAGTGAGGGAACTGGTTAGAGATGGGTGCTCTGAAGGTGGTGACAGACAGGCGTTTGTGATCCCTGGTCCCACAGCCATTGTCAGTTGCTTTGCATCCATTCTGTACTTTTTGCAATAAATATTCAGGAGATTGTTGTTCAAAATGTCCCCTTGAGCTATCAAACAAAGAAGCCCACAGAGTCGGCCGTTGCCAGGGCAGCAGCAGGCAGATTGGCTGCTACCATGGCAACATTGATTTCAGTCACAAGCAGGCTTTAGGTAAAGAGTTAATGTTGTCAGAGGACACATGAATGGACCACCTGCCTCAGAAACACCTCGGAACTTGTTTAAATCTTCTGTTTTGTTTTTTAACATAGGGTCTCATGTAGCCCAGGCTATTCTTGAGCTCCAGATTTACTCCAGGCTGGCCTTGAACTCCTGATTGCCACTGTGATTTAGACCTTGAATTCCTAGGACTCAGACCAGAGATTTTTAACTGGTAGAACTGTCACAGAGCCTAGAATCTACTTTTTAGAAAACTTTCAGGGTATGGAGCTATGGCTCAGTCTGTAAGGTGCCGCTGCGTAAGCATGAGCACTGGAGGTAAATCTCTAGCACGCAGGTAAAAGCCTGCCATAGTGGTATAGTCTTGTAATCCCTGTGCTCGACAGTGAAGACAGGTAGACTCTGGGCTCACTGGCCAATCAGTCTAGCTGAATCGGTGAGCCCCATGTCCCAGAGAAGGACCTCAGATGTTAACCACCAGTTGGTCTCTCTCTCTCTCTCTCTCTCTCTCTCTCTCTCTCTCTCTCTCTCTCTCTCTCTCTCACACACACACACACACACACACACACACACACACACACACACTCACGCGCGCGCGTGCATGTGCGCGCAGAGGCATTGCACACAAACTCCCTAGGAGCTAGGTGTGATGGCCCATGCCTGTAGTTCTAGCAGTCCAGACAAGCTCCAGCTTTAGGTGTGTCTGAGACCACCTGGATTTCCTGAGACCCTGACACAAACCAGGAAATGGGTTCTCCAGGTAAGTACACACAAGGAGAGTGGGAACCATTAGAGGAGACCATGTCTTTGTTACAGAGCCCTGGCTCACTTGTTTGAACTAGAGCCACTGTCTGCTTTACAAAGGCCTGCTGTTTGTTATTTGTTTGTTTCGTGATGGAGTGCCACATACCCATCAGCAGGCTTTAGAGCAGAGAGGTGACACTTGGTCCTTACTGGCAATGTTGATGACTTCTTGATCGCCCCAGTGGCTGCCATTCCTCAAAGTGTGGTGTAAGCCTATTTTAACTGGGTTTCCTGTTATGTATGATCAAATTTCCTAACATCTGTGGTCATAAGTTTGCCTTGCACTCTCTGGTTTATGCAATTTATATGTAAAATTGTAAGAGAGTTAAAAGCAATGAGAAGGCTGTAGGCAGAGTGGATGGTGAGAGCTTGTTTACAGGAAAGCTGTGGTGAGCAGGCTCCCCCACCCCATACTGTCACACCTTTCACTTCCCACTAGTGTCTGTGCCCAGAAAACAAATTCATTAAACCTTTTATTTGCATTTCTTGTCTCCAAAATAATTATGTTTGTGTAGCTTCCTGGTAGCCAGCCAGAAAATTGTTTACTGTTGTTGAAGTGAAATGGATAGCTAGTTGGGAAATGAAATCATTGAGGAAGCGCTCTCGCTAGCTAATAATAGAAAGCCTAAAATTACCCAGATTTGTCATCAAATACACGGGCAAATGCTCTGCATTCTGAGCATTTCTCAGACTTGAGTCCAGTGTGGGCTGAATAGCCCATCAAGCACGGTGCTTAGGCGCTGCAATGCTGTACTGGCCTGATGCTTCTGATTTCACAATAAGAAGTCCAGCCTCTTGTCACTTATTGTTCTGGCTTTGCTATCGTCTAGGGTTCTTGACTGGTTTGTTTTCTCCACCAATTAAAGAATTAAAAGACAGGGCTGAAGAGATGGCTCAGCAGTTATGAGCACTTGCTGGTCCGGGGTTAAAGACCTTGACACAGCTTACACAGCTTCTCTTAAAAGTATGCAGCTCCAGTTCCATGTTCTCTTCTGGCCTCCAAGGGCACCAGGCTGTGTTTTTAGTGGCCTGGGATGGGTTCCCCTTCCCTAATTTGGGGTTGGTCAGCTTAGGCAAAGAAAGGGGATTTGAAAGGTCCACAGCTTCGGGCAGATATGTGTTTATGGTGGGATAAGACAGAACCCTTTCCCTAATTTGGGGTTGGTCAGCTTTGACAAAGAAAGTGGGCCAACATATTTACAGCTTTGAGTCAACATGTTCAGTTCCAGCCTTTAACATACCTGACCAGTCTGGACTGGTCAGCAGGAAACCTGGCCTGCAGGAGGAGGAAAAAGCCCACCAGGCCAATGAATCAGGTCATGATGGTGAGGAAGAAGCCAGAGTTTGTTATCTTGGTCATCCCTCTGTGATCTCTTTCCTTGTCTTTCTGTCTGTCAGGGATCTGTGTAGCTCCTAGCCCCTCAATTGATTTTTGTCTCTCTGATAAACAAAACACTCTGACTGAAAGCAACTTAGGTGAAGAATGTGTTTGTTTTAGCTTACAGGTCACAGTCCAGCACTGAGGAAAGTCATGGCGAGAACTCAGGCAGGAGCCATGGAGGAAGACTGCTTGCCAGCTCCTCACAGGCTCATGGTTAGCCAGTTTTCTTACAATGTCCAGACCACCTTCTCAGGGAATGTGCTACCCACAACAGGCTGGGCCCTCATTAACAATCAAGACAGCTCCCCACAGACCCACCCACCCACAGGCCAATCTGATCCAGGTGATTTCTCAATTGAGGACCAGTCCCTTTTTTGTTTGAGACAAGGTCTCTCTCTGCATAGCCCTGACTGTCCTGGAACTCACTGTGTAGACCAGGCTGGCCTCAAACTCACAGAGGTCCTTGCCTCCTAAGTGCTGGGATTAAAGGCGTGTGCCACCATGCACAGATGAGATTGATTTTTATATGACACTAGACTATGCCAAGTTGACAGTTAAACTGACATAGGGCACTTATTTCAATGGGTATTTAGGTAAGAAGGTCGAAAGGTTGGTGATATGTCAGTTCTTACTAAAAATAAACTACTATTCTCATTCAGATTTCTGAGTAAGAGAGCTGATGTCTTCATAGGCAGGAATATAATAATGAAAGCTGGGCAGGATAGACAGGTTAGTAGTTAAAAATACTCACTGCTCTTCCAGAGGACTTAAGTTTGGTTTCCAGCCCCCACATTAGGCAGCTCACAATTGCTTATACCTTCAGCTCCAGGGAATATGACTCCCCTCTTCTGGTCTCCTTAGGCACATGCGCTCATGTGCACGTACTCATACACAGAGATACAGACATATGTATAATTTAAAATAAAACAAATCTAAAAAAAAGAATGTAAGACATGGTTTGCTTCCTTTTCCCCAGCCTCTCATAATTCAATGAAATGTAGATCATTGATCTAGTAATGTAGTTCAGTGCATTTGCCTAACATAAAAAAGACCCCAGATTCAATACCTAGAATCTCTCTCTCTCTCCCTCCCTCCCTCCCTCCCTCTCTCTCTCTCTCTCTCTCTCTCTCTCTCTCTCTCTCTCTCTCTCTCTCTCTCTCTCTCTCTCTCTCTCTCTCTCTCTCTCTGTGTGTGTGTGTGTGTGTTGGGATTAAAGGCTTGTGCCACCATGCCCAACTGAGACTCCCTTTTTGTTTGACGCTTAGTTATGCCATGTTGAAATTAAAACTAATGTAGAATATTTATTTAAAAGGGAGGAAGGTTAGAAAGGGTATGTGTGTATGTGTAATTAATGTGCACATTAATTTTTTAGATTTATTTATGTGAATAAATGTTTTGTCTGCACACAGGTATGTACACAAAGTGTATGTGTGTGTATAAAATCAACAGATATTTAAATCTGCTCATATGCTCAGTATACATTTAGTTATTCATCAGTTGGTTTAAAATATATGTGCACATTCAGGAGGCAGAGAAAGATTAGAAGGTTAGGATAAACCTTAGCTATATAGAGTTTGAGGGCAGGTAAATATGAGATTTTTTTCTCAAAAATAAAATACACAAGACTGAGGAGCTGACTCAGTAGTTAAGAGCACCCATTGCTCTTGTAGAGGACCCAGGTTTTAGTTCTAGGACCCACATTACCAGGACTCACAACCATCTCTAATCCCAGTTCTAGGAGATACAACAGGCACACATGTGGTGTGCATATATGCATGCAAGCCAAACCTTTATACACATAAGATAAATATAAAAAGTTTTTGATGTGCCTGTACACACACACACACACACACACACACACACACACACACGTAGTCTCTGATGTGTTAGACCCTAGGTTAAGAACTGTGTATCTCTGTTGGCAAGATAAAATGGAAATTCTCCCTGCCTGAATTAGAGAGTGTTAGAGGGAACGTACTAAGGCATATAAATACTTACTTTGTTGTACCTGTGGCAAGTTAAGGGAGAGAAAGGAAGGTACACCTGACACGGGAAAGAAAGTAAGGGCAGCAGGGTCCGATGCCTCGTGCCTATAATCCCAGCTCTCCAGAAGCCAAGGCAGAAGGATTGTTGTGAGTTTGAGGCTAACCCAGGCTACATAGAGAGTTCCAGGCCATCTGAGGCTTTAGAGCAAGACCCTGTCTCAGGAAATAAAACAAAAAGGAAGTAGGGAGTTCTGTTGGATTAGACAAGGTGTTAGGATGTCTTCTCTGGTATTTGAGTTCAGGGCTTCAGGATGAATGGGAGCCAAGAAAGTGTAAGCTCTTCATAGAGAAAGTTGCATCTGCAGAAACCACAGGACAGCTATAGGTGAGTTTGGATGAGATAGTTCTGTTGTGTGTTTGATTCCTTTTTTGAAAGTTAATTCTTTTTGGTTTTGTGTTTTGAAACTGAATGTCTTATAGCTCAGGATAGCCTTGAATTTAATATGTAGATAAAGATGTCCTTGATAGCATGTAGGTACATGGTTTAGTTTTAAACTTAGAAACTTGGGAAGAGACTCCCAGGAATGGGATACAGGGAGAGTTGAATCTGCATGTTTTGACAGTAGCTAACCATGTGATTTCATGGTATATGTGGTTATGTTCCTCCAAAGATACAATTAACAACTGAGCTTAAAAACTAAGTAGAATCTGGGCCACTGAAATGGCTAAGCATGCAAAGGTGTTTACCCCCAAGCCTGGTGATCCGAGTTCCAGCTCCCACAAGTTGTGTCCCCACAAATATAAACATAACTGTGTAATCACTTAAATATTAGGTAGCATTTAAAATGAAGTAAAAACATGAGATGTTTTATTTATTTTAGTTCCCCGTCCCATTTTTTGAGACAGGATTTCTCGACACAGCACAAACTGGCCTTGAATTTACAGCAGTGCTCTCTACTTTTGCCTCCCAAGTTCCAAGATTACAGGTGAATGCCACCACTTTTTTTTTTTTTTTTTTTTTTTTTTTTTTTTTTTTTTTTTTTTTTTTTGGTTTTTCGAGGCAGGGTTTCTCTGTGGCTTTGGAGCCTGTCCTGGAACTAGCTCTTGTAGACCAGGCTGGTCTCGAACTCACAGAGATCCGCCTGCCTCTGCCTCCCGAGTGCTTATATTTTTTTTTTTTTTTTTTTTTTAATGTTGAAGATTCTCTCAGGGGCTGGAGATATAACTCAGCAACCACAGTGTCCTGGGCTCCATCTTTAGTGCCTACATAGACGAGTTGGGATGCCACATGCCTATAGTCTCAATACTTGGGAGAGTGGAGGCAGGAGAATCAGAAGGTCCAGATCATCCTTGACTACATAGCTAGGTAGTTCAAGGCCAGCCTGGATGCATGAAATCCTGGTTGTTTTTTTTAAAAAATACTTGTTTTAAATCAGGCAGTGGTAGCATATGCCTTTAATCCCATCACTTGGGAGGCAGAGACAGGCAGATGTCTGTGAGTTCAAGGCCAGCTTGGTCTATAAAGTGAGTTTAAGGACAGGCTCCAAAGCTACAGAGAAACCTGTTTAGAACCTCCCAGCCCCCCAAAAGATTTGTTTTTATTTTACATGTATGAGTGTTTACATGCCTGTATACCTGTGTACCATACTCGTGCCTGATGATCTTGGAGCCCAGATGTTTTCAGGTCCCCTGGAACTGGTGCTACAGTGGTGAGCAGCCATGTGGCTGCTGGGAATCAAACCTGGGATCTCTGGAAGTATGGCAAGCTCTCTTAACCACTGAGCCGTTTCTCCAGCACGAGATCCTGTGTTAGAACAAGAACAAAACAACAACAAATGTTTCCTTGTCAATGAAATCGCAGTTTTATAAGGTGCATTGCATAGATGTAGCAAGGAAACAGGAACACTGACCAACCCAGCTAAACTCAGGGTCTCCACATTCCTGCCCTAAGTTTATTTATTGCAGATGTTTCTGTTTGAGGTCTGAAACAGTCATCATCTCTGTGGCAGGTTTGATTGTATTGGTTGTACTGAAGTTTCTTAGTCGCTGTCTGTCCGATGATCTATAGTTGTTCTGAAGGAAGGTGTGTGTGGAAGAGGGCATAGACAGTTCTGGAGTAAAGACCACTCCTTTTCTCATGTCCCCTAACTTCTTGTCATTTAATTCTGCCTCTGTATAACATTAGACCTTTTGTGTCTGTGTCTTCCACTTGGTGTGATGTTTTTAGGTTCCTAGAAAGCCTGTCAAAACTTAATCCTTTTTTGGTTTGTTTTTCTGAGATGGTATAACCGTATATCACAAATTGTTTTTCTAAGATGGTATAACCATGTATCACAGGTTGTTTTTCTGAGATGGTATAACCGTGTATCACAGGTTGTTTTTCTGAGATGGTATAACCGTGTATCACAGGTTGGCCTTGAACCTACAATCTCCTCGACTTTCCAAATGCTGTCATTATAAGTGTGTGCCAGCATACCTGGCTCAATTGTTTTTAATTTTTAATTTTTTCAGACAGCATCTCATATATGCCTCTAACTAGCTAAGGATGATTTACCCTCTGCTCTCAGCTCCCAGGTACCAGGGTTATATTATAGGTGTATGCCACCACACTCAATTTATCATCCAGTTTGTAACATGTATCAAAACTTATATTTATGGCTGAAAAGTTGTATGTGTACACCATTTTTAATTCATTTCTGTGTTATTGGACACCTGAAGATCTATCTGGAACTGGGATTGTTAAATCACATGGTAATTCTGTGTTTAGGTTAAAAAAACCTGCTGATTTGTTTTTTACTGCAATTTGCTATTTTTGACATTCCTGTCAGCAGTTCATAAGCATAAGGATTGAAATTTATCCACATTTACTAACACTCCTACTTTCTGTGGTTGTTGCTCTCCTTCATTTCTGTTTTTTTAGACGAGTCTTCCCTGTGTGTAGCCGTGGCTGGCCTTGGACTCAGCAGTTCTCCTGCCTCAGCTTCCCCAGTGCTAGGATTATAAATGTGAGCCACCGTGCTCATGACACAGTATCTTTGTATGTTTGATCCTGATTCTCTTGTGTCTTCAAGAATCTTCCTGGGTCTTGTGCACAGCTCTGTAGTCCCAGCTACTTGTAGAACTTAGACAGAAAGATGGCAGACTCAATGCCAGCTTGGGTAACTCATTGAGATCCTGTCTCAAAAAGGGGGACATTGCAGGGTGTGTGAGGATATTGGTCAGTAGTAGAGTGCTCGCCTAGCATGCACGAGACCCTAAATTCAATTCACACCCCTACAAAAAAAGTAAGCAAATAAAATAATATATCTCTCTGAAATTCTGAAGCACGTTGGGGTCATTAATCTGGCATGGGCCTAATATTTGAGACCTGTTAGTGACCTTTCTTCAGGCTTTACTCAATATCTCATTTCCTAAGTAGTTGTGTAGCAACTCTGAGAGGATATGGATAGAAGTTACATTTTTAATCTCTAGAGTCTTCTGCTTGGTGAATGTTCAAGAAATAAAATAATTTTGCTAACAGTTGTAGATTATCTTTCATTTTGTAAATATCCAGTAGAAGTCTCCAACAAACAAATGAGTTACTTTTTGTAACTTCATGGGGGTAATTGGCTGGTGAATAATATTTAAATTGTGAATCTGATTCTTATCACTCCTCTGTTTTATCCTTTGAGTTCTTCTCTGGTGTACTGACGGTAGGGCTCCAGGTCACCAGCAGTGCATAAATTTGCTCCTTCTGGAACTGTTATTTGACACTTTTGTTGTATTGGAATATGGAGGATTGAACCTAGGGCCTTGCACATGCTAGACTTGTAGTTGAGAATGGTTTTGAACTTCTGATCTTCCTGCCTCCACCTCCTGAGTGCTGGGATTACAGGTATGCACCAGCATACCCCTTAACATTTAATATTTATTTGTTTATGTGCACATGGAGGTGTGGTGACAACTTCATGTAGTTGGTTCTCTCCTTCTACTATCTGAGTCCTGGGAATTGAAGTCAGTTTGTCAGGGTTGGCAGCCGGCTGGTCCTGCCTGGTTTTGTATGGTGTTTACCTAGCATGCATGAAGACAGAAGGCTTGGGAGGCAGGGGAGTAGATCTGGGATGGGTGGGGAGAGAATATGATCAAAATACATTGTATGCATGTGTGAAGTTCTCAAAGAATTAATAAAAACATCCATTTAAAAAATGGCTGAGATTCATGCATGGTAGGTAAACACTTTACCAACTGAGCTGTATCTTCAGCTTTATTTACTTATTTAAAGTTCGTCTTCCTGATTGTCAGCAAATTCTATGAAGGCAGGCACTCACATCTGTATTGATTAGTGTTAGTTAGGTCAGTACGTAATGCACAGTGAAGAAAGTTTCTGCCAAGAAGTAGAAAAACTGCCAAGTGAGTGGTGAGCACTGCTCATAGTTTGGCTGAATTAAGGCTTATAGTACTTTGTATTAAAACAATGTTGATCAGATGGTGTGGTGGTTTGAATGAAAATAGCTCCCATAGGCTCCCAGGGACTGGCATTATTTGAAAGGATTAGGATATGTGACCTTGTTAGAGTAGGTTTGGCTTTGTAGGGGTGAGCTTTGAGGTTTCAGAAGTTCAAGCCGGACCCAACGGCTCGCTTGTTCTCTCTCCCTGCTGCCTGATGATTTGAATATAGGAGCACTCCAGCACCAGTCGGCCTGTGTGCCACTGTGCTTCCCACCATGATGATCCCGGACTAAAACTCTGAACTATAAGCCAGCCCCAACTAAACGTTTTCCTTTCTTAGAGTTGCCTCAGCCTTGGTGTCTTGGAATATGACAGAATAGAAATCCTGAGGAGGATTGATGGAACAATTATGCAAGTGTTTCAGCTGGAAGTCTGGTGTTTGGCCATTAAGGCCAAGGTGGAATGGCTTCTTAGATCAAACAGTGCTGAAATTCTCCAACCGATGTTAGGTTAGAAATCCCACTCAAGCCCCTCATGATGCCCGGCTTCCTTAGTCCTCAGTTAGAACCAGCTTAGCTTGGCAGGAGTTCAAGGTCATCCTTGAATTTACGGGAAACCTGGGTTATATGATATGCATGTGTGCATGTGTGTGTATTTGTGTGTATATACATGCACACACATATATGATTTATGTTAGTACGTATAGTTCAAGATCCCTTTTAAATTCATAGAATACCTTTATATGAATATTCTGTGTTTTATTTAGTTATGCCCCTTTGGTAGGTATTGAGGCTGATTATAAATTTATATTTATATTTTATGTATTTTAATTTTAAAAGTTATTTTCATGATTTTTTATGTGTATGGATGTTTTGCCTGCATGCATGTCTGTTTACTGCATGTGTGTTCTAGGAAGAAAGGGTATTGATCCTCTGGAACTGGAGATGGTTGTGAGCAGCCATGTGTGTGCTGGGATTCAAACCCCTGTCCTCTGGAAGAGCATCCAGTGCTCTTAACCAGTAAGCCATCTCTCCAACAAAGACATTTTATATACTTTTTGTACATTTGTTTGTTGTGGTTTTGCTTTTTCGAGTCAGAGTTTCTCTCTATAACCCTAGCTGTCCTGGAACTCACTCTGTAGACTAGGCTGGCCTTGAACTCAGAGATCTGAGTTTGTCTTCTAAGTGCTGGGGATCAAAGGCACACACCACCACCACCCAGCCCTGTAGTGTTTTTTTTTTGTTCTTGTTTTTGTTTTTTTGTTTTTCAAGACAGGGTTTCTCTGTATAGCCATGGCTGTCCTGGGATTTGCTCTGTAGATCAGGCTGGCCTCTAACTCACAGCCATCTGCCTCTGCTTCTGAGTGCTGGAAATAAAGGTGTGTGCCACTAGGTCTGGCTCTGCTTGGTCCATTTTATATACTTTTAATGTAAAATATACTCTATAGTCAGGCGACTGTGGAGCATTCCTTTCGTCAGAGCACTCGGGTGGCAGAGGAAAGCAGATACCTCAGAGTTCAAGCTCAGCCTGGTCTACAGAGTGAGTTCCAGGACAGCAAGGGCTTCAGAGAATCTCTGTCTTGAAAAACCAGAAAAAAAATACACGTAGTATTTAAGTGCTTATACACCCAACTCCATATGTGTGTTTAAGTGTGTGGGCGTGTAGACCTGTGTGTGTATGTAAGTATATAGGAATGCAGACCTGTGTGTGTGTGTGGGAGCGTGCACATGTGTGTTTATGTAAGTGTGTAGGTGTCTAAATAACTAAAAAAATTTTGTGTTAGCCTGCACACAGCTGCCATGGAGATGCTGAGAACTGAACTTGGGTCCTCTAGATGAGTAGCAAGTGCTCTTAACTGCTGAACCATCTTTCTAGACCCTCCACAAATTAAAAGAAAACATTTCTTAAATGAGTATGGGTATTTTGCCTTGTACCACATGCAGGGAATGACAGTGGAGGCCAGAGCATCAAATCCCCTGAAACTGGAGTTACAGCCATTATTGAAAGAGCAATCAGTGCTCTTAACTGCTGAGCTATCTCTTTAGCTCCTTCTACCAGGTATTTTGAGATAGTGTCACTGAACCTAGGCTAAGTAATTGGCTAGATTGGCAGGTCTGGGAACCCAAGGCATCCTCATGTTTCCACCTCTTGGCCTTGGGATCATAGGCACATACAGCTATCCTGGCTTTTTTATACAGCATCCTGGAGAGTTGAATTCAGGTCCTCAGGCTTTAGCAGCAACATCACCCCAACCTCCTAGATTTATTATAAAAGCAACACAATGTAGGAAAATTTGTGAAGAAGTATAAAAAAAACACATGGTGGCTCATATTTATAATTCCAGCTGAAGTAGGAGGATTCCATGAGTTTGAGGCTAACCTATGTTAAAGATTCCAATGAAGCCGGGCGGCGGTGGTGCACGCCTTTAATCCCAGCACTCGGGAGGCAGAGGCAGGCGGATCTCTGTGAGTTCAAGACCAGCCCGGTCTACAAGAGCTAGCTCCAGGACAGGCTCCAAAGCTACAGAGAAACCCTGTCTCAAAAAACAAAAAAAAAAACAAAAAAAAAAAAAAAGATTCCAATGAACAAACATAAAAAGAAAAAAAAATAAAAAATTAAAAAAACACCTAGACTCTCGTCATGGAAAGAAGAGCATTGTTTACACATGCAGTTGTTACACGCTTCTTTGTCATCTGAGTGTGCTCTGCATTGCTAACACATGCAGTTGTTACACGCTTGTCTTCTGTGTGTGCTCTGCTTCTTCTGTTTCCTGCTGTGCTCACATTACATGTATAGACAGTGAAGTATGTCTTTATTCACAAAACTGGGCGGTTTTTACTTATTTATTTTGAGATAGGGGCTTACTTTGTAGTCCTGGCTGGCCCAGAACTTGCTCTATAGACTAGGCTGGCCTTGAACTCAGAGATCCACCTGCCTTTCCTCCAGAGAGGGATTCAAGGTGTGCACCACCCAGACCTACAAAACCAGGCTTTATAAAAATTGTATTTGTTTTAAAGATGTGTTAAACTAACTGCAAACTGTTGCATGCCATTTTCCACTTTGAAAAGTCTAGTAGGTGAAAGGTTGGGGGCTTATCCTCAGCTGACCTAGCCCAGTGTGAAAAATCCAGGAGGGGGTAGGTAAAAGCTGGAGTGGAGCCTTACTGAAAGAACTTGGCTGTTCAAGTTGACTGCAAGTTTAGTATGAGTCAATAGTGTGTCTGCCAAGAACTTCTCTTTTTCCCTTTTCTTCTCCTTCCTCCTTGCTTTCCTTGCTTTTTTCCTCTCCTTCCTTTGCTTCCTTTCTCTCTTTTTTCTTTTTCTTTCTTTCATTAGGTTGCTCAGGTTAGCTTCAGATTTTGAGCTCAAGCAATCCTTATGCATGGGTCCCCGCATCTCCACTAGCTAGGACTTCAGCCAAGCCACCACACACACTCAGTGTGCACCTCAAACCTTACTGCGCAAACGCGAGGCTCCGTTACGAAGTGGAAGCTGTAGTCCTTCTTGATAATAGTGCTATTACAAAACCTTGGATTAGTCTTGGATGATACAATCAAATCAACCACGTGCCTAAGGCCGTCAAAGATCCAGTGGAAAAATAAAAACAATGGAAGGGATCAAATCAGAGAGGATGTTGGGCAAAGTCCAGGGTCCAAGAGCCATTAGATCAGTTTGATCTCAAAGGCTTCCAGGGCTAGGACTTGGTCTTTGAGATGAACTCCATAGCTGCCCAGACTAAGGAATGCAATGTTCTGGACATAGTGGGCTTTCTGTCTTGGATGACTCTTCTTGTGGTGAAGTGCGGTAATGGGTGGTGGTACAACTGCTACTTTTTATTGTTCGCCAAGAGCCAGAACTAAGCCTGGAGTCTTTATTATTTCATTCTGGAGTCGTATATTATTTCATTCTATCTGTATAGTCTTCGATGGGATAATTGGGTGTAGTCAGAGTCCTCGGTCAAGTTCACTCAGTTGGTAAGAGCGAAACTAGGATTTGAACTCATTCTGAAATGACCAAAGCTGGTCCTTTTGGTTACGACGGAGTTGAGTTCAAGGGTCTCTAGAAAGGGTCTGGCCAGAGAGGCCCTCAGGTTCAGCAGTCTACAAGACTAGACAGCTAGACCTAGTGAGGGACAGACACTCTTTCCACCTTAGGGAAAGCCTCCGGCAGAGTAGGCGGGGTCACTTAGGTGGGGGCGGGGTAGCCAGCCCTCTGCTGAAGGGCGCAGGCAAAACGCCAAGCGGTGGTTATCAAAGGAAATGGTTGGGTTCTATGTGCACACCTCCAGAGCTCAGAAGCCCCGGGGGTTCTGTGGTTGGAAGTTCCTCGAGCACTGTGAGGGGCTGAGGCAGGCCCACCCTCCAGAGAGCAACGCCGTGGCCGGCTTTTGCGGCACAGCCCGAGTACGGAACAGAGCGCTGGTCCCTGGCCGGGCGCGAGCTGGGGGCGGCGCCGGGGCGGCGGGGGCGGGGAGGGCGCGCGCCGAGGCGGCTGCGGCAGTTGCGCGCTAGGATTGCTGCGGTGCGGCGGGGCCGGTGAGTGCGGCGGCACCGCGGCGGGAGGGGGGATTGGAGCGGGCGGCGAGCCAGCGAGCGGGCTGGGGAGGATGCGCGGCGGAGTGCGCGACCCCGCGGCCCCTGCTGCCCGCCCGGGGCGTCTTTTCCTCAGGGCCCCTTCCCGGGCCCGGATCCGCCCGCGCGCCAGCGGCCTCAGCACCCTGGGGTGGCGCACGCCCCCGGCCCGGCTGCCCTCGCCCGGCCGCAGCCCCTTCCCCGCGCGGCGGCGACGCCCCCGGCCCACGTCACGCTCGCGCCATTGTTTCCCCGGCGTCGGCTCGCTGGGACCCCGCCTTTCTTGCGGAGCGGGCCAGCGCCGCTCTCCATCCCCAGTCGTCCCCTCGGCGGGCAGTCTCGCCTCCGTTCTCGTCGTGGGGCGGGCGCGGGGCTTCTCCCGGGGACTGCAAGCCTGGTAGGGTCTGGACCCAGCCTTGGAATGGCCCACAGCCAGTTCTGTGGTGTGCGGCACTTCCTGAAACGCTCACAGCGATTGCAAGTCGCCCCCAAAAGACGTTTGGGGCGGTCTGTCCCTTGCCTTTTTCCTGGGGCCCCCGAAGCCCCGCAGGGCGATATGCCACCTGGGGCCTGTTACTACAACACTTTGGGCTATTGGTTTTGCCTGGCCCTGGCTGTTGAAAGCAGTAGATGAAGGTCTGTGTAGGAGTTAACAGCCCGGCTGGTTGAGGGCTGTGCTCTACTACAGCGCTCTGAAATGACTAGTCACTAAACACGATTGCGTGTGCTCCACCACGTCTCTGCCCGCGCCCGTCCACACATTGTTTCATAACGACCATGCTATTTCTTAAGGAATGTAAATTTCTTAGCCGGCATGTGAAGGGGAGGGTGTTAAAACAGTGCCATTAATGGAAGACATAGTGACTACAGGAAAGGCTTCAGTAGTCACCTTAGCATTTTCCATCAGTGCTTTAGAATTGATCCAAATGAAGACATCTGGCCTTGGAGGTTCAGTTCAAGAATGCAGCTAGTTAGAAATTGAAATAGAAGCTTTGAGGGTGTCTTGCAGTGGCAAAGTGATTATTCTGGGCCGTTGATACTCGGATTGATACCACCACACATACTTTCGAAGAGCATTTCCATTACAGCGTGAATCTGTTCTGTGGGCCTTAAACAGGCTGTGTATGTATCCTAGTGGCCTCGAACCTGGGATCTTTCTCTCTCAGCTTCCCTAAGTGCAGGTGTTAGCAGACTTGTTTCACCATGCGTGGGCTTGAAAAATAGTCTTGTTGCTTCACTTTTACCAAAAAGCTCAATGAAAGCAAGAAACAAATTAAGTAGTTTTGGTGGTTGCATTATTCTCAACCTAGAATTTAGAACCAGCTAATCTGTAAAATAAGATGATGTCCTTCAAGGCTCTGTTCTATGAAAACGTACAGTCAGCCAGAAGTTTATAACTTCAGTAAGATTAATACGAATACTCAGAGTACCTGCTGGCCTTACTAGATGAAGAAAGCCAGATTATGGAGTACTGTTAAGAGGAGGAGTGTTCTTTTATGTGACAAGACTTTGTTGTATGAGGAAAGTAGTGTACAAAATATGGTATTTAGAAAAAGTTGGCGTGAATGTCGTTATTGCTGTTTATTTGAGGTTTTCATGAGACAGGGTGGTGTTATGCATTCCAGGTTGTCCTAAAAACCCTGCTTCAGCCTTCAGAGTACTGGGGAACACACTACTTGGCCTGCTCTAAACTGTAGGCTCTCGGTTTGGTGTGGTGGTACATTGGAGAGGCAGGGGCAGGTGGATCTCTGCGTTCAAGGTCAGCCTGGTCTGCACAGCAAGTCCAGGGCTACTAGAGACCCTGCCTCAAAAAAACAGCAGCAGCAACAATAAAGCCAAAAATAATTTTTAAAAGACTGTGTAAGATTGATTTCTCTCTCCACTGGAAATTGAACTTGGGTCAAGCTTAGGCTAGGCAATGTAGTCGTCTATTGAACTGTATCCCAGTCCTTTTTTATTTTACTTTGAGATAGAGACTCATTAAGTGCTCATGATGTGCTCCTTTCCCCCCTGGCCTAGGACCCACCCACACACCTTGAATTGACTGTGTGATTTAGGCTGGCCTCCAATTTGGGATCCTTCTACCTCAGCTCTCCAAAGTGCTGGGATTATAGGCATGAACCATCATGCTTGCCTGGGCTTGAAAAAAAAGAAAGGTTGTGTGCTACTGCTTCACTCTTTCCAAAAAGCTTAACTCAGTTAAAGCAAAACAAAAAACAATGTGCCTAAATCTTATCATGGTATTTATGTTTAACGCTATTTGTTTCTAGCTTTATGAGATAAGGTCTCACTTTGTAGTCGACCTGCGTAAGCTTCTCAAGTGCTTGGATTGTAAAGTGAGCCACCATGGGTGATCTCAGATTTCATTTGTGAGGATTGCTGTGTACATATTGCCACTGTGCTGTCCACATTTCTAGGGCCCTCACGGAATTTTCAGTTGTGATGCTTTGTAACAGGCCTTTCTGCACTGCAGTAGGCAGCGCCTGGCGTGCGTGCTTTTGGTAAATTTTTGTTGACATGATGTTTTTAGCTTTTATGACAACATCTAACAGGAAATGTTAACTACCAAGGCATATGTTAGGTGATGTGTGAGTAGCAAACACTACTCTCAGCCAGGAGAAGGCCTTGTGTATACATTTTAAGGGCAGTAGTACGAGATAAAGCCAGAATGTTCTGGTAAGCTCTTTATAAGATAATGCTACTTGGATTCTTTGGAGCTAGAGCAGAATGAATAAAGAGAATCATTTATTTATTTATTTATTGGTTTGGGTTGAGTTTTTTAGGTCAAACCCAGGAAGTTAATTGCATTAAATAAAGTTGGTAACAAATTGCCATGGAGTACTAAAATCTTGTCATTTGACCCACTAAGTATTTTTTTAATTAGATTTATTCATCTTTTATGTGTGTTTTGCCTGTGTGTATATATATGCACCACTTGTGTGCCTGGTTCCTATCAATATCAAAAGAGGGCATTGGGTCTGGAGCTGGAGTTGCATATGGTGGTGAGCCAGCATGTGGGAGCTGGGAACTGAACTCCGGTTCTCCCAAAGAGCAGCAAATGTGCTTATTCACTCAGCTATCTCTCCAGCCCCACTAAGTCATAAAAAAATTATCTTTTGAGGGGGTGTAAGGGAAGGAGGCTTGAAATGGGGATCTCACTGTCTCTTAAGCAGGTCTGGCACTCAGTTCAGGCTAGCCTCCAACCTTCTAGTCTCCTGCTTCAACCTCTGCAGGGTTGGAATTACAGGTGAGAGCCAACATGCCCTGTTTTATGTAACTATTGAAATTTGATTGCATCCTGTGGTTATTGTTTGCCAAGGTTTTCAGAAAATAGCAACAATAAAAACCCAACAGCAGTAAATCCTCTAGTAGCAGGATAGATAGCAAAAATACTCCCCCTTTTTATGCTGAGTACAGAAACAGAAAGATGAAGTTGATTTGGAGATGAATGAATGATTTGTTCTACCATTTGTGTGGCTTTGTTGGCTGGGAACTATTACCAGGAATGTCACACGAAATAGCCAGTATGACAGGATCTACTTGGGAAATCTGGCACCTGAAACTTAATGTCTTATAAAAAAAAAGTGAGGCCAGCAATGATGAAAGCAGAAAGATCAGGAGCTTAAGGTCATTGGCCACACATGGAGTTCAAGGCCAGCCTAGGATCCAAGACCCTGTCTCAAAAAAACAATAATTTATTTAACTAGTTTCTTTTTTGTTGAGAATTTTATACGTGAGTACTATATATAATCTTCCTACTTTAACCCCTCCACACCTCCAGTGCACCCCCTTTCTCAAATTCATAGTCTCTTCTTTATTATTGTTACATATATGTGTTCCTAACAAATTTATTAATATAACTTGGTGAGTTCATTTAGTATTGCTGATATCTGTATATATTTAGAGTTGACTACTTGGAATTGAATAACCTGTCAGGGAGCTCATCCCTAAAGAAGACTGATTCTGACTTTCTTAGCAACTATTAATTCCCTATAGCTCTTCATATTAGAGTGGGCCTTGTGAGATTTCCCCATCCATGTTGGCATGTCAGTTGATAGTAATATTTTTTTTCAGGTCTTGTTTAGGCAGCCATATTGTTGAGTGTCCATGGGTGCAGCATCCCTGTCACATGTAAACAGACACTGTCTCACAACAGATACGGTGATGCTTTGGCTCAGAGTTCCTTCTTCTTCCACACTCTGAGCCTTAGGTGTAGGGGTTGTGGGTTGTGTTGTAGATCTGTTAGCTGGGCAGAGAGAGAGAGAGAGAGAGGGAGGGAGGGAGGGGGAGAGGGAGGGGGAGAGGGAGGAGAGGGGGAAAGAAAGGGAGAGAGAGAGAGAGGGAGAGGAATATGGAGGAAGCATCCTTGAGGAGGGTGAGAACTACACTACCTGTTAGAATAAGGACAAGTGTTTAGAGTACAGTTAGAAGTTACAATGTTTAGGAATTGGCAGGAATAGGGTCCCCTTTAGGTTCCGTGTCCTCCCCAGCCACAGCTACCTGGCTAGGGTTACAGTGCCAAGCATGAATTCCTCCCGTTGAGTGGCCAGAAGTCTAGTTACTTGTCAGTTTGGTCATTGTCATAGTTCATAGGCATTACAGTTGTTAGGACTGTTGATAGTTTTCTCTCTTGGCAGCTGCATTACTTCTTCAGATGCTGTAAGAGCTAGTCCTTGGGAAGGAGACTAGGTCATGTCTATGTCAGGTCCTCCAAGTCCTCTAGCTGAAGTATGTGATGTCTTCAGCAGTAGGGTCTTACCTTCAGTTTTTGGGAGGCTCTCAAGGGCATTGGCAATAGCTTTACTTTTGGGGTCTCTTGGGCTTCTCTGACAATTTTAAGATATATTTATTTATGTATATGAGTGCTCTACTTGCATGTATCCTTGCAGGCCAGAAGAGGGCATCAGATTCTATTATAGATGTTTGTAAACCACCATGTGGTTGCTGGGAGTTGAACTCAGGTCCTCTGGAAGAGAGCAGCCAGTGAGTGCTCTTAACTGCTGAGCCATCCCTCCAACCCCCTCCCCCAATACACAACTTTAAAGGAAGTTGCCTATACCTGGTACTAGGGTTTTGTTAGATAGGCTATTGGCTTTTAGGGAGAAATACATATTTTTAAAGTTCCTTGTTTTAGTTGCTGGAACATCTAATATGTAATGTATGTGTCTTACTGTGGTACTGGGAGCTTGTGCATGCTAGGCAGGGGCTCTACCACTGAACATAATCTCAGCCTCCCCTCCCCAAATGTTTTGTTTTGATAAAGTATTCCACAAGTTGTACAGGCTGGCCTAGAAATTGCCCTGTAACCCAGGCCAATCTTGAATTTAAAGTCTGCCTGCTTTCAGCCTCCAGAATAGCTGGGATTATAGGTCTTTGACACCACACTCAAAATTTTTCTTCCCTTGGGGCAGAGAGGTGGCTCAGCAGGTAAAGGCAGTAGCCTTGCAAGCTTGGCATCCTGAGTTTGACCCCTGTGGTTGACAGTGGAAGAAGAGAATTAGTTCCACAGTTACCCTCCAAGGCCCATGTACATCCTGTGGCACAAATGCCCCCTCCCCGTGATAAATAAATGTAATAAAATTGTTTTTCCTCCCTCTCTTTTTCTTTTTTCTTTTTTGTTTAAATTACATTTTATTTACTGTGTGTAAACACACCCCCACATGCATGCACATGCAGGAACATGCCTTTGTGTACACATAGGACAGAGGACAACTTGTGGGTATTGGTTCTCTTCTTCCACCATGAGGGACCCAGAGATTGAACTCAGGTCATAAGGCTTGGTAGAGAACACCTTTATCTGCAGAGTAATCTGGATGCCCCTGTTCTGTTTTGCTTTTTTGAGATACGGTTTTTAATAGTAGCCCTGGCTAGTCTGGAATTCACCATGTAAAGTAGTCTGCCTCTCATTTGAAGTGATCCTCACGGCTGGCCTCCAATTCCAGGTAATACTCCTGTCTTTGCTTCCAAATGCTGGGATTCCAGGAGTGCCACTATACCCCTCCCTACTTTTTTTCTTTTAAACAGTTTTCTCCTTGATCCTCTACTGGAAAACTTACTCAATTTTCTGTCATTGATTGTTTTGTTTTGTTTTTGAGACAGATTCTTTTTTTTTTTTAATATTTATTTTATTATGTACACAATGTTCTGTTTGTGTGGATGCCTGCAGGCCAGAAGAAGGCGCCAGACCTCATTACAGATGGTTGTGAGCCATCATGTGGTTGCTGGGAATTGAACTCAGGACCTCTGGAAGAGCAGACAATGCTCTTAACCACTGAGACATCTCTCCAGCCCTTGAGACAGATTCTTAAGGAACCCAGCCTGGCACAGACGACCTTGAACTCCTGTTTCTTCTTCCTCTGTCTTCCTAGTGCTGGGGTCAGTGTGTCACTACACCCAGCTTCCAGCGCTGAGGTCTAAGTCTTCTTTCAGTTGTGTTGCCAATAGCTCTTGTGTGGTTTTCATTACTTTTTCTTCTGTGCATCAGTTTACATTTTTATCCAAATTTATTTGAAAGTTTTAATTCTATAGAAATTACTGATGGTCTAATAAATTCTTTTATATTTTTCACCTGGACTTACCAGTAAGTAACAATGGCTATCTTACTTTATATTGTTGCATATAATTTGAACTTTTTTTTTTACATTTATTTATTTTGTGTGTGAGGGAAGTACATGTGTTCCTCTGGGGGTGTGTGTAGAGGTCTCTTCTTCAACCATGTGGGTTCTGGGGATCAAATGCAGGTTGTCATGCTTGGTAGCAGATCCCTTGCCTTTACTGTTGAGCCATTGGCTTTACATACAATGTTTTAAATCTAGAACCACTTAAAAATAAGTTATAAGCATAAAGGCATTTCATTCTTTAAAATTTTGATATAAATAACATAAGAAGAGTGCCCTACAAAACTACAATGCTATTATCACTTTAAAAAGTAGCTAAGCCGGGCGGTGGTGGCGCACGCCTTTAATCCCAGCACTTGGGAGGCAGAGGCAGGCGGATCTCTGAGTTCGAGGCCAGCCTGATCAACAAGACCTAGTTCCAGGACAGGCTCTAGAAACTACAGGGAAACCCTGTCTCGAAAAACCAAAAAAAAAAAAAAAAAAAAAAAAAAAAAAAAAAAAGTAGCGTAATGGGAGGAGCGTGGAAGGGGAGAGTTGAGGAAAGAAGGGCATGGGGGAAAATGTATAGCTCAATTAAAAACAAAAAATAGTGTAACATTGGACTGGAGAGATGGCTCAGTGGTTAAGAGCACTAGTGGTTCTTCCAGAGGACCTGGGTTCGGTTCCCAGCACCTCCATGTTTGCATACAACTATCTTTAACTCTAGTTCCGATGGAGCTGATAGAGTCTTCTCACCTCTTCAGGTACTAATGATGCACATGATGCAGATATACGCACATAAGACACCCATACACATACATAAAAATTTGAAGATGAGTATAACATTACTATCTGATTTTCAGGTAATGTTGAAAATTTCTTGGTGCTGGAATTGTATACAGCTCCATGGTGGAGTGCTTGCCTGGTGTGTATAAGATCCTGGCTTGGAGCTCAACATAAAAAACTAAACAAACATAAAACTCAAAACATCATGAGTTATTTGGTTAATTCTTATTTCTAGTGCTGGTTTGGAACTTTTTGGCATTGGGTGTGTTGTCTGTTGTAACATGAGGGCCTTGCTTGTTGGGGTTGCTGTCCTGCCAAGTTCCCACAGTCCGTAAGCCCAAAGAAACTCACACAGAAGTCTCCATAATTTGTAAACTGATTGGCCCATTAGCTCTTATAACATATTAACCCATTATCCTTATCTATGTTAGCCACATAACTGGATACCTTTCTCAGCGGGGTAGGACACATCTTGCTTCTTAGGTAGTCTGGGCAGGACTGGGAAAAAATGGGCTTCCTCCTTCTCAGCATTCTCCTGCTCTCATCACCCCGACTCGACTTCCTGTTTGGTTGTCCCACCTATACTTCCTGCCTGGCCAATCAGCGTTTATTTAAAACATGATTGACAGAATACAGACAATTCTCCCGCACCAGTCTGTAATTTGGAATCAAGGTCACTGTATTTCCCAGGTTGACAATTCTGTTCTGCTTTTGCTTCTTAAGTTGCTTGGTACTGTAGGTTATGTCACTCTTCTCCTAGTCCAGGATTTAGTAATTAATTGTATTTTATACCCTTTAGGGTTTTGTGTGTGTGTCTGTGTGTGCGCACACGCCGGAAATTGAACCTAGGGCTTTAGACTCTTACCACTGAGTCCCCCCAGTTTACTTTTGAGGTACAACTCTCCAGCTTTTTATTGGTTTTTTTCTTTTTTGATGTTGATATATTTTGAGAATAGCTTAGTTTTGTTGAATGTCTTTCAGTTTGGATTTGTTCAATAATTTCTTTATGTTTTGATTTAGGTTAAATGTATATGTTTGGAATAAATGAGCTGTTAATGGAGTTATGGACTGTGTTTTTTCTCTTTCTTGTCTTTTAAAAGATTTTTCAATTTTGCCCTCTTTCTTAAATTTATAGACAATGCTCACCTTTTCCTGCTTTGTCTGTCTTTAACATGGCGCTCGAGTAGCATTTATTTTCTACCTTCTCTTTCCACTGTTGTTTGTCATGAAATGACGCTGTGAGCTAATAAAGACAAGATAGGTTCATTATAATCTTAACATGCAGAATGTGGAATGTGAAAGATCTGATTTGTTTTTTATTTGTATTATTAATATTATATTGAGACAGGGTCTCATGCAACCCAGGCTGTCTTTAAAAAACTACATAGCCAAAGATGACCTGAAATTTCTCGCTCTCCCTCTGAGTGGTGGGATTGCAGGCTGCAGCACCATGCCTGGTATGACACATTGGACACAGGGCTTCTGTGCATGCAGGGCAAGCACTCTACTAGCTCCACATCCTCAGCCCCCAATTTCTTCTTACTCTTTTCTGCAGTGTTGGAGACTGAACTTCCCAGGTTGTGCATGGGAGGTGAGCGCATGCTCTACCCCAGAGTTGCACACTATTTACTTACTTATTATGACAAAGTTTCATGCAGCCCAGATTTGCTGGGAACTCCCTGTGTAGCTGAAGATGACCTTGAATTCCTAATCTTGTTTTCACCCTGAGTGTTTGGATTACAGGCATCCATCACTATACCCAATTTATGCTCATGCTTGCTAGATAAGCATTTCTACTAAATGAACTGCATCTTAGTCCCATGTTATTTTTTTGTTTTGTGTTTGTTCAATTTATGTTTATTTTTGTGAGTGTATGAGCTTGTGACGACTTAGGGTGTCATTTTCAGAAATGCCATTTACCTCTTTTGAAACAGGGTCTCTTGTTGGGCTCTGTCCAGTAGGCGCTGGGAGTTCAGCTCAGGTCATGCTCTGGAGGAAAGGTCTTCATTGTGTGTAGGTAAGCACTGTACTGACTGAGCTGTCTTCTTGCCTCTGGTTTGCTTTTGAGGTGGATTTTATGAATTAGTTCTTGAATAGTGTGTCTATGGATAGTAGATTAAATTTAATTTTACTTAAATTGACATGGAAGATTTATTATATGGTGAGACCCTTTGGCATGTGATGGGAATCGTGAAGTTTTGGACCTGGAAGTAGAAATTGACTAGATGTTTTTCTAAGCATGAAGTGCATTGTGGGTTCGAGCGTTTCTGCATGTCAGGCACTGTTCTTCACACCTTACACTTCTTTTTTGGAGACAGTCTCATGTATTCCAGGCTGGCCTCAAACTTGCTATGAAGCTGTGGTTAGCCGTGAATTCCCTGTCTTCCTGCTGTTACTGCAGGCCAGTATGCCCTGATAAATTTATGTTTCCAACTAGAATTTCAGAGTACAGATAGGAGAAGGCTGTTGCTTGAAACAGAAAAACAAATTGTCAAGGCAACAGGTACTACATTCTCTCTGGACACAGTCCTCTCAACTTTGTTATTTTCCACCAGAGAACAAGGAACCTTTTGTTCTAAAGCCTCATGTTGAAAGGTTAGCAAAATATTATTACATTAATCAAGCAAGAATTTGTACACATTTGTGAATCAAGGGTAAGACTTTTACAATTAGAGCATTAAAAGGAATGTGGGCAGTATTTTTGGGTTTTCAGGTTTGTATACAAATTAGCTTTTGAAACACAGAACTTGAAATGTAGAGGTTTAGCAGTTCATTTATTTTTACATATTGTGTACATTGTGTGTGTGTGTGTATGTGTGTACGTACTGAGACAGCTATTAGAAACAGGATCTTTCACTGTAGCTCAAGCTATTCTGGAATTCACTATGTAGCCTAAGGCTGGTCTTGAACTTTGGCAATCTTCCTGCCTCAGCCTCCCAAATGCTGGTATTACAAGTATGAACTACCATGCCTATATATAGGAGGGGATGCGTGTAGTTCTGTCTGTGTACAAAGTTTACTGTGTGTGATGTTTGGAATAGTCCTGAAAGTAGAGTTTCAGCATCATGGGGCTTAGAGTTGAAAGAAAGAGACAGACAGAGACAGGCATTGAGAGACTGATGATCAAAGGCATCATTTGAAGTGTTATATGCAAAAATGTGAGTAGTGTTCCCACCCCCTTGGAACTAACCATCCCTTTAGTATGCAGATATGTGTGTATTGGTGTTTATCTCTCTCTCTCTCTCTCTCTCTCTCTCTCTCTCTCTCTCTCTCTGTGTGTGTGTGTGTGTGTGTGTGTGTGTGTGTTGTATGTGAAGGTGAAGAGGGTATCACATCCCCTAACGTGGAGCACAGGGGTGGTGAGCTGCCTGATTTGGGAACTGTAGTCAAGAACAGCAATTGCTCTTAGCCATTGTGATAAAAAAAATCTTTTGAGTGTTGGCTTTGACAACAATTTATTGTACAATTTGGGGCAAATGGTATGAATATCTACGGATTAAAAAATGAATTGAATGAAAGTCTGTCAGTGGTAGAGTGCTTTGCATAGCATACTCCCAGCTCAAGGTTCAGTCCCCAACACTAAAACAGAAAAAGGCGTGGGGGTGCAAAAAGCTGTTGGTCATGACTTAGGTACAATTTAAAAAATTTTTTTGAACTTGATTTTTCATGATATTGGGATTGAACCCAGGGCCATAAGTGTTCTAGGCAAGTGCTTTTCCATGGAGCTGCCTCTGGTCCCACCCTATTAATTATGCTTTAAAAAAATTATAAGGGGCGTGAGAGATGCCTTAGCAGTTCAGAGCATTGGCTGCTCTTCCAGAGAATATGGGTTTGATCCCAGCACCCACATAGTGGTTTACTGTTGTCTGTAACACAGTCCAGGGGATCTGATTCTCTCTTCTGGTTTATGAGAGCACTAGACATGTCTGTGGTACACAGACATACCTGCAGTCCATACAACCATGTGTTCATGTGCATGATGTCTGTGTGGGTGTGCATACCATGGCACATATGCGGCAGTCTGAAGACAGTTTTGCAGCCAGCTCTCCTACCTCTATGTGGGTTCTGGGAATCAAACTCAAGTTGCCAGGCTTGTGTACCAAGTGCCTTTAACCCACTGAGCCATCTTGCTGGCCTTAATCCCACTTTTTGAGACAAGGTCTTTTGGCCAGGCTGGTTTGAAACTCACTATGTAACCCAAGTTGCCTTGGTTCTTAGTGTTTCCACCCCCTCTTCCACAATGACCCCTGGACCTTGGGAGGATTGTGACACAGATGTTTCCTATGTGGCAGAGTACTTTGTAGTCTCTTACTTGCACTTTGGCTCATTTTGGGTCTAAGTTAATGTCTGGCTACTGCAAGAAGTTGTTTCTCTGCTGAAGGTTGAGAGATGCACTAATTCGAGTATAGCAGTAAGTCACTATGTGTTGGCTTGATACCATGGTCATTTAGCAGAATAATAGTATGTTCTCTCCTAGGACCTGTGACCTGTCTAGTCTCTTGAGAGGCTCTCGGGCAGCTATACCATTGTAAAGTTCTATGTACAGTAAGGACTACCCTTACATAATCTCGTATATAATCTTGAGTGGTGGATTTCATGCAGTCCCTAAATCTTCCCTCCATGAAGGAATGTTAATTGGCCTGATCTCTTGGTCTTTAGAGTGGGAGATATCACAGCTGCACCGCTTCTATGAAGGCAATGTTATAATGTAATATTCTAGATGTTTTCACAAACATGGGTATTTTAATAAAAGTGTAACTCAGCTTTGGAATATTTGCTTAGTAGTGTGAAGCTTTGGGTTTGATCTCCACAGTAGTAAAAACACAGTAAAATGAACAAGTGAAAACTTTAAGAAAGTAAAATAGCCTACTTGTCAAAGTACTTAAAGCAGAGATACTCAGCTCTCTGCTCTGCTCCCGATGGATGTTTTTCCTGATGGGATGGAATTTGCACCTTTTTAAAATTTTCTTTTCTTCTCTCTTTTTTTTTTTTTTGGTCTTTTTTGAGACGGGTTCTTTGTGTAGCTCTGGCTATCCTGGGACTTTCTCTGTAGACCAGTCTAGCCTCAAACTCACAGAGATCATCCTGTCTCTGCCTCCTGAGTGTGGGACTAAAGGTGTGCATCTTACAGCTGTCATTTTAAATGGCATGTTAGTGTACCCGTGTCAATAACTAACTATTAAATTGTTGATTTTCTCTTTTAGAATTCATTATACAAATAAAATGACAACTTCCTGGAGTGATCGATTACAGAATGCAGCGGATGTACCTGCTAACATGGATAAACATGCCTTGAAAAAGTATCGACGAGAAGCCTATCACCGGTAAGAGTGTCATCCTCAGCATTTCTAGGAAGACTGTACTTTCTGTTCTTGCTCTTCAGATGATGAAATTCATATACAGAGATGTTAAGTATTTATCATAGAGCATATTCCTAGTGGTTCGAATATAGTGACATTCAGGATTTTATCTATAGCACACTGTATGCTGCTTATAACTACTGGTAAAAATCCTGAGGAAAGTCTTTATTTGCTAGACAATTGCACCTAGGTAATTGGATTGAAATTCCTTTTCCTTCATCTTGGTTGTCTCGCATGGTCCCGGCTGGCACTGAACTCATGAGAGTCCTCCTGCTTCCACTTGTCAAGTGCTGTGAATACAGATATGCACCACTATATCCACGTTTCTTTCTTTTTTAAAAGATGGGGTCTTGGTGTGTTGCCCAGGCTGGCCTTGAATACGTAGACCGAAGTGCTTGTCCATTCTCACCTTCCAAGTAGCTGGAGAATAGGCACATGCCATCATGCCTCGCTAAGACTGACATTAGTTTTTAAACTTATTTATGATGATGCTGATGCTGATGATGACGTGTGGGCATGTGCCTGTGTGCATGTATGTGGCCATGCCACAGTACACATGGAGAAGTTAGAGGACAATCTGTGACATCTGTTCCCTTCTTTATGTGGCATCTGGGATTGCCTCAGGTCACCAGACTTTCGCAGCAAGTGCTTTTACCTCTGAGGATAAAATTTTTAGGTACTATAAATTTATAAACTATAAACTGATAATAATTTTAAATCTCTCTCTCTCTCTCTCTCTCTCTCTCTCTCTCTCTCTCTCTCTCTCTCTCTCTCTCTATCTATCTGAGACAGGGTTTCTCTGTGCAGCAGTCCTAACTGTCCTGGAACTAGCTCTTGTAGACCAGGCTGGCCTCGAACTCAGAGATCCACCTGCCTCTGCCTCCCAAGTGCTGGGATTAAAGGTGTGTGCCACCACCGCCCAGCTAAACAAACCTTTACCTTTAAAAAAATATTTATTATTTTAAATTTTTTGTGAGCATTGGTGTTTTACCTGTATATATGTCTATGTGAGGGTGTCGGATCCTCTGGAACTGTGGTTAAAGACAGCTGTGTGCTGCCATATGGGTGCTGGAAATTGAACCTGGGTCCTCTGTAAGAGCAGCCAGAGCCCTTAACTGATAAGTCATCTCTTCAGCCCCGGGTTATAATATTTAAGCAGAATTTAAAATTGTGTTTACTTAACCCACGTGTGGTAATGCACACCTGTAATCTCAGCACTTGGGAGGTGGAAACAGGAGGATAATGAGTTCAAGGCCAGCCTGGGATTACAGGAGTCCTTGTCTCAAAACAAAGAGAAAAACACAAAATACAAAATATCAATTTTGTTTACAATATTAGTTTTTATTTAAAAATGTTCTATAGTTCTGATCTTGCCTTTCTACCCAGAAAAGAATAGAATTAAGGAGTGAAAATGTAGCCTGGTTAGTAGTTGATTTTTAATGTATGCTAATGATACTTCACTAATGGTAGGTCACTCTGTATACTGGGTACAAGGCTGTTGTTCTTTAAGCCCTGCAAAAATGAAAAAATTTCTTGTTCCTGTCAAGTCTCCAAATTACATAGTGGGTATTGATGACTTTCCTTTTGTGCAGTGTGTTCGTATGTGCCATAGGAATTCAAGAATAGAACAGAATTTTAAAACTTAAATTTTTATTGTATTTTTTTTAAATGTTAAATGTTACTACTACTAAAGACAGTTGTGAGCTACTGTTGTTTATTATATTATTGTGAATGTATGTGATATGTATGTGTGAGTGTGTATTCTCATTTATGGCTGTCACAAGATAACCTTCAGGAGTTGATTCTCTCCTTATACTGTGATTTCCAGAGAGTAAACTCAGGTTATTAAGGCTTGTGCAGCAAGCATTTTTACCCAGTGCGCTATCTCTTGGGCTTTAAAACAACATGTTTATATGTGTAAAGAAAACACAGGGCTGTGGATATAGCATTGTTGTCAGAGTGCTTGCCTAGCTGCACAGAGTCCTGGGTTTGATCCCTAGCACAGCACAAATTAGGCATGGTGGCACACACCTGTAACCTCAGTACTCTGAAGGCAAAGACAAGAGTAAGTTCAAGGTTTTCCTCAGCTACATAGCAAGTTTGAGTTCATCTTAGGCTACGTGAGACCCCATCCTTGAGTGAAAGAAAGTAGAGCACAAATACTCTAATGAACGCGGGTGTTCTATGTATTTATGTTCCATTGTTTGGTTAGTCTTGAGGTTCTAGAGCTGTGGTTCTCAACCTTAATGCTGCGACCCTTTAATACAGTTCCTTGTGCTGTGCTGATCCCAGCCATAAAATTATTTCATTGCTACTTCATAACTGTAATTTTGCTATTGTTATAAATCATAATGTAAATATCTGCTATGTAGGATTTCTGATATGCAACTGTTAAAGGGGTCATAACCCCTAGGTTGAGGGTCTCTCCTCTAGAGGATACATTCACATGGAACATTCTTAGCAAGGGAAACAGAGCTAAACTTAACACTGTGGAGAGAGAAACATTAACCATTTCTAGCAGACATCATCTCTGCCTTGGGCTTGTGGTAGCTGGTGTTATAGGTGTATTTCAGAAAGCCTAGTTTAATACATTTTCAAATTTTGTTTGTTGTATTGGTTTTTGTGTGGTATTGAAGTGATGTGCTCATATATGTTAGGTAAATACTCTGCTGGGGCTTAAACCTAGGACTCTGAATGCTGAACTCTATCACTCTGTCCTAATAAAATACTTTTTAATAATAAAAAACTGGGTTTTGGACTTGTTTTTAAAAAAATCTATCTTTCTAAAATTAGCAAAAATTATGTATGTGATTTCAAACATTGTTTCATGAACCCATGAGAGTCTGTTAAAGGGTCTCAAGAATTTGCTTAGATATAAAATGGGGATAAACACTCACTGATGCACAACAGATTAGACACCGCCTTGATCCAGCTGCTGTATCTTGCCATTCTGCCCAGGGGAGATATGGGGACCAACCATTCCTGGCTCCTACCACCTGAGAGTGAGTGCAAAAGCACGTGACTCCCTCTCCCTCAGCTCTTAAGTGGTCATATATACAGACAGGATCACACCCTAGGGCTTGCTGCCTCAAAAGTCACTGGCTAAATGGATCGAAATCCCACAACAAAACATCATATTTTAAAGTAGGTGTATGGTATGGCCTGGCTAAATAAAACTAATTAGCATACATTAACTTAGGACTGAGAAGATAGCCTAGTTGGTGAGGTATTTGCTATGCAGACATGAGGTCCTGAGTTGATCTTCAGAACCCTTAACAGTGGTTGAGAGCGCTGACTGCTCTTCCAGAGGTTTGGGTTCAATTACAGCTGCCACATGACGGCTCACAACTGTCTGTAACTTTACTTCTAGGGGACCTGACATCCTCACACAGACATACATACACAGGCAAAGCACCAGTGCACATAAAAATAAAATAAAAAGCTAAAAACAACAACAACAAAAACCAGGCCTTGTGGCATCCATTTGGAATGCCAACATGGGGGAGGTGAATACAGGTGGATTCCTAAAGCTCTTTGGCTAGCCAGTCTAGCCTGCTTAGTGAGCTTTAGGTTGATGAGAGACCCTGTCTCCAAAATATGGTGGAGATACTCGAGGATAACATGAGAAGAGGACCTCCAACCATGCACACATGCCTATGCTTGTGTAAACATGTCTATACGACTGGACATATATTTTTATGGATGTGCATGTGCATGCGTGTGTGTGTGTGCTCACTCCCCCTCACCATTAATTCTTTTGTCATGAGAACATTTGAAGTCTCTCAGTAAGCTGGCAGTGAGTAGAGGCTGAGAAAAGAGGGTCAGAAGTTGAAGGTCAATTTTGGCTACAAAATGAGTTCAAGGCTAACCTGGGTTACATGAGACCCCGACTCAAATAACATCACCTATCCCAAAAGAAAAAAAAAAAAAGGAGAAAGCAACAGAGATTTCTCAACTTCTTTGAGTATACAATATTTTATTTACTATTGTTACCAATTGTAAAGTAGATATCTTGAACTAATCTTCCAAACAATATTTTCTTTGTTGCTAAAAAGTTTGAGACATGAGACCTTGCTTGAGATTCCCCCCAACCCAAACTAAGTTCTTTGAGCATAGTGTCACTCAACTGTAACCATGGCATTTGGAGCTCTGAGGCAGGAAGATTGGGATTTCAAGGTTAGTTTTGCCAGGGTCAGTTTGAGGCAGGCATAGGCTACATATCCTCTCAAATAGCCAAACATTTAAAAAAGAAAACCATATGTAGTAGTGGTATGTGACACTGTTCCTGGGGAGACATCAGCAAACATCTACTGACCCTACATAGGGGGCCGATGAGAGCAAAGTAAGGGAACCAGCACAACAAACAAAATTTGAAAATGTATTAAACTAGGTTTTCTGGAATACACCTATAACATCAGCAACCACAAGCCCAAGGCAGAAAGGTTATGAACTAATTCCCAATACGACCCATAGAGTGAGGACTAGTTTTAAAAAAAATTGTAAACCTTGAGAGATGCTTTTATTATTATTTCCATTGTTTCATATCACTCCTATCTTATGAAAAATGTAGGGTGTGGAACCTGTCTAAATTATTGCAGGAAATACCATTGTAATTGAGTCAGAAATGTATTTGAGCTATGGCATACCGAGTGCAATTAGGATGCATTATCACACGTGGGTTAAGTAAACACAATTTTAAATTCTGCTTAAATATTATAACCCGGGGCTGAAGAGATGACTTATCAGTTAAGGGCTCCGGCTGCTCTTACAGAGGACCCAGGTTCAATTTCCAGCACCCATATGGCAGCACACAGCTGTCTTTAACCACAGTTCCAGAGGATCCGACACCCTCACATAGACATATATACAGGTAAAACACCAATGCTCACAAAAAATTTAAAATAATAAATATTTTTTTTAAAGGTAAAGGTTTGTTTAGCTGGGCGGTGGTGGCACACACCTTTAATCCCAGCACTTGGGAGGCAGAGGCAGGTGGATCTCTGAGTTCGAGGCCAGCCTGGTCTACAAGAGCTAGTTCCAGGACAGTTAGGACTGTTGCACAGAGAAACCCTGTCTCAGATAGATAGATAGAGAGAGAGAGAGAGAGAGAGAGAGAGAGAGAGAGAGAGAGAGAGAGAGAGAGAGAGAGAGAGAGGAGAATGGAATAACTAGTTTACCCATCTTTAGAGCATCCTGTACCTTACCAAGCTTCCCTCCAGATAGAAGTATACCTTGGAGGACACTGCAACACAGTAAATGGAAACTATTAGTTGACTCTTCCTCCTTCCCCTCCCTTTCTCTCCCCTCCCCCCTTCTTTTCCCTCCCTATCTCTTTCTTTCTTTGTGTGTTTATTTTTGAGTAGGTTCTTATGTATCCTAAACTGGCTTCAAATCTGCTGTATAGTTGAAATAACAGTAAACTTCCTGATCCTCGGGTCTCCATCTCCTGAGTACTGAAATTGCAGATCTGTGCCCCATGCCCAGTTTTATGCAGTGCTTAAAGAGGACTTTGCATGCTGTACAAGCCCTCTGCCACCTGAGCTACATGTCTAGCACTAGAGAGTTGTTTGTTTGTTTGTTTTTAGTTAAGTCTGTTTGTATTTTTCTGAAACTTTATTAAAGATATTTATTTGAGTTTTTGTCATTGACTAAAGTAGGCAGTCTGTAATAATCATTCTCATAAACTGTATATTGTATGTGATGTTTGAAATTTTTCTTTTAGAAGAAGCTAAATATTCTTGTGTGTATATGTGTGTATGGTGTATGCATGGAGACTAAAGGATGTGTGTCCTGCTTTAACATTTTGTTTTTACTCTTTTGAGTCAGGCCCTCTCACTGAAGTTGGAGCTAGCCCCAGCGATCCTCCTGTCTTCTCCTCCCTCAGTGCTGAGGCTACAGGTGCACACACCATGCCTGACTTTTTATGTGGGTATTAGGGATGTGATCTTAGGTCTTTACGTTTACTTGGCAACTGTTCTCATCCACTGTGCTGCATCTCTACCCACAGAAGTCAAATGCTCTTAGTCAGGTAAATGCCCAGCGCACTGCCTTGCTTCATCATCGTCGTCATTGTTGTGTGCTTTGTGCTAGTGTTCTAGATATCAGCATAGAGATGACGGTGATGGATTGTTAGAATGTTTGACCTCAGTTTCTGATTTGAGGATAATCATCTGGCCAAACCCTTCATTGGAATATGGTATGCTGTAGTCAGAAGGTAATCCAAGATACTTGGGTTTCATAGTGACTTGGAAGAAGCACATTAGAAAGGCATTTCTTAGTTTGTTTAATGTCCAGATGCTAATAGTGTTTAGTACAACTCAGAATTTATAGTCTTCAAATCCAGAATGGAACCCTTTGCTTTTTCATCAACTCCTGATGTTGACTGTGCCTATGATGCTGAAATCAGGTATTTGGATTTTCCATTTTGAACTCTGATAATTATAATAAAGCAGTTTCTTCAGTATAGAGAGTTGACTTTTTGTAAACATAGATTGTAAGTTTAGTAGTTTTTTTTATTATGTCAAAGTGAAATTTGATAAATGAACTTGTGAATTTGTATTAAGCAATCATTTGCCTTACTTTAAAAAATAGTACAGCCTGGTGTGATGGCTTGCATCTGTAATCTGAGTGTTCAAGAGTCTAAAGTAGGAAGAACTGCTAGGAATTTGAGGCTAGGCTTGGCTACATTGTGAATTCTAGGCCAGCCTAGGCTCCAGAAATGAGCTGTTGTCTCAAAAGAAAAAAATGCAGTTCTTTGTCTTTAAAAATATTTAGAAACAGTTCACATATTTATCTGAATTATCTAATTATATAGGTCTCACTGTATAACCCTAGTTGTTGTAGAGCTTGCTATGTAGACCTAGCTTTAAACTCATTGAGATTCACTGCCTCTGCCTCCAAGTGCTGGGATTAAAGATGTGTACCACTGTGCCTAACCCTCATTTCTTTTAAGATTGATTGACTTTGTGTGTGTGTGTGTGTGTGTGTGTGTGTGTGTGTGTGTGTAGGTAATTGAGCTGCTATTCTGCATAGGTTCTGGGACCCATACTTGGGTCCTCTGCAAGAGCGATTTATACTCTTAACCACTGAGCTCTCTTTCCAGTGCCCTGAAATTATTGCTTAAATTGAATTTAAATCTCCAAAGCATTGCCAGTCTTTATTTAAACATATTGAATAATAATTTTTTCTTAAACTATTTATATAAATTTAAGGAATAAAAATGAATTTTTTGCCATTCATAAATAGTTTCTTAGTACCTCTCTTAGCACATTAGTACTGGGAGACATAGAAATGACATAGAAATGTTTATAATACTTTCTTTTGACCTCAAGGGGAAAATCAGGTTATATGCAAAGAGAGACTGTTAGGAGAGACTAGTAAATCTTTATTTTTATTTTTTATTTTATTGATTTTTATTGAGCTCTACATTTTTCTCTCTTCTCCTCCCTGCCTCTCGCCTCCTCCCTTCAACTCTCCCCCAGGGTCCCCATGCTCCCAATTTCAGGAGATCTTGTCTTTTTCTACTTTCTACTTCCCATGTAGATTATATCTATGTAAGTCTCTCTTAGTGTCCTCATTGTTGTCTAAGTTCTCTGGGATTGTGGTTTGTAGGCTGGTTTTCTTTGCTTTATGTTTAAAAACCACCTATGAGTGAGTACATGTGATAATTATCTTTCTGTGTCTGGGTTACCTCACTCAAAATAATGTTTTCTAGCTCCATCCATTTTCCTGCAAATTCAAGATGTTGTTAGTTTTTTTCTACTGTGTAGTACTCCATTGTGTAAATGTACCACATTTTCCTTATCCATTCTTTGATTGAGGGGCATTTAGGTTGTTTCCAGGTTCTGGCTATGACAAACAAAGCTGCTGTAAACATAGTTGAGCACATGTCCTTGTGGCATGATTGAACATCCTTTGGATATATACCCAAAAGTGGTATTGGTATTGCTGGGTCTTGAGGAAGGTTGCTTTCTAATTTTCTGAGAAATCGCCACATTGACATCCAAAGGGGTTTTATCAGCTTGCATTCCCACCAGCAATGCAGAAGTGTTCCCTTTTCCCCACTACCTCTCCAGCATAAATTGTCATCAGTGTTTTTGATCTTGGCCATTCTTACAGGTGTAAGATGGAATCTCAGAGTTGTTTTGATTTGCATTTCTCTGATGACTAAGGATGTTGAACATTTCCTTAAGTGTCTTTGAGCTATTTGAGATTCCTCTGTTGAGAGTTCTCTGTTTAGGTCTGTACTCCATTTTTTTTTTATTGGATTATGTGTTCTTTTGGTGTCCAATTTCTTGAGTTCTTTGTATATTTTGGAGATCAGCCCTCTGTCTCATGTGGGGTTAGTGAAGATCTTTTCCCATTCTGTAGGCTGTCATTTTTGTCTTGTTAACCATGTCCTTTGCTTTACAGAAGCTTTTCAGTTTCAGGAGATCCTATTTATTAATTGTTTCTCTCAGTGTCTGTGCTGCTAGGGTTATATTTAGGAAGTGGTCTCCTGTGCCAATGCATTCAAGTGTATTTCCCACTTTATCTTCTATAAGGTTCAGTGTGGCTGGCTTTATGTTGAGGTCTTTGGTCCATTTGGACTTGAGTTTTGTGCATGGTGATAGATATGGGTCTATTTTCATTTTTCTACATGTTGATATCCAGTTATGCCAGCGCCACTTGTTAAATAGGCTTTCTTTATTCCATTTGATATTTTTTGCTTCTTTGTCAAAAATTAGGTGTTCGAAGATTGTAGCATATACCAACATGACTGGTTATGCGGTGCTGGCAAGTGAACCCAGGGCTTTGTATGCTAAGTAAGCGCTGTATCAGCTGAGCTATCTTTCCAGCCCAGAACATGTATTGTTTATTTTTAATTTAAATTAAAGGAATTACTTTCCATCCCAATGTTCTTTGCTTTTTTTGTTTGTTTGTTTGAGGCTTTTTGTTGTTTTTTCTCTCTTTTTTTAAATTTTTTTTTTTAGGGATTGAACAGGGCTGCTCATAGGCAGTTACTTACCTCTCTCTCTTTCTTTTTGAGACAAGGTCTCACCTTGTAACTCTCACTGGTCTGGAACTCACAGAACTCTGCCTGCTTTTGTCTCTCGAGTGCTGGCACTAAAGGTGTGTTCTACCATGCCTAGCCCTGACCTCATGTTTATGTTTTTGTTTAGAGACAAAGCGTTACTGAGTTGCCCAGACTGACCTTGAACCCATCGTTTGGCTCAAGCAGGACTTGAACTTTGGGTCCTTCACCTCGGCTTCCCAAGTATTTGAGATCACAGGCTTACACCACTAGATCTAGCTCTGATGTGCTTACTTCTTCCCTTGCTGCAGAAACCCTATGTGTTAAATTTGTCAGGATATGTTGCAGATAGTTTTCTTTCAAACTTTAGCTTCATCTGAGATTTGTCATTAATCTTTAGAATGTTCTGGATTTGCCCTTTATATAAAAAAAATTATAAATATCTTTTCACATGAGCTGAGTATTTTGGGTAAATAATATATTTTTGAACACAGGTATTTCCTTAAAAACAGTTAATGAAATTGGGGTTGGTGTTTAAGTAGTTTAATCCTTGAAGCTTGCTTAGCTTCTTTTCTAAGAGGGGAAAGTAATTGAACTGTTCATTAAAACTAAAACTAAATTATTTATCTGGTCATTTCCTGTTCTGAGTAAATGAATTTGAATGATTTTGACCAACTAGGGCGGCTCCATTCTGTGAAACTCACATTGTGTGCTGCTGGAGGGCCTCTTTAGGGGGTAAATTAGCTTTTTCTGTGTTTGCCAGTAACAATTCCTGTCTCTTACAAAACCTTGCATTTGGGTTGTCTCCTTCCTTAACTAGCTAGTGTTAAATATCGCAGGCCAGTAGTAATTTTTCCTGGTCTCTACCCCCTCTTCTTAGTAGGTTTTCAAGTTTCAAAGCTGAAGATATTATTCCCTGAGATAGAGCCTAGTGGCTTTGTGCCTGAATTTGCTGGGCCTCTCAGGGCCTGTGCTCTCAGCTCTAACAAATAAGCTGCAGTTCTCTAGAGACAGTGGGGCTTGTTTGTTGATCCTGTGCTCTTATCCAGAGGAAGTAGTCTTTGAGAATGTCTAAGGAGGGGTAAGTGTGCCTATTACACTGTCTCTGATTTTCCTGTGAAGGATTTTTATTGAATACACTGAAGATTAATAAGCAGTGCTGCCATTCTGAGCTTGGAGAGGGAGGCAGATTGAACAAAGTCCGACCAAAGCTAACATGTTTTTATATAATCTACTGTAAAGATACGACACTGTTTTGAAAGACAGCAGTAAGTACCTTGTTTTTCTTCCTATAGAACTCACTTTTGTTTTTGTTAGAATGTTTAAAGATTAGAAGTAAGAAGTAGTGGCCTAAAAGAATTTAGTGGAGTTTAAAATTTTAAAGGCATTTAAAAATAAACTGTACTTTTAGAAAGTGGGGTGAAAGATTGAAAAGCAGCCTCTGATTCTGTTTCTTGACAGTGGCGGCAAAAATAACTTCAGGTGTGATTAGTCCTTCTTTTTTGATTTGTAACATAAAATACTGTGTTAATTTTTATTTTTGTATTATTTTCTCAAATGTTTTGGAGTCTTGAGTTCTTGATTCTCCTTTTGTTACCTTTGTAATGAGTAACAAGTTAGTTACCAGGTCCTGTTAGCTATTTGATTTCTGTCCTTTCCTGGGACTATGTTCCTTTGAGCTCTTTTGTCTTGTGTGGAGTTTTGAAGTGCTTCTAGGGTCTTGCACCCATGATTTATTTAAATTGAATCAGTATTTATTATGGATAAGGTAAAATTAATTGGTCCACTTTTTTGCTGTTCTCTCTCTTCCTCACTCGGATTTTACTTCTGTTCCTGAACTTCATACTAAACAAACAGAGGAACCAGGGCGTAAACGTCTCTGTGTTATATTCTGATGGTTATCACATTACTTGAATTTGAGAGTTTTCTTTCAAATGTGAAAGTTATAAAAAAGGACTATTTCTTAAGGCTTTCATGTCTCTTGACTTCTAACACTGTTACAGATGGTAGAAGCATTTTACAATGAGGATTATCTCAGATGTTGGCATATTTGCCAGACGTGTAAATAAAGTTATTTAGAAATTTAGATTTAGGATGAACTGTATTTCTAGATAGAGTTGAAATTTAGGGTACATAATTATTGTTTATTTTCTCCTGTGGTAAGCATGATATTAGAGCTATGTATTTAGAGAAAGTTATAGTTAAGTATAGCACAGAAAAACACCATAAAGGGGTAAGTTGGTCTTTTAGGTTTGTCTCTGTTGGCTAATGGGACAAAACAAAGAACACAGGTTATGTAAACAAAATCAACTAGCTTTAATAGTTGTTGCTATTTTTGAAATAAGTGGATAAATTTTATACTTTGGGATGATTTTTTTTTTTTTAAAATAAGGTTTCATGTAGCCCAGGCTGAACTGTATGTAACTCATTTTATACCTGAGGCTATCTTTGGTGCACAGTCCTCTTCCTTTCCAAGAGGTGGGATTGTGGCTACCAGCATGACTTGCTTAGAATCCTTATAGTCAATTGTTTTTATCATTAATGTTCACCAGTTTGTTACCTTGACGTCTGTGAAATACTTCATGTGCCACAAAATGATGCTGCAAAGAATCAGACCATGTATTTGTCAGAGCACCATAAAGATTATAATGGAGGTGAAAATTCCCTGTTACCTAGTGACATAAGGTCGATACATTATTTGTGTTTTTATGGCATGCTAGAGTAAACAAATCAATTGTTGCCAGCCATATATAAAGTAAAGATCATATAATTATATACAGTATATGATACTTGATTATAAATAATCATATCAGTACTTTATGGATTTATTACACTATTTAACAAATTATTAATTTAGTGTGTATTTTTTCTACTTATAAAAATATTTGGGACTGGAGAAATAGAGGACCTGAATTTGATCTTCAGAATCCATGTAAAAACCCAGGAGTGGTAGTGCATGCTTGTAATCCCAGCCCTGGAAGCCAGAGACAAGTGGTTCCAGGTGCTTACTGCCAGCCAGCTGGCCCTACTTGGAGAGTTCCTGAGTAGTGAGAGACCTTGTCTTGAAAAGAAAAGAAGAAAATGATGGCTGGTCCCTTAGTAATTATACCCAAGACTGCCTTTGGCCACCATATATCCATGGGTACACGCACAATTGAATACACACACAAAGGTACACATATAAACACACACTGTTGTGGGATATTTGTACACTGTGTGAAGATATATATATATATATATACATATATATACATATATATACATATATATTATGTGATTGGGTTAATAAAGAGCTGAATGGTCAATAGCTAGCCAAGAAGTATGGTGGGACTTCAGGGAGAGAAAGGAAGAGATGAATCTAGACGCCATGGAGATTTGTAACAAGTCATACACACAGAATGGGAGTGAGGTAAAGGCCATGTGGTATAACTTAGAGTAATAAAAAATATGGGTTAATTTAAGTTATAAGAGCTAAGGCTGAGCTTTCATAAATTAATAATAAGTCTCCATGTCATTGTACGTCAACTGGCGGCTCCCAAAGATCCAGCTACAACACACACAGAGAATAAGCTTGCTGTAAAAAAAGTAAGGCTGTGTCAGTCTGTTAGCAACCTGTGTTGCTCATGTTTACTTCCCTGTGGATTGCACTGAGGCCATCTTTGTTTGTGTAAGTATACTAATGTTCACATAGTGTACCTCATCATTATGGGATGAATGTTTGAGCCTGTGTAAACCCTTGGTTATCAAGACAGTTTGATATTAGTAAAAGGACAGATGCAAAGATCACAGGATCAAATAGGAAATTGAGAGACCCTATGTGTAGCCATAATTTTGAGCAGCGAAACCAGGGATTTAAGTGAGATACTAATTTGTTTGGTTTCGTGTGGTTCTTGTTTGGTTGGTTTGGTTTTTGACAGAGTCCCATGTATTTCAGGTTGGCTTCAAACTTCCTAGGTAGTGTGGATAACCTTGAACTTCTGATCCTCCTGCTTCCACCCGTCCCCCACAAGTGCTGGAATGTCAATCATGCAACCACTGTACCCTGTTTATGTAGTGCTGGGGATCAAACCCAGGGTTCCATGCATGCTTGGAAGCACTCTGCCAGCTGAGCCACATTCTCAGCCTTAAATTGTTACTTTTTTTTTTTGGGTTTTTTAAGACAGGGTTTCCCTGTAGTTTTAGAGCCTGTCCTGGAACTGGCTCTTATAGACCAGGCTGGCCTTGAACTCACAGAGATCTGCCTGCCTCTGCCTCCTGAGTGCTGGGATTAAAGATGTGTGCCACCACCACCTGGCTAAGTTGTTACTTTGTAAACAAACTACAGCTACACATAGAATAATAAAAATAATGGAAAATGTAATAGAGATCCAACTACATGTTTTTTACCTTGAATAACGAAAAGATTTTTTTAGTTAAAACATATAAAAGACTAAATAAATTTGGCTTCATCAAAACAAAAACTTGCCTTTTGAAAGGTTCACTAAGAAAACATAAAGGAAAGCCACACACTGATATTTTCATATTTTTATCTGATAATATAGTGTGTCCTCACAAACCTATATCCAAAATATGTGAAAAAACTCTTACTACATATAAGACAAACAGTGCTTCTTAAAAATGGAAAAAACCACTTGAATAGGAAAAAAAAGCAAGAAATGTCAAGTAAGCACTTGAAAGATGCTTATTCATCAGGGACCTGCTGGTTGAAACCACAATGAAATGCCATTACACGGACATTAGAATGACTAAAGTTAAAAATACTTACAAGAATATGTGTGTATCGGGTGTGACTAAGTGATAGAATGCTGACTAGCATGTGCAAGGCTCTGCTTTCCAGCCCTAACACCACAGTGGACTGACAGTGTAGAACAGCTGCTATCTCATGCACTACTAATGAGAGTGCAGGTTAAAAGTCTGGAGTATCTTTTCAAGTTAAATATACCGTATCACCTTAGTCATTCCACTTTTAGATATTTGCCCCCCTCCCCGCAAAAAAAGAAAAAAGAAAATACAGCCAGGCAGCCATAGTGTACACCTTTAACCCCAGTACTCGGGAGGTAGAGGCAGGTGGATCTCTGTGAGTTCAAGGTCAGCCTGGTCCACAGAGTGAGTTCCAGGACAGTCAGGGCTACACAGTATATATATGTATGTCCATGGAGATTTATATATGATGCTTTATCACAGCATTTATTTAGAATAGTCCCAGTCTGGAAACAACCGAAATTGACAGGTTGGATAAACAAATTGTGGTCTATCTATATAATGGAATACTTGTGAATAAAAGATGTGATTATGATCTGTGCATCAACATGGGTGAATGTTAGGAGTACTATGCTAAGTAAAAGAAGTCAGACGCACAGCTTCACATGTGATTCTGTTTCCTTGAGTACTGTGGTGCTAAACAGCAGAGATCAGATGCTACAGAGACTTACTCAGTAAAGTGTTTGTAGTGCAGGCATGAGGACCTGAGTTTGGGTCCTAGCATCCATGTAAAAGACAGGAAGAGAGACAAGCTGTTGTGCTTCAGGCTCAGTGAGAGACCATGCCTCACAAAGTTAGATGGAGAGCTGTATTTTTTTTTCTTTTTTACTCTTTGCAGGCCTTTACCCAGCTCCCAAATAAATACATGGAGACTTATTCTTACTTAGCTTGTCTTGTTTCTCGCCAGCTTTTCTAACTTAAATTGTCCTGTTTCTCTTTAACTGTTTTGCCTCTGGACTTTTAACCTTTCTTTATTCTATATATCTTTCTTTCCTTCTCACTCTGTGGCTGGCTGGGTGGCTCGCCCCTGGCATCCTCCTTTCCTTCTCCTTTTCATTTTCTTGCTTTTCCTCCTTCTTCCTTCCCTAGATTTCCCCTCCTATTTATTTCTCTCTGCCTGGCATAGACCAATCAGGTATTTTAGTAGGCAAAGTAACACAACTTCACGGGGTTAAACAAATGCAGTATAAAAGAATGCAACATGTCTTTGCATCATTAAACAGATCTTCCACAACATAAACAAATGTAATATATCTTAAACTAATATTCCCCCAACAGATAGCAGTTAAGGAGGATATCTAATGTCAATTTCCATGCATGGCCCCCATGCACACACAAATATATAGAGTTTATTTAGTGGGTTACCAAAAACATGCCTTTGTGCAAAACACACATGTAACAGAGTCAGTAAGAGGAATTTAGAGACAAAAACGTAAGTAAACTGTGAGACTAGGCAAGGAATATCTCAGTTACCATGGCAACATGGTTACTTAACCTGCCCTTAGCCAAGATGGTGGTGAGGTCATCTGACCTACCCTTAGTCAGAATGGCAGCGGTCACGTGTTGTATGGAGGAATCATGTTTTCAGAGCTGTGGTGGGAATTTTAAACAGATACAAATGACAAGAGAAACATAGAGGCTGTGTAGAACATACATGTAAAACAGAATCACATCCGTGGGGCCACACTCATTACATATTCTTTCATACATGAAGTAGACAGGAAAATTACTTAGCAGCCACATGCCAGCTGTTGTGGGGAGTGAGGACTAGGAGTGGAACAGCCGCTCAGATCCGGGCCAGTTTTGCTGGTTACTGCAGAACCAGTAGCTGTAGCGGGAGCAGAGAGGATAGAAGGAATAGGAGCGAGAAAAGGAGACTTGACTGGCGGGTGGGGGTGGGGCTGCCCAGCGAAAGGAAAAGTGGATGGCGAGAACGTTCAGAGCATGGCTGGATAGAAATTTTTTAATTTGCCTGTTTGCTGATAGAAATTAGAAAGCTTCCACTTTAGGTTGTTATTTAAGGGGTAGTAGGTCATTTGTTAGTGCAAAGGTGGATACTGTAAGACAGAAGTTTTAGGGTCTGTAAAAGACAGACCAGGGGGAGGTTGCGCAGTTAGTTTTAGGTGTATTCCCCAAGTCAAGAGTGTGAGAAAGGCAAAGACCCAAGGGCTCTTAACCAATTCGAAATTTGTCAGTACAGGAATTGGAGACGGGATAGGACCACTCCGAGTGGCCTGAGAGAGGACAGAAGTCCGAGTGGCAAGGAGCCAAATCTCAGTCCTAAGTCATGGGGAATAACCAGAGATGAATGTCAGCGAAAGCTGACTTGGAGAAGGGGACCTTACCAATCCCAGCGATGGAGTTGGCACAGGATGTTGGAAAGCCTTCCAAGTCCATGGTTCCCACGTGTCCTTAGCCAGCCCGCCTGTGGGCACGAGGGAATTTGGAGCGGGAGAGAGCGAGAGCTAGAGAGAGCTTGGCCAAGTCACGGAACCAATGTTATTATAAAGAGGTGATGGCGGGTCCCCTGGTAGGTGACAGACCTTGGAGGGTGACAGACAGGCCACGCAGAGAGAGTTTTGATATAGAGTTTCTTTAATGGGTTATGGAGGGGGAAGGGAAGAAGGGTGGGAGAAGAGAGAGGCAGAAGAAAAAGGGGAGGGGGGGGGGGACAGTGGAAGGGGGAGGTTGGGCGGGGCCCATCTCCTAAAGGGACAGGCTACCCAGGTGACAGGCCAGGCTAGCAGATTACAACAGCATGTACTCTTAACTGTTGAGGCATCTATGAGACCCCCAAATGTTTTTCAAAGAAAGCAGTAGGGATGCAGGAGCTTGAATTATGACCAAAGTGGATGGTTATAATTAATAGCATAAACAAAGCCTCAGGGCATGTTTAGGAAGTAACAAACAGTTTGCTAAATAAAGCAATAACTAATAAAGTAATGACAGGAAAGGGTGCATGGTGTGAATGATACAAGATCAAACTGATTTTAACAAAATAATAGAAGGTTTCAACTCCTTAAAAATCTAAGAGCTGGTAATTAGTTAGGTGGCTTTGAGCATTGACTAAAGATTATTTGTAAAGAGAGTAGTATGTTAGAACTGGGCTTTAGAATTGCACTTCTCACGCTGTCCTGGGAGGACTAACTTTTAACATTGTTTTCCATTCTGTTTCCAGTTGGTAATATTTATAAATTATAGTAAAAATAAATTATATACAGACAGAAAACATTTTGTCCTTTTTTTTTTGAAATAGGTTTTCACTTGTAGCTCAGGCTATCCTCAGTTCAAAAGTTCTGGTATTATAGGCACTTTTTACTACTATATTCAGCAGAAAAATATTTTTCTATGCAATTATTACAAAAGTGTCTAAGTAACTGAAACTTCTGTATAATGTCGTGGACGAGTGAAATATTTATAGATGAGCATTGGTTTCAGGCAGCCCTGCTGGCTTCAGAGTCGTTAGCTTCAGTGTGAGGACAGAACAGTGAGCGATGGTTTCTGGAGAGTTGTTGGCGCAGAGTGGAGGGAAAGGCACTTGGAAAGGTGGACAGCGGTGGAGGCAGCGGCTGTGGCTGTGGCTTGAGTGAGGAACGCCTGTGGCAGAAGCAGGAACTGATTTGGGGGGGAAAGCTGCTAAAGTGTTTTCATAAAAAAATCTACATTTATAGCATTTTTCTTTCCTTTTTTTTGTTTTTGTGTCATTCTGTTGCTCAGGCTGGCTTCAAATTGTGGTAGTTCTCTTGTATCCACCTCCTAAGTTCGCAATTTAATGCTAATTTATTATAGTTCATAATTTTAACTTGCCTACTCAAATGCACTTGGAATCTTCTCTTGCCGAGCAGTCTGAGTGCATGCTGACAACTGCCCACAGTGAGAACAGATGTCCAGGAACGTTTCACAGCCGAGTCCCTGCTCATCTGTTGCTGCAGTAGCTGTTGTTGGGCACGTGGCCAGGAAACTGTGACTCCTAAGCAAAGGGAGGAGTTACAGATAAAGTACGCTATTGCCAGAGAGATTCTATCCAAATGGATTTGTGTGGAGCAACAGTGATATCCAATGACAAGTTAAATTAGACACAGAGGTGTTTTCTCCCACACTGTCTCAGAAGATACATGCTGTTGAGGGGCCTGGTTCAGGATAAACAGTCTTTTTTGAAGTTAGGTTAAAGTCACACACACTAAAGAATCCTAATAGGGATTTTAAGAAGAATTTTGTTATGTGACTTCAGGAACTACTTTACCCAGATAGTTTCGGTTTGCACAACGGCAACCAGTGACAGATGAGGTAATTCTGCTTTCAATTGGAGTCAAATCCAAAACCAGTAGAGTTTGCTGTTTACAGAATTTCGAATATAGTAAGTTGCATGTTTATGTTAAGTCTGAGACTTTAGATCCCTATTCTTAAAGCACATTAGTGTAATCATTTTATTTCTTGCAGTTAATATCTGTATTTGAATGGCATTTCTTCAAGTTTTCTTTTCTTTTTTTTTTGACTTCACTGCTGTAGGATATGATAGTAAATACCGCTAAGCATGTTTTGTTGAAGTCTGTTAGTTTCACAGTGTTTCTTTGTAACTCCTAGAGTTTGTTTCTTCTGGTAATACTCAGATCTTCAACTCACAAGTGGCTTATCTATGGGAATTTCTGGCTGGTAGTTACGATTGGATTAGTATAGCCATAAGTTTTTGTGTGGTAATTAAACATTTTAAAACTTGCTTTTAATTTTTACAGATGTGTTCATGCTCTTCAACTTAGGTAGAATTATTCTTCTAGTTAATAATTTAGTAAAAAGAACATAGTAAACTGGCATTGGAAGATCTGTAGAAAGGTCTTGGAACTCAGAAAATTGTGATTAATCTATTTGTTTTGAAATATGTATGTCAGTGAGCTAGTCTTTTCATTGATAACTTATAGTTGGCATAACATCTTACACTTTGTTAAATTTATAAGCTCAGTGGAGAGTGTCATTGGTTTTGAGCTGAGAGATAAGCGTCTGTTGACTGTGCAGAGACATGGTAGGAAGCTTTAAGGTTCCTCCTGTGCCAGAGTGAAGGCTTCTCCTTCAGCAGTTCGGTGTTTAGCATCTTGGTAAACCTTAGCGTGTATGTGCAGTCCCTCTATTTGGCTTAGTACTCTGTAGCACAGCTGTTCCTTTGGTTATTACAGCTTTGCTTCTGCAGCAAATTAGATTTCATTTTATATAGCTCCTCCCTTTAGGGAAAGAAAGGGAAGGATGAGAACCCCTGTGAGGTTTTCACACAAGGGTCATAGCAGAAATGAGAAGGGAGTAGGAGTGGTTCTCTAAGTTCCAGAGCTGGTTCTGTGAAGTAGAGTACTTGTTTTGAGTGAAAAGAGAAAGGATATTTGATGAAACTTTTTCATAAACGATTGCTTCCTAATTAAAGTGTTTTATTAATATATTGTGTGCACGTTTGTGCAGATGTGTGTATGTGGAGGGATGCATGCCACTGAAGGCAGTTGGGGAGGTCAAATGACAGCTGAGAGTCTTCTTTGATGATGTTCCTAAGATTGAGCTCAGATTTGTAGGCTTCACAGCAGGTGCTTTTACCCATCTGCCAGGTCAGATTTCCTAATTTTAAGAACATATAAACTTTTGTAGCTCTGATGACCCTCAGAAGACATTTACCAGGAAGTAGAAAAAAAAAAAAAAAAACAAGGTCTCCTGAATAAATTGGGAGCATGGGGACCTTGGGAGAGGGTTGAAGATGAGGGGATAGGCAGGAGGAAAGCAGAGAAAAATGTAGAGATCAATAAAAATTTAAAAAAAAGACATTTACCATGGTATATGTCACTTGAGATCTGTGTTGTAACCTACATCCAATAAATGTGTTGATTGAGAAGGTAATGTGATTGGTTAAGTCAAAGAGGAATGAGAAATATGACTTTATGGATATTCAGCAATGATTATTTTGGCAAAAGCAGATTTTCATATTCCTGAATATGTTACTCCCAGAGGTAAACAAGGATGCGCTGTTCTTGCTGTCTTTTGAAAACGCGTGTGCTTTTGAGATTTCCATGGCAGTGCCTGTTGCAGTCTGTCTCCCCTGCTACTTAAGCTGACTCTAAAACCAGCTAACATCTTTCTTCTATCAAAATTGAAACCACTTTTTAAAAATTATGTGGTTCTTTATCTCTTTCTTAGAATATGTAATGTGAAAGAAAAATCTTGCTCAGTTCACTCCTGCTTATATCCCCTTAGGATATTTTAGGCATGCCAGCTGTTAAGGCTCTGAGCAAAGATTTATTCAGTTGGCCCCTTTGCCGGACTTGAGCCTGTGTGAAAAGCCCCAGCATTAGTGGTAGCTTTTAGTTTTTAGAGTTACAACCATTATTTTGTGTCTTTCACCTCTGTTGTTTTCAAAGGATTTATGTAGCTGGGGATCATCAGTAATGAAGGAGATTTTGTTATCAGTGAAATAGCAGGGTAGAATTTGGGAGGATCACTGTGGTGCTTGGAGTTAAGTTCTTGTTTTTGTTGTTGTTTTAAGGTCTGTAGCTGGGTGATAAAGTACTTGGTGTGCAAGCCCTGTGTTTGCTTTCCTAGCACTTCAAAATAATAAAAATACGAAACTAACAAAAAGGTTTGGGTAGGTATCATTTCTCCTCTAGTTCTTTTTTCTTTCCACTGTCAATATTCTTTTTCTTCCCTTACCATACGTAAGTCAAGATGAAATAAATACTGATTTTCAAAAAACTAGGGTTTTCTTTTTTTTTCCAGAAGAGTTTTTTTTGTAGCCCTGGCTGACCTGGAACTGATGTGTAGATCAGTCTGGCCGCAAACTCACAGAGATCTGCCTGCCTCTTCTCTGCTAACATACTTCCTCCGCCCCCCAAAATTCTATATTTTCTTAGGGAAAGTATAAGTTTTTTATGACACATTTCTTTCAGAAACTAACAGATTTATGGAACTAATCTGTATGTGGTAACAGTTATATCCATGAGATGCAAATGATTTTTATGTTTTTCAGGAAAATAAATAATAGTTTTGCATTTACATCTTCAATTGAATTATTTTAAACAAGTCTTTGAAAATTCATCCTTTAAAGCTGTCCATTTTACTGTAGTTTCTAATAAAGTGTATGACTTTGTGAAGAAGTTTTAAAGTGTGTGTGAGAGAGGAGAGAGAGAGAGAGAGGTGGGAGGCTGACCTTGTACTCACTGTACAGTTGGGATGACCTTGAACTTTTGTTCATCCTGCTTCCACCTGGGACTACAGGTGTGTGCTATCGCACCTGGTTGTAGGTAGTGCTGGGGATTGAACTCGGTATATATGCACGCTTTGTTCTGCAGACCTTGGGGAATTTTTTGTTTTGTTTCCGTTTTAGACAGGGTTACACCATATATCCCAGACTGACTTGAAGATGAGATTGGCCTGCCACGGCCTTCTAAATGCTCCTTCACACCTGCCTTACTTCTTTATTATTTGTTTATTTACTTGGGTTTTTGTTTTCTTTTGATACAGGGTATACGTGTAGCTCAAGCTGGCCTGGAATATGTGATTTTCCTGCCTTTGACTCTAGTCTGCTAGGGGTACAGGAATGCATCATCATATCCAGCTATTTATTTATATTTTATTTTATTTTACTTTTTGGTTTTTTTGAGATAGGATTTCTCTGTAGCTTTAGAGCCTGTCCTCAAACTCACAGAGATTCGCTTGCCTCTGCCTCCTGCATGCTGGGCTTAAAGGTATGCACCACCACCACCCAGCCAGCTGTTTATTTTTTCTTTTGTCCAGTCTGGCTTTGAATTCCTGGGCTCCAATGCTCCTTCTTCCTTAGCCTTTTGATTACTTCAGCACTGGGCTTACCTTATCACTGGGTCTACCTTACTGCTGGGCCAAACTGCTAGAAGTCTCCTCCCTTTTATCTAAATGGAACAGATAAATAGCAGAAAAGAAAACTCAGTTAAAAAATAGGCAAAGGACCCAAATAGACTTTTCGCTCAGAAAGACATATAAATTGCCAACTGATATGTGAAAAGGTATTCAAAATTATAGACCATCTAATCACTAGGGAGGTCCAAATGAGTATCATAATTGGATATACAAGGGTGTTGCTCAAATTGTTATATCCACAGTGGAAAATAGCACTCAGTTCGCGAAGAAAGTAAAGTAATGTAAGTACCTTATGAACCAGCAGTGCCTTAAAAGGGAGTTTCTACTATTTGCAATGACATAGATAATCTTTTTTTTATTTTTTTTATTTATTTATTTTTTTTAGAAAACTTTTCTTTTTTTTTTTAATATATTTATTTATTTATTATGTATACAATATTCTGTCTGTGTGTATGCCGCACGCCAGAAGAGGGCACCAGACCCCATTAGAGATGGTTGTGAGCCACCATGTGGTTGCTGGGAATCGAACTCAGGACCTTTGGAAGAGCAGGCAATGCTCTTAACCTCTGAGCTATCTCTCCAGCCCCGACATAGATAATCTTAAATGACATTAAAGTACAGGAAGAAATACAGCATAATATCACTTACACGTGAAATTTAAGAAAAAGTTATATAAATAGATATAGAGGGTAAACTAGTGGTCAGGAGTGGGATCAAAAACTACAGTTATCTTGGAGTCATTTGTCGAAGATCTCTAAGTACATGATGAGGACCGCAGTGGTCTGATGTACTCATGTACTCGAAACGGCAAAGGAGAGAGGAGGGAAGTGCTGGACCCCTGTAGTCACTGTGTGTCTGTAGCATTAAGTCATCATGTTAACTCCTTAAATAATACAGTAATATAAAGTCAGCTGGGAAAATAATGAGACAGTATAGAATAATAATTTCATTAAACTTCAATGTTAATCAAGATACAACTTTCTTATTTTTTTTTCCCATAGGGTGTTTGTGAACCGAAGTTTAGCCATGGAAAAAATAAAGTGTTTTGGTTTCGATATGGATTATACCCTTGCTGGTGAGTAATGATTTTTTATTTCTTAAGAATTGCTGGTTTTGATTCAATATAGTGGGTCCACAGGCAGTTCAATGATCACTTGTCCATGTAATTAATCATTTATTTGGCTTCAAGAAGCTTTTGTTGGATTGTCCTTCCATTGAGATATAAGAACACTGAAGATACCCAGTATTCTTGAGATTTGTTTTCTGAACTTGTACAGATAGTTAGAAAAAGTCCTAATGTTTTTTTAAAACTCTTATAAAAATCTTTTTAGTAAAATTATAGATTACTGAATACATTAATGTGTGTATTTGGGCATTTTTGGCTCTTATTCTTTTAAGCTGTTCTTCAAAAGTAGAAGAATTTTTTGAGACAAGTATCACACTATACTCCAAGAAGACCTGGAACTCATCTGGGCTGGCTTGGACCTGGCATGGATCTTTTGCATCTGCTTCCAGGTGCTGGGTTTATAGGCATGTGGCAGTGCCCAGCTTAAAGATGAATTTCTGGATTTCTTACTCTGCTATAAAGTTAATTATTGAAGTTTTTAATTTTATTTTATGGATCAGGGTGGGGGTTGTAAGTGCTTGGATTGCAAGCATGAGCCACCACACCTAGCCACGGAGTGTTTTGTTTTGTTTTGTTTGTTACCCCATTTCCATGTTTGTTTGATTGTGGTGTCAGGAATCAAACCTAGGGCCTTGGTCATGGTGGGCAAACGCTTCAATCCTCCAGCATCATAACGATTTACTCTTTTTTAAAAGAAGATTGATTTTATTTTTAGTTATGTGTGCACATGTATGTGTGGAGAGGTGTGCACATGAAAGCAGGTGACCACCAAGTCCGGAAGAGGGGGTCAGACCCCTAGGCTTGGAGTTACTGTGTTTGTGAACCTCCTGCCTCCGGTGGCAGTAACTGAAGTCAGGTCCTTTGAAAGAACAGCGCATACTCACGTGTTTAGCCATCTATCGCTCTAGCCCATTAACAGTTTATTCTTAGACAGATAAGCCATGTGTTCTTTCCATCAAAATGGTTACATGAGTTTTGCTCTTTATTACAGTCTCCTTAAAGACTAACACTGTGCTCGCTCTTCCTTCTGTCTCTAAGATATAGCTGAAATAATCATTGTATTAGGCTATAGTTTCATAACCTCAGAACTTAAATTTTTTTTTTGTTGGCATCATCAGTATGTCCTTTAACTTAAGTAGTAGTAGGTTTGATATATCAGGTTGAGCACCTGTACATATATTTAACACATACTGTAGTGAGGAGCTGCGGGCCTGCTTTTCATCCTGCCCGGCTCCCGCATGGTTAGCTTTACACCCGAAATAACAACACACAAATTGTATTCTTTTAAACACTGCCTGGCCCATTAGTTCCAGCCTCTTATTGTCTAATTCTCACATCTTGCTTTAACCCATTTCTAATAATCTGTGTAGCACCACGAAGTGGTGTCTTACTGGGAAAGATTCTGCACGTCTGACCTGGTGGCTGGCTTCATGGCATCTGTCTCAGAGAGGAGAGGCATGACGATTGCCGGAAACATCTGCCTCAACATACAAGTACAATTATGGTACTCAAAAAAATCTTTCAAAAATTCATTTTTAAAACTGCCTTTAGCCAGATATGGCAGTGTGCACTGGAGCCTCAGCACTCAGGAAGCCACGACTGAAGGACTGTGGCCATCATGTGCAGGGGCAGCCTAGTGAGAGCCCTCTGTAAAACAGTGAGATAGGCAGAACTTTAGAATGTAAAGCTTGCTTTCCTGAATGATTGTCATTAAAAGTAACTGAGTAACTTTTGACACCGCTAAAACACACAAAAACAAAACAAAACAAAAACATAAAAAACTTTTTATTAGAAATACATGAAATTATTAGAAAATATTAGAAATTCCATGAAATACAGTGATAAAATAGAAGAGGTATGTGTTCTTTGTGCCTGTCTTTAAGGTTTGAGTGTTTGGGATAAATACTTTTGGTATGTATGTATGTATTTAGTTAGTTAGTTATTTTGAGGCAGGGTGGCCTTGAATTTATTATCTCTCCTCAGCCTTCTTAGTGCTGGCCTGCTTGGTGTGAGTCTACGTTCATTACGAATCATTCCCTGTGTGATTCTGACATCTGCTAAATTCCCTCACAGCACTAAAAATTTTGTTTCTGTGTGTGGGTGTTTTACCTGTGTGTCTCTGTACTCATGTGTGCCTGGTGTGCAGCGAGGCCAGAAGGAGGCCTCGGATCCCTGGAACAAGAGTTAATACACTGTTGTGAGCTGCCAGGTACTGCTAGAAATCAAACTCGGTGCTCTTAACCTCTGTAACCTCTAAGCCATCCCAGCACATCCCCTTCCCCAGAGGACTTTATAATATAGCTGAAGGGCTTGTTTGCTTGCCTTTAAGACAGCGTCTCACTCTATATCCTAGAATTCAGTACACTGGGACGTCGTTAGCTTTCAGCTTTGTGTGCAGTTCAAGCTGGACTTGGACTTGTCGCAAACTCCCCTGCCTCTGCCTCCTGAGAGCTGTAGCTTTGGATAATCTACTTATTGGCTTGTAAGTGTCTCAAGGTCAAGGGTTTTCCTTTTCTGTATTTTATGTTTAGTGTTAAAGTGTTATATGGTAGCTGCTAAATCCATACTAACTTTAGGTTCATGTGTTCCAGTCTGCCCTCTAGTTCAGTGATTCTTAACCTCTGGGTCATAACCCCTTTGGGGGTTGCATATCAGATATCATGCATATCAGATATTTATACTGCAATTCATAACAATGGCAAAATTACAGTTATGAAGTAGCAATGAAATAATTTTATGGTTGGGGGTCACCATAGCAGGAGGAACTGTATTAAAGGGTCACAGCTTTAAGAAGGTTGAGAACCACTGTTCTAATCTATTTGAATCCCCACATTTTGTTCTTTTTAAAAAAATTTTCCTGATAAGACAAGTCCTTTATGTTACTGTATGAACTATTAGAAAAAAATCAAACCCCAACAAAACCCCTCCATGAGAGGCAACACTATAGAGATGGCTTAAATCAGTATAGTGCTTTCAGTGCAGCTCTGAGAGCCTGAGTTTGCATCCCCAGAAGCCATATAAAACCATTGACCATGACTATTGGCTTGTAATCCTAGTACTGGAGAGGTGGAGAAAGGGGGATTCATGGGGCTCACTGGTCAGCCAGCCTTGCCAGATAGTCAAGCTCTTGTCTTACAGAGCAAAGTTAGAGGCGCTTCTGTCCCTTCATGCTCTACTCCAAGGCCTACATGGAAACTCAGCATACAGATGTACCCTCCAAGCTCCAGGTTGCTGACAGGCAGACCTTGGAGCCTTGCTTTCATGGTAGGGAGTGTGGCACCAGTGTGGACCCAGCATGTAGGTGCTTGGGCATCTTTGATGAACCTCAAGGCTATGAAGATCCACAGCAAAGCTCCTTGTCCAAAGAATTCAGAATAAAAGTGAAAAGTGTTCTGTGCTTGAAATCTCTGGAAAAAATAACAAATTGGAAAAAATCCAAATAAAAGTCAATTTGAAGAAAAATATTTAGCCTTGACTCGCTTTCTGTCATCATATCTGAAAACCATGGAAAGACAAAGGATCTTGGAGGGCGAATCTCTCAGCAAAGATAGCAGTTTTCTTATTTGAAATAAAAAGGAGACAAAGTGTGCATAAACATTGGGTCAGTTTTCTCCAGTACCAAGTACAGTATCTGCATAGACACAGATTTTTTTCCTATCCACAGTGTGTCATCAGATGCCTCGTCATGAGGAGTAAAGATTCTTCACATTGATGTCATTAGATAATATACTGAATAAAGTCAGAGTTGTGTGAACTCAGCTACTTCTGTAAGAGATGCAGGGACAAGCTGATGTTGGAACGTAGAAGCAAGAACAGAACCCTTTTAAAAGTCGATGTGAGCCAGCCGTACAGCCCTGTCTGCCTTTTTATAAACTGTCTATCCAGAAGCCAGTCCATTTGATGAGATAAACCACCCAGTGTCCAAAAGCCAGCAGGCTAAACTCAGAACTAATACAGCTGACAGTAAATACAGTGGAACCCCAGCTTAACTTCAGTTGAAGGAAAAGAGAAAAAAGAGGTCATGATTGTTGCTTACAGAAATGTGAAGATATTGAAACTGTAAATGTAATTTTGTTCTTGGGATTGATATTTTAAAAGTCTTAATAATGTTTTTATGCTTCAATCTTACCTTACTATTCTAATTGTAGCTTGCAACATAATTATAAATACTATACTCTTTGATAGTGGCTCAGTCTGTAAAGTGCTGTCCCCAACCCTAAGTTAGAATGTCCAGGATTGAATTCAGTAGTTTCTATTAGTGATTCCAGCTTTGGGGATTGGAGTGGGGGATGGGGGAAATGGGATCTCTGGAGCTCATTGGGTAGCCAGCCTAGCCAATAAATGAGCTTCAGGCCAGAGACCTTGCTCTTCTCATAAAGGTGCTTGCCAGGCAAACTTAGAGGCCTGAGTTCAATTTCTGGAACCTCCGTAAAGGTGGAGGAGAAAGTGGACTCCACAGAGTTGTTCTCTTATACGCACACATGTGCAGTCACAGGTGTCCCCAATAATATAATTACACAAAACAAGTGTAGAGGAAGACACCTTATATCATTCATCTGACCTCTATATGTGCATCATATGCACACATGCACACATATACAACATATACTTATATATCTACTCACCAAAAACAAGTAAATAAAATTTGAAAATAAATATAAACAAAGTATATGGTTCTTGAGGAACATCACCCAAGGTTGACTTTTGGCCTCTATAAATACACACACACACACACACACACACACACAGACACACACGCGCGCGCACGCGCGCGCGCCTGTACTTGTATCTGTTCATACCCACAACTTGTATGCACATGAACACAGACACACCAGACAGACTGACCACTGGAATTTTTATTGGAATTACCTTAGTTTTAAGATAAGTTTGTCAAGAATTCATGTCTTAGATGCTTTGTGTTTAGTATACACACATGCTAAATCTTTGTATTTATCTAATCTTTATAGCATCTCTAGATGGCTTGTGACTTTCAAACTGATTTATTTTATGTGTATTGTATGTGTGCCTAGTGCCAGCAGAGATCACAAAAGTATGCCAGAGCCCCTGGAGCTGGAGCTACAGAGTTGTGAGCTGCTGTGTGGGTGCTGGGAACTGACCCCAGGTCCTTTGCAAGTGGAGCCCGTGCTCTTACCTGCTGAGCCATCTCTCCAGTCCTTGGTTTGTGGTTTTTGATATAATGGCATTTCTACATTGTGAAATTTATTTATTGTAGATCATTAATATATTTTGTTATTGATTTGTTTTGTTTTTGAGACAGGTCTCACTGTATCAGCCTTGGCTGGCCTTGAACTCACAGACCACCTGTCTTTGCCTCCCAGATGTTAGGATTAAGAGCATGGTCCACCACACTCAACACAAACTTTATTTTAAAATTTTATTTTCTGGTTTTTGTTGGCATTTAAAATACTCCTTTGTCTATTACCTTGTCTAATAGAAATCATTCAATAAACATTTGATTTTCTATTAGGAGGTAAAGGAAAAAGCCAATTTATTGTTTTTATCTAAAAGAAAAAGGTTAAATATTCTATTTTAGTCATATGTACATCTGTAAACAGTTTTGTTTCCCATGGTGGTGGCTAAAAAGTCTCTCTAGCAGTAGATGTGGTTGTATATATGCACATGCAAACACACACACACACACAGTTCAGAAGTCTTTTTTTTTCCTTTTTTTTATTTTTCGAGACAGGGTTTCTCTGTGTAATAGTCCTAGCTGTCCTAGTACTAGCTCTTGTAGACCAGGCTGGCTTTGAACTCACAGATATCCTCCTGCCTCTGCCTTCTGAGCGCTGGGATTAGAGGTGTGTGTCACCACCACCCGGCTAGTTCAGAAGTCTTAAGGGAATAGGACAATATTTGGGGCTGAGGTTGTTAATTCTATTTATTTAGTTCCTTCATAAATATAGATGGACACATTGACTCTTAGTTTATAACTGTGAAAATTGAGCGGGAGGGTTTTGTGGTGCACTCCTTTAATCCCAGCACTCGGGAGGTAGAGACAGGTAAGTCTCAGTGAGTTTGAGGCCAGCCTGGTCTACAGAGTGAGTTCCAAGACTGCCAGGGCTACATAGGAAGACCCTGTCTCAAAAGCAAAACAAACAAAACTATGAAAATTGTTATTTCTAATCTGGTTCATTTTGGAAGCCACTTTGGTCTCCCTCCCCCTGTAATGTAGAAGTCTGAAGGTTTTTTTTAATTGTTATTTTTTATTTTGGTTTTGGTTTGGTTTCACCTTCTAATTCTTAGGCACTATGATTGACAGGATGCTGTATACTCCCCAGACCTGTATCCCTAGATCTACCTTGTTTAGCTTCTGAGCCATTTTCATCAGTCCAGTGATAAACACCTTATTTGCTTTCGTTAGAACAGATGGATACCATGGCTCTTATCCAGTCTCCACCAACACTCTTGAGAAATTATCAGGCTGTCAAGAACTAACATCTCTAAGTCATGTACCTGTAATGGGAAATGTTCTTTATGAACAGTGTGCCTTTAATCATAGTAGTTCCTTGAGCTCGGGGTCACTAGGAACATTTACAAAGAAAGCCAAGTCAAGACATAAGATGGCATACACATAATATAGGAAAAGAAATATCTTTACTTTCCATTTACGTTCATGGCCAAGGCCCATAAAGCAAAGACAGGTTAGCAGGAAAAAGCATTGTTTTGTGTTCTGTGACACAGACCTTCCAAGGAAACAAAGACCCTGAGAGATAAGAGGACTTGCGTGTTTTCATGCTAGAATTTGTGATAAAGTAGATAGTCACGGGAAGTATGACTGGACAAGCGTATGTTTAGATCCTTCCTGCACCTTCAGAGAGAAAGATATTTCTTTCTTCCTTGCCTACAAAATGAGGGGCTAGTGAAGCTGTTCTCCCTAGGTTTTCTGGTGTGCTTCAGGGGCTACAAGTGAATATAAGGATAGCCTTTTTCTTCTTTTTTGGGGGTACCAGGAGAAAGTGTTTTGGGTGATGTGTTCTGAACCTTGTCAGTAACTACACCTGGCTTAGTTTATATTACTGTTTTTATTTTAGACTGTCTTGCTAAATAGCCTTTACTGGCCTAGTACTTACTATATTGCCCAGACTGCCTTGGATTCATGGCGGTTCTGCGTCAGCCTCCTAAGTTTCGGGATTTCAAGCTTGTGTCTCCGCACCTAAATGGTAACTGACTTTTAAAACTCATAGATGGAATTTCAGCCTGGGTCAGTTTCCATTTTTCATGTGGTCTAACTTTTCAAGACAACAAAAATTATCCAAGTAACCCTTAGATATCAATAAGAGATGAGATACAAAACAAAACAAAAAACTAACAGCAAATCACAAACTGTAAACCTCTTTATTTTCTGGTTTTTGATTTTGGGGCTCCCAAATGATAATCCTGCTTGGAACAAAGATGACCTTTTCCCACCTTTGATTTATAGTCCTTTTCCTTAGATTGTAGCTAGTGCTAGTTTGTCTTTTCCTTTCACTTGTGTGTGTGTGTGTGTGTGTGTGTGTGTGTGTGTGTGTTAGGTAAGCATTCTATCACTCAGTTGCAGTCCTAGCCCACTTTTAAAAATGATTTTAATGAAATAGAATTACATAACTTTCCCCCCTCTCTCTCCTCTCAGGTACCTCAGACCCCCCCATGTGTCACCCTCATTTTCAAGTTGATTGCTTCTTTTTTTTTTATTATTGTTAAATACAATGTGTGTGTCCTTATGTGTCTGTGTGTGCACAAATGTAGCATGAATAATAAAAACCCAGAGACAGATATTGGGGTTCAAGCTGAAGATCAGAAAAGCAAAGCAGCCAACCACTAGAGAGACCTCTACCTGGTCTACAGAGTTCCAGGACAGGCTACAAAGCTACATAGAGAAACCCTGTCTCCAAAAACCAAAAAAAAAAAAAAAGTTACTCATTGATGTTGCTGTTGTTCCAGGCTTGTTTATGCAGCCATTTCTAGAAGAGACTGACTGTAGACTTCCTGGTATTCTGGTTCTTAAAAGTCTTCTGCCTTCCCTCAGTGTTCCCTGAGCTGTAGATGCAGGAGCTGCGAGGTAGATGAATTCTTTGGGGCTGGGCTCCCTATGCTCCATTGATCTCTGCAGTGTATCTAGTTGGGGTTTTTATGTGCTGGTCTTCATTTTCTGTAAAGAGAAGCTCCTTTGATCTCTAGGTTTAAGGCTAACTCTAGAGTGTAGTAAGGAGTTATGCTGGTCTAGCAAAGTGGTGGTATTAGATCCTTTCCTAATGTTTATGAGTTCACTAGCCCTGGGAAGATGACTAAGTTTTCCATACCAGGTATGATTTTCCTCCTGTTGAATGGGCTTAAGGCCAATTAGACAGCAGTTGGTTACACTCACTACCTAGCCATGCTGGTGACTTGTGGTTCACATTGTGACAGCTGGGGAGGGCTGTTTACTTGTTTCCCTCCCTTGATAGCTTATGTAGTGTTTTTCTAGTACCACGGACAAAAGAGGTTTCAGATCCTGTCCAGCATGAATTATTTGAGTCTTGTGTTTTAAGCATTTAGTGTCTTCAGCAATAGGGGCCACCCTCAACCCCTGAGAGGCAGCCAAGGCATTAGTAGTCTGTTGCTTTGAGAGTCATTTGGACTACCCCAACCAACCATTTAAAAGGAGGTTTTTCCTACTTAGTTTGGGAGTTTTGTAAGTTTATAGTTCTGGAAGGGGGCCCAAATAATTTAACTTCCTTTAAGATACACACATTTCTTAATTCTGTGAGAATTTATATACTGTATTTTGATCATACCCACCCAACAACTTCTCCTATCTCTTCTAGCTTTATCTCCAACATTCTCCTCACCACTTCTTCTTCTCTCTTTTTTTTTTTTTTTTGGTTTTTTGAGACAGGGTTTCTCTGTGGCTTTGGAGTCTGTCCTGGAACTAGCTCTTGTAGACCAGGCTGGCCTCGAACTCACAGAGATCCGTCTGCCTCTGCCTCCCGAGTGCTGGGATTAAAGGCGTGCGCCACCACCGCCCGGCTCTCACCACTTCTTAAAAAAAAAAAACTCAGTGAATCCAGTTTGTGCTGTCTGTGTACTGGAGTATGGTAGACCTATCAAGGGCCACACTATTAAAGAAAACTGACTCTACCTATGCCAGAAGCCATTAACGGTCAATAGCTTCTCAGATTCTCAGATTGGGGGCTGGAATGTTGACTGTTGAGCTCAACATTTTCTTAGAAATAATCTTAAAGGAAATAGTCTCACTATATAGCTTCTTTCAGATATTTTAAGACTAAGATAAAATTGTGTATATTTTCCTTTAAAAAGAAATCTCAGGCTAGTGTCTTAGTCACTGTTTTAATTCTATGAAGAGACACCATGACAAAGGCAAGACATATGAAAGAAAGCATTTAATTGAGGACTTGCTACAGTTTCAGAGGTTTGGTCCATGATCATCATGGCGGGGAGCATGGCGGCCTATATAGCAAGTACTGGAACAGTAGCTAAGAGCTCCATCCAGCTACATCTTGACCCATAGGTGGGGGAGGGGGAGAGAAAACAGGTGAGCAAGCACATCCCCAAGTCCACCTCCAGTGACACACTTTCTCCACCAGGGCCACACTCCTAGTCCTTCTAATCCTCTCAGATGGTGGTGTTCCCTGGAGACCAAGCATTCAAATATATGAGCCTATGGGGACCATTTTTATTCAGACCATTCCAGCTAGAAACTACACAATTTGAGCTATTGCCCTCATCTCTTTATATGCCATATCATTAAGCTACCATGGTTGAAATCCAGTTATCTCAAACCTAAGTACTTTAAAGTACCTCCCTAAGCATGGAGAGAAGCATTAGAATAAAACTATTGAAGAGTATCAGGGAAGAAATTAAGAAAAACTAGCCCCTGATAATCCTGCTGCTAGCAGAAGCATCTCGGGACTGTTATCTTTACCCTCTAATAAACACATAGCAGATGCATTCTGATTTTATATTATTGTTACTGGAATAAACTCAGCTTTCTTGACATTTAAATGAACATTTTTATTCTCGTGGCTTGTTTACTTGGACTGGATTCCAGGGCACTCATCGTGTTTCTGTCAGCAGTTGTATGTCCTCACCAAACTCCCCGACAGCAGAGGCCCGTAAAGCGAGGAGGACACAGGCTCAAGTCACAGTGCTCTTCTCCCCTTTGGGCGCTGATACATAAAACTTAGTAATTTAAGCTTTTCTGCCGTTGTGGGACAGTGATAGGGTCTCCTCAGGCCAGCCTCAAACTCTTTATATGTCCGAGGATGGACCTTGAACTTCTGCTTCTGCCTCTTCCCAGTGTTGAGATCACAGGCTCCCTCTGTTACTCGGAGTGTTTTGTGCCAGCAGTCTTACGGAGACATCAGATTCAGATGAATATGCTTGGTATGGCGTTGCTATGGCTGACCATGATTCTTTTACTTTTTTTTTTTTTTTTTTTTTTTTTTTTTTTTTTCGAGACAGGGTTTCTCTGTGGCTTTGGAGCCTGTCCTGGAACTAGCTCTTGTAGACCAGGTTGGTCTCGAACTCACAGAGATCCGCCTGCCTCTGCCTCCCGAGTGCTGGGATTAAAGGCGTGCGCCACCACCGCCCAGCCCTTCTTTTACTTCTTAAACCTTCCAGGATGCTTTGTGGTTTCTGAAGAGTGGGCTTATTTCCATCTGTATTTCTAGCTTAAGTATATGAGTTTTATTTAAAGACTCTTTGAAGGATATAATAAAAACATTCCAAAAACTAGGATACGTTTATGGAGCCAGTACTTAACACTTTCTATTCAGTTCTCCTTTGCACCTGAGCATTTATGCATGGCCATGGATATACATAGGTCTATAAATTTACTGAAAATGAATAATAAAAGTTATTTTAAAACACTTATTTGTATACATTTATTAAAGGCAGGCAAATTTGTATTGCTGGTGAGAGAGATATGCTTGTAATTCTTACATGAAAGAATTAAATCTCAGTTGGATATCTATCATCTATCTATCTATCTATCTATCTATCTATCTATCTATCTATCTATCTATCATCTGTCTGTCTGTCTATTTACTTATTTTGGGTCTCACACTGTAGTCCTTGTTGGCCTGGAACTTCTTTTGTAGACCAGGCTAGCCTTGAAACTCACAGAGATCTGCCTGCCTCTGCATTTTGGGTGTTGGGGTTGAAGGCGTGTGTCCTATCTGACCTTGACTGAATATTTAATGTGTAATATATAGAGCATCTTCAGTGTTTTTCATATTGGTTAATATTTCAATTTTATAATCATTCATGCTGAGAACACTGCTTCACATAAATACATAGTACAAAATGGTACAAGTATGTTTAGGACAGTTTCAGAAATTGTTGGAAATTCTGTCCTAATTCCAAGTCAAATTTTTTTTAACATTTTTAAAACCAAGTTAGCAATAGCAATTTTTAAAATTAAAAATTCTAACTAAATTCATCTAGCATTTGATATGTACATGTTGAGAAATTATGGTAGGGACATTTTAAAAAATCTTTATTTCTGTAATTAAAATTTCTAAAAGAACAGAAAACTTTATGTGTACAGTAAAACCGCTAACTTACAGCTCATATAGTCTCATATCTGAGCTTACCGTGTGTGACAGCATGCATGTGGAAAGTGCACATCCATGTGTTTAGAGTAAGCATGCAGCCAAGTCCTCATATGCAGTATAGGTGGCCATCGCCTAAAATTCCTCACAGTCGATTCTTGATTGACATTTGACCATTGTGCACTCAGAAACCTTTTAGTGCTGCCCAGTGTTTCTAGCCTCACATCGTTATACAACTGCATCTGAGTTAAAAGCCTTGCTTAGAAGCTGTGGCCTAAAATAGAGGCCAGCACATTATACTGCATGGACCTGCTTCAGACTGGCCCAAAAATGTGTGTTTAGTGTTTGTTTAATTGGGCTATATTTTAAAACTGAAAGATGAGAGATAAAAATCTAGGTTTGGAATAGTGGTTCTTTGTTCTCTCAAGCAAGTCAGCTCTAGTTAAAAAGCTGCTTCATCCAGGCAAGACACGATTCCTCCCTCACCACTTCATGCTCGCCCTCCTTCTGTGTGACCCGGACCCAGGTGAGTCTGGATATCAGGGCTGTCATCAGGTCAACTCTGTCAGCATCAGTTCCCTTCGTCAGCCCTGCTGAAGCACACTCAGTGGAAAGGGACACTTTCCTGGGCTGAGTTAGTTGGCTTCTTTTCTGCCGTCTGTACTTTCTAAAGAGAGCTAGAAATACCTGTTTGAGTACCTTCAGGCTAAAGGCTTTTTGTTTGGGGGGAAAAATGCCTTGATTTAAAAAATACAAATTAAAAACAGTACTGATGATACAAGGTCCTGAGAAGTATATAGATATTCTCAGGGGAAAAAATCTTTAGTTATGTTATTCTTTTTCCTCTTATTTTAAAATAAGCATTCTTTTAACACTCCTGTTTGTTTTTGTTTGCTTGCTTATATGTCCTCGTGTTTGTTTGAGTTTTATTATGGATCCTTGCCTGGCCTGTGCTCCCTGTGTAGACTTGGCTGGCTTTGTACTTGAGACAGTCATGTTTCCGCTTCTCAAGTACTAGAAGTACATGTATGTGACATCATATCTGGCATAATACTTTAAAAAAAATGTATGCATATGCCTGTGTGAATGTATGCTTCTCGTGTGGGTAACCGAGGAGATGGGAAGAAGTGTTGTAGGCCCTGAGTTACAGTTATAGGCGATGCGGGTCCTAGGACCTCAACTTAGGGTTCTCTGGACGAGCAAGTGCTCTTAACCGCTGGGCCATTTCGCCTGCTCCCTGACTTGGTACTTTAAAACAAATAAATCTCTTAATTACCATTTAATTTTGATTTTCAAGAAACAGAAATATTGGCAGCATTTTACAGCCTACTTATTTACCTTACTTACATAGTTAGTAACTTGGAGTGTTAACAATATCACTAAATGTGTTCCATGGTTTCTAGCTTCTTTATTTTTTATGCAAATTAAAATTGAAGTAGTTTAAAGAAATTTCCATCCTTTTAGATTATTTTTAATTCATGGAGTTAGGGGCTGGAGAGATGGCTCAGTGGTTAAGAGCATTGCCTGCTCTTCCAAAGGTCCTCCTGAGTTCAATTCCCAGCAACCACATGGTGGCTCACAACCATCTGTAATGAGGTCTGGTGCCCTCTTCTGGCCTGCAGACAGACTATTGTATACATAATAAATAAATAAATAAATAAATAAATATTTTTATTAAAAAATAATTCCTGGAGTTAGAGAAAAACTGTTGCCTATGTCTGTTGCTGCCTGGATAGTTCTGTAGAGTAGAAAAGGTGCTCTCACGACTGTGTGTGTGGCATTAGGAAGATTTTATTAGTGTTTTCTCTTTCAAAAATGCTCATCAGTGTGTTTTCTAGTTATAATTACAGGGGACTAATGCCATATATCCTAATAACTAAATAGAAAGAATGTTAATGTTGATTTCATACACAGCTTAAAGGCAAATGACTCTTATGGGTAGTCAGGCTGAGCTTTTCATATTGTCTGTAGTCATGGTTTCTCCTAGTTGTGATGTCTTTAGTACTTTTAGATACTACATTCAGTCATTTGTGCTATCCCTATGATTTTACCGTCTCCCTATTATATAAGAAAAACAAGCAAACACCCACAACCCAGGACTGAGAGGAGTCTCGGGGAGAACCACCTATAAAGTGAGTCACAGGATATGTACATGACACTCAGCTCAGTTATTTTAGGACATTTGTTTTAACCATGAAATCCCGTATTATAATTCTGCTTACTGAGAAAAAAAATACACTGACAAAACAAAATGAAAAGATTTACTTTTTTTTATTCTAGATATAGACATTGTTAGCTTTTTTTTTTTTTTTTAAAGCAGTATGTGGTTGATGTGGTGCATATCAAACTGACAGCTGTTGGAAGATGGGTATGGGAAACTGAGCATAGTGGGCACCTGAAAGCAAGATGGGGCTGCTCTGGTTTTTGTTCACTTATTTGATCAGTGTCATTCAGTGACGTCCAATCTAAGCACCACACCAGGCAGATTCTGTAATGGTAACCTTAAAGCTGCTAAAGAAAACAAACAAGGCCAGATGGTGGTGGCCCAGGCCTTCAATCCCAGCACTTGGGGGAGAGAGGCAGGCGGAACTTTGAGCTCAGGTCCAGCCAGGTCTACAGAGCAAGTTCCAGAACATCCAGGGCTACACAGAGAAACCCTGCCCAGAAAAACCAAAAGAAGAAAACAACTCTTTTGGCTTAACACTTTATTATTAGAGCCGGGCGGTGGTGGTGCACGCCTTTAATCCCAGCACTTGGGGGAGAGAGGCAGGTGGATCTCTGTGAGTTCAAGACCAGCCTGGTCTACAAGAGCTAGCTCCAGGACAGGCTCTAAAGCTGCAGGGAACCCTGTCTTGAAAAACCAAAAAAAAAAAAAAAAAAAAAAAACTTTATTATTAGCCATAGCTTGTATTCCTAGCGCAGGGTGCCAGGAAAAGAAACAATACACAATATTTATGCTTGTTTTCAATGCTTGTATTTTGTTGTATCCAATTAGAGTTCATTTTAGTGATGGTTGGAGGTTTCTAGATTGGAGGGCAGTGGTAACTCCTATAAATACCAGTTTCCAAATGTTGTCTCTCCGTTCCAGCTCATCACAACAGTTTTAAAACCAGCTTTTGTTTTTGTTTTGTTTTGTTTTGTTGCTTTGTTTTGTTTTTAACAGGAGAGCCAGTGTAGCTCCTTCAAGACTGGAGTGGCACACACTACCTGCATCTGCCTCATGTGAGTTCTCGTTTTGGCAGCAGTACTTGGATGGGCTAGAACCTCTTAGAGGTCTGCCCTTATTTTTCTAAAATCTCTCAGCTACTACGCAGTGTCTGGGTGACAGTGGTGAAGGACGCATAAGCTTCCAGAGTCCTGGCAGAGACATCCTTAGTCAAAGGAGCCTTGTCCTACTCTGCTCTGGTTGGGTGAACAGCTCTACTCGGCAGAGCCCCAGCTCCATCCCCACAGCATGCAGATATTTCTGAGGAGCTGTTTTTCCTTGCAGATTGTTGAGTAAAGAATATCTTTAAATGCACTCAGTAGCTTCAACTTTCAAAGCTTTGGCTGTTCTCTATGGTCTTGTTACATAACCTGAGAACACTGTGTGCTGGCCTAGTGGTGGTGGGTTTTTTGTTTGTTTGTTTGTTTTGTTTTGTTTTTTGCCTATTTCTGTTGGACTCTGGCCCTTAAAACAACTTCTTTCTTTGTCTTCGGATTTTGGATAAATTGGGCTAGGCCACAGAATCTCAAAGGATAAGTAAGCAGTTAATTTTTTGATCATTTGCACCCTAGAACCATGGCCAGGTGTTGGAGCCACGGAAGGTAGTTGTCAGAGTGAGGCCCGAAGCTTTGGATTATTCACTTCCCACAGTTTTGTGAGAAACGCTGAAGTTAGAGCTTTTGCAGCTGTGGGAAGGCATAGAACTGATTGGTCTCTGCAGGTGTCTGTGGCCAGTTTACAGGGCCTGTCGATGAGGGGGTGGTGGTGTTGTTTTGAATTTTTACCTTTTTTTTTTTTTTGAGATGGTCTCATTAAGCGGCCTTGGGTGACCTAGAGTTTACTGTGTAGAGCAGGTTAGCCTTAAACTCACTGAGGTGTGCCTGCCTCCGCCTTGAGTGCTCCTTTATCTTTAGGGGATATGGTTATTCCCCAAGGGGCTCTTAGAAGAAACGTCTGAAGCCCTGCTCCGTGCTTCCTCAGCTGTTGCTGTACTGTGACCTGGGAGCGCGCACTGCCGCAGTGACTTCAGTGTGACCTGGGAGCCTCTCTGCCGCAGCGACGTCAGGTCCGTCGCGCTGATGGTGAAATAGATAGAGAGGAACTGGACTCTGGGATGAGTCCATTCCTGCCCGAGAGTAGGCAGTCTATCTGTTCTGGCCAAGCTTACATTTTGATGACCTGCATAATCTAGAAATTCATAGCAGCAGTTACAGACTCCCAACACAGAATTCTGACTCAGACTCAGGTACACCTGAACTCTAGCTCAGGTCAGCAAATGAGGAGGTTGCTTTATATTTCTAGGAAGTTATCTGAACTCCTTTAGATGAAGGAAAATTGGTGTTTCTAAGATGGAATTTATAGAAAGTCACCATAGTTAAATATTTGAGACGTTCTGGCCTCTGAACACAGAGTAAATGTGATATTTTGGGGTTTTGTTACGTTAGGGTTTAGAATTATTTTTCTCTATTTTTTTCACTCGTGAGATTGGGTTTCCTAGGTATGACTGGAAGCGATACACATGATAGATATCTCAACAATATAGCTGCCTAAACAAGACCTGAATAATGACAGTATCAGTAGACATGCTGATGCAGAAGTGAGAAATCTCAAGGTCCCACCCTTAGCTGAACTACAGGCAACTAATGACTCCTGACAGAGAACTACCCTCTCCTAGGGTTAGCTCCTAATTGATTACCCAGTACAAAGAAAGCATTCAGCCTTGAAATTATATTTACACAAGCCACACTGGATGGACTTAGTAGGTCGCATTTATATATTTATGTATTTGTGTGTGTGTGTGTGTGTACCAACAACAATAAAAAAGAGACCATCAATTTTAGAGGAAGTGGAGAGAAAACACAGGAGGGTTTGGAGGGAGGACAGGTAAGGGGAAAATTAATTATACTTTAATTAAAAATTTTAATAACAAAATAAAATTGTTAAATTAATTTGACCTTTAGTTCAAATTATCTTGTGGACATAATTTTCAGTGACAAATCAGTTTGTCATTACTCACTAACCACAGAAAATTGTCAGTTAGGGATGAGCTTGGGAGAGTGGGGAAACAAGGCTTAGTTTTAAATCTTCAATTGATGACATATTCAGCAAATTATTCTTTAAAGAAAGATTTATTTATTTATTATGCGTAGTGTTCTGCCTGCGTGTATGCCCCTGCATGCAAGAAGAGGGCACCAGATCTCATTACAGACGGTTGTGAGCCACCATGTAGGTGCTGGGAATTGACTCAAGACCTCTGTGCTCTCAGTAACCACTGAGCCATCTCTCTAGCCTCAACGTATCCTTCTTGAAATACTAATAATTGAAAAATATTTCACATGAACCAGATCCTAGGAAACAAGGGTCAGCTGTATTGGAATTTTGTTTCCTTGACTATTTTTTTTTTGAAGTTAAGTAGGATTTTGATTAGAATAGAGAAGTAATTTGGGTTTTTAGAAATTTTAATCAATTTTTGGGGGCTTTACATCGAATTAGGGAACCATTATGGATGGGAAAGACAGGGTGAGGATCAAGTTTTTGCTGTTGTTTTCTCAGTGTAAACTGGTCGGTGTCAGCAGTGCCGGCCTCACTGGTCACCAGCTCTTACTCTGGCGGTGCATGTGAATCTGCACTATTTCCTTTGCCCTGGGGTACATCCTGCAGATTTGGAATTAAACATTGAAGGCTTTGAGGGGGCATAACATGGGGAGTGTAAAGTGCGCGTTATGGGAGGAGAGAAGTCTAGCTGCTTTTGAAGACATTTGGAGTTAATGTCAGCCATGCTAAGCCATTACTCCCTCGGAGGTGGCAGAGGCACCAGGCTGCCTGCGCAGCTCTGGTGAGCGGCACCTCTGCAGTCTCCTCGGGAACTTGCAGCATCTTTGTAGCCCGGCCATGTGGACTGAAGGAGTTTGAAAGCCCAGCTTTAATTTTTTTTTCAATTTGACCTTTAAAAATAGGGGAATACATCATTATTCTGTGAGTTTCAAAGGCATGGAGGCATCTGGATGTTTCGTGCCTTTCTTGTCTCAGCCATTCAGTCCCTGCCTTTGGAGATAACCAGTATTAGTTTCTTTTACATAGTTCCAGAAAATGATCTCTGAAAGATCATATTTACAAAAGGAAAGATGAGTTTTATTCATTAAAATGTTAGTGCCTGAATGAAAAAAAAAGAAATAAAAGGAGTACATTACTGTTGTTGAGCTGTGATAACACTCAAGGTTTTTTATTGTGTAAAATTTTAGACATAGTAAAGGGAAACTCCATTGTCCGAAACCCTTGTTATTTGGTTTGTAATAAACAGTATGTTTCTGAATCAGATTAGAAGAAATAAGTAATTTTTAACACACACACGCACACGCACACGCACGCACACTTGCATTAAGTACCTGCTGTGACCATAGTGACCCTGTCTGATGAGTCAGAATTTAATGTCTAATTCCTGGCTCACAGAATAAGTTTTCCTAATTGTCTTAGAGATGTTTCTTATGGTTTGTTTGCAGTGATACTTGTCAGTACAGTTTGAAGGCTATAGCGATGTTAAGCCTAACAGTTGTTTGGGCTGATAGCATTTGGCAGGCAGAGCAGATACACTGATTAGAAGACCATAGTGCAACTACAAGAAAAAGCTAAAATAGAAGAATAAAGATAAGGGGGAACTCGTTCTGAATATTGCTGCACCAATTACAGAGACACCTTCTACAAATGCACACCAGCCATTTCTGCCGAAGGTTGGATTTCCTTAATTACTGGGTGTAATACAGAAAAAGTTGGAGGGAGAAGAAAAGAGGACTTGGGAGAGTAGGGACTCATTCATTTGGCCTCTCTTCCATGTGCTGCTCTTCCTGCTGACTAATGAGCCCCTTCTTTGTGCAGTGTACAAGTCTCCGGAGTACGAATCCCTGGGCTTTGAGCTGACTGTGGAGAGATTGGTCTCCATCGGCTATCCTCAGGAGCTGCTCAGCTTTGCATATGACTCTACATTCCCTACCAGGTACATCTTCAAGATAGTTTTTGGATTAAGATTATTTCCCCTGTCCCAAAGTTACAAATTCCAAACTTATCCCTGTCCCCGCAAAAATAAATGATTGTTAGTACTGATTTTAAAATTACAGAACTTTTCCTGCACCTTCTCAGTCATCACACTGTCTCTTCTGTGCTCTCTTGTCTCTCTCTGCCCTTCCTTCCTCCTCTCTCTTCCCTCCCTTTCCCTCTCCCTGTTCTCCTCCCTCTTCTCTCTCAACAGTGTGTATATCCCAGGCTGGCCTCAAACTCGCTCCTCCTGCTTCAGACTCCCAAGCATGTAGTGTTCAGCTTCTTGTACTCTTGAAGCCCCACTGATGGGTAAGAAAGGGGTTGTTACGGCTGGAGATGACTACAGGGGTCCTGTCTGCCCTCTTGACTGCTGGAGGGCAGCAATGTGTTTTACTAATACATTTAACTTGGTAGGAAGAACCGTTTGGCACTCTGCTTTTCTGCATTTGATTAAGGAAGAATTAAGATTATAAAAGACATTTGTTTGAGATACTGTCACAGTTGCCTCATGTGTAACATTGGATGTGGGAAAATACAAGCAGGTCAATGTCCAGAGACACTCAAGGACTACGGTAGAGAGACAGCAGCTGTCTTAAAAGGAAGAGGCTTATGCTTGTTTGATTCAGCCTGTGCTCCTAACATAAAACAGTTGTGACTATTTCATATATGGAATAAATATTATTAGTTGCTCTGAGATACATCTCCCTCCCATCATCCCTCTGCCTCCACAAGTGCTGGAATGGATGTACAACTGAGCTATATCTCCAATTCTGTGATTTATTTTTTTTAATGCATTCATTCACTTTGCGTATAAGGTTCTTTTGTTTGGGGAATGAAACTGAACCTTGTGTGGTGAGTGCAGCATAGATTGTGCTCTCAGTGTCTTCATTCTCATGTAGAGGACTCGTCTTTGACACACTCTACGGAAATCTGTTGAAAGTCGATGCCTATGGAAACCTCTTGGTTTGTGCCCATGGATTTAACTTCATAAGAGGGTAAGTACAAAGGACTTTTAGCCTCTTTGGAGGGAGGGAGGGAGGGAGGGAGGGAGGGAGGGAGAGAGAGAGAGAGAGAGAGAGAGCGCTCATGTGCGCATACATACATGTGTGTGCCCCCAGGACAACCTTAGGTGTTATTCATCAGGAACTGTCCATCTTAATTTAATTTTATTATTAATGTGTGCATGTATGTGTGGATGTGCACACGTGCCACGTTATGTATAAGAGGCGGTCAGAAGACAACTTTTAAAAGTTAGTTCTTTCCTTCCATTGTGGGTACCTTCTGAGGAGTGAATGCAGTCAGTTGGCCTGTACAGTAAGTTCTTTTGAGACAGGGTTTCTCTGTATCTTTGGAGCCTGTCCTGGAACTAGCTCTTGTAGACCAGGTTGGTCTCGAACTCACAGAGATCCTCCTGTCTCTGCCTCCAGAGTGCTGATCCCGGGGTCAGATATAGGGGTAAATGCTGAAAGATCAGAGACAAAGGAGCAAGCTACAGCCGCTTCTTACCTCGTCAACTCCTCAGCCTGAAAAGGGGGCCAAGTCTGCCTTATCAGTTCCTCTCTCCACCCCGCTCAGCCACATCACTCCTGTTTCCTCCTTCCTGGTGCTGGGGGTCAAAGGTGTGCGCCACCACTGCCTGGTGTCTATGGCTAACGTGTGGCTAGCTCCGCACTCTGATCTCCAGACAAGCTTTATTTGTTAGACCACAAACAGATGTCACCACACTGAGAATGTAGCAGTTCCCACCTCCCCAGAGCTGAGATGCAGGTGTGTTCCTCTTGTGCCCTTTGCTTTTACATGTGGCTTCTCAGACTCGATCCTTATGCTTACATGGCATATACCTTACCAGCTGCACTGTCTCCTTAGCCTTGCGGTGGTATTTAGTAGTTGAATGACGTCACATTAGCTCTACAGGTGAAGTGCGCTTCCCACTTCCTTCTGTCATTTAGAGTCCTCTCTTTATGTAGCAGTGTTCTAAGATTTTTTTTTAATTTTTTTATATCGGTGTTTTCCCTGCATGAGGGTGTCAGTTATCCTGGGATTGGAGTTATAGTTGTGAGCTGCCGTGTGGGGGCTGGGAATTGAACCTGGGTCCTGTGGAAGAACAGCTGGTGTTCTTAACCACTGAGCCATCTCTCCAGCCCTAGTTCTAAAATTTTTATTTTCCCTTTTTAATACAGAAAAGATATATGCATATAAAAGCCATTTAAAAGTTTTTGAACTATATAACAATTTAAATAACTGAGATTTTTATTAGCTAGTACATTTTATCCTTTGAATGAATATCTTCAGACATTTGTATAATAAAAACATCTTAAAACACAGAGTTAAAAATACAAGGGACCCAAATACAAGGTAGTTCTGGACACAAAGAACACTTGTCCGTGGTACTAACTACTGTGAAACCCAAGATAGGAGGATTCTTGAATTCAGGAGTTCTATGCCAGTGTCTGGGTAATCTAACAAGATCCATTTCAAGAATCAGGAAAAAATGGGAGGAAAGGCTGGGTGTGGTGGTGTATGCTTTAAATGTCAGCACTGTGAGACAGAGGCAGGCAGACAAAGTGAATTCCAGGACAGCTAGAGCTAGGCAGAGAAACTCTCTCTCAAAAGAATAAGTAAATAAATAAAAAAGAAGTTAAAAAATAAAAAAGAAGATGGGGCAGTAGACGAGAATTCGATCGCAGAACATTTACTCAGAATGTAAGGAGGTCTGGGTTTGACCCATAGAAGGAAGAAGACAGGCAAGTGAGAAAAGGATGGATAATGATTTTAAACCAAATAACTAAAAATAATATTTTTAAAGTATTTCCATTGTCTTTACTAACTTGGGAGTTTCCTCCCTAGTAAGTAAACATAACCTAGTATCTAATTATTATTGTTATTGTTTTTGTGAAACATTCCAAGTTTTTTATTAAAAAAAAAAAAAAAAACACAGTTGCCGATGGTAGTGTCGCACGCCTGTAATCCCAGCTCTCAGGAGGCAGAGGCCCAGGATCTCTCTGAGTTCTAGGCCAGCCTGGTCTACAGAGTGAGCTCCAGGAAAGCAGGACTACATAATAGGCCCTGTCTTAAAAAAATTGAAAGAAAACAAAACGCACACAGTTTGGGACTGCATAGATGCTTCAGTGACTAAAAGCACTCATATCTTCAAAGGACCTAGGTTCAGTGTTCAGCACCTGTGCAGTGGCTCACAACCATCTGCAGCTCCAGTTCCAGGGGATCTGGATGCCCTTTTCTTGGCCCCAATAGGCACCCAGCATACACATGATGCATATACATATGTACATGCAGGCGGAACACACACACAAATCTGAAAAAAACCTATATATATTATATATATGCTATATAAAATATAATTCGACACAGTGTTAGAGTTATAGCTGCAGCTTGAAATGAAAATGGATTGTTTTCATGTAATTATCCTGAATTATTTATTTTTAATTGTTTTTATTGAGCTATACATTTTCTCTGCTCCCCTCTCCTCCTCTCCCCTCCCCGTGACCCCTATGTTCCCAGTTTACTCAGAAGATAGATCTTGTCTTTTTCTCCTTCATGGTAAAAGTTGTCACAGTCATATGGGGATAATTAAAAAGACAATGTTTTTGGCAAACACTTTTTTTTATAAGCATAAGCTAAGTGAAATTGTCTCAGAACATCCTCTAGACCTGCAGCTGAGTGCTGTTGAGCAAGCTTTATTCCACAACACAGGCTCAGAGATGTCTCCATATACGTTGCAAGAATGAAGTCAGTGTTCACCCTAACCTGAGCTGGCCAGGGAGGCTGTGTGTTCCTTCTGTTGCTTGAAAGGGTGATTTTGCATGAGGAAGCAGGATTTAGAAATGATTACATGTAGGGTGACCAACCTAAGCTCATTCATGTACAGATACTGTCATTCAGGGTTCTAGTTATGTCTGAAAGGGGATTTCATTACTGTGGTTGTTAGTTGAAAAGAAGGTAGAGGAAAAAAAAGCAAAGAGAAGCGGTTCAGTAAATTTGTTTTACAACCAAACTTCAAGATGCTCAGGCCTAAGATAGGGGGTGGTGGTCCACATCTGTAACCCCAGCAGGAGGGTTAGGAGCTCAGGCATCTTTGGTTGCATAGGCATTATCCCAGACAAGTAACAAGATCCATCAGCCTGCCATGTTCCTCCAGTAAAGCTTCAAAGTAGTTTCTTTGGAAATACTTTTGATGGTGTTTCTGAAATAAGTCATTTGTGAGTAAGTGCAGATTCATTCAAGCTTAGCATCAGAAGGGAAAGGTCTAGGCGAGAAGAAACTTGAGGAAATGGTTTTCAAGTGCAGTGGACATGGGAGCTCCTTGTCCAGCTGGCACTGCCTTTCCTTGTTAGCCTGGGGCTGTGGGTCACAAAGTTACCAGTGTTCAGATTTCTTTCCAGCTCCAAATAGACTGGGCCTTTTATTGGACATTGTTTTCCCTGATTGGAAATGTAATGGCTGACCTCATTTGTCAGTCAGTTCGAGTTGTGATTGGCAGAAGTAGCTGTACCTGTGTTTCTGTAACGACTGTCGCTCACTGAACTGTGCCTGAAGTCCAGCGAGTGGCTTTCTACTGAGTCTTTGTTAGAAAGTTCTTTTCACAAGGATGGTAAACAAGGTGACTAAACCAGCATAATTTTATGGTCCTCACTGAGTTCTTACCCATCGGAGTTAAGTAACTTAAATAGGAATTTACTTAATTATACTTAAGTATAAGCTTTAAATTTGGTCTTCATTGTATTTGTGAATTTTTTACCATGAGAATTGCATTTTTATTTTAGACTTTTTGCTCTTGGATTCTTTCTAACAATGCTTTCCCCTTTCTAACGTGTTTTATTTCAGACCTCCACCTCCCCCAGCTTCTTTGTAGGGATGTATGTGCAGGCCAGTGGCTGCCACAGGTGTCTTTCTCAGTCACTCCCTCCTGTTTAGTGAGGTGGAGTGTTCCTGGAGCTCACTGCTAGTCTCAGACGACTCGCCGGAGAGGTTCACTCCTCTTTTCTACCTGTCTTTCCCCAAGAAAGACAAGACAAGCACTTTACTGATGTGAACTGGGCCTTGCAAGTTAAATAGGTCAGTTAGAAAGTTGATCTGCCTTCAGTAGAGGAACAGAGAAGTACAGCTCAGGTGGTGAAGGAGACATGGTCTTTGTTCTGAACTCCACTCAGGACACCACGTACACAAGTCCTTTCTGGGTTGTCTTGGCCTACTTTTCCACTTTCATTTCCTTTACCAAATCTGCTTATTTATTTATTTTATTATCTATTCTGAGACAGTTTCACTGCGTCGTGCTGGACAGACTGGAGCTCCCGTGTTCCCAGGCTGTCAGTACTGGGAGCACAGGGTAAGCTGCCTGTTTGAGAGCTGTTTTCCTTAACCCTTTAGTCTCACAGTTCCTCACAGCTGTATTGCGGTAGTTGGTTGTATGTTCTCACTGTCCCTTCCCTAGCACAGTGAGATTAAGTGTTGTCTGTGGAGAGAGCTCTTAAGGGCTCCTGAGCTGCTCATCTTAGAGCTGCCCAGATTCAGTATCTGAGCACTGTCCTGCTTAGAACCATCAAAATGTTTTCATCAGATTTTCAATAATGACTATTTCCTAGAGTTAACATGTTAACTTTTTGTATGTCAATTAATTCTTAATATTTTCTTGCAGACCAGAAACTAGAGAGCAGTATCCAAATAAATTTATCCAGCGAGATGACACTGAGCGGTTTTACATTCTGAACACACTCTTCAACCTTCCAGGTAGCCCACCCTCTGCGCGCTCTCCTCCTCCAGGACCACTTGCTACTCGAGGGGGCCAAGGAAATCAGCTTGACTGTTTTACTTACAGTTTATTAACTCTGTTCATTTTTCAGAGACCTACCTGTTGGCCTGCCTAGTAGATTTTTTTACTAATTGTCCAAGATATACCAGGTATGTTTATACTACAATTTTCTTTATCTAGTTGATTTTTAAATTAATGAACAGGGTTTTAGAGAACTGGCCATTGTAGGTCTTTTCTGCTTTTCTAAAGTGAATTTAGTGCTAGTGAGAGCTGCTACATTGCCAGCCTGAGAGATGGACAGCGCCAGCAGCTCCATGCAGGCTCTCACCTCCCACACGGCCCCTCTCCTTGCCAGTGTGCTGCAGCCATGTTGGAAGGGACCACTTCTGATTGGCTTCTCCTGGGAATGAAGACGGCCAGCAGAGGTGCTAATTGTGACAACTGAGTGGGAGGTTTGTGTGATGATTATCTGTCCAAGCAGAGATACACTAAACCCCCAACTCACTTCACAGCAGCCACCTAGGAGCTATTCAGGGATGGCCATTTAGTTTCGTTCCCAGGCCCAGCAAGATTGCATCAAGGAATAAGTGTTGTTTATTTTTCCTAAAGCAAAAGTTTTGCTTAAGTCTTACAGGTTAGATTTTCCTTTTGGGGGAGCTGTGTGGCCATTGCTTGATGTGTAACAGCCTTTTATGCTTGAGTCTGCTAACCTCATGTCTGAGGCCTTACCCACTGAGGACACTAAACTTGGTGGAAACTGAGTCAGAGATAGAAATGGACAGCACCTTTGTACCTAGGGACAATGCCAAAAAGGTCGGGGTGGAAGAACCTATGTTCTAAATGTCTGTTCAGTGAAAACCTGTTTCTGAGCGACACACTTGTTGTTTTGGGACCTTGGCCTTTTAATTTCCATCCAGTATATTATTCTATCACCTTGTACTTGCTCACAATTATGATATTCCACCTATACAGTATTCTGGCCATTTCTAATGCTCAAATGGATTTTGATTAGGGAGCAGTTCCTAGTTACCCACAGCCTGTACCATGTGATGTGGAACCTTTGGTTGGGTTCCTTGGTAGTTTGGACATGCACTGTATTTATCCTCTTTTGGATTCCCTGTCATGTTCTTTTCATTTTTCTGTAGTTGTGATACAGGATTTAAAGATGGGGACCTCTTTATGTCCTACCGGAGCATGTTCCAGGATGTAAGGGATGCAGTTGACTGGGTCCATTACAAGGTATTTACAAGCCGCTTCCTTGCCAGTCTTTCCTCTGGCACACATGTGTATGGTCTGATACTAACTCTGCAAGTGGAAATAGAGCAGAACGTTCTTCCTTTTTAAAAACAAAGTGAGGGGCTGGAGAGATGGTCCAGAAGTTAGGAGCACTGCCTGCCCTTGAAGAGGATCCCAGTTCAGTTCCCAGCACACACATGCCATCTCACAACCGTCTGTAACCCCAGTGCCAGGGGATCTGACACCCTCTTCTGGTCTCTCTGGGCACCCAGCACTCATGTGGTGCAGACATGCTTGCAAGCAAAATACACACGTTAACGGAAAAATAAATGATTTTTAAAATCTTAGATAGAGGTTAAGATAGGGGTTAAGAGAGATTTGCCAGCTACATCCATTCTTGTCTGACCATACTAACAATCTTCCTCAATCCTGAGGCTCAGCTTTTAGATTTTATTGTTTGCATTTCTGAAACTTATTTAGAAGGATTTTAGTATATGAAATTATACTTATGGATGACAGCCCATTTAAATTTTGTCCAAATAACTTGACTAATAACATTAACTAGTTAGTATTTGATTTATATTTACACTGAACAGTTTAATATGAAATATCTTTTAATTTCTAATTTAAAATATGAATGATTTTATATTTGAAGTCTTTAGTACTTTATGTACATTTTTCATTTTGATAAGCACAAATTTGTTTGATAGTAAGCACAAATTTTCTAGTAGAAGTTAAAAACAGATTTATAGGTGAGGTCAGATATTGTACAAGTTCAAGGGCAGTCTGAGTTACAAAGTGAGGCTTCGTCTCAGACAAACAACCTCAATTTGTGAGGTGGGCATGATATCCTAGATCTGTGATCTCAGCTCTTAGGAGGCTAGTTCAAGGATAGCCTGGGCTACAGAGCAAGAACTTATCTTTTTTTTTTTTTTAAGTAAATAAAACCTCTTTTCTTAGTTCTTTTTCTTTCTTCTAGGGCTCCCTTAAGGAAAAGACAGTTGAAAATCTTGAGAAGTATGTAGTCAAAGATGTGAGTACCGGGGACACATCTGCATGGTGGAGGAGTGAGTGACGAGCCTGTGTGTCACAACGAGTCCTGCCAGCGCCTAGTTTTACTAGTTTTCCCTGTTTGCTGAGAAGAAGACTCATTGCTTGGTTTGTCTTTAGTGGCAGCAGCTGGAGGGTTACCATGTGCGTGTCGCCATGCCGTGGTTGGTTGATTGACAGCAGCTGGAGGGTTACTGTGTGCGTGTCGCCATGCCGTGGTTGGTTGATTGACAGCAGCTGGAGGGTTACCGTGTGCGTGTCGCCATGCCGTGGTTGGTTGATTGACAGCAGCTGGAGGGTTACCGTGTGCGTGTCGCCATGCCGTGGTTGGTTGATTGACAGCAGCTGGAGGGTTACCGTGTGCGTGTCGCCATGCCGTGGTTGCTGCTTTCTAGTGTCTAGTCCTCATGTGGCTGTACATCAGACTCTTGTTACATTTTCTAGATGCAGACCCTTCAGAATAAAGAAATACTTAAATGTCATGTGGAAGGCCACACAGTAATAGTTAGCTGAGATTCGCACTACAGCTGATCCACTGAAAATGTGAAGTGTCTTTACCCTGCCAGCAAAGAGTGATAAGCATAGATCTAAGATACAGTAAAGATTAGTAGACACTTTAGAAATAGCTCTGCTTTGTAGCCTTTTATTAATGTTATCCTTAAGTTTTTTATACTTATGCTACAGTGTTAATGTTACTTACTATTAAAGGACTGTATGAGGAATGCATAGGAAGTGTGCATGTGTGTTTGTGTGTGTGTGATCAACTTCTGTGAGGCTAAGTGTGTTTAAGACAAAGTAATGGGCTAATTGTGTAGCTCAGTGACAGAGCACGTGCCTCGTGTGTGCAAGGTCTCAGCACTGTTTTTTGGTTTTGGTTTTTTAATTTTTTCCCATGTGTTGGGGAGTTAGTTCAGTGGTTAAGAGCATTTTCTGTTCTTTTAGAAGACCCGAGTTCAGGTCCTAGCACCCATATCAGGTGGCTCTCAGCTGCCTGTAACTCCAGCTCCTGGCAGACCTCTGATGCCCCTGGCCTCTCCTGGCACCTGCACTCATGTGCTCATGCCACACAGAGATACATAATTAAAAACAAACTAAGAAAAACACATTTAACACATACAGAGTCCCAAGAGACAGTAACTTACTTTTCTCTAGAGTAAAAGCAGAAAGCAGTGATAATTTCTAAGGATTTGTATTACTGCCTCGTCCCCCATGTTGACCTCCCTTTCCTTTATTGTTTGAAGAAGGAACACTGAGCAGTTGAACCGGTTTGTGAAGAGGGGGATGGGGGCGTTCTTGCTGCTAGGCACATCAGGTCTCTTCAGTTACATGTGGATGTTTCTAGGTAGCGCCTGCATCTGTCACTTTGTTCTCCAGAGTGCTTTTTAAAGCCACAGTGTGTACGGTGGCATCATATCTCATCATCTACCTCTGATCTTTAGTGTACTTAAACCCCATACTTGAGGAATCACATGGTAATTCAAACTCTTTTCTGAAGCAAACACGAGGATGGTAAAGACTGTTGTTAGTGACCATACACTCATTATGAGTTATGTAAAGTGTATATTATATATATTAATACTTTGAATGCCTAATAATGTGGCCTTTAAATGAATTCTGAAACCAACCAACTCATCCTTAAAAGATGTGTTAAAAGACTATTCCTTTTGGGCGGAACCCCGGTCACTGAAGCACCTTGTCACTGTTTCAGGGGAAACTGCCGCTGCTTTTGAGCCGGATGAAGGAAGTAGGCAAAGTGTTTCTTGCCACTAACAGCGACTATAAATACACAGATGTGAGTACTTAATGTCTTAATTTGCTTACACAGGGACGGGCATTGACCTAAGGAACTGTGAAGACTCGAGGGGCTTCTAAGTACACAGGATAAGGGACATGCTAGAATTCCTGTAATTTTTCCTAAACATTTTAAAAAAAAAAAGAAACAAACTATTATAGTGCTATTTAGGGGTTTTAATTTGGGGAGTTATTTTAAAAATGTATGCTGATAGAATGGATTCTCTGCCTTTTTAGAGCATTATTTATCTAGATCTGAGAAATCCCACCCTTTCCATAATACCCCTTGATATTGGAAGTCCTGGCGGGAGAGGTGATATGACAGTGTTTTCAATTGTTGAATTTTTAAATTTGAAAAAGTCATGACTAAAGGATACAGAGGAAAACACACAGACCAAATTTAAATGCCTGCTTTTGCTGATGCAGTTGTAGGTTAGCAGTTCTTTGCTAATGAAATGGCAGTAGAGTATCTCAGCTGAACCCTCTTCAGCTCCTTTCTCCACACGTTTTCTAGGAGAACTGGATAGGGCATATGAGTCATTATGTATGTAAGCACCTGGAAGTCTGTATCTTTCCTGAGAAGCCATCTGCCTTTTGCCTGGTGAAGCATTCGTTTGTTAACCTCCCCTGCCATGATTTCATAAGCTGTAGAGAAAACAGGAATGTGGTGGGACTTAGGTTGAGAAAAAGTTTGTGTCTGTCTTGTGCAAATGTCATATATGGACTTTTCTTCCCCCCCCCCCCAGAAAATCATGACTTACCTGTTTGATTTCCCACATGGACCCAAGGTATTATAGTAATTTAATATGCAACTTGTTAACTAATAATGAATACATTTAATCATTTTAGAATATTAAAGGGAAGGAAATGGCCAGGATCCACCTAGAAAAGTTCTAGTTTTAGAAGCCTATTGTTTAATCTGCATTCAAGAAGCAATCCAGGACTAGCAGAATTGAAATCTCTGGTAATCTAAATATTTACTAAATAGAAATAAAATGAACATGCTGTGGTCTGCAGGATCAGAGTAAATCTTTAAGCAGAATTGTAGATTGAGGGTAATACCAGTTTAAAAGAAAAAATTTCAATGTGAATGCCCTTGACATCTTCTAGATTAGTTACCAGTGAGTGTTACACCGAGAAAGCAGTTACCCTTGGTATTTAGAAGTCTTTCTGTAGTATGACCATGCTCGGGTTTAACAACAAACATTGCATCTCACTTGCCTACTTGAGAATTTTAATCCTAGACTTCTATGAATAAGCTTCACTAAATGCCAGAATTACAGTGTATAGTGCTGTTCATGCTGGCTGACAAGGTTAGCACCATCTCAGAACGTGAGTGTTTGTCACACAATGTCTTTTTGCGGTGACATGAAGCCAGGGTGAACCTGGACGTCACTCTTGATATCAAGTGGGATTCTCCCCAGTGCCCAGTTCTGGTGCTGATGGACCCCTGCCCGTCTGCCCCTTGAGTTGTAGCTTGTACCTGCCTGGCTCTTCTCATATTTCATGTTTGAGAGTGCTGTAAGTACTCTGCTTCAGAGAGAAATAAACAGTTTATCCAGGCCATTATTGTTTATATCTGTCAGTTCCCAAAAAGAATTATTTTAAAATTCTTTGTGTTTGAGTGAGATTAAGTGTTACGTTAGTTTAAGTATAGTGATGTTTTGGCTTTTGCTGATTCTGTTCCACCAGCCTGGGAGCTCCCATCGACCATGGCAGTCTTACTTCGATCTGATTTTAGTGGATGCACGGAAACCACTCTTTTTTGGGGAAGGCACAGTACTGCGTCAGGTGGATACTGTAAGTTGAGAAGGTGATATGTTCTAATGCACGGTCCTTTATGTTTCTTCTTTGCCCACTTTCCTCTCCATAACTTTCTGTCCATAATTTGATCTTAACTGAAGCAGCCCAGCAAAATTGTAGTTGAAATGAATGCATGCCTGGGTCAAGCAGCAGTGTGGGTAGAGGCCGTGGCAGAATGGCAGAGCACTGCTCAGTTTTATTCTCTTTACTCAGAAAACTGGGAAGCTGAAGATCGGTACCTACACAGGCCCGCTGCAACACGGCATCGTCTACTCAGGAGGTGAGCCGCCAGTTTCCGTTGATCCTAGGCACGTCTGCACAGTGCTTCACTAAAGTACTCGTGAAGGTCCATGGCCTTTCAGCATAGCACCACATAATCCTTCAGGATCAGGAATAGCATCTACTGAGAGTCAGCAGTCATCTGCTGACAGAAGTCGAGGGGAAAGATCCTGTCTTCCTTTGACAGCTTGTCTCAATGTTCTGGAACCTTTTGGGCATATTTCTTCTCAAAGGGCTTTCTTTGAAGAAGCCCATTTGGATGCAGTTAATGTCAAGAGTCAGAAGTATTTGAAATGGTGATGGTACCTTTGGTGGTTCTGAGGATTGATGTAGGCCTTTGGTGCTAGACAACCATTGTACCACTGAGCTGTCTCCAGGCCTCCTGTGGTATTTTGGTGGTATTCTTCCTAGACTTTGTTGTTGGTTTTTTGAGACAGGATTTCTCTGTGTTGCCCTGGCTGTCCTGGAACTCACTTTGTAGACCAGACTAGCCTCAAACTCAGAGATCCACCCAACTCTGCCTCCCAAGTTCTGGGATTAAGGGTGTGCACCATCTTGCCTGACTTGACTTCTTACTTAGAGCTCTGGCCAACAGAGAAGAGCTAAAAGCTTTGGCCAGAGCCGTACAAAGAATAGTGAACCTTTGTTCTGTACTGTGGCTGTGGAGCTCTTGAGGCTGTCTTTAATACAGAAACATTGTTCTCATTTGCTCTTCTCAGGTTCATCTGATACCATCTGTGATCTCTTGGGAGCCAAAGGCAAAGACATTTTGTACATTGGGGATCACATTTTTGGAGACATTCTGAAGTCAAAGAAACGACAGGGGTGGAGAACGTTCTTAGTGATTCCTGAGCTTGCGCAGGAGCTCCACGTCTGGACTGACAAGAGCTGTAAGGAGCCGTCACTCTCACTTCCAGATCTGCCACAGCTAGTTTGATCTTACATGACAGCTTTGACTCAGTTCCCTTGTATACAAGACATCAAGTGGACAGCCCTTTCCATTAATATAGTCCGTCATTCCACACAACTCTAGAATTTGTTTATATAAAGCACACACACATCTTGTTCGTGTGTGTGTGCATATATCTTGTTCACATTATCAACCCTCTGAGGTAAAGCGTTGCTGTCCTGACTGGTATTACAGGAAGACTTTGTGAACTGCACCTCCATTTGGTCTGCAGCCCATGTTTCTCCCACCATACCCAGTAGTCTCGGTCTCTGTCTAACACTCACTATTTGTGATTCTGGGGCGGTAGTGGCTCTGAATGCTAATCACCAGTATTCATGAAGACAAGCCAAATTACATTCTTTTTGGTTTTTCGAGACAGGGTTTCCCTGTAGTTTCTAGAGCCTGTCCTGGAACTAGCTCTTGTAGACCAGGCTGGCCTCGAACTCAGAGATCCGCCTGCCTCTGCCTCCCGAGTGCTGGGATTAAAGGCGTGCGCCGCCACCACCACCCGGCTCCAAATTACATTCTTAAACAGCCACACAGTGTTCATTATATGGTCCATACCCTTCAGTTGGGCTACAGGTAGCTACATAGAGGCGTTTGATATGCAAGTTCTCCATCTGGTCCTTGTACATCACGCTGCTGTGGTAATGGTTATCAACTCTGCCAGTGTGTGTGACCCACATTGATGGGAACTCTTCCTCTACTCAAAATCCGCATGCACCTTAAGCCTTATTTTCCCACATATGAAAATGGGAGACAGTATTTGTCTCCAAGCTGGTGAGTCTCAATTGAGGTAGTCACATATAAAGAAAACAGAAATGATGGCTTTTCTTCTCAGTGACAGAACCTAATTTGAGTGACTCTTCCTGACCGTAAAGATGTTCTGAGCAGTAGAGAAGCCAGGGCTTCTCTTGAGCAGCTCAGGAAGCAGCTGATGCTGACTTGCTGCTCCTGTTGCCCACACAGTTTAAGCTGCCCCGTGAAGTCCAGAGGTCTTGTTGCCCTGCAGCTCTGGGCAAGTCTCCTCATTCTTAGTGCTTTTTTCTAAAACTCAGGCCAGCTCGACGTCTCGACGGGTTAAGGTGCTTGCTGCTGAGCTTCACCTGAGCTCAGTCCCCAGAATGGTGAGAACATGCAAGCCCACACAGATCCACACACAAGCCTCAAAAGTTAAACTATCGGTAGTTGCTTTGGTGCCTGCACCCAAGGGAGTAGAAAATTAGTACTTTGAAAGCCCCAAATCAGCACATGGCTGGAAGGGGGAGTTGTGGTCAGTGGCTTTTAGGTAGCAAGGACAGTTTAAAAGGAAATTGCGGTGTCCTTTGTTGGCAGAGTCCACATGGGTGTCAGCGAGCGTCCCTGAGAGACGCAGGTGATGTGTATACTCCACTCTGCCCTGTTAGGCCCAGGCTGTACTTTTTGTCATATCTGAAATTTCACTAATGTAAGCAACACTTAAAAGCCAGGAACTTATGCTTGATTTATGTAAAAGATTTTCTTTTCTTTCCAAACTTTAACTAGCACTTTTTGAAGAACTTCAGAGCTTGGATATTTTCTTGGCTGAACTCTACAAGTAAGTTTTCGAGTTCTAAAGCCCACCTTCCTTTTCAAGAATGACATAGGTCACAATATGTTCATTTAGAGATTTTCATGTGCTCTCCTTTTGTCCTTAGGCACCTTGACAGCAGCAGCAACGAGCGCCCAGATATTAGTTCCATCCAGAGACGGATCAAGGTATCCAGATTATCCAGATGGGATTTGGGGTAAAATATAGAAAATCAGTTTTCTAAATCATTTACATGTTTTTGGTTTTATATAGGGACTTGTATGTAGCTGGTAGCCAATAGTGGACTAAGCTGAGAACTATTCTTTTGTTGTTTTTAGAAAGTAACTCATGACATGGACATGTGCTATGGGATGATGGGAAGCCTCTTCCGCAGTGGCTCCCGGCAGACGCTCTTTGCCAGTCAAGTGATGCGCTATGCTGACCTCTATGCAGCCTCCTTCATCAACCTGCTCTACTACCCGTTCAGCTACCTCTTCAGAGCTGCCCATGTCCTGGTGAGTAGAGCTGTTTCCTCAGCTAAGATGTACTTTGGGTCACAGCTGCAGGCAGCTTTGAGGATGACATGGGAGAGCTTGTGTGAAAGCTGTGACTGGCGTGTGTGGACAGTGAGGGAATAGACAAAGAATAAACTCTGAATATAACGTCTTTCTGAAGTCACTCTGAGCAGTGGCGACTTCCGTCCTCTGAGTAGGGTGACTCACACCTGTAATCTCAGCTTTCGGGGGGCATAGCCAGGAGGATTGATTGGGAGGTCAAGGCTAGCTTCCACCACACAGGATCCTGTTTTTTTTTAAAAGATGTGTTGGGTCAGCGTGCGTTTAGTCTGAGAACCTGGAAGGTGGAAGCAAGCGGATCTCTGAATTAGGACCACACTGAGACTTCTTTGTTAGTAGTAACTGAAATAAATGTATTTCTATGTCTGCCCCAGACTGTGTCAGGACTGGTGCAGAAATAAAAACAGAAATCAGGTTTTTCTGCTTCACTCGTTCTCATCTGTAGGAAACGACCTGGGCAGCGTGGGTGCTTCTATCCCTGTCCCTGCCCTTATAGATTTAACTCCTATAGACACGGTTAGGATTCAGGTGCCACTTACCTTTGCTATGCCTGCAGCCTGAGCCTTTGCTTTTTTCTAGATGCCTCACGAATCAACAGTGGAGCACACACACGTGGATATCAACGAGATGGAATCACCTCTCGCCACCCGGAACCGCACATCCGTGGATTTCAAAGACACCGACTACAAGCGGCACCAGCTTACAAGGTCCATTAGTGAGATTAAGCCCCCCAACCTCTTTCCACTGGCTCCCCAGGAGATTACACACTGCCATGATGAAGATGATGATGAAGAGGAGGAAGAGGAAGAGTAGGAGGCAAACTAAAACCCTGAGCACCCATCAACAAGTCTGGCAGGACTCAAGGGGCAAGGGTGGCCTTGGTTGGATTCTCTTAGGGAGGGTGGGAGAACTTCATCAAAAGTACATTTGGAAAGTTTCTGAAGGCTTTAAATAATTCTAATCATAGCTACTCACTTCAGTTTTGTGTATCTGTACTCTCTGCAGATTGTTCGAAACTGTAGGAAGAACAGGTAAAAGGTCAGACGGAACTGCATGCAGATGGCACCCATTGTTGTGATAGCGTCTCCCTGTTTGTCTTCATCAGTGTGTCATCTCCATACACTAGGGTAGGAAAGGGTTTCAGAGCAGAGCCTAGAGCCTGTGGGAAGAGCCAGCCGCAGTGCCGTGTTACTACAGCTGTGCTGTTGCTCCAGACCCCACCTCCCCAGGATACTGCGCAGTACTGTACGTCTGTGGAGACCGGCGTTGTTTGTGGTCAGTCCTCGGTCAGGTCAAGTTTCCTTCTGTTAGCTTTTGGGTTTCCTCTGTGGCCCTGGCAAGGCTGCTGCTGCGTTGGTGCCTTTGTGGGTTTCCCTGCTGTAGTGTGGTTCTAGACTAGACTGCAGGGGTTTGAATTTGAGGCAAAAGTCCTCATCCTTGCTACATTTTTAAAAATCGGTAGCACAAATGCTTTTTGCTATGTGAAAACAATCCTTTTGGGGAATGCAGCTGAAGACATGAAGACAGGAGCGAGTTCCCCGACAAAAGCGGCTGCTGCTTCCAGCCAGAGCTGTCTTCACGAGCATGGACTGCAGGCGCATCCTGCTCCCCACGCAGATGGGAGGGCTCTCTAGCCAAAGGCAGTCAGAATCAGCTCACTTGAGACTACTCTAGGAAATCACTTCCTGCTCTGAGTAAAGCAAGGGCCTGTGAACATGAAGGCATGTGACTACCCTGCCAGTTCAGGGAGTTGCTCAACACTTGGGGTAGTTTACAGATTCTTGCTTTAATTTTCAGTTGTTTTCTCCCGTTCTTGTCCCTGGTCACTAGGGTACTGGCTGCTCTGGAGCTCAGTGGAGTGAGTCTAGTGCTGACGTCCACCTGTGTAGTACAGCTGTGTAGTACACCTGTCAGCAGTTGCAGCCGTGGGTCTCTGGGTGGCTCTAGGGTTGACATTCTCTCAAATGGCTAACTATATCTGTATCACTTTTAGTTAAAGAACATGCTTATATGTACAGTGTTTCATAGGTATAAAGATTTTTTTCACCAAAGTTTTTGGCTTTTTTTATTTTATTTTTAAGATAAAGTTTATCTATGTAGCTCTGGCTGTCCTGGGACTTCATTTGTAGAACAGACTGGCCTTGAATTTCACAGAGATGTGCCTGCCTCTGCCTCCTGGGCAATAGGGTTAAAGGTGTGCTCTACCATAGCTGGCTTGCTTTAAAGTAACCATTTGATAGGTATGGAACACAGCCCAGCAACTTAGCCAAGGCTTGCGGCTACACAGCTTTGCTAACTGTGGCCTTAAAGTAAGTCATACCAAGTACCATGCATTCTGACTGGTATCTAGAACATACACAGGACAGTCAGATCTGTTCTTAACATTTAGAGACTATCATAGCCATGCTAATTCCTAACTGTTCTCATTCAAGTTGGTGCTGACGGGTTAGAGCTTCCCAGCCATCATCTCTGTGGCATGTGACAGCTACAGTCACCTTGCTGGTAGCAGTGCATTCCTGGGCTTCCTTCAGAGCAGAGTGGGCACTGCTCTGCTTTGCCTTCTTATGTTGTTTGTGTTGTATGCCTAACAGTTTGCTCCAGATGACGTAGGGAGCTCACAGTGGAGACTTCATGTCGAGTCACATTTTCCTCAGGACCAGCAGAGGGTCTGCTGACGAGCTAGGGCTCCGTGAGGAGCAGCAGAGGATTCCCTGGTCAGTGTGTGTGCCAGCAGTCTGCATGGCACTGGGCATCTCAGAACACAAAACGTGACTTCTCTGTTGTCAGTAGTTAGACTTCGCCGTTGCTCTTTTCTGTTTTCTTCCCTTTTTTTTTGAGACAGGTTTCTCTGCGTAGCCCTGGCTGTCCTGGAACTCACTTTGTAGACCAGGCTGGCCTCAAACTCACCTCTGCCTCCTGAGCGCTGGGATCAAAGGCGTGTGCCACCATGCCCACCTCCATTGTTCTCTTAGACCTGAACGATTAGATGACAAAAACGGCGGGCCTTGCATCACTCCTGAGCACCCTTCCCAGGGTTCTGAAAACGTGCCTTAGTCTTCAGGCTTTGTAGAATGGCAGAATTCAAAAATCCCTTCTTCAGTGTTGTTAGACTGAACTCGAAGCCTGAGTGTGCAGGGTCCCACTGCCAGAGCAGCAGCTGCCTGGGCACACTTCCCACAAGCTTCTCGGGAACCATTCAAAGCACAGAAAGCTCAGCGTTTGTTTTAGATCCAAGATTTTCTAATACCGTAAGCATAGGTCTGCTGAGATCTAAAGTAAGCCACCGCCCCTTGAAGCTACTCCAAAATGCTGTTTAAATTCTGTTTTACATAGACTAACTCACTACAAAGCCCTAAGTCACATTGTTTTTAGAAAGCCACTTACAAAAGCTATATGCAGTTACATCTCAGATTTAAAAGGAGCTTGTCCATGTTTAGATATTTCTAAATCGGACTTATTTGTTTAACAACTTTAAAGTCCTGCAATTTTTCCGAGGCTTCTTGGGCAATTTTAAAACCCTCCACTTCTTCACCACGAATAGCCTGGGATAAACAACCACGTTTCAGTCTGTATTAGGACAGGAACTTTGCTCACATTCCATGTTATGGAAACTATTTAACCTCTTTCTGATGGTGGGAAAATGACATGCCGAAGTCATTGCCTTATGGCTAGCAGCTCCATTCCCCTGTGGCTTGAGAGTTAGGGCCTCCGTACTTAGTTTCTCATGGCATTCCTTCTTGTTACTAGGACATCAGCTCCTCCTACAGCTTTTCCTCAGAGGAAAGTTTCTAACCATACATTTGGGGATGCTGAAACTAAAATCCTTATCCAAGATGGAACAAAGTGCACTGCTAGTGAGCACATATATGATACACACGCAGCCTGCCACACCCTCCTCTGTGGGGACCTCAGAGCCACACTGCCTGCCACACAACCTCCACTCACAGGAAGACAGAACTTTACCATCATCCCACTGCTGTCCAGAAATAGCAGAAAGCAGATCCTGTAGAAAGAATATTCATTTACAAAATTCACAGCTTTTTTTCACCGCTTTCCCTCGTTTCTCAGCAACAGCAGTGTGAAGAATGTGTCTGAGAAAACACTGAAATTATGAGAAATAAAAGTAGCCACGTGGCACACCAGCGTGTCAGTCGGCAGCCCCGTGAGGCTGGCTTGTGAAAGAACTGCCGTGCTGCTCCCCAGAGGTCGCCTTGCGCTGTATTTCTCAGCACACATTCCCACTGAAATGATGTGTGAATGCACACGGTCCCCTAAGTTGCTCTCAGCCACAGCATAAGATTCTACCAGACTCCATGGAGCACCGCTGCAGACACGTGTATGCCATGTGTCTAAATAAGTGTTTTCCAACTTAAAATGCCCAGTTTTGAGCCTGGCCACTTGATGTTTCTTCACACAGGGAAAGGTTCCCAAGTTCCATCCTGTTGCTGGAGTCAGAGCAGGGAGCTGTTCCATGGCACACTCTTCCCCAGGGTCTGTAGGTGAGACCTGGGAGACTGGGCTGAGGTAAGAAGCTTGTGTCCCCATGGAGACAGCGACCGTCCTTGAGGTCTCAAGGTTCTGAGAGTTTGCCAAGCAAACCTTCCTGGCATTGAACTGAGAGGCTCTCAGTAGAGCTAACCTTGGACTTGTGGGCATGGTGTTTATGCATGTGACCGCCAAGTAGAAATGGTGTTCCTGCCTTCTCAGCCCCTCGGAGCCTCGACACAGCAGCAGAAAGTATTTCACCACAGCCCACATTCATTCCCCTCAGGAACATGCCCATCGTCACGTCATCCGCCAGCACAAATGACAAGGGCCACATGACATTCTTTAGCCTACGACTTCCTGAACATTTGTGCCTGGAAATATGAGCACAGCTGCGAGGCCCTGGGCAGGGAGCTGAAGCAGTCCCAGCAAAGGAGCAAGTCAGCAGTCTGATCTGCGCCAACTGTTTGGGCTTCTTAATGAGGAGCGTCACAAAAATAGGTGGGGACACTTACCTAGTATGTGAAAGGGCCCTGGGTTTGATCCCCAGCACTGCAAAAAAGCAGAAAGTAAATTTGCCAGGGGTCAGTGCCAGGCGAGGTCTCGCCACGTCTCTCAATGTCTGCCTTGGCTGGTCAGTTTCCTCAGGCACGGAGGAACCGGCACAGGTGGGATGGCTTCCTTACGAGAACTCCCTCCACTCTCCTTGGGCATTTTCATCCAGATGAAAACCCAGCCACAGCAGGTAGCTGAGGGGAACCGTCTTCCTTCCCTGCTGCTCTGGGCCGAGTCTGGGAAAGAGGCAGACAGGCACAGGGCTGCAGGCACATGCATTCCCTTTCAGGAAGTCATGGTCCAGGAGAAAGGTGTGAAAGTCAGTCTTGTCGACACTCCACTGAAAGGTCCCCACACGGGACAGGTGCTAAGTAGAACACCGAGCATCATGGCCCAGCCCAGCACAGCCTCCTGAGGGCCACTTGAGGCTTCATTCTCAGAGTGTGGGCTTGTCTGGAATGTAAACTATAGGGAATAAAGCAAAGGATTCCAGAAAGGAGCAGTCAAGTAGTGGGTCACCAAACACCTGAAGTTCAGCCTGTAGATGCCGTGGGTCTTGTCACCAGAGTGGGGAGGGACCAAAGGAAGAGATCCGGGGTGACAGCAGAAGCTGAGGGTCATTCTTAATTTGAAGCACCTCTAATATGCCTCCTGTACCTGTGGTCTCATGTCAGTGGAGGGTGCCTCACCCATGAGCCAACTTCCCCCTGTGGTGAGAGGCCCGCACGGAACCTTGGCACCACTGTCAGGGAAAACCTAGCTTTTCTTTCTGCCTAGCTCCTGTGTGCCACTAGGCGACTAGTGTCTACAGCAAGTTGAGTGGCTCCTACCTTTTTCTAGGGAATGGCTGATGGGTGCAGACCTCACTTCTTGGGAGGAGAACATTCCCAGAAGCGGCTGTACCAGGCTGTAACTTGGAGGCACTCAACTTGTGTGTCTGTGAACACGAGACTTTGCAGTGCCTGTCCAAAGATCCCCTGGAGCTGTCCAGTCCAGGCTTCCCCACCAGGAAAGCCATGGGGAGGGGGCCACAGCTGAGGAGCAGCATGGCTGTCACACAGAGGAAAGAGGGACACACATCTGCTGCAGGTGAACAGAAAACCATTTATCTAAATAGAACAGAAATAAACAAAACCTTTAAAAACAATCACAAGATTTACAAATAAATTGGTACAAAATAAATAGGTATTGTAAATCTACAACATTGGAATTATAAACGTGTCCATCATGACAGCTTGTGAAGCCTGCACGTGACCTGTGCTTGTTTAGCTTTCCATTGATGCCACTGCTCAAGTGCATGAAATGTATACCATGAAGCAGTGGGTGCAGCTAAGGTGGGACCATCAGACAAAGCTGAGCTGGCTTTAGGCCCAAGGGGATGTTGGTAACTGGGCCATGACACCAGGAAGAGACATGCTCAGAACCTAAAAGGGCAGGCAGCTTCCATGATCCAGGTTCTGCAATCCTAGGTGAGAAGTAGAGGCCTTCATTTTGGGACTAGGAAACAGATCTGGCTTGGGAGTGATGAGGAAGGAGCCCCAGCTACCACCACACAGGGAAGAAACCATTTCCGCAGTAACTCGTGAAGTCGTGAGAAGCTCTGCCTCCACCTACCTCCCAGATACTGGCCGTCAGGAGTGGGTTGGGGTAGGGCAATGAGAGAAGCCAGAGAAAGAGCAGCAGTACAGTCTTTTTTTTTCCTTAAAAAAAAATCACCACCCTCTCACCCAATAAGGGACAACAGAACCCTAGGCTCCATGGATGAGGGGCTTCAAAACAGTGTCTTAATCACAGATGGTATACTAACAGTAGAGACATATGTACATAATAAATAATATAAAACAAAGCATATACATTTGTGGATTTAAAGGACTGCAAAAATAAGAAAAGTCAATGGATTGATAGACTGTTCACAGTAGACCGGGCATGGGTGGTAGTGAATCGGAAGGGAAGCTAGGCGGGGTCGTCTAGAGATCACTCCTCCCCACTTCCCTCTGTTCTAGGGGCCCAGCTGTTTGTATGGAAGAAACCTGAGTCACCAAGAGGAGCAGGCACTCGGGTCTACTAGGTCCCTTTGATAGTTTTCTGTAGAGAGATTCTGCAAGAATCCAGCCCCCTAAGTAAATACATGTGGATCAGATGTGAGCAGCATCAGAAGGTGCCTTTCCAGGAGAGGCTAGACAGTACCCAGTCACCCTCGTCTGTTGACCCACAGCTGTGTGCACACAAACACCTGGAACCTGACTCTACTGCCATTTTGATAATGCTTCAAGTACTGCCTGGCATTCCCCATCAAAAGGCGTTTAAAACAATCGCAGTTGAGATGTCCCAATGGCTCTGGTATAGAAAGGTTGCCTGAGCTATGTCAGCCACAGGGAACCAAGAAACAGATGCCCTGCTGCCCACTAGCTGCTGTGAAAGACTGCCCCTCTTCCTGACTGGTGGGTAACAGGACTCCCCAGAAGGAAAGCCAGGAAGTTAGCATTGATTCCAGGAGGAAGAAGACTGCTCACCCCAGCTTTGAGACTAGCTGACGGCAGGCTCAGCCTTGGAGCGCTACTCATCCCTCAGGTGGAAGCAAGTGAACCTCAGTGAGTTCATCTTCCCCATCAGCCACTCAGACACAAGTAAATGGCCCTGAGGTCTAAAAATCCACTGAGTAGGTTGCTCATTGATAGATTTGTATGGTAAAAACTTCCACATCCTCTCCCTCCCCCCCAGTCACTTCCCTATACATCTCTAAATTCCTCCCAATTCTGGACTAGCCTACAACTTACCCAGTAGTCCTTGAGCAGAAGCACCTCAAGCCTAGGCCCAGAATGGAAGCAAACAGCCCAGGAAGGAGCCTGATTCCCCCCATAAGAAAGGACACACTCGTACCTCATGCCTCAAAGGAAAAGCACATCTGGGGCAGCAGGGAGTTTAGGCTACACGGTGTGTTGTAAGTTGTCAGCCCTCTCGGGAACAAGGTGTGTACGCTGTACCAGTCAACCTGCCTAGGTTCACCCTTGGGAGACGACATCCCCTGGGTCCAGGCACAGTGATGGCACAGATCCCTGGAAGCCTTCAGAGGACAGAGGTGCTTGCATGAGTTTGTAACTAGCCAGGACACAGGCTCAGTCACTCAGCACCTACTGGCTTTGCTCCTTTACCCAAATAACTTGAGGCAGAAGTTCACGGTCCCTGCTTAACTTAAAATCCCATTGCTCCATTTCTTAAGGGAAATGCGTTTGGACCTGCCATGTTTTCCTAGGCTTGGAAAAGCTCGTCCTTGAGCTGCACAGAGCTGGGGGCGGCAAGGGACTTCACAGTTAGTGTTCCGTATCCGTGTGAAGTTCTGCACTGAACGCTGCACACGTCTCCTGGGCTGACATGAGAAAGTGGTGTGTGGCTCAGCTCCCTTCACGTGAGGTCAGTTGCGCCCATACAGAGTATGAAAGACGAGGCACCTTCAAATTAAGAACCAGTTTAATCTAGTTGACTAGCACCCCAATACTCATGTTTTCAGGATTGCTTTCTCAAGAGTTTAATTACCAGGGTCTGGACTTGCCTGACAGAGGGCAGCAGAGTGAAGGACTTAAAGGGACCGTGCTAGCCACATCTGACACAAGGCTGCCCTGTCCTCTGGCTGGCAGTGGCTCCAGATACCATTGTGGAGCAGGGGGTAGGCCCACAGCAACCCGAGTCTGGCCTGCCTGCCTTACCTCCACGTTTGCACATACAGCAGCCTTGTAAGGAAGGAACCCTGTATATGGCCAATCCATTACGTGCCTGTCTGGATGGGAAGCTATGGGGTCAGCCACAGATGGTATGCATATGCCCGTCCTAGCCGAGACAGTTTTGCTGCCCCAGAGGGGCAGAGAGCCACTGTCTCCTTCAGTTGTCTAAGGAGTCTGGGGAGAGGGGGGAACCTGAAGAACTGATCACTCAGCGCAAGCCTTTTGAAGGTCGGGAACTCTCCACAGAGCAGCTGAAACTACAGCCAGTTCACCTTGTGCACCCAGGAACCAGGGAGGAACTATTCTGAATTCCTGGTCATTAGAACTGAGTAACTACTCCAAGGTAATTAGATCATTAATGAGAAGTGGACACAAAGCTGGTTGGCTACAATCTCGGTCTCTGAGAACCACGCTCCCCAGCTCCTAAGAGAACTCTACAGTCAGCTGCCACACTTGGTGGTGACTATGATCTCTCAGCTCCCTAGACTCCCACATCTCTAGGGTCTACAAACAGTGCCGCTCTGAAAAGGGACCAAGCATGCTTCTCTCCCAGAGGCCCCTCCAGCAGCAAGGCTGTCTGAGGCACGTGTGCTGGGCTCCTGGCTCCCCAGGCCTCAGGGAGGGGCCCTGGTCCTGGACAAGCTGAGAGAGTTTGCATCTGTGCACATTATGGTCCTTAGTAAATGTTTTTTTTTTTTTTTTCATTTGGATGTGTCTGAAAAGGGGGTGCCACAGTACGGGGTTCCATATGGTAGGAACCCTTTCCCAAAGTGGCAGGCTAGGTCCACTCAGATCCTTCAGAGGCCACTCCAGTGACCCTCCACTAAGTGAAGCCAGCCCTTCTGTCAGGCATGGCACCTTCTGAGAACATTCCAGGACCACCTCCTCCACCCAGGCTAACACTGTCAGTGGACATGGCACCAGAGCCAGACCCAGGTGTAGCTGTCAGGACTACTTGCCAAGCACGCCCAAGGCCGTGGGTGCCATTCCCAGCGCGCGCGCACGCGCGCGCGCGCACACACACACACACACACACACATATACACACACACACACACACACACACACACACACACACACACACACACACACATGTACGTTTTCCAGAGTCACCAACTATTTACAAGGAGATTAACCCAACATGTTACCCTCCCAGAGCCCAGCCTGGGGTTAGCAGACCTCCTACCTGAGGGAGGAGGCTGATGGTGAGCTTTAGGGTTCCCTGGGCAGGAAACCCAGGCACAGGAAGGCTCTCTTCTCCAGCCGTGACCTGGGTAGTGAGAATCCTATTGAACATTATGGTCAGGAGGTCATTTCAGTGTATAAGTATTGCCAGCAAACACAGGTAACCACTTAAAACAAACTAGTTAAGGATTCAGTCACCCAAACAGTACCCGCTGGCGCGAATTTCACAACACATGGTAAATTTGGTATTAAAATAAGACAGAGACATACATGAAACGCTCACAACACACATTTGGTTTCTGGATCTGTTTGGGGTCCAACTGACTCCGGCTGTATGACAGCCTCTCTGGCATTGACCACCTCTGAAGCAAGAGGCATCTTTGCTGGACCACTGCCACTTCTGGGCCCTACAGTCCAGGGACAAGATGAGAGGGGGCACTTGGCTCTATGGAAGGAGGGGTGGGACAGGCAATCCCTTGTCCTTCTATTAAAAACAGGGGGTCTAGAAATTCCCGAGTACACTCTCCACCCCACCCCACCCCTGCCTCATTCCGATAACACATAGATCCCCATGGGAAAGAGGCAACTAACGTAGCTGCCATGCCACATGTTCAAGCCCCATGGAAAGTTTCCATTTGGCACCTGTAGCAGCGGCTTGGATTAGCAAGAGTGAGGGCCGAGAGGGTGTGGGGTGGCTCAGCTGATGCACCAGACCACCCCAGGTTACAGGACTGTGGATGAAGTTAACTTGCCTCTTGCCAATGATAAACCATGGGTTTAAAATTCATTAACATTCATTTTGGTGATAAAAGTTCCTTAGGGTGGGAGCAAAATCACATTCCCAAGCAAAACAACCCTTCCTGAGGGAAGGGACACGATTGAACATATTTTCGAAATACTATATGCACAGGGGTGTCTGCAGCTTCTGCCAACACCCACAGTGACGACAGACTTGGCACGCTCCTCAGTGACATGGTCTTCTTCATCCATCCATCAAGTTCGACAGCGACACCCACTGGCACACAGAGGAAAGGTATCCTTCCTAGGGACGGCCAAGAAAGGCCACTCAAGGGGCAAGTCCATTCTGTTAGGGTCACATCATGGGATCACAGCAGAGCTAGCTCAGACAGACCAACTTAAAACTCTGCAAAAAGATACTTAAAAAACAAAAACATGATCTCTTGAAAAAAAAATAAACGAAGTAATTTTTAAATTCATGCACATTGAGGAAGTAAGGAAATGGTAAAAGGTACTGAAAAAATAAACATGATTCTATTTGGGCAGAAGTTTGTCTCCGAATTCTTGAAAGCCATGCCCCAGCTGTCGATGTCACGTGTCTAGTTTCCATCCCTACCCATGCTGTCCTCCGCAGCTTGCCGTCCTCGGCGGCCTCCAGGGAAAGGGGCAAAGTCTTTGGTCTCAATGCTGTAGGACGCAGCATGGCAGACAAGCTCACACTAGTGGAAGTCATGGTCAAACAGACCAGGAGGCCGAACGAGGGGACCGAGGGGCTCTAGATGGCGCCGTCACTGTGCAAGCTGTGGTTGGTCTTGTTGTGCGATACACAGTTCTGTTCGTTGAGCAAGTTGGCCGTCTCGTCCGGCAGCCCGTCATGCAGCTCCGTAAGAGTCAATTCAATTTTAGTGTTTTCACTGTCTGAAGACTGAGGGGTTTTGTCCATCCGGGATGCCATCAAGGCATTTTGGTATTGCTGTCTGGAGATCTGAGGCCAGAAGAGGACACAGAAAACACACTGAGACAACACTTCTTTTGAGCATCTCGTGTCTCCGGCATGGCACCACACTCTCAACACCCCAGAGCTCTTGGAGAAAATCGTCCTTGAGTAGGCAGCGGGCAGCGCTGAAGGTCAAGTTGGTTCTGACCACTGGGACCCTTCCTACATCTTGCCTCTTAACGCTCAGATACGAGAAGAGTGGGGATCAGTGCCCATGAGCTAAGGTCACTAGAGGCTCCAATAGGTGTCTATTTCAGACTAAGAGAAGAACCTGTCTCCGGGGCAGAAGGCAACCTCAGAGTGCTTTTCGGGTCAGCCAGAGCCACCAGCTGCAGGCTCTGAGAGCTCTGAGAATGGCTCTTCCCTTCAACTCCATTCCTGCCCCTGCCAAGACCGTGTTTGCTTTCGTTGCTCATGGCTGCTCATGGCATGGAACTGAGATCAGTATGGGCCCTAAGAGGGAGGTAGGGTACTCTGACAGCCAAGGGGAAGTCTGTGGGAAGTGGAAAAGCTGTCAGGGATGTGGCTGATACCTGCGGGATACAGCCAGCCCGCCCTCCCCTGCTCACCTTGACAAACTGTAGGTCAGAGAGGGCTCGCACTGAGTAATCAGGGATGTAGACCTGGAGGAATGAAGAATTGAGCTGGTTGTTGCTGCTCCCCAAGGTTGGTGTCATGGCGTCAATCCGGTCACTTCGGCTGAGAGAGTCTGAGTGGTTCAGGCCACAGGGGCGAGGAGGTGACTTATTTTCACCTAGAAGAGGGAGAAGATTCAGCTTTTAAAGCACTGTAGATATAGCCAATGGGGAGTGATTACTCCAAATAAAAAGCAATTGCACAAGCACACACCATGTCTCTCCCGCAGGCTACGTGGGTCTCAGCTGTGACAGACCCGGTCTGGGTAGAAAGGCAAAGAAAGGCTCGGGAGCTGGGGATCCACCTCACAGGGGAACACCACTAGATACACAGGTGGGGCTGGGAAAAGGCCTGGGACATGGAAGCTGCCTGAGACTAATAAGGAGCAGAAAAGACTCTTTAATTATTTTTCTAAAAGCCAAAACTAATTATCACAGTCCCTCTGCCTTTGCCACTTATCCATCAGCAGCTCAAGGTGCCTTGGGAATTCACGAACACAAGGTGATGAAACCAGGGACAGGTCCTGCAGTGGACACTGCCTACAGTGTCTCGGAGCTATGGGCTCCGGCAGTGAGCTCCCTGAGACAAGTGTTCAGGGCAGGAGAAGCTGTGTTCTCGCTGTCAGTGAACATTCTTCACAGCTTTTTATTGTAAATGTTCTGTGCAGCGCACGCAGTGCCCATGGAGGCCAGAAGAGGGGTTGCAGCCTCAGAACTGGAGTTAACATTTCTGGCTGCCATGTGGGTCGTCTGGAAAAGCAACAAGTGCCCTTAACCACTGAGCCACCTCTCCAGCCCCCATTCCCCATAGCTTTAGAGATAAACTGTGTTAAAGCTAAAACTGGGCTGGATGTGGTGGTTATGCCTATATCCCATTCACCCATCTTCCAATGTCTTTAACTGGTACCCCCACAGAAGAGGCAGCCTGTGGCTAGTGCCGCCTGTGAGCTGTGGAAGTCTATCACCATGGTCACAGTCTGGCTTCTATCTCAAGTGACGGGCGTGCGCAGTGCCACTGAGCAACCTGAAGCCGCCCTGAAGAAGCTGAAGCACTGGTTCCCCCGAATCTTTCCTCCCCTCACAGTGGTACCAAACCCTTAGTACACCCACCACCCACCCCACTTGGTAAACATCCCCTCAGGGCAGAAAACGTCAGTACCAGGAACCCAGACCGCAGGCTCCATGTCCTGTCTCAGCTCACAGGACCGCCTGCCCACTGGTTTGACTCGGCAGCACCTCCTACCACCTCCTGAGAGAATGCACACGTTAATAACCAGTGCTTTAGATTTAGCAGAGGAGAACTTTGAACCCGTAACCCAAATCGGCTGAGCTCCAGCATCCTTATCTGTAAGATGAGAACAGTGTTCCCAGCTCATGTGGTCTGAGGGTTCAAAGGAAGATAGAAAGTGCTGAGCACAGCGTGACATCCGGTGAGCACCAGATAAATGTGCCACACTGACATGCAAGCTTTTCCCAGACCTCACCGCCGTGCCTCTGCCTCAGGATCAAGCCTTTCCACACAACAACATCACCTGTCATGACAGCCCTTTAAGTTCTTTTGAACAAGGAATTCTGTGGCTGTACCTCCAGGTTCCAGAACAAACCACATGTCCCATACATCTTTTGAAACAGTGTTTCCTTCTGTGAAGTCAAGGCATTAAAGGCAGGTACCCGGCATGCTTACTGCCCCTCCGCTAGACCTCCAGGAAGAGGGCGGAGCCTGAATTCTTCTGGGCTTCCTGTTAATGAGCACTGTTTTCTGGGTGTGGGTGCACATATGTGCATGTGCACGCGCGTGTGTGAGCATATGCTTGCACCGTGTGTGTGCATGTGTGAGTGGTGGATCCCTTGCTTTGCCTGCCAGCATGACCACAGTCTGGAGAAACCACCATGTCTCTGTACCCACGCTACAGAGCCGTGGGCCTGACACGGTTGTCTGGGAGCACACCTCATGACGTCACCGATGCTTTCAGCAGCTCACAGACAATACTGGAATCTTACGAGCAACAGCAATCATCTGGCACCACGGGCCGCGACGTTAGGAGCCTCCTCGACACGAAGGCAGCCGGCCTTGAGAAACTGTATCTGCCTACGATTCCAACAGACTCACATTCAACTTTTGCTCACAAAGGCAGCCAGGAAAGCTTAATCATTTTTAAAGTTATCATAAAATTATTGTAAGAGGGAGAGTTGGAGCCGGTGACAGCTCAGCCATTCTGCAGCGGGGTGGAGGCAGCAGGGAGAGATTTAACTGGTTTTCTAGAGTTGTTTGCTGCTCTTTGATGGAAGCCGCATGTTTTCTCAAGAAGCTGCTGGAAGTTTGTCCTCCAGGCAATACTCCTGATGTAAGCAGGGGTCTGGGGAGCTTCGAACTATTTCAAGATCTGAGTGGGGAGGCAGGACCCAGAGTACACAAAGTGTTCTAAAGTCTCACAGCAGCACAGGCAGAAGCCTTGCCCGCTCGATGGGGGCGTGCTTGCCTCCAAGATGGAGTCGTTTTGGTCCTAGCTACTGTTGCTAAAAGCGCTGCCCGCCTGTTGCGGCTTGATAGGGATAACAGAGTCAGCTCAAGTCACTGTTGCTTTTAATCCTAAGAATTTCACGAAGCCCTTTTCTAGCGGTGTGCACACTGAAAGCTCTGGATGAGGCCTTCCAATGTGGCTTCCCAATAGAGCAGCATACCCATTGGGCCATCTGAATTCTGGCTGTGGCTACTTGTATACACTGGATTTTCCAGAGTCGGGGCAGTCAGTCAGTCGGCCAGATCAAACCCTCGGATTTCTTGTGAGTGAGCCTGACCCAGCACCCTGGCCCACTGCTGCCTGGAAGATGACATCACTACGATGATGTCACTCCTGAGAGTGGTCTGTGATGACCCGGGTTCTGTCATGGGTGCCCTATGTTCACGTCCCTGTGGCTGACCAGTGAGCGAAATGGATCCGGGTAAAACATGCCACACTCAGCAGTCCAGAGCCAGAATTTCCTCTTATGTCCTTTTTCTTTTTCTTTTCTTTTTTTCTTTTCTTTTCTTTTTTTTTTTTTTTTTTTTTTGAGACAGGATTTCTCTGTGTAGTCCTGGCTGTCCTAGAACTCACTCTGTAGAAAGACTGGCCTCAAACTCAGAGATCTGTCTACCTTTGCCCCCCAAGTGCTGGGATTAAAGGCGTGTGCCACCACCACCTGGCTCAGAACCAGAATTTCATATGCTTTGAAATGAGCCTGCTGGGATGGCCTGTCAGAAAGGCTGCTAAAGTCTCCAGCCAGGAAAATCTGTGATGGCCTTGCTTCCACCCAGAAGACAAGTGTTTGAGACCAAAAAAAAAAAAAAAAAAGCAAAACCCCTTTTATTTGGGGGGCACAGGACAGGTTGTGAGGGGCAGTTAGCTCCTTTCACATGTGGTCCCAGGTATCAGGCTCCGCATCAGAGGCCTTTACTCACTGAGCCATCTCCAGGGCCCACACGAAAGCTTTGGGCACTGTGATGCTGTGTTCCTGGATGCAGCTTTGTTCCCCCCAGCTTTGTCAAGCAGGAGTAATGGCAGCAAAGCTGGTTAGAAAACTAAAGAGAAAATACAAAAGCAAAGTCACCACAGGAGCTGGTGGCTGCTTTTCTGATGCTGGCATGGGGACAATGTCTCCCTCCAGCACGGAGCGGCACCAAGATGCGGGCTAATGACTGTCCTGGCTCAGAGGGTGCACGTTACCACGCTGAGGTGTTAGACGGCTGCAGGAGCTCTGCGTCTGGGTTTGCTAAGCCACTTTCGCTGGGAAACTGAAGCACATGCAGTCGAAATGCCCGTGAGAGACTTTCCAATGCTCGTGAAACGCTGACGCCTGGCTTGGGTACGGAGTAGCATTTCTGCGCGTGCCCCTCACATTTCCAGATGGAGGCTGCTGTCCTCAGATGGTGTGTGTGTGTGTGGGGGGGTGGGTGGGTGTGTGCGCGCGTGTGTAGATGCTGGGGACCAAACTCAGGTCCTCTGCAACAGCAGCAAATCCTTTTAACTACTCAGCCATCTCTCCAGCCCCAGAGAGAGGAATGTTACGCTAAGTATGGGCAGTCCAAGATCATCTTGGACTCAGTAAACCCGGTCACTTTGGACCATGTGTTAACTCTGACTCGCAGCAGTCATTGCCACCAATTTCCATCAAAGGTGTCTGCTGAACTTTGGCTCAAAGCAGATCTGTGGTTTCTCCGCCTCGTGGCTTCAAAGCACTGGTTCTGTGATGCATGTGAGTCGTCCTGGCTTCACCTGTGCCCCTATGGTCTTCCGGTCACCATGGCGGTCACGTGATCAGATGAGGCCCAAATGGGGACCATGCGAGTTACTCAGATGGACGTGGCCAGAACACACAAATGGAGAAAATGCAATGCGGCCTTCTGCACATACTTAGTGAGGACAGGCTAGAAACACAGGCTCTCTGAGTTAGCATAGCTAGCTGCCTTTGCACGTGCTGTGGGTTTGAAGAGCTGAGTGCAGTTTCTATTTCTTGTCCTCAATCTTTCCTTGGTAGTTCTAGACTGAGGCAGTGATGTTTGTTTGTAAATTAAACCCCCTTTTTTCCCCCAGTTTCTAAGCCCCAAGTCTAACGCCGGGGCTGTAATAGGCAGGGTACCAAACGCCTTAACTGCTCTGTTCCAGAACCAGGTGTTCACGTGGACTCTGGTTCTGTGGGTTTTTTTTTTTTTTTTTTGCTTGTTTTTCGAGACAGGGTTTCTCTGTGGCTTTGGAGCCTATCCTGGAACTAGCTCTGTAGACCAGGCTGGTCTCGAACTCACAGAGATCCGCCTGCCTCTGCCTCCCGAGTGCTGGGATTAAAGGCGTGCGCCATCATCGCCCAGCTGGACTCTGGTTCTGAACAGTAGCCTAGTAGATAGGATGAGATTTGGGAGCCCTATCAGAATTAAGCATTCTAACGACTAATTTATAGTTACCACCCTCATGTGCCAGAGGAGGGAAATGCTGGTTTTATTGTTTTTCCCTCAGTTCATATTAGGCTTTAATCTATTGAAATGAATGTCTTTCTGGGCTACAATGTCACCTCCAATAAGCTTGCTTAGCTTAAAAAAAAAAGTGAATAACACATATTCACATCCTTTATCCAAAATCCTTGAGATAAATAAAGGGCTACATTTCCAACTGTAGATTGGTCCATGTGTGCATTCCATAACACAGCCCTGTTCTGCAGCCCTGCGCCAGCCCGGCAGCTCAAACTTAGCTGCAGTGAGACAGAGGACCCGGACCCACAAAGGGGCAGGAGCAGCCGCCCCACCCAAGGTCATGTTTTGCCGTCAAATTTACATGTTCAGGTTTCATAAGAGTGCTAAAGAGGAGACTTCAGTCTTACCTGGGCATGGGGCACCTAACCACAACCGTGTGCTGGGGAGGTAAAGTCAGGGAGGCCTGAATTTAAGGCCATCCTCAGTGCTACAGCAGCTTCAAGTCAGAGGCCAGCCTGGGCTACAAGAGACTTCGTCTCAAAAACAAAACAAAATAAAAACAAAACTAAGACCTTTTCAAGCTAGGTATGGCTGTGTCCCCTTTAGTCCCAGTACTCAGGACGCAGAGGCAGGGGGATGCCTGTGAGTTTGTGGTCTTCCTGGTCTGCATAGTGAATTCCAGGACAGCCAAGGCTAAGACCCTGTCTGAAAACCAAACGAATGGCTAAGCCTTTCAGAATTGTTGTGGTTTTTTTTCCTGGCTTTTTGATTTGGTTTATTTCATCCATCCTACCCAGAAATCCTTTGTTTTGGCAGCAAATTAGCAGACACAATAGTGAAATATGCCTTTTTTGCAACCATAGGTACCTTCTGGAAGGGGCTAGATGTCATTGGCTTAGTCTAACACCCATTTATGAGGTAGCTCTGTTACTGCAATGTCAGCAGGCCTGTGGGGCCAGGACCTTCAAGGCAGGGCTGTTTATACCTGACCAGATGGAGCAGGCATAGCAAAGAAATCTCAAATTCTACAAAGAAAGTAAAATTCAAATGTTTAATGGGCTTTGGCCAAGGGTCATCAACTTCAGTATCCCTATGACTTTTTAAACAGTAAACATGAACAAATAAAATGAGAGAAAACTATAAATGCATGTGTGTGCTGGCTGGTTTGAGTCAGATGGCACTGGGAATACCTTATCCTAAACTCTAAGAACAGAGAGAGGATGTCTTCATGTATGTGTGTGTATGTGTGTGTATGTATGATGTATGTGTGTGGAAGCCGGAAGTCAACCTTGGGTGTCCCCTGTTTTTAAGGCAGCGTCGTTCTCTGGGACCTGGGGCCCACTGATTTGGCTCAGCTGGCTGGCCAGTGAGCCCAGGGGTCCTGCTGTCTCCACCTCAGTTTTGGGATTAAACACACTAGGCTGGCTTTGGGAACTGGAGATCAGGTCTTCCTCCTCCTGCAGCAAGCATTTCAGTAACTAAGCTATCGTTGAAGTCAGGGTTTTACTCTGTGGCCATTCTGACCTCAGACTCACTATGTAGCCCAGGCTGGCCTTGACAATCTGCGCACGTCAGCCTTCTGAATACAGATTAGATGTGTGGGCCACCACACTGGGTGACGGCAGACCGAAGGGAATCTTAATGAATTTCCTTCTGAGGTAAGTGTCGCCTCCTAGAGTACTCCAGAGTTTGGCTGAAGTTAGACCGTATATAAAGTTCATCAGTCAGATTGACAATTACAAGCTATATGGGGAAAACGCAACACAGAAAAGTTGCATTTCCCAACATAGATGCTCAACAATCTTCCTTTTTTTGAGACAGGGTCTCCCTACACACATAGCTCATGCTGGTCTTCAACCCTGACTCCACTGCCTCAGACTCCTGCGTGCTGGGATTACAGGTGTTCACCACAAACTCAGTTAAGGCTAAGCAATTTTAATTAAAGAAAGATTAAAGCCTTTCTTTGCAATGGATGGGCACATTGGGCACGTTGGGCACGTTGGGCACGTTGGGCATGGCCACGCTCTCCTGCGGGGAGATAATCTGCAGCTGGTCAGGAATGTGCAGGACACTAAGTCTAAAGCAAAGGAAGGCCCTGAGCGGCAGGGCCCTCTGCCTGAGGAAGGCAGAAATACACCAGTCAGCTCAGGGACAAGTGCCCTAAGGCAGGATGCGTGCAGTCTTTTTCTCACTCGCCAAGAAAACCTACACTCCCCCAAGATTTTGTCCAAATGGATTCCCTGGGTAACGGGAGCAGCCGAGGGTTGGGGGCTGAGGCCCTCAGGTCTCTACAGACACCACATCTCACAACATGCTGAAGATGGAGTAAGACTTGGGGTAGATCTGAGTGTTCCAGGCCAGTTCAGGCTGGATGGGCAGAAAGCACTGGACGGTCACCAGAGTGACTCTCTGTGCCCCGGTCACCGCGGTTCCTAGGCCAGAGTTCCTTTCCAGCCCTCTGTGGCTAATGTTTTCCTGGACAGCCCCCTCTTAGTCAGCAACCTGAGCGTTTTCGGGCTGCAGGAAACAGGAAGTGTTGTGGAAAGAGAGTGTGTGGCCCTGGTGGCCAGGTTTTCCCGGGGTTACGAAGAGGAAGCATGCAGAATTACCTGGAGAGCCTGCTGCTAACACCTCTGTCCTGCTGACAGCAAAGGTTCGGGACAGGGACAAAGGAACTGAAAATGGAGAAAAACATGGTGAGATGGCATCGGAAGTCAGAAGCGGGGCTTCACATCCAAGGGACAGGAGTGGATGGTGTCTCGCTGACACAAGCATCCCACCCGGAAGTGCTGGAGCCCTGTGGTCTTGTGCAATGGAAGAGACACAGTGACTCTCCAGGAAGAGCAAGGCAGGGAGTGTGCTCTCTTCTGGAAAGTTCTGAAACCCCCAATACCCAAATGGGGTCCACAGCCCCCAGACAAACCTTTCTCAAGGCCCAAGTCACATCAGCAGGAGCAGCTGGTGCAGACCCTAAGAAAAGGCCGAAGCCTCACCCAGCATTCACCAGGGAACCTTGCGAGCCCTCGATTACCCAACTCCCTGCTATTCTTGGTTTCAGAATTTTGGCCTGGTGTTTGAATTGCTTGGAATGATTTCAGATTTCAAAGCAGAGGCAAATGTGTAGGGTGCCACACCCCGACTGCCCGAGAACGTCAGGCAGAGGTAAGGGTCCTCGCTGTGCACTCAGGCTGGAGACCAGCCCCACCACAGGGAAACCCCGAGGGCAGGCCGTGGTGGGTGGGACGTGCCTTACCACACTCCTGAAAACCAAGGGCTGCAGGCTTTGCCCACATCACGGGCTTCATTGCATTTCTTTGTTTTGAGACAAGGTCTACATATAACCCTGGCTGGCCTAGAACTTGCTGTGTAGGCCAAACTGGGCTCAAACTTAGAGAATCTTTCTGCTTCTGTTCCTGGTGAACAGCTTGTGTACACTCTTATTTGTGTACATGTGCACATATGTGTACCTGTGCTCACTGTGCACATGGAACATGTGGAGGAGAACAGAGGGAAAGTTGGAGGAGCCAGATTTTCTTCCCACCATGTGAATCTCGGAATTAAACTCAAGTCCCAGGTCTTGGCAGCAATGGCCTTTTCCTGCTGGTGCCATTTCTCCAGGGCCACAACTTGAGCAGACCCAGGCAGGTCTCAATGTGGCAAATCTGTGCTAACTGCACATCTCAATGGGCACACAGCCCCCAGAGTCCAGTCAGGAGGTTCAGTACACAGAGGCCTTTGAAATGGTGAGGGCTTTCAGGTGAGGCGTGAGCTCTTTGCTGGCTTTTGTTGTTACTGTTTTGGTTAGTTTGAAAGGTATCCTGTAGTCCGGGGCTGGCCTCAAACTCACTACATAGCTCAGGCTAGCCTAAAACTCGTGGTCCTCCCACCGCCTTTCCCATGTGCTGGCCCTAGAGATGAGGCCATCACCCCGGCCTTTTTGCTGACATTTTCTGAGTGGGATTTTCCCTTACACTATGGTTCAATAGGTGCTGGGCTAGGGTTTAGGCTTAAATACCCAGAAATCAGCAAAGATGTGTTGCTCTCATTTCTTTCCAGGGCCACCTTGTAGGTGTGGGTTGCTAACCTGGGCTAATGAAGGCATGCAGTCCCAGAACAGTCTCAGTGCAAAGGCCTGTGACGTAGCATCTCCTCTTGTGGCTGTGCTGTTGTTTTTACATTTGAGACAAGGTCTTGCCACATAGACCTACAGCTTAAAGCTCACAAAACAGACAACACTGACCGGAACTTGTAGTGATCTTCTTGCCTCTACCTTCTGAAATCCATTTTAAGGGTCACAACACACTGCATACACAGTAACCCATCTAGCTACAGGGCACCAAAGGTCTTTTCTCAGTGTCATACAACCTGCATCTCGGGCCGTGACCCGGGTCTTTCCACACCCAGTCACAAACCCCTCTCCAGGTCACCAAGCGGTGGAAATGGAGACCCCAAGTTTAAAACAAAGACCTAGTAGGAAGGCTCACACAGACCCACATTCACATGTGGGGACAGCGTGCACTTAGGACTGCGAAACCCACACAGGACAGCGAGGAATCTGGATGTTAGTTCACTGGCTTTCTTTCTGATGGTGACATCCTTAAGTCTGCCACACTGCTGAGTGGGACAATAGGGAAGACCAGTGTCACAAAGACAAACTTCCCTGAAGGTCTCCATTCCTGTTAGGATTTTTTCAGTTTGACAGTCTTCCGGTAAGGTGCATTAAGGTTAGCTTTGGGCTTTGTGAGGGTTTCCTTGTACAGGATGCTCTTATATATTTTGGCCACAAGGTGGCACTCCAGCACCTCTGTTTACCTGCTTGACCTGGTCCTGGCCAGAGAAGGCCAGCAGTGGAGTAGCTAGAGCCAGAGGGCTTGGGAGCACAGCAGAGTTGGGTGTGGATACTCCTGCTGGGACAGGGCACCTTTCAGGCACCCTTGAATCTCAGAGAACTTAATTTTCCATGGCATACCCACACACCATAAACAGCAGCAAACTCCTTCATCCTCAGGAAGATGCAGCAGAAAACCCCCAGAATACCTATGATGTACAGCTTAGACTCAGGGTGGATGCTTCTTAAGGCTGGACAGGGGACACTCTGGGTGGGTAGAGATAGGGAGCACTTCCCACAGGGGATGCCCTGGGAAATACTGAACTTCTAGGAAGTGCCGAAGCTGAGCAGCAATTCAACAGACCCCCGTGTGCACACTCACTAGAAGACAGATTTCACAGGAAATACCCCTCCATGGCTGGTCTAAGGATTTACAATCACCATGGAAACGCACTTCCAGGGAGATGTAGCTGGATGGAGAAGACACACACTCAAGTGTGGGGATGTCATCCATAGCCTGATGTCTAGACTGAACAAGAGGGTGAGCTGGGCACAGCATCTATCCTTCCTGCTTCCTGTGGACCTAATGTCACAGCTGCCTCACGCTCCTGCCGCCATAGTCTCTCCGCCATGACGATATCTCGCAACCGTCACCTGATATAAACCTTCCTTCCTTTGTCAGGCAAGTGCAGTGCTCTGCGTTCACACAGGGGGAAGCACCACACAGAACATGACCGCAGCACTGGAGGGGAGCCAAACTCAACCTGCTCCATTCCCTGTAGGTCCATTCACACAGCTCAAGGAGGGAGGGGAGCAATGGCGCAGAAGGGTGAGAGGGCCTTAGGTCTGCACAGCTGTGTTCGGTGCATGTAAACCTGTGAAGGTATCTACTCGAGACGTGTACAGCTTCTGTCTCTAGGACTCATAGACGACAAGTTAAAGTACAGCACACAGGTCAGCAGGGCACGGGGAGGACTGATGGGAGGAGGACCGATGGGTGGATTGAGACTGAAGGGAGGAGGACCAATGGGAGGAGGGTCGCATCTTCCTGCAGTGGTCCTGTGCTACGAGGCTGGAAGCACTCACCTGGAGAGGCTGTGAGGGCCATTACACCATAGTATGAAAAAGCACTTGCTTCAAACTTCATACCTTCTTTCCCAGCTTCTACTTCCACTTTCCCCTGCGGGAAGAAACGGGAGGACTTTCAGTGTGATTTGCACAGAAAACTAGTTCTTCCTGGGTTTATCTAAACTCCACTCCCACAGTCCTAAGAAGACAAGCTCTGGGAAATAAAAGGGAGGGTATATTCATTTCAACTAGAAAACTGGACTTGACTGAACGTGTGGAACAATAAAAAGGTCAGCATCTGTGGGTTCACTTAACATTGTCCCCATGTCCCCAGCTCTTTGAGCGCCCTCAGTAACACAAAGAATTGGTGCGACAAATGCTGAGGAGACTCTTCTGGCTGCCCCAGGAGAAGCCGGAGCTGGGAAGCAGCAGGAGCAAGGGTCAGCATGCCATGTGTCCATGGAACGGGGTGTGAACTGGTCCAGGGACTTGGGCATCTGAGCAGGCACCTTGTCAGGCTCTCTGAGGGCGCTGCTGGGGAAAGCAGCCTGAGAGAGTCTCCCCCATCTGAACAAACTCCTCTAAGCATCCCCTCGTCTCCCTGCTCTAGCCTGAGACCTCTCCTCCCCCATCGCCTCTTCCACCCCTGCAGCCTGAGGGGTGACCACTAGCCCTGAGGTCCTCAGCAGCCTGTTCCGGCCTCAGACTCCCCAGCCAAGGGCCAGGGTATCTTGTTCACATCACCCCATCACCTCCCCCAGGACATTCTGTGCAAGGGGCAAACAGCAAGTTACCACTTGCTGAAAAGGAACCATTAAACGGGGCATGGTGGCACATGCCTGTAATCCCAGGACTTGGGTAGTAAGAGGCAGCAGGATGAGAAGTCCAAAATCATTCTGGACTACATGAGACTATCAAAAGAGAGGGAGGAAGAGAAGGCAGGCAGGCAGGAGGCTAAGACAGCGCTAGGAGACAGGCACAGCTGGTCCCTCTTACAACCGGGGAGGAGGAGCGGGGAAAGGCTCTCAATACCTGCCACCCCACTCGTGTGAACTCCGGTATCCAGAACACCTCCTACTATAGTGCATTACATTCTGGATTTGGGGAGACCCTCCTTTTGCACCTCACATCTTCAGAAACCCACCTAAGCCTCTCTTTAGGTTTCTCTTCACCCCATGGAAATTACTAGCTTGCCTCGTCACAACCAACTTAAAATGCAGATCACTTAATTTGTGAGCAAATGGATGGATCTAGAAAATATCATATTGAATGATGTAACCCAGACCCAGAAATACAAATATCATATACACTCACTCATAAGTGGCTTTTAGACATAAAGCAAAGAAAAACCAGCCTACAATTCACAATCCCAGAGAACCTAGACAACAAAGACGACCCTAAGGGAGACATACATGGATCTAATCTATATGGGAAGTAGAAAAAAACAAGATATACTGAGCAAATTGGGAGCATGGGGACCATAGGAGAGGGCAGATGAAGGAAGGGGAGCAGAGAAAAAATATAGCTCAATACAAATTAATAAAAAAAATTTAAAAATATATAGATCACTTTTGTCTTTTTGGTGCTTGCAGCTGTAACCCTCCCCTTGTGCATGCCAGGCAGTGCTCCACTGCTCAGCTGCCCTCCCCACCTTTTAATCCATAATTTTAAAGCAAAAGGAGCAAGTGTAAAAGCTTCCTAGCCATGCAGCCAGGCCCTCCCTACAAGGAGGTGCTGCGAGCCCTGGGGAGCCAGCTCTCATCCTCTGAGCTATGTTCCAGGGGGTGGAAAGCAGCCCAGAAAACTAGTTATAGAAGTTTTCAAACAAGCATGCCATGAAGAAGAGACAAAATTGTAAGGATTATGAGCAGGCATGGCAGCACATGCCTGAAGGCCTAGCACTCAAGAGGTGGAGGTGGGGAGTTCAAGTTCAAGGCCAGCTTGGTAGGTCTGCGCAGAAAATACTGCCAAAAGTGGGGGCTGAGGAGATGGCTTAGTAGGTACAAGGCCTGCCAAAGCATGAGGACCCAAGTTTGGATCTCTAGCATCCACGTAAGAGACAAGTGCCAACCACATCTCAACCCTAGCGCTTGGTGGGGATTGACGCAAGGGGATCTTTGGAGCTTAGCCAATCGATGAGCTTTGGGTTTAGTGAGAAATCCTGCCTCAAAAGACAAGGTGGAAAATGGTAACAGAAAATGCCTTTGGCCTCCACAGGCACCACCATGAATGCATGCATGCAAGGACATGAGCATGCCGCGCGCGGGCACGCGCGCGCGCGCGCACACACACACACCCACAAGCAGAGTTCTAAGAGACACATTTACTTCCTGTTCTACCATGAGGATGCCTAAGGATGGGCAGATCTGGCTGACCCTGGTATAAAGGAAGGGTTAACAGACAGGCAAGGCTACAGAGCTCCTGGGACGAGGCTAAGGCTGCTTTTGCAGAGGAACAGGGTCCAGGAAGACAGCCCAGTCTATGTTAGTATGGTTCTGCTGAGGAAAGCCAGGGAGGATGGAAGTGGGAGCAATTCCAGTAGAAGGGTGTGCTTGAGTGCCTCAAAGATGGGCGCCCTGGGGTGTGGGGGAGCATAAGAGCTGGGAAAGGAGGACAACTTCCAGTCAGGACAGGTCTTCCGCAGAGGGCCAATGGCTGAGGAGAGGGAAGAAGGTTCACCGCTATCTGAGCTGGAGCTGGAGACCCGAGGCTGAGAAGGACGGCAGTGAAGGAGATGGGGGGTAACAAGCGGCTGCCACCTCTGACAGGATGAGGACAGGAACCAGTGTCTGGTGAGAGACCAGGTGAGGGGAGGTTCCTGCAGTGACAGCCAGCACGGGTGTGATGGGAGCACAGGGGGCTGACAGAGCTGAGCTGCTGGGCCTGCAGGAGCACCTCCACTCAGAGAAGCCAGGAGCTGGGGAAACAGTGTCCGGAGGAGCAGCTGAGTGAAGGCCTCAAGGAGCTGGGCCACCTTTCAGAGTTGGCATGGGAAGAAGTGGAGAGAACAGGATGTTAGGCACAGTGGGGACCAGAAGGGCTCTGTGAAGGGTGGGCCCTTCAAAGATAAAGAGAAGGAAGTGATGGCAGAGACAGAGGTGACATTAGAGAAGGTAAAGATGGGAGCACCCAGGGGCACAGGCGCAATGACAGTCTCATCATGAAGAGCCTCGGTGTGCACAGCGCTGACACATACTACTTCAGGGATGGCTGCAGCATGCCTCTCGACTGAACTGCGCAGTCAAACCAGACTTCTTCCGCTGTGTGTTCTGGGTTGTTTCATGAACCACACAATCTGTGTTCTGTGTCTCTGCACATGGATGTGAGTTCCCACTTTGTGATCAACCATCAGAACCTACCAGAACCATACTGTGGAAACAAGCCCAGAATCTGCCTCTCAGGAAGGAGGCAGAGACTGACAACAGAACAGGATTTTGTGCTGGTTGGGAGCTTCACCTGGTAACCTTAGAAGCACAAGGTCCCAAAGGCTAGCTCTAGCTCCCAGGCCCAGGCAATCTAGGTAATCAGTATGAGGTGTGATCTGGGTGATCAGTATGAGGTGTGAACTAGGTAATCAGTATGAGGGTTTGAACTGGGTGATCTGTATGAGGTGTGAACCGAGCGATCTGTATGAGGTGTGAACTGGGTGGTCGGTATGGGAGTGCGAACTGGGTGGTCTGTATGAGGGTGCGAACTGGGTGATCTGTATGATGGTGTGAACTGGGTGGTCAGTATGAGGATGTGAACTGGGTGATCAGTATGAGAATGTGAACTGGGAAGGAGATGGGAGCTCTTCAGGTAACTTCAGGAATATGCAAGGTTTGGAGTTTCATGTTTTGGCTGTTTGAGAGCAATGGCCCCAGATCTGGAAACTGTTTTCTGGTCTCCAAAAGACGCCCATAAAGGCACAAGGTCAGTTCTTCTGACTAATTAAGGATGGTTACAGAGAGATTCCACACCCACACCCAAGGCCACAGACACCCCCTACATCCTTCGGGGCAGGCACCAGGTTGGGTAGAGCATACTGCCTACTCTCCTCTCGGATGCCAGAGTCTCAACTGTCAGTCAGCTCCGTGGACACGCTAGGCAGTGGCTCCCACGTCTATGGCTCCGAGAACTGGCAGCAGGTAAGAGCCAGCACATTCTTTATCTCCTTGTCTACTGCTGCCATCATTTCAGATAAGACAGACCGCTTATTTTACCTGCCCCTCCAATTTAGAAAATGTGGTTTCTACAAACATTCTTTCAGACTAAACATGAATTGCTCTGTGAAAATGTCCTACAACCATTCTTGTCTCGTCTTTCCTCCTACTGGTGACAGTGTTACAGCCATACTCAGAGCCAATTACAAAATGACAACAGTTTAAAAAGCCTGAGAGAAAGTGGAGGAGTGGGGGTGAGAAGTATGATTAAAATACAGGGCATACACTGAAATTCCCAACAAACAAACAAATACAGAAAAAAGACAATAGGGCTGGAAAGATGGCTTAGCAGGCAAAGGTGGCTGTGGCCAAGCCTGACCGCTCAAGTTTGATCCCTAGGATCCGCATGATGGGGGCGAGACCTGCCCTGCAGGCTATCTTCTGACCCCACACAGTTTTGGCAGAAAAGAAAAATAGTGCTCAGATTATAGAAAGTAACACATGAAGCCTGGCGGTGGTGGTGCACGCCTTTAATCCCAGCACTTGGGAGGCAGAGACAGGTGGATCTCTGTGAGTTTGAGGCCAGCCTAGACTACAGACTGAGTTCCAGGATAGTCAGGCTACACAGAGAAACCCTGTCTTGAAAAGCAAACAAACAGAAAGAAAATAATAAATGAGAATGAAATCACAATGGAGGGCTAGACAGATAGTTGAGCAGTTTGGAGCACTGGCTGCCCTTGCAGAGGACCCATTGGTTGCCAGCACCCACAAGGTGGCTCATAATCACTCAACTCCAGTTCTGGGGCATCTGATGCCCTCTTCTGACCTCTGAGGGCACCAAGTACACCACACTGCACAGAAATAAATGCAGGCAAATGCTCAAGTACATAAAATAATAAAATAAATCTAAAAATAAAATCCCAACATATTCATGGATCCTTACAGCCCCAGCATTCTATAGTTCTCCATTTGCTAGTTCGCCCCACCCAGGCCCCCTCCCTTCACCCCACCCCTGCCCAGGCTGATCCCCTCTACCCAGGCCATCCCCCGCTCATGCCCCCCATCCTCCCAACCCCCTCCCTCTCCCCCACCCAGGCCCCCTCCCCCACCCCACCCAGGCCACTCTCTACAGAGGAAAGTTTTTCTGACAGGCAGGGGTAGCAACACCCAGGGGCACCTGTCATTTAAGCGTCAGTAGTTTCAGAAAGATCATTTGAAATAACCGCAGCAGTGTGAATGAGATGAGGGCCATCCCTACAGGGAAATGACTTGGGATCAATAGGTGTCTTTGCACATAACTTTTCCATACAGGAAAGGATCTACATTATTGATTTTATTTTTAAAATATTCAGAAGCTTGTTCTCTAAAAGTACAAAAAGAAAAAAAAATCAGGACAGGACATGATGGACTCCAGGCTTTCTCAGAGTTTAAGCAGATAGGTCAGGAGACCACTATAATCCCAATACTCCAGGAGACAGAGACAGCAAGACTACAAGTTCAAGGCCAGCCAGGGCTACATCCAAGGCCCTGTCTAAAAATAATTCATACTAGTTTTTAAAAGGCTCTGGAAGGAGGCATAGTGGTGCCAAGCAAGGATGGCTGCCTGAGAAAGAACTCAGGCACAGGATTCCCACCCCTTCCTCTGGATAACATGCTAGCTGACTTCTTACTAAGAGCCTACGCATGCTAGTCGGCTCCCACCTCTGGCTCCATAGTCGGAAGCCATGCTATCTCAGTCCCTATGGCCCCGTAACCCACAGAGTAGATAAACTTGGGTGGTTAGTGGCCTACTGAGGCTGACTGAAGACTTCTCCCACACTGGCCAGCACCCACAGTCCTGTCCATTCTCAGGCTAGGTTCTGGCTATGCTTCTTTGTTTTAGGTTGCCATCACAACACACCCGGTGGGGCTTGCCGTCAGAAAGGACATAGTTCAGTTGGCAGGGCGCTTGCCTGACATGTACAAAGATTCTCATAAAGCCTGGCACACTCCTGCAAACCCAGCACTCAGGAGGCATAGGCAGTTTGTGGTCATACTCAACTATGTAGCATGCTTAAGGCCAGCCTGGGCTGTATGAGATCTTGTGAAAGAAAAACCAGGAGAGGAGGGATGGAAAGATGGCAAGGGTAACTGGATGCTAAGAGCACAAACGTGGGGTGGTTCTTGGCCATGCCACTCAGAGACACCTGTGCTCCGTGTGTGACTCTGGAGCGTGCATGCTCACTAGGTGTGGTTTCCTATGTGGCGGCTGCACACAGAAGCCTGGGGCTCTGCAAGTTCACTTCAGAATGTATACTTTAAAAAAACTGGTGGCCAAATATTAATTGTACACATTTCTATCCCCTGGTGGACCCTTTGCCTGGGTGCTTACTTCATACTGGAGTCAAGCCAAGCAGCAGTGGCTAGGCCTCGCTTCTGCACCCGCGGGAGCGTGTCAGAAACCAAGATCATCGGGATCTGTATTTACCAAGACCCTGCAAACTTCAGGAGCAGGCGTATGAGCCCTGAGCATGACAGGATGGAAGGCAGTGACCTCACAGGGACAGGCCAGGCATACCCACTGCAGGCTAAACAGCAGTGCTACCGTGAGAATATTCAGGGTTGCTCAACTACAGCCAAGAACACAGAGGTCAGTCACCAGGACCAGAGGCTCAGGTGTGCTTAAGGCAGAGCAGGCCTTTACTATACTGGACAAGTAGGGCTGATCACACGCTTAGTTTTAAATATTAATCTGAAAGAGTAAACCTATTTTAGGTCAGAAATTATCTTTGAAATCTGTACCAGAAGCTTTTAAAAGTAGGACTGGGACAGTTGGAAAAGAGCATGAATTTGCAGATGAAATGAGCTTAAGAAGAGAGTAAGGCCCGGGAAAGTTCCTGTCCACTATGCCCCCATGGGAAGGGCAGGGCACTCTACTCATTAGCTCATTTAGATCTGCTACTCCTCAGAGGCCCAGCTGCACCACAAAGACAGTGATCTGGCACCTCTTGCCTTTGAGCAGGAAAGCCATGTCCAGCAGTTACAATTACTGTACACACACAGTCAACTTGTTAGATTTATTCTGTTGCCTGTAGGCACACCACATGCATGTCCACAGAGGCCAAAAGAGGACATGGATCCCCTGGGAATGGGGCTGCCATGTGGGTGCTGGGAACCAAACCTGGGTCTTCTGGAAGAGCAGCCAGTGCTCTAACTGCTGAGCCGTCTCTCCAGCTTGACAGCTGTATATGCTTCTTTACTACATAATGCTCCCTCATGTTATCAACTCAGACCTGGCCATTTCTTAGACATGTGAGCAATTTCTACCATTTTACAATGAATTTGCTGTTTGTTTTCATGGACAGTACTATAAACGGCTTTTATGAGACTGTCAGTTTAGGGACTACAGTCTATTTATAAGCCCCTTTTCTGTTTATTTGTCATTTATTTTTTATTTTAAAAATTACATTATTTGCCAGGTGGTGGCGGTGGAGGCCTTTAATCCCAGCATGCAGGAGACAGAGGCAGGCGGATCTCTGAGTTTGAGGTCAACTTGGTCTATGGAGTGTGTTTCAGGACAGCCAGGGCTACACACAGAGAAACCCTGCCTTGGAAAACAAAACAAATTATATTATTTATGAATTTACTTGGGGAAAATGCTCCCTCTCATATGCAGAAGCAAACACAACTACAATGAACAGAGAATGGGGGAGGAGGCCAGCAGGGTGAGAAGAGCCAGCGGGCGCTCCCTGAAGATGGAAACGGCCGAGACACGCACATTCACGAGCAGGAATGCGTGAGGTCCATCACTCTGGACAAATAATTGAGATGGCAATTTGGTTTTGGTTTTGGTTTTGGTTTTGTGAGAGAGGGTTTCTCTGTAGCTTTGGAGTCTGTCCTGGAACCAGGCTTGCCTCGAACTCACAGAGATCCGCCTGCCTCTGCCTCCCGCGTGCTGGGCTTAAAGGCATGCGCCACCACTGCCTGGCTTGAGATTACAATTTGGAACAAAGAATAAATAGAGAAACTGGGAAAGTGGTTCAGTAGGTGAAGAGCATGCCAGCAGGCATATGAACCTGGATTTGACCCCCAACCCCAACAGAGGCCAGGTGCAGCTACACATATCTGTAACCCGCAACGTGTGGGACAATACAGTGGTGGGATCCCCTGAGCTCTGTGTGTAAGTTTCTGTGGAAGAACAGTGAAATTTCATTTTCTTCTACACAAACTAGAATATATTATATTCACTGATCTTTTCAATTATATATTTATTACATAATTATATACATAAAAGTATATAATGCTACTTCAAGTTGGAAACTAAAAGTTTAATTACATATTTCAAAGACTTTTTTCTTTTTTAAAAAGGCAAGGGCTCACACAATTCAGGCTGGCCTCAAAGTCAATATGTAGCCAAGGATGACCTTAGGACTTCTGATCCTCCTGCCTCTACTTCTTCAGTGCGGGGATTACAGGTGTGCACTGACACACTCTTCTGAGCAGTGTTGGGGGTCAAACCCGGTGCTTTAACATGAAGGTGGGCACCCTACCAATGGGTGCATCCTAGCACACCATTGTGCAGTATTTTGTTCCTAACTTCATCATCATCTACCTAGGTGGTTTTATGAAACTTGTCTTTTTATATTTACTGTACTATACACGAGGACCCAGTATATATTAATGTACTATACGCTAGCACACAGTATATATCACTGCACTATACGCCAGCACACTATATCACTGCACTATATGCTAGCACACAGTATATATCACTGCACTATACGCTAGCACACAGTATAGATTACTGTGATATATGACCCCTTTTATGAATCACATATCAATTGTGGTGATTCATGACTGTATTCCCAATACTTGGGTGGAAAAGACAGGAGGGTCAAGAGTTCAAGGTCATCCTTGCCTAGATAGCAAGTAAGAGGCCAGCCTGACAGTACACAATATCCTGCCCCAGAAAAGAAAAACTAACCCCCGAAAAAGAATATTTCTCTAGCTTTTATGTTTGGTTATCTCTAAGTCTTAATTTTGTTTTACAGGTTATATAATTTTAAATTACTGTCTCAGTGTTCTTGGTGTGCTAGTGGGAAAACACTACCATCATAATTACATGCCTTGGAGACCCGAAAAGTGGCCCAGAGGTAAAGTCACCTGCCATCACACCTGAGGGCTATCGTGGGCTTTTGAAACCAACATGGTGGAAGAGAACCCCCCACGGGCTATCCTCCGATGTCTACAGGCTCACCATGGCATGCACGCATGTACGGTTGTGCAAGCAGATGTGTGCTTGCGGAGGCTAGAGAACAACCTTAGGTGGCAGTGTTCTTTAAGCTATGCCCCTCCTTGTGTTTAAGATGGGGTCTCTCATTAGCCTGGGGCGCACGGATTAGGCTGGGCTGACTGGTCAAAGTGCCCTAGGGACCCAGCTGGTCACCCCTCCCGCCCTGGTGCTGGGACTACACACGCACTGCCATGTGCTCAACTCTGTACTTGGGTTCTGGGGAGGAACTCAGGTCCTCACTTGCTAGGCAAGCACTCTGCCACGTTTCTACTTTTACTAGAAACTTATTTAAGTTTCTATTTAAGTGTTACTAGAACTTATTTAAGACAAGTAGAGCCAATATAGATTTTCATTGTGACTTATTGTGCTCTTATTGCCCTTATCAACTCATTTAATAAAATTCATTAACATTTTAAAAGTCTACTTTTTAAAATAAAACTTGAAGTTTTGCTTTTATTCATACATAGTTTATATTTTGTTATATGTGACAAATATTCTTTCAGTTAGGTTCACTTAAATCATTTCTTTGAATAAGCTTAATTTTATTTAATATGGGATTAAAATTAAAAGATTTAAATGATGGGCAAGGGTGACAGGGCAGCTGGCAGCGTACCTGCCAAGGGTGCACAGCCCTGGGTGTGGCTTCAGCCATGCAAACCAGGTGTGGTGGCACAAACATATAATCCCAGGACTGTGGATGCAAACGCAAAAGATCAGAAGTTCAAGCTCAGGGAAGATGACTTTGAAGGTTGAACATTTTCTGCCGAACCATGAAGACCACAGAAACCTTCCCCAAAGCCAGCTGGGTGCGGCGGCCCACCTCTACCTCCAGCCTCAGAAGGCAGACACAGAGTCAGCTGGCCAGCGAGACTAGACTAGCCATATGTGCAAGAGCCCCTGCTGCAGTGGCTAAGGAAGAACAATAGGATTACCAACGTGAACTTGGGCCTCTACAAGAACGTTCATATGTGTGTGCGTGCCTGTGAACATGTGAAAAAAGGCCAAGGTTACCTTCGGTTACATAGGAAGCTTGAAGTCAGCCTAGGCTACCCAGAGCCTGTTCCAAATAATATTAAAATGATGTGTTTCTACAGTGTAATTCTAGCTTCCAAATCAATTACTTGAGGAGTTTTCCTAGAGTTGCAGAGGAAATCCTGCTGCACCCAGGCAGGCAGAGAAGGCAGGCATTGCTGCCTTCCTCTGACTGCATGACATGCAGAGAGAGCATGCTCCATAAGCCGGCATGCGTTGTGCTGGGGTGGCAGCATTTTAGAGGGAATGTACTTGGCAAAAGATGACGGCTATGCCAGATTGACCGAGGGTGGCATGGTATTTTGTCCTGTTATTCTCTGGTACCTCGGATAATTGGCTAGTTTGCAAGAACATGGCTTTTGCCAACATCTGCAACTTAAGTAACCCCACAGGCCTGTTCATCAACCACACATACTACTTATAAAACCCATGACATCAGCTCAAAAAACAAGGTACAGTATCTAACATGCAGAGGTATTCAGACACAGGTAGATGTGTCTAAATGGCCTATCAAACATGTACCAAATGATTTCCTTATACATAAGAGGGAGGATAGTTTCTTTTTCAAAAAATGTTAATTTATCTATTTGTTTGAGACAGGGTCTCACGCATCCCAGGTTGGCCCTCAACTTGCTATGTAACTCAGGATGAGCTTTATCCTAATCCTCGATGCCCCACCCCCTGCTGCTGACAGTATACAGTACCATGCCTGGCTTCCGTGCTGCTGGGATTGAATTCAGGGGCTTGGACACTCTGGTCACTGAGTCACACCCAGCTCCTCCATAAATCTTTTAAAAGATGTATTTGTCTTATATATATGAATGCTTTGTCTCCATGAATGTGCATGCACCAAATGCATGCCTGATGCCCGAAGAGATCAGAAGAAGGCATCGACTCCCCAGGGACTGGAATTACAAATGTTTGGGAGTCACCATGTGAGCGCTGGGAACTGAAGCGAGGTCCTCTGCGAAAGCAGCAAGTACTCTAAACCACTGAGCCATCCCTCTAGCCCCCAAATTCCTATAAAGCTTATTTTAATAATTTATGGTTTGGGGCTTATGAGATGACTCTGTAAAGGCACCTGCTGAGCAAGTCTGGTGGCCAGAGTCCTTGACCTCTAATAAAAGTGGAAGGAGAAGCAGACTCCAAAAGTTATCTTCGGCCAAGGGGTGGTGGCTCACAACAGTCTGGGCAGTAACCGGCACTAGGGAGGCAGAGGCAGGTGGATCTCTGTGAATTCAAAGCCAGCCTGGTCTACAAGAGCTAGTTCCAGGACAGACTCCAAAGCTACAGAGAAAGCCTGTCTTGAAAACAAAACAAGTTATATTTGACCTTCACATGTGCATCCCTCGTCACTAACACACATCGAGACAATTTTTTTTTTAGGGGAGGCACTGAGACAGAGTTTCCCTGTTACAGCCTTGGCTGTCCTGGAATGCACTCTGTAGACCAGGCTGGCCTTGAACTCAGAGATACACCTGCCTCTGCCTTCTGAGTGTTGGGATTAGAAGCATATGCCACCACCACTTGACAACAATAGTTTTCTTTTTAAGAACTGACACAAAATTTTAAAAAATCTTTAAGAAATACTAATTGGACCTGGAAAGATTGCTCAGTGGTTAGGGGCAGGCTCTGCTCTTTCTGAGGAGCCGAGTGCAGTCCCCAGCTCCCTGATCCACAGCTCACAACCACGGGTAACTCCAGCTCAGGGATTCAACACCCTCGCTGCTCTCGCAGGAGACCTGGATTCAGTTCCCAGCTCCTGCATGGTAGCTCACAAGCCCTGCAATCAGTTTCAGATCTGATGCCCTCTTCTGACTTCTGTAGGCACCAGGCACACATGTGGTCCACAACATACATGCAGGCAAAACACTGACACAAAACAAAAATCAATCTTTAAAAAGGTGTCTGAGACAGCCTATGAGGCGGTGGCTGTAGGAAGAAATGCCAGGAGTCTCTCTTCCTGTCACTCATTCTAGACACCAGCAGAATCACGTGATCACACACCTGTCTGATACCTACACCATAGGGAGCAACTTTCTTCGGTCACTGAAATAACTGGGGTCTTGCTGAGCTCACGTACATTTTAGGGCCTGCCAAGTACTAATTATGCTCTTCTGACACCTCCACTTTATAAGGTGGAAGCATCTGTGGAAACTGAGGAGCCTTAAACTGTTAGTGTCCTTGTACAAAACAAGCCTAGACTTCCTGGAAAAGCGACTTGCTCTTGCAGAGGCACAAAAGCCCACAAATCTAGAGTTTACTCAGGGTAGCCAAGGGCGGTGCCTGCTACAGGCAACTGTGATATCACAAGTCCTCAAAGAGGGCTGGGAACAATGGCCTCCCCACCAACCACATTTGGGGTTGTGTCACATTAGTGAGAAGGCATTGGTCACTGTTAATCGCCACTACTTTGGGGACCATCGTTATTACAGCAGCTCCTAGCAACAGTCTGGGCAGTAACCGGCAACGTAAAGAATAAACGGGTAAGGTTCGTGGTGTTGCCAGGACAGGTACTGGAGACAACAGAAGACAGCCTATGGGGTCTTGGTCACTGTAAAAGATCAAGTCCTGATGAGAGCACAAGAAGAACTCAAGGAACCCAGAATAGCACATTTCAAATGCCCGCCAGGACCTGGACAGGGACAGGCACGTCACCAACACTTCTAAAGTCAGCAGCGGCATTCCTCACCTGACACAGCACAGCATCAAAGCAGCAAAGCATCAGCACCTTTCGGCATTAGACATGAAATGAGTGCACTACCTCACATTAGAATAATCACCCAGCAATGTAAGCAGATCAAATGTCTCCCTCATAAACACACATATGTAAGCTAAGTGGGCAACCCCCCTTCCTACACCAGGCCTCCTCAGAGCAGAAAGGACGGGTACTCAGAGAGGGCGAGCGAGCACTGAGCGACTCCTGACCTGCAGGATAAGGACGAAGTAGTCTACGGGTTTGTTGCGCTGGTAGAGGTAGCACTCAGGGCTTTTCTTGTTCTTCTCATCATACTTCAGCTCCTGGATGACATTGGGGTGCTTTAGCAGCCTTAGGAGGATCTTCTCTGACATCTGGGATGGGCTAAACGCTTCTACTTCTATAGACATAAACACAACTTGACATTACACTTCAAAGAAGGGCAGTTGAGATGCTCAGATCGGAAGAACACTTGGAGACGATACAACACAGATGAACCAGACTTCCATTTGGTGATCCACTGGGGTCAGATTACCTGGTAGAAATTACAGCAGTGGCATACTCATGTCTGGCCCTTCTTAATCTTTCCTTTCCAACCTGCCATTGGCTTCTGTCTCGAATGAGTGCCCTATATCTCTGATTGATGGGAATGGGATTCAATCATCAGCTGACTCCCTCCTTGAGAGCCAGGACACCCTTAAACACAAGCCACAACAGCCTGACTGTTCCACCAACAGCCAAGGGAGGAACCACGGTCAGGAAGCATTGAGGGTGGGGCGGGGCAGGGTTAGTGCCAGTGCACAGACCTGGGGTCCACCTCCTGCTCTCCCACACCGCTCTCCTGAGGAATTCCAGGGCCCGCCAGGGAGAGAATTGGAATAAAAGCAAGGCCGTGCACACATCAGCATGCACTCCGACTGGCCAACAGAGAAGGGAATGGTGGTCGGCACTGACAAAGACAGTTACTTCATTTAAAACAACAGAAAACTCAAAGCGGCTGACTCCAGGGTGCAATCATAAATGTGGACTTTGTGGTCTCTCAGAGGCAGAGTAGGGTAACACAGAGTTTTAAGCGTGGTTCTTCCACAATGAACAACAACAGTACCAGAATAGGAAGAGAATAATAGCAAAATATTGTTTAACTTATTTTTTGAATTAGATGCTATAAACAAAAGCTACAAATTCTGGATTCACGCTTGTGACTTTTTATAGTTAAGACAGTACATTGCAGGGAATTTGGAAAATATAGAAAAATAAAGAAAATAAAAGTCCTCTGTAAGTTGACTGCTTAGATAGCCATTCCGAGCAATTTGGTGAGTATTTCTTTCTAGTGCTTTGCCTAGGCACATGTGCCTGCGTACATATGTGTATGTGTACACACAGAGCCACAAGTGTGGTCATGGCAGACACATACTCCAATATCTAGGGGGTTTCTACTAAACAGGAAGTCATGGACACTTTCATGTCAAACGTGAACAGTGAGCACGTCCATGTATCTGACAGTAGGTGACATCCTGCCACGTGTTGCTGCTGACCTTTTAGGGCACTTGTGTAAACATTGCACGTGGTTGAAACTTACTGGCCCATCTTGGAAACAGATGTCTTCTGTAAGCCTCTGGGAGCTTCCAGATTTTTCTCACATTTCCTTGGCCAACAGAGCTCACCCTTCAACTTAGAGGGCCGTTTAGGGATGTGAGAGAACTAGTCTCTTACGTCTTTCAACCTTGACCACTTGGAAGCAGTCAGTGCTGGCTGGATGGTGGCTTTAACCATGTGAACACTTGCCTCTGGATGGGGCCCAATTAACAATCTGACTTGAAGAAGCCACCAAGACATTCAGGCCAAGCTCGTAAAATCTTTCACTTCATCAAAACCGTAAAAGATAAGAATTTAATTCTGCATGTCTGTTTTCTTCTTTGAGCCTTAGCGCCTGCGTTACCACTGGTGTCCAGCTGTTCTTCCAAGGCAAGCTGAAGAGAGAATTACTCAACTGTCCAATCAAACAAGGTGGCGCCTGGTTTGCACTGTCAGCCTACTCCGCCAGCTGGCTCACGCGTGGGGCTGAGCTGGCAGATCACCTGGCCTACCGTACACATGCAGTGTGGCACTAACATTCATCCTTACCTTTCAGACCAATTTTAAGTTACTGGTCCACCCCTGGCAAATGTCTCAGAGGGTTCATGCCGACACTGAACACAGGAGAGGAGAGAATTTAAAGAGAACAAAACAAAACAGAACAAAAACAAAAACAAAAAAACAAAACACAAAGTGGCATTACTTGTCACCCCATTTCCCAGCCCCCACCCCCAGCCCCCCAGTCAGCTTGGTGAGGAAGGCTCCAGGGCCTGCAGATCTCACACTGTGATAAGCGCACTTGCCTGTTGCTAGGAAACGGTGCATGGCCAGGAGAAGCTGCGGTGATATTTTAACCTTCATCTCGCTGTCCGTCTGCTTAAAGGCAGAGAAATCTTGCTTTCTTTCACGGTGGGCCACTTTCTTTTTCGTTCTGTTGTCAGCTGAGAGGGGAATGAGGAAAGGAAAAAACAAATCTGGGCTCTTTATCGGTGAAAGACACAAAACACACTGTTTTGATCTCTCCAGGGACCAGCGGACTGGGCAGAGAGCACAGCCACTCCTGGGTCCGCAATAAGTCACAGCAGGAGACTGGACTGCCTTAGAGAACACCCACAAGACACGACTAAGCAGACAGGACGGACCCCACAAGCACACACAGAATCACATAGCAGCAGACTGGCCTCAAGTGCTACCAAAACCACTGCAGGGGAGAAACTACCACGGGCTACACCTGAGGGACGCTGTCTGGGCCTCCCTCATACAGGGCCTCTCAGTCTCCTCAGCCTGTGAAAGACAATAAACACAGAGGAGATTTCCCAAGAACAAGTCTCCTTCCAGGAATGCCCTGCTTCATTCCTGCCCCAGACTATAGATGGTCAAGGTCAGGCAACCATGGGGGTGATCCGGGGTGATCCGGGAGGAACGAACCAGCCTCCTCAGAAAAAGGCCAGGAAATACTCAGGCTCCGGCTTCTGTTGCCGACTCCACTATGCTTTTCTGCAAAAGCAGCTGTGGGTAAATGAGCCCACACAGCCAAACTGTACAGAAACTTCACTCTTGTTTAATTTCTACATGTCACAAAGTAATTATTCTTCTGTTGTGTGTTTTTTCCTCAGTCATTAAACACCATGAAAAGCCATTCTTGCCTTGTTAGGACATAAGAAGCCAGGTGGCAGACATTAATGGGCTGTGGTTTTTCAGGCCCTGATCTAGAAGGGATCTCCTACAAAGCTGTTTTTCTTTGGTTTTGTTCTTTTTTAAAGAATAAAGTGCTGATAAAGAAAAACCTGATGTAACAAGACCCCAGCTGTGTTTAACGGCACTTATCTGTAATTTCAGCACTCAGAAGGCTAAGGAAGGAGAATTATATGGTCAAAGCTAGCCTAGGGCTATAGCATGAAACTCCATCTCAAACGCCACTAACACCACTAAAAAGAAGAAGAGGAGGAGGAGAAGGAGGAGGAGGAGGAGGAGGAGGAGGAAGAAGAAGAAGGAAGGAAGAAAGGAAGGAAGAAAGAAAGAAAAGAGAAGAAACAAAAATAAATGAAGGACAGGGCCCCAACTGCTGTCTCTGTCCCCAAGGTTCTGAATTACGGCCTCTTGTCCAGGGTAAAGGTCAATGGCTAAGCCTTCTGTGAGGCTTCTACACTTCTACCTCAAGATATTTTGAAAATCGGAAAGTGTAAATCAATATGAAGCTTAAAAATGATCTCTAATGGCAGCTAGGTGTTATCAGGACTGACCTCTCACCTAGACTGAGATAACACTAAAGGCACAAGCTCAGCGTTTCATACCAACAGGTCATGTAACCCTTCTCCATGGGACGAGTCCCTCACTGGGGATTTACTAACATTTAGTAACATTCCATAAAAAAGTATCTAGGATTTCATAACCATTTATATTGTCTTCCCAGTGGTAAGTGCTACCCCAGGGAAAACAGAATATACAGATATACACTGGCTCTGAATGAAGAGGGGCCGGTGACGCGGCTCAGTGGGTAAAGTCCCAAAGTTTAGCAAACTGAGCTGGAGCTCGGAACCCTCGTAAGGCAGGGATAGGAAAGCCACTCCACACCTGCGCTCTGCAAACTTGATACATGCACTGCTGTACTTGTGGGCTCACTTATATTGTACAGGATCGTAAAGGATGAAAAGAACATGGACACACAGCAATCTCTACTAGGAAGCCTCTGACTGTCTTCCAATGTAAAAGCATAGACAAGAATGCTATGCAGATGTGAAGGGGACAGGACACAATTTTCAGAGACAATTTCTTAGCAATTTAAAAGTCTTCCTTTCATTAGGTGCTACAAAACCTTGGTGATTTGAAAGTGTGCAATGTTCCCTTGTAAAAAGACTAGACAAAATCATTATACAGCAATAAAAAAAATAATGACATCTTGAAAATTGCTGGCAAATGGATGGATCTAGAAAACATTATATTGAGTGAGGTAACCCACACCCAGAAGGACAAATTTCACATGTACTCACTCATAAGTGGCTTTTAGACATAAAGCAAAGAAAAACCAGCCTACAATTCACAATCCCAGAGAACCTAGACAACAATGAGGATCCTAAGAGAGACAAACATGGATCTAATCTACATGGGAAGTAGAAAAAGACAAGATCTGAGTAAATTGGGAGCATGGGGATCCGGGAGAGGGTAGAAGGGGAGAGGGGAGGAAGAGAGGGAAGTGGAGAAAAATGTATAGCTCAATAAAAACAATAAAAGAAATTCACTCTCTTTTTGAGCAAGGCAAGTTTTTCCTGGATGCTGCAGGGCACCAGGATAGCCCAAGTCCTATGGTGCAGGCTCTGTTTCAAAGCTGTGAGGATACACAGGGTCCAGGTACTCCATGCCTACCCAGCTCTCAGGAGCTTTGGGCCCTCCTTGGCATTATTAACTTTTCAAAGAGCCCCATATGGGGTTGGAGAGATGCCTCAGTGATTAAGAGCACTGGCTGCTCTTCCAGAGGACCCAGGTTCAATTCCCAGCACCCACATGGCAGTTCACAACCATCTGTAGCTCCAGTCCCAGAGGGTCTGATGTCCTCTTCTGGCATTCTTGGATACTGCGTGCCTGTGATACATGTGTGCAGGTGAAATGCCCATATACAAAAGAAACAAATTTTAAAAAGGAAAAGCCTCATATGATAAAAGTGGGGCTGAGGGTGGAGCCTGAAGTTCTCTGGTGCAGGGAGCGCATTGTACACACCAATGAAACAAGCTGCAGGTCCAATACTCGGGGCAAATTCACACCCGGGTCTGCCCCTGCCTGACCTAATACTCAGCATTCCCACCTGCTCTTCAAAAGAAGGCCATGAAGCAGCCAACAAGAAAACTATATTCTCCATGTGTATTGGGGGGGTACCTGTGCATGCATCTGTGGAGGGCAGAGGTCAACACTTGAACGCTGCCTGTCTTATTTATTATCTTGGAAAAGGAGTATCTTACCTTACTGACCCTACAGCTCACCCACTGGCTGGAGGAGTCACCTCCCCCATAATACTATTTTCAAGTCTCTACCTCCCAGCACTGAATCATTGGTGCACAACCACCCCCAGCTTTTATGTGCGTGCTCACGTTTGCACGGCCCTCATCCCACCACCGGCACCATCTCCACACTGTATTCTCACTGCACACATTGCTGCCTGCCACTCCTGTGTCACACCCAGCGTTACTGTCCCAGTCAGCTATCCTCGCTCAGCTTTCCTGCTCCCAACCCATAAATGCTGGAACAAGGAAATATAATCAGCTGCCACCTATCAATTTAACTAAACAAATTCTCTTGTTAAATATATGAATCACAAACTTAAGGAGAAACAAAGTTAGTTGAAAGCACTTTGCCTAGCTGTGTAACATAAACCAGCATAGAAGGATATACAGCAAGTGTCTGAAAGCCGAGAGCAGTTTCTGTCTCGGGTATGGACTCACGGCCAGGAGAAGTTGCCTCCGGAAGAGAAACCCCACCCAATGCCACTGAATCTGCCTCTTTTTCCACTTTGGTAAAAGCGCTAGGCGATGCTAAGAGGCAGCACGAAGTGGCATGCATGCCGTATAATTAAAACAGAGGGCCCAACACTGGGGAGTGTGGAGAGTGTGTAAACAGCAGCGGGCAGCAGCAAAGGTCTGAGAACACAAACACACACACACACACACACACACACACACACACACACAGAGTTACTTACTGTACAGGTCTGTCTCATCCAAGATTTCAGATTTGATAATTTCTTCAATCACGTCTTCCAAGGTGACAATTCCCAGAACTTCATAAAACGGGTCCCCTTCACCCTCATTGTTCACCCGCTGCACAATGGCCAGGTGAGATTTACCTTTAAAGACAGAAGACAAAGTTGCAGAGGTCACTTTCCAGTTCCTTAGCAGGCTCCTTTTAGACACCTTAAAAATGGCCACAAACATTTCTTCTCTTTCTGTGCGGGGAGCAAGCTTGGGCCTTGTTTGCTCCACCGTTCTGCCAGGTCAAACCGGTTGTCTTCCTCATTGCTCCCCACATTATTTTTGACACAGAGTTTCTAGCTGATTTTCCAGGTTGGCTGACCAGCGACCTGGACCCTGGACCCTTCCTCCTGCCTCCACCTTCCCAGTGCTGGGGTTAGAAAGCACACATTGCTGTACCTGGCATTCTCTTTCATTTGCGTGTGTATGTATGTATGATATGTGTATGTGTGCCTGCTTGCATGTGTGTGGGCTCATGTGTGTGTGTAGACCTGAAGCTGACATCAGGTAGCCTCTCCCATCGCTCTTCACTTTACTGTGGGCAAGGTCTCCCACTAAGGCCTGACCTCACAGAATCTGGCTCATCTAGACAGCCAGCTTACCCCAGGGTTCCCGTCTCTGCCTCTGGAGGTCACCATGCCTGCCCAACTTTTAGATAAGCTCTGAGGATCTGAACTCCAGTCTTCATGATGATGTGGCAAACACTTCATCTGCTTGGCCATCTCCCTCGTGCTTTTTATATGGGTGCTGTGGGTTCAGACTCAGACCCCAGTGTTTGTGTGGAGCTATCTTCTACAGCCCCTGGAAGCATTTTTAAAATTAGATAATGATAAAAGTCTATGTTTCAGCATTTTTAACATGTGTCAGTCTGACAACCAAATGGACGAGGCTTCCTGAGCCATTAATGCAGGGATTAATTGTCCACAGGCTGCCCTGTACCTAGCTCTTTGCTTCCTAATGGACGAGGCATTAGACACCATCAGCTCTTCCTCTGTGACACATTAACAGTTCTCTCAAAAGGAGTGAGAACGCCATAGATCTTCAGGGAGGTCCAAGATAAGACCCTTGAGGCAGTGCTGTGTCCCCCAAGTTCTAAAATGTGAATGGCCTTCTCCACGGTGCTGATTCTGGAGCACAGTGCAGAGACCCCACTCGTCTCAGAATGCAGCCACAGAAACAACCATCACTACCCATTGGCACACACCCACAGTAGGAGGGAGACCCCCGTCTCTAAGAACATCCTCACCACAGCAGTACAAAGTAGATCCTTACACCAAGTGGGACCTGAGACACACAGCGCAGTCTAATGTGACAACCACTGTCTTGAGAGAAAGGCAATTATGGGGCTTGCTGTGAGTTGCCTTCAACACACTTCACCTTTGTGGTACTGGGAAGAAACCCAGGACCTCAGACATGCCAGGCGAAGGCTTTGCCACTGAGCATGCGTCCACCCAGGCCATGCGGACAGAATGATGGCATCAGACTGCAGCTTAGACATGGTGTCTCGTAGACATTGCCAAGGGTATGAACAGAGTGAACTTACTTTGTCAAGAAAAGCCATGGGCAGAATTTGATGTTAATGATTTAAAAAATTGTAAATTCAGTAGAATATTATAATTCTAAGAAACTCACATCCATCATCATGACTTTGTTGTTGTTGATGTTTGTTTGTTTGTTTTTTCAAGACAGGGTTTCTCTGTGTTACAGCTCTGGCTGAATTGGAACTCACTTTGTAGACCAGGCTGGCCTCGAACTCACAGAGATCCACCTGCCTCTGCCTTCCGAGTGCTGGGATTAAAGTCATGCACCACCACTACAAGGCTCACCGTCATGACTTTGATAGCTTCTTAGTAAAGGCTTTTGTGTGCAATGAGTATGTGTATATATGTGTGCACAAGACATGAGTGTGGCTGAGGAGGTCAAGTGTGTCTTCTTCATTGATACTTTCCTATTGTTTGGGACAAGGGGTCTCACTGAGCCTGAAGCTCACCAACTGGCTAGACTGCTGGCCTGTCAGCCCTTAGAGCAGGGTTGGTATTACAGGCATGTATTGCCATGCCCTGCTTCCTAGGCAAGCGCTGGAGATCCAGGTCCAGGGCTTCATCAACTCCCAGCAAGCATTTTAGCCAGCAGGCCATTTCCCGAGTCATTCAGTAAATGCTTCTTTGATGAGCTGGATGGTCACAGTAATGAGTGCAACCTTTAAAATAGTGAGCAATCTTTTAAAAGATTTTTAAAAGACCTATAAAATTGGGTGAGCCAATTCTTTTTAGACTATCTTTTTATTTTATGTGTTGGATGCTTTGCCTGCATGTACATCTGTATATCATGTGTATGCCTGGTACCCATGAAGGTCAGAAAAGGATGTTGGGCCCCTGGGACTGGAGCTGTGAGTCACCAGTGTGGGAACTGAACCTCAGGTAGGTCCTCTAGAAGGGCAGCCAGTGTTCTTAAACTGCTGAGCCATTTCTCCAGCCCTGCTCATTTTTCTGACTATGGCCATAATGTGAGAATTATGCATGGATAAGAAAAATCCCGAGGATAAGATAAAACAATGGATCTTTTAAATTTTTAATTTTTTATTTTAAATTATGTGTATATGAGGGTGTTTCTATGTGGGTCCATGTATGTGAGTGCAGGTGCCTGTGGAAACCAGAAGGAGACATCAGAACCCCTAGAGTTACAGGCAGGTTGTGCAGCCAACAAGGGTGTCCTTTAGAAGAACATGATGTGCTTGTTACTATTCAACCATCATCTTTCCAGCCCCACAACAGACTTTAAACAGAAGCATTAACAGTGAGCAAGGACTGAGGTAGGGTGGAATGCCACAAACAAAAAGCAACCTAAGGGCCATTGAGGTAGCTCAGCAGCTACAAATGCTTGCCATGCAAGACCCCGTGGTAGAGAGAACTGGCTCCCAAAAGTTGTTTCTCTGACCTCTACACATGCACGCACACACCTGCGCTTTCTCCCTGCACACACATGCAAATACATACAAAATTTAAACAAACCAAAACCAAAAATGGAAACAACTTTGGACTTACAGAAAAGTCACAAATCCCCTACAGAGAATCCCTAGACTCCTCCCGTGCTCCCCATTGCCACGCTTCTACTGTCACGACACAGTCACCAAACTCAGACACTGCCATTGACTGTCTCAAAGCCAGACTCTTTGTTTGGACTTCACTGATTTTTCTAAAAAAAATATTCTTTTTCCTGCTTCATTGTCCAGCACCCCACTGTCCAACTGCCATGGCTCCCCAGTCTCCTACGGCCTACAGTACCCACAGCTGCTGCTTAGTCTCTGTCTCATGACTTCTGAGACTCGCTGCTCAGATCCCCTCCAGGCACCAGCCCTATCCCACCTCCCAGAGGAGAGGCACAAGTCGGCTCTGTGTGGACTGGCTGCAGAGGGGATATTCCTCATCTAATACAGTCCTCAAAATTCTGCAAAGATTCCAAGAGAAAGACTGTGAATGGCAGAGTATCCAAAGCCCATTGGCAGGACTTCAGGTCTACAGCGTGGACAACCTGGGAGAAACTTCTACTGGGCAGGGGGTCATGTGCGTGCCCTTTAATCCCAGCACTCAGGGGAATCTCTGTGAGTTTAAAGCCAGCCTGGTCTAACAAAGCAAGCAAAGAAAAGAAATAAAACACTTGCTGGGCTAGGAAGTGGCTCAATCAATGAAGGACCCACCCCATCAGCATGGGATCAGAACGTGGATCCAGAACCCATGTTAAAAGCCAAGCACAGTGGCACATGTCCTGCAGTGCCTGTTTGGGACAGAGAGACAGGAAGGCCCTGACACTCACTGGCTTCCTGGTCTGGGGTGAACTGATGAGCTTCAGACCATGAGGCTGTTTCAAAAAACAAAATGTAACTGACTGAAGAAAGAGACCCAAAGTCTACCTCTGGCCTCCACACAGACAGTACATACACTAACAAGTATATATAACACACACAAACCCCACACTCAGCAAAGAGGGAGTTGGGTGTAACGTTGAGTGTTTCCTAAATACTTTCTGTGTGAGGCAGACTTTGCTCATATACTCCAGCAGACACAGCACTGCCGAGTGAAGGCAGGAGAATGAGTCCAGAGCCTCACACCAGCTGGACTCGAAACACAGACACAAGAACATCTAAATCACTCCTAGTTTTCTGTCTTGGGAAACAGCTATATTCAATAAAAATGCTATTTATGTTAACACACAATAATGGATTTATTATTGGCCTTTAAAATGGCTTGACAGGTTTTAAGTTTCATGGTTTTAAATTCACATACAATAAATATCAAAAGTTATAATCTATATAACAGAAGTTTAGTGGTTTTTTTCCTTTTTTTGAGATAGGGTTTCTTGGTATAGCTTTGGGGTATGTCCTGGAACTAGCTCCTGTAGACCAGGCTGGCCTCGAATTCACAGAGATCCACCTGCCTCTACTTCCAGTGCTGGGATTAAAGGTGTGTGCCACCACCACCTGGCTAATGTTTTTTTTTTTAATTAGTTATTTGTGTGTGTGTGTATGTGTGTGTGTATGTGTGTATGTATGTGTGTGCTGCGTGCAAGTCAAAAGACAGCCTTTGTGGGTCTGGAGTCAGGGCTCCTCTGCCTTCTGCTGGGTTCCAGGAGCTGACCTTAGGAAGGCAGGCTTTCTAGCAGGTGCCTTTATCTGCTGAGTCACCTCTCTGGCCCTTTATGAATCAAAAGGATCTGTAAAACTCAACAAATTAAAAGGACCACGTGACAGTGCCTGGTGTTGCTACTCTAAAGGACGGGTGAGGGAAGAACGCAGGCTCCCAAGTTCAACAGTCTTGGATTTGAACTCCAGCACTGCCTGCTCCCCACCCCCACATCAGGAGTTGATAACACACGAGTATTTCTGAGCTCCAGTCTCCTTATCTCTCAGACCAGGCTGTGGTAACCGCTCCTGCGCAGGGCTGGTAGGAAGGCTGATACCCAGCAGAGTGGTGCCCACAGTCCACTGGGGGTAACTCACTGTGACGGTAACTCGTCTGCCCAGTCAAAGAAGAGAATCCAAGTCAAACACAGAGTGATTAAGAGATGGGTTTCAACTTCAGAATAGTCTCTTAAAACACAAAAAAGACATTTCTCAAACAAAATATTGGTTTTCTCAAAGCATCTAAAATAAAATGATAAAGGAGGTGGATATAAACATGACATGAAACTTCACAATCAGTTAACATTTGCATAACTTTTAGAAAATGACAGGGCAATCCAAGGAGAGCTTAACTTAACATAAGGCTAGGCACCTTCTGAACTAGGTACCCCTAAACTCAACCAGCCAGCCACAGTACTCAGAAATGGCCCTGGCTCTGCAGGTTGGCTGGCCCTGCTGCACCCACAAACCCATGCCTATACCCTGCTAATTGCCGCTAAGGTGACAATGTCTGCAAGTCTAGAAATTTGTGTTGTTCGACAATTAGGTAGTCTGACAGTTTCGTCCCTAGCAAGCTCACATTCAAAGAAAAGAGGATATTCTGAGCAAAGGAAACTTGGGGGAAACTTAGGAGCCACCGACACAAACCAAGCAGGAAGCCAAGTCTGCTCTGGCCTAGCCAGTAGGCCAGTAGGTTTCCCACATCTGCCTTCCCAAGGACCCAGCATAAGCAGTTAAAAATTCTTGGTGAATGCTGTCTGTCGAAAGTTAAATTCTTTTGCTATTCCCAGCTTGTGATCATTTAAAAGGAATTTTCCAAAGCAAGGTCTAATATTAGACTCAAAATGAAGTTTCCATTCCACCGAGGCGCTACGTTCACCAGAGCAACTACTGCATAATCAGATTGTCTCGGAGCGGCTCGTTTACATGCATATGGACATACTTGAAATACCAGCCCCAGAGCACACGGATCTGGGAAGGGCCTTACTCCACAAGAAGCCATTTTTGTGAATTAGGCTTCTTGGACTGAAAATAAAGTTTTCCTCTGAGCCCCTCACAACTACTCACGCCCTCACCTCTAACTTTGTAAGCTTTTGCCCTGCCCCACAGCCACACTCTCTTAGCTCTGGAACTCCTGCAGAGAAGACCTATTTCCTGAACCCACTTCCCGGTGTGCAGCTCAAAGGGGGCATTTGGGGTCCTCTGGGACCGTCATTCGAGGACCTGCCTCACCCACCCTTCACGTAGGAAGCTTTGAATCTTTAGGTTCACCTGGAGATAAAAGACAAAAGCAAATAACTCTCTAAGAAAGAAAACTGGAAGTGTCAACTTTTTCTTTGATCTGAGAAGGTCTCCTTCCACAGCTTGGACTAACTTCAAACACATGGCAATCCTCCTGCCTCAGCTGCAGGGTTGGAGGAATTAAGTGGAAATGGAAAGCAGAAAAGCAACATAAAGGTCTGCAAACGGGGTGTGCAGTGGTGTGGACCTATGATACCAGCACCTGGAAGAGGAGGCAAGAGGCACAGGGTCAGAGGTTATCCTTCCTAGCTACACGGCAAGTTCTTTACCAGCTTCAGACACATGAGCCCGTGTCTCAAAAAGTCAATAACCTAAACATGAGAGAAAAGATTAAAAATGGATAAATTCTAACTTATAAAGAACAGAAATACAGGGAAGGTGAGTAGGCTCAGTGGGGAAAAAAGTACTTGGCACCAAGCCTGACACATACTCAATGTCCCCTACACAATAAGCAAAGATTAAAATAATACAGAAGTCAACAAAATGTGCAGTTTTTGGTATCAGACAATGCTAAGACTTTAAATATGCACAGAGGTTTAAAAAAACCAAATGAATCATTTATAAAATAAAGCACAGGGCCAGGGATAAAGGCTCACATGGTAGAATGCTTGACTGGCACACAGGAAGCCCTGGCTTCAAGACTCCGGCACAACACAGAGCAGGATGGGGTGGTGCACACACTGCAGCCCCAACACTGAGGAGGTGCATAGCAGGATGAACACACGTTCATGATCACCTTCTGTTACATACAGAGCTTCAGGTTAGCCTGGGCTACACAAAACCCTATCTCAAAAAAAAAAAAATGCATGAATCGCTGGCGTGAGGCTTGGAAAGGGCCTTGGTCAGCGCAGCTACAACGTGTTTCAGTATTATGGGCTACTTTCAAACTGTTCTGTATTTAAATCCCTAACCCCCTGGCTTCCTAGTTGAGTCCTTAAATGGGACCACAAAGTGAGGTGAAAAATAAAAATCTAATTTCAGAGTGCTGGGCTTTCTGGCACAAACCATGCTGATTCAAATTGTGACATTATGAAGTCACCAGCTGGATGGTTCCCCAACTACATGTACTACAAGACAGAGCCGTGTACAGGTGGAACTTAAGAGCCGAGTCTTCCCGTGAAGTAGGCCAGGCAATTCATACAAGATAGACTAAGAGTCAGATTTCTCCTCCATGCCAAGTATCAAAATTTCTTATTTGTGTTTTGTCTCTGTGGCTGGTAAGCCAGCCCAGAATGCCATTGGGATCACCATGCCAACATGCTAGTGTTGAGTCTTTCTCTGTTCTGCCAGCCAGCTCCCAAATAATAAACAAGAATTATTATTATTTATGAAAGTTCGGCCTTAGTATAGGCTTGTCCCACTAGCTCTTATAACTTAAATAAAACCTGCTTTTATTAACCTATGTTTACTATGGTGGCTTTTTACCTTCCTTCCATTCTGCATGTTCTCTACTCCCTGTCTGGCTGGTATCTCTCCTGAACCTCGATAACTCCCTCCTACTTCCTCTCTCTCTGCCCAGAAGACCTGCCTATACCTCCTGCTAGCTACTGGCCATTCAGTTCTTTATTAACCCAACCACAGCACTGCATCTTCACAGTGTGCAAATACCCCACACAGTTGAGCCAAATATTCAGTGTCAGATACCATCTGTATTTTGATCATCAGTGGATTAGGCTGACAGGAGTGTCACCCACTGCCTGCTGAAAAGACAAATGCCTTTGCTCTCCTTCCTTGCTGGCAGTGACGTGAAATTCAGCAGTAGACAAAACAGTTGGGGAAGGGAGCCAAGGGGGTGGATGAAGTAGAAGCAAGTTAGGAACAAGCACACACAGCTGTACTAATAAAAAAAAATGACATCCAGTAGTCAAAAGCCCTAATGATCTGAGCACAAGGCAAGGGGAGCCTGTGGAGTCTTTAGACATGACTCAGGGCAGGAAGTAAATAAACAGGCAATCCTGTAAAGAGAAAGGAGCCGGAATTTCAGATTCGCCATTACTGCACAGTTCCAGGGGGCACTGTCAGCGTGGGACATCACCACTTCCTGGCGCACCAAGGACAGAGCGAATGAAACGCTTGGCAGGCCTCCTAACAAAGCTACAGTAGGAACTCGACAAACAGGAATCAATAAAGTTCCCAAGAGGCAGCTCTCTGGGACTAATGAAGAAAGAAATGAGTGTTCTCCAAGCCCAAGCTCTGGTCCCAAATAACTACTACTCTGAGATGGAAAACAGAACTTAACGGCTGGAGTTAAGATCTCCCCAAGGAAACTAGACCGTGTTAGTCAAGAAGTCAACACACTTTAAATATCCTGAGAAGTGGGTTTAATCTGACTTAGAACAAGTGAGCAAAGTGAGCAGGTGAGAGCTGCCTAGAACATCCCATATGGGTCGCAAAACACTCACTCTAAGTACCAAGACCTCAACAGCCACACCAACTCACTTATTCATTCAACAGATTGAACTCAACAAATGCCCAGGCTCACTCCACAGGAAACAGAACAAAGCTTTGGCTCTCAAGGAACGTTCTAGCAGGAAGGCAGACACTAAGAGAAACAGAGAGGCACAAGGGATTGGGCTTGATGTGTTATGAGGAGGGAAAAGGTGTGGGGGGGTCACATTTAATATGGCATGAGGAAGGCCTTCATGCCAAGCAAAATTGAGGGACACGAAGGAGCCAAACAAATAGACGTGCTCGGTAGTATGTGGGTAGAGAAACAGAGGCCCTGGCGGGAAGAGACAAGGCCAGTGTGGAACAGAACCAGCAGAGGAAGGAGTTAATGGGCTACACTGAGAAATCCTGTCTTGAACCACCCCTCCCCAAAAGGGGAAAAAGCCCACAAATCACCTGGAGATACTGTCTGAGCTGGTCTGTAACAGTTTCCAGGGAGGTTTCACTGAGGGAGGGAAGCCCATTCCACTGGCTAGGGTTTTATGCTGTATGTAGAGTATGTGTGTGTATGTGTACACATGCGTGTGTGTATGTGCGCGCAAGCATGTATGTATGTGTTTGTGTGTGTGTGCGTGTGTGTGTGTGTGTGTGTGTGTGTGTGTGTGTGTGTGTGTGTGTGTGCAAGTGTATGAGCAGGCTGAGCACCAGCATTCATTGCTCTCTGCATCTGGAATGTAAACACAGTGTGACCCGCCACCTCACACTCCACTGCCATGTCTTCCCTGCTAGGAGGCACCCTCAAACCACGAACCAGAACCAACCCTTCTTAAGCTGTACTTTGTCGGGTATCTGCTCCCAGCAGTGAGAAAAGCTAGCACACCACTGTAGCACGAGTTCTAGTTGTTCTTAATCAAAACCTGGAGTCAGATATTACATGCGAAAGCTGAGAGGTCAGAGAAGCAGCGCAATCCACCACTAGAGAGACTGTTTACCTCTACTGAATCCTCAGACCAAGAGGGCGACACTGTCCTCAGACTGCTTCAGACTGCAATGACCCTTTTATTCCTCTCTCTGCCCAGCCATGCTGCTCCTGTCTCCACCTCCCTTGTGCTGGGATTAAAGGCATGGATCTCAAGTACTGGAATCACCTTTGTGTGAGGTCTGTTCCTCTTATGGACTGGATCAATTTCATGTAGCCCATGGTGGCCTTGAACTCACAGAGATGCATGTGTCTGCCTCTGTCTTGCGAGTGCTGGGATTAAATGTGTGAGCCACAATTACCTGGCCTCTGGTGGCTTAGCTCTGCACTTAGTCATCCCGGCTACTGTGTGGACAGTCCTGAGTAGCTGGGGAGAAAAAGCATAGGGGCAGGGTGGGAACAGCGAGGCCAGAGAGGAGGTTGCTTCATATTCCAAGTGAGACAGAGATGGGGGCGTGGACGGGACAGTGGTAACGGTGGTGCAGGCTTAAGTGTTCACTCTTCTCGACTGCTCACAGAGCAGCCAGAGACTTGACTGCATCAGTACCTACCTCACTTCCTAATGCTGAGACCCTTAAATACAGTTCCTCATGCTGTGGTGACCCCAACCATGAAATTATTTTCATTGCTATCTCATAACTGTAATTTTGCTACTGTTATGAATCATAATGTAACTATCTGTGTTTTCCAGTGATCTTAGGTGAACCCTGTGAAAAGAACCCACAAAGGGGTTGTGACCCACAGGTTGAGAACCACTCATCTTGTCTGCGGTACATTCTCTGCACAGAACAGGAAAACCAAGGCCAGAAAGCTCACTGCCTTAATGCAAGCTTGCCCTACCACGCGACACCTGGACTCTGGGATGCCTTGGCTCTCGAGCAATGTCGCTCTTGACAGAAGAAAGAAATGGGCCCTTTTCTTACCTGTTTCCCCTCAGCCAACAGCTGTAGAAACCCAGAGAAAACCCTCCGTCACAAGTCATACAACTCATACGAGAAGCAACTTTTCCATGGATTTTTCTAGCAAATGCACAGATGTAAGCTTACACGTGCCTTATAGATCTACTGTCTGCTGTGGTGATTGATCTGCTATCACAGTAAGAGCTACAGGGGCTCAGCTTATCAAAGGAGAAGTAACGTGATTGAATTTCATTTAGGGAGTTAGCACCTAGCTATTTCTGTACTCCTCAATGCTGAAGTAAAAATAAAATGGCAAACTTCATGGTTTTTTCCTTAAGTGCTTATTTTACCTTACTGTCCCCACTAGAACGAAGTACATTTTTTCCAACTGAATTTTCCCACCATAAAGTAACCAGAAAAATGTGACCCAGATCTTAAAATAGTGCTCCATAAACAATGTGTGCGTGTATATATAGAAGCACTTGCTGGATATAGAAGTCACTGGGTCTAAATGGTGATAGCTGCCGCTATTCTAGGATACAAGAGTCCTGACCTTTACCAAAAGCATTACTATTTCCAAAAATCCCAAGGCTGATGAGTAAGTGGCCATCCGAATCTCCTCATGGAGCCACGCCTCCACACAAGCTCCAGTGACCTGCCCCAGAGAGGCCTGAGCCTGAGGACATAGGTTTATGTGACACACATATGACTTCTCGATAAGACCACACGAGTTGTTAGAAATCTGAATTATCTGCTAATGCAGATAGGTGTGGGCTGATAGGGGAGAGCAGCGCGTTTCTCAAGGGGCTGGCTTCTTCCTACTGGAGCAACTCTGAGGGCAGGGCAGGGCAGTGGCTACTGACTGGGTAAGCATGCCCTATGGGACATACATTCATATGTATGCATCTATGGTCATGGTTAGAAGCAGGGGCTAGGCCCCATCAGCAGTGCACATTCTCTGAATTCTTAGCACCTTCTGAGAAAACAGACATAAATAATCAAGGAGAAACAGAGTAGAGAAGTCTTTTCCCTCAATGGCTGAGCAGTCTTAGGTGCAGCACACCGCACACCATGGGCAACTTTGAGTGCCCTGGCATCCTAGCCAGTACCTGCCCCCACACACAAATACACATACACACACCGCGGCCTCTCAAATGGTCTCAAAGTTCCATCCACTTTTCCTAAGCACCATTTCCTAACCTTGGAGCAGAGCATGGGCCCCTCCATCCCTGTTCTTCAGCCTAGCATCTTATGGACCTAAAATTCCTGGGGAAATGGAGAATGTCATTCCATCTCAAGTATCTTTTTTGTGTATATGTGTGGTGCCGGAGACTGACCCAGCTTTACTCATGCTGAGAGCATTCTGCCATGAAACTCCACCCCCAGGTCTGAAGATGTCTTGTAAGACAACGTTTGAAAGAGTTGGTTATAGATTTCTAAAAATGCTTTCCAGATACGCTGTTGCGGTTCGCTTCTCAATGAAGAGTTCTACAACATAAGACCATTAGCATTGTGTGCTGAGAAAAGCTAATACCGGGCTAGCATGTCTACAGTTCTATCAGCAGAGATCCGGGGAGGAGCTGCTCCCACAAGGATGTCAGTGTTTCCATTGCACATTCTTGAAGTACGCCAGAATTCACATTCTGCATGGTACACACACCAGCATGCAAATACTTAGTAACTCTAAGTAACTCTACAAACTACAAAGTTACTGAAATCTCTTGAACATTTTTGCGGGGGGGGGGGGGAGTGGGGGGGGGTGGGGGGGTGGGGGGGGTGGTAGTCATTTCGAGACAGAATCACAACTAGCTCTCCCAACCGCCAAACTTACTATGTTGCCAAGGATGACCTCCCTGTCTGTACCTCCCAAGCCCTGGGATTACAGGTGTGTGTCTCCATGCTACTGCCATGTGTCTCAAGGTTCTTTTGTCCTACTTGAACAAGTGAAATGAGCATATCCAGGTGGGCAAAGCTGCAAGAAAACTTCACTGAGAGTTGAAGTGATGTGCAGATCAGAAACAAGCATGCTGTCAAAGACAGCAGCTCACATGAGTGCTCACTCAAGGGGCCTGAGTATAGCCTGGGGCTTCCTTTTATATATATATTCCTTATATTCTGACTGACATGATGGGGAAACTCTATCAACCAATCACATCTAGTTAGGGTGTGGCCACCTGGAGCCCAGGTAGAAAAACCAGGGGATGCAGGTGTGTGCTCTCTCTTCGCGGTGCCCACCGGACCTATAGGATTTCGGAACTCTCATTCTTATAGTGTAAGTTTCCCCTCTTTAACCATTAAAGTATCCCTGTTACTCTTGAGCTAGCCTGGTTACTTATCATAACGACCTAATTCGTGACATTGACAGACTCAGTTTACAAGGTTAGCTATAGGCAGATGTCTAGTCCCTTAAGAAAACATGAGTTTTTAGAGACAAGGTCTCATGTAGTATAGGTTAGCCCTGAATTTGCTATATAACTGTCTTAGTCGGGGTTTCTATTGCTGTGAAGAGATACCAAGATCACGGTGACTCTTATAAAGGAAAACATTTAATTGAGGTGTCAGCTAACAGTTTCAGAGATTCAGTCCATTATCATCATGGCAGGGTCCATGACAGCTGGGAGTCTGGTGACCTGCAGGCAGACATGGTGCTGGAGAATTCTACATCTTGTTCCAAAGGCAACAGAAAATGAGCTGTCCACTGGGCATGGCCTAAGCATATATGAGACCTCAACGCCTGCCTCCACAGTGACACACTTCCTCTAACAAGACCACACCTACTCCAAAAAGGCCATACCTCCTAAGAGAGCCACTCTCTTTAGAGGCCATTTTCTTTCAGACCACCACGGTAACTGAGGATGACCTTAAACCCTTGGTCTTCCCACCGCCATCTCATAAGTGCTAGGATTTCTTGCTACCACACCCAGCAGGAAAAGTATGAATGCTTTTAAAAGAAAAGCTAGAAAATGAGAGCCCATATTATGAAAATTTTTCTGTTTTTGAAGACAGAGTCTCATTTACCCAGACTGACCTTGACTTCTCCATGCAGCCACGAATAACCTTGACCTCCTGATTCCCACTCAGGGATTACAGGCACATGCCAGTACACCCGGTTTTACTCATGCTGGGGATTAAACCCTGGGACTCATGTACACTAGACATGCATTCTGTCAACTGTGCTACATCCCCAGACTCTGCAACAATTAAATGTTAATTTTCAGGTAGCTACATATTCACAGCAGTTACAAGGAGCAGATCCCATATATTTTTGTTCAACCCTTTCTCTCTAGCTATAACATCTCGCAACACTGGAAGGACGTAATAAGCAGGATGCCAGCAGTGTCCCCTGCAGAACATGCTGGTCACAGGAATCCCTCCCAGTGCATTTTGGTTTTTGCCTATTCTGTTCTGAAACAGTCTCACAGTGTGACCCAGGTTGGCCAATCCTTGTCCTCTGGTCCCCCCAGAGCTATTACTACAGGTGTACACTACCATGTCTGCCTCCAAGAGAACTGTACTATTTTCTCTGATGAAATAAGCACTTAGTCTCTACTGGCAGGGACTTTTAACAAACTTTCAAGAAAAAAAAAGTTTATCAACAGGACATCTTTCAATCAAAAGAATTTGTGCTATATGAACCCTAATTTTGAGCTGGGGTTTCATTATGTTTCCCACACTGGTCCCCTCAGGCTCCTGAGTATCTGGAATTACAGAGGTACCTGTCTACACGCACCTTGTGCAACCCTGCTTCCCTAGCTGAAGCACACACAAGTGGCGTAGGACCATGCTTAGACAGAGGCTGTCGTGTCCTGAGCCTTGGCCTTCCCCACAGTGTCTGCGGAGGCACTTTGTGGCAGTATTGATTTTCCAGACAGCTTCTCCATGGCTTCTCCCAGTGAGACAAATCTAAGGCCCCCCAACAAACCATTCAAACACTAATCTAGGTGATGCAGCGAAGGGATTTGCAGGTGTAAATCACAGACCCGACTGTACTGATTTTAAGAGAGTACCTAGGCTGGCCTGCTTCAATCAGAGGAAGGTCTTAAAAGCCAAAAGGTGGCCTCTGAAAGAGAGAGACATTCTGGCCATGGAATACGGCTGCAGATGGTGACTGTGGGCTGCTGCCTGCAGACGACCTTCTCTTCCTGATGGCTAATTCTGCTCATTTTTGGACTTTTAGATGGCCCCGTGAGACATAAACCAGTTCCTAAGTGCACACACATCTCTTCTTGGTGTTCTTTTATTTTTTGTGTCTTTCACATCATGCACCTCCATCCCATTAATTTGCCTATTCCTTTGTATCCACCCTCTGCCCTTGCAACCTCCCCCCTCAAAACAAAGAGTGAGTGGGGGGGGGGGGGGGATCAATCTTATCCTGAAAGCTATAGTGTAACATAGTGAGTCACAGTAAAACCTTTTGTCCATATATTTTTACTTGCAAGTGTTCATTGCAAAGAGTTACTGGTCTGGTTTGAGGCCTCTAATTTCTGCTACGCTATTGATGCTGGGTCCTCACTGGGATTCCTTGATTATATTGCCATTGCCCTGTGCTGTAGAAATCCTGCAGTTTTGGGTCTGCAGGACCAGTCCCTTCATGGGCTTCAGCAGATCACAAATGGGGTGGATGTTGGGGTGTGACCTGGGTTGGTCAGCCTGCCAGCTTTCCCTTGTCCTTATAACCAGGGTGAGTTCTACTGCATTGTCCTGGTGAGTTCACCCCTTGTAGCAATGGGCAAGTGAAGGGGCTAGGGCTCCTGCTTTCCACACTACACCACAGGTCCAGCCAGCTCTACCGTGTTGCCCCAGGGTGGCAGCTGATGGGGGCAGGGGCAGCTCTCCCTCTCTTATGACCTCAGGGCCAGTTCTCCCACCTGTCTCAGGTATTGATGGGAGGGTGTGTGTATGTGGGGGGGGGGGGTACTTCTCCCAGGCCCATGCTGTCTTATAACAGGTAACTAATGGGGGCAGCTCTCCCATGCTCACAACTTTGGGACCGACTCACCCACACCTCTGCCAATGGGGTTGGTTCTACTGTGTTGCCCACGCAAGGTTGGTTGCCCATGCATCTCTTGTTTTTTCTGTTTCTCTGGCTTAACCGTGACTGACAGATTTGGGATGTGCACCACAGAGAAGTAGCAAGCAGATGCCAAAACCAGACTCAGCCTAAGTGGTCATGTCCAAAGCCATGACAATGGACAACAGGCCACCTGTGCAGACGAGTTGAGTGTGTGGGACGCATGAGGGCCATGTGAGACAGGTCCTCTCAGTGAACCTCCCAGTGGGAGGCTGACAGAGCTATCGGGAAAACAAACAAACAAAACCATTCAAAACAAAAGGCTAACACAGTAATTAACACACTGCAGTAACTACTTGTGTCAATACTGTGTTCCAAAGACAAGCAGCCAAGCCACTCACTACTATCCAATGATTTTCAACCTTTAGCCTCCCTTTTAAGTCCAGTTCCAACCACATTCCCAAACCACCAGCAGCTCGGCCCGCCTTGCTTGTTCTTCAGTCTTGTGGCCAGGGCCTTTAGCTGGAAACCCAAAGTGAGGTAATTAATAGAAAATTCCAGTCCTTGTGACTCGCTTGATGGCCCATCCAAATGATTTGTGAGATGGTCTCACGAACCACTAGGACAGAGGCTGAAGAGGGTTTCCATTATTCCCCCTCTCTGAGTATTTAAAGACTTGGATTTTCCCATCTTCTCAGGAAATATGTTCTTATAAATAGAGAGGCATGCCGGGCATCTCCACTCCATCTTTTTTGGTGGTCTGCAGCACACACTGGAATGTTTTCCTAGCAAATGACCAGCAGTGGAAAATGAGGAGAAGACAAAGGATGGCTCTTGGGCTGGGATGATGGGAACCTTCTCCTCTGTCCCAAGAGACAGGTGGCTCTTCTACAGAACTGGGGGGCTCGTTTTAAAGCCAAGGAGTCTATTTCTGTCTTTCCTGTAGACTCCCAGCCCTGGTCGAGATGATGGATGAGGGGTTGGGTGCACTAGTAGGTGAGCGTCCGGCAGACTAGTGACAGTCCAGAGCAGCTGAGAGATGATTTTCAGGAAGATCAAGCTTCTGCTGGCTTCAGTTTTTACGACTCTTAAGACTGCCTTGAGTTTTAATTTGTGACCTACACATTTTTATAATAGCATTCCTCACCTTTTGGGTGATCTCTACAGTAAAAGTAGTACATGCACTTACATCTTCATGCATAAAAATGGATTCTGCAGCGATATTTCACAGTGGATCAAATGATCTAAGCATAGACACTGTGCTCACAAATACTGTTCCCCAGGGCTGGGTTGTGGCTAAGTGGTAGTGCTTACCTAGTATACATGAGGTACTAGGGTCAATTCCCTGGGCCATAAACAAAAGCCAAAAGAATACTTTATATCAAATCATACCACATGTGCCTAAGAGTGGAAACCTTAGGAAAGGAAGTTATTATTTCTTTTTAAATTGGTTCAAAAGGTAAGGCACTTGCCTGCACCTGCAAGACACTGGATTTGATCCCTGGCATAGGAAAAAAAGAAAAAAAAAACACCAACACCACCACCAAAGAACAACAACAACAAAACTTGCTCAAATGAGAAGCTAAGTATGAATTTTATTATAAGGAAACTTTATCAGGCTGGGGAAATGGCTCAGTGTGTAAGAGCGCTTGTCATCCAAGCACGGCGACCTGACTTTGGAGCCTCAGCACCCAAATCCAGGAGTGGTTGTGTTTGCCTATAACCCTAGCATGTTCCTCACTGGAGCCTTCCCTTTTGAAGAAGTCCTTCCAGGGGAATGAGGTTGACCACAAGGCTGAAACTGCTAGTGTATTAGTACATAGTTACTGTGCTGTTATTTACATTTGCATGATACAAAGGAAAATAGCTACCCACGGTTTTTAAAAAGGCACTGAATACTGGATCTGAAAGTTCAAATTCTTATCCAGTGTAGTCAGCTCTCCTGAAAACTGAAAAGTATGGAGCCTAAAGACACTTTAAGGTTTCCTCATTGTTGTGATTAAAATAAATCCTGGCATTTTACTCTTCTGCTTCCTGTCCCCAGAAACCTCAAACACTTCATTGTTACAGAAGAGAAAAAATGCAATCTGATGACTTCTAAAACCTAACCTGTTCTACTATAAACCTCCCGACCATTCCTTTCCACCAGTCCACTGCCTGCTTGCCCTCCAGCGCCTCTTAAAATGCATCTAAGATTATGGCTGGGATCTGCACTGTCCCCTAAAAGGCTGTGTGGAAGGCATGGCCCTGAGGCAGCAATACAAAGAGAGGTGCTCTGGGGAAGTGATGGGAACAGGAGCATGCTGATCTCATTGAGCAACCAACCCATAGTGAGTTTATCATTTTGAGAGACACTGGGAATCAATGGGAACAGGACATGGAGCCTGCTTAAAGAGTACATACATACACACAAACACAAAGATGCACACACAAAGATGGGGTCTCACATATGGCTCTTGCTGGCCTGAAATTCCCTTTGTAGACCAACCAGGCCCTGAACTTACAGAGATCTACCTGCCCTCTGCCTCCCAAGTGCTGGGACTAAAGGAGTAGAGAATTCCACACCCCAGGCTTTCAGATTTTAATTTATTCTCTCTCTCTCTCTCTATCTCTCTCTCTCTCTATCTCTCTCTGTGTGTGTGTGTGTGTGTGTGTGTGTGTGAGAGAGAGAGAGAGAGAGAGAGAGAGAGATGTGTATGCTACATGTATTCAAGTGTCCTCCAAGCCAGACAAGAGGGTCAGAGTCCTTGGATCTGGAGTAACTGGTGGTCTTGAGCCACCCAAGAGTCTTGGAAATCAAATTCAAATTCTCTGGATGAGCAGAAAGCACTCTCCACCACTGGCCTATGCCTCGGCCCCAAGAGCATGGACTCTTTAAGCAACATCTTGTCCTGAGCCCTGTCCTCTTGCTCTCTGTGTTTGTTGACAGTGAGATGAGACTCTGCTATGTTAGTCCAGGGGCAATGGGGAAAAGTAACCCCCGGCAGATTCTGAAACCTCGGGTCACAGAAAACATTTCTTGTTCCAAATGGATTTTCTCAGTTCTGCCATAGCAGGCGTCAGCTCTCTCCATCCCAGGCCGTTGTCCTCAGGCTGTCAGAGTTGAACGTAAGTGCCTTTGCCAGCTGAGCCATCTCCTCTGCCCATTCAATTTAAAAGGAAAATTATTTATGTGTGGTATGTGCATGTGAGTGTGAGTGCAGGTGAGCACATCCCACAGCATACATGTGAAGGTCAGAAAACAACAGAGTCTAGTCCTCGCCCCTCACCAAGGAAGCTTCTCTTTGCAACAGATGGAGACCATTACAGAAATCAGAACTGATGAAAGCACGGAGTTGTGGAGCCCAGTCCCAACTGACGCATCGTACCCAGGGCTAGAGGATCATGGTGGCCGAGAAGTGGATCAAGATTGTACGAGTCAAAGGAACAGGAGGCCTGCTGTGAGATGTCTCCTAGAAATATCAGAGGAGCTGTATCCATGAAGTCTCACCAATATGCTTGATTAAACATGATCTGAACTTGGATGCCACCAATAGACACACCACACTCACTGCACACACTGCACACACCACATTCACTGCACAAACCACACTGTACACACCACACTCGTAGCACACACTGCACACATAGCATATACCGTACACACCGCAGACACAGCACACACTGCACACACAACACACACTGCACACACCGCATACACTGCACACACCGCACACACCTTGCACTTGGGCATGGACTTGCTCCGCACTCATCAAACCCCACAAGTAGACATCAACTCAATTGACAGACAGCTCAGTGTGCCTCCCATTTCCTGCTTGGGATTTCTCTTGAAACTCTGTATTTATGCATTTGAGCCCAGAAATAGGGCAGAACCAGCATCCGTGGGAGGAACACGCCCCTCCGGTACTCAAGCAGCAGTTCTGAGAGCATCAGCAGCCGCCTGGCAATCTGCACACCTGTTGCCTGGAACCAAGGCAACGTTGTCTTTGGAGTCTTCCTCTGCCTGTCACTTTGCTTCCCAGCTCTCCAGGATCAAGTTTCACAGGAAGACTTCTGCATACGCCTTTCTGTCAGACTGATGCTCGAGCTGACTTCAAGCCAAGTTGAATTTTTTCTTCTTGGCTTAGCATATGTTATGCTCTTCTTCTCGAATGGTTCCAGTACCAGAGGCCTTGGACACACCCATGTTCCTTTATGTCACAGACCACGAGGGATGGCTCGATGGCAGGCCCACTCTTGGATGGCATTTCTATTCTGACATGACTAGCAAGACCTAGACATTTGGGGTGACTGCAGACAGGGACAGACCACATTTACCCTATACCAGGTACATCCCAGCTTAATCTGCCTTATAGCTGGATCCTCAGAATTCCTGGGATCCCTACAACAGCAGCACACACAAAAGGAGAGAGAAGGAAACTTGGGGGTGAGAATAGTTGTGATCAACTGTTAAAGTATCTAGGCTTTCGGGTTCTGTAAAGACAAAATTGCATAAACACATGACAGAGCACTTCCCCAGGCCCTAGAGTGGCTCAAGCCACTAAGTGTCACGTGAGCTCGGCTTATTGCCTAGGAAATACACTTCTGATTGTGTCCTAATTAGATAGCTGCAGTAAAGGCAGATACAGCACAGGCTGGAACCTGAGACCTATGCATCATGATCTGCAATCCAGTCTTCCAAACTTCAGTAAATATACTCCATCTACAAATCTGGTATAGTGACATGCGTTTATAGTTCTAGCACTGAGGAGATGAAGGCAGGAGGATCAGGAATTCAAGGTTATCCTCAGCTACATATTAAGCCAATCTGGGATACATGAACCCCACCTTCAAGCCATTTAGCCAGGCATGGTGACTTATGCTTATAATACCAGCACTTGGGGTGCCAGTCTAGGCTACCTAGGTAAAGCCCTACCTAAAAAATGAATAGATTAAAAAGTCTTTCTGCTCAGTCATCTTTAATTGCCCCACGAGGATTCCAAACCCAACATGTCCAAAACTGAATCTATCCTCTTGACCACATCCATTCCTCCACTTCTAGTCCGTCACTCTGCGTCATGTGTGAGTTTAATTCCGCCCTCCCCCATATCCTCCTTCGGATTTTATCCTGCCATAACTTACTACCCCACACACTATGCTGTGTTCTGAATTTAGGGTAACTGCCTCCAATGTACATCTGACTTCACAGCCCCCTTTTGGAAACCAGCCCGCTCTGGTCCCGAGTCTCCACACTCTCCTCTCCCATGCAGCCACAGCCCTTTTGAAAAAGCTTTCAAACCTCAGGTCATCCCCTCAAAGCCGTCTCTCTGCTGCCACAGTAACTGTCCTGAAAAGAAGGATGGTTGATTCCCTCAGCTATCCTACCACGGCTGCCCATTCCCTCAGGATCCAATGCTTCATGGGGCCCATGACACCTGTCGAGACAAGAGATTGCTCTGGCCGCATGTCTTAGAACCGTCTCTTCCCACCCCAAGGTACACTTCTTGCCACTCCTGAAACTAGAAACAGAATTCCCTTTGTGGCAAGCATGGCCCTCTTGGCTCCTTACACCTCAGTCTTCCTCAAAGACACAGTTCATAAACCTTGTCCTCCTGGATGGCTCCCTTACCTCACCCACACCACCAGTGGGCTATAGCAGCTTGCTTTCTACAGCATTCCTTACTCTGCATGGTCGCCTCTCTCCTCTGGGGGAACCTCTCAAGTCTCTGAGATTCTTAGAGACAGGGTTTGCTCTCACAGTTCAAGCCTCAGAGACCAGCAGAGCGCCTGGTGCATTGTCTCAGTGCATGGTGAATGACTAGCGCAAATCAATGTCAAGACATGGAAGGTGGCATCAGGCTTCAAAGAAAAGGCGACATTCACTTCTGTAAGACCTTGTCATAAGAACAGACGTTTTCTTCCTGGAGCACGATGAAGCCAGTGAGGGATTGTCAATTGACTGTAATTTTAGCCACTGTTTCCCAGAAGAGTGACCAATTGTTGCCTAATCTAAGGTTTTGTATATAAACAGGCATTCATTTCCTAATTTAATTGTACTGGTTTTATCATTTTTAACTCCTACTGGCACCAAATTCTAGACAAGTTACAATAGCATTTGTCCCCGGATGGAGGCGGTTTGGAAAACAAGTAGAAATCAAACTGTAGGCTCCTTCCTGTCGAGGTTGAGAATATCTTCAAAGAATTTCATTGTCTTCTTAAATACACAACATGAATTTAGCCTGGACTTCAAGACTCTACTATTCAAATAGAATGGGCTGTCAAGCAAAAAAAAAAAAAGTGCCTTTACTTTAGTAAATGAACGGACAAAAAAGGAACCAGTGAACGGTCAAAGAATTCAACATTCATTTGCTTTTATATAATCCTTGAAAAAGCCATCTGCCTCTCTCAAGACCACTACCTGGCACAAGCCTTAGCGAAGTAGGCCCAGGACGTCACCCTGGCTCCTGGGCTACCATCAGAAGATCAAGGATGTCATTCGTCACTGATCCCACACCAAAAAAGTCAGTTTTTAAGGGTTCAAATATGTGTGACAGGCCCCCAGAGAACACCATCTATGATGACAAGCTGGAACTCTAAAATTAGACAGGGCTGGGTGTGGATCCAAACTGAGCAACCGAGAGCAAGTCATTTACCCTCCCACGACCTCTCTCTTCAGTCATCTGTGGAATGGAGACAAATTCCCTTTTCCTCTGGAAACTGTGAGGCGTCGACACAGGACGAGCTCCGCAAACGATAATGACCAGATTGCTGATGCACTTTTTTAGGGTATGAAAGCCAAGAGTTACCTTTGATGTACACGACACCTTACCAGGATGTATAGACACAAAACACTGGGTTGGATGATTCAGCCACAAGCAGCTTCTTTAGAAACCCAACTGACGAGCTTCCACCCAAGGTCGCCATTCAGACCACCCAAGCATTCCTTCAGTCTGAGGAAAGTGTTTTGAGGTTGTCTCGGCTAGCAACTCCATGACTCCTTCACTGTTCCTCAGAACCACAACTCCGCACTAGGTGGACCTCACAGATAATGGAGGATGTCCTCCCCTACTTCTCGCCTCCAGAAGCAGTGGTTCCCGCTTACTGGATGAGGCTGTGGGGAGGGTAGCCATGAAGGACGCCTGTATGGCCATTGCCTTGGTCAAGTTTCCTCTGTGAAGAAACAGAAGACTCTGGTTCCAGGTGGCTAAATTCTGGAGCAGCCAGGGAAGGCAGTGCTATGTCTCCTGTGAATCACATCCGCGTGCTCTGAGGGTACAGGGCCCCATCTCAAGACTGCTGCACACCTGCTTGTGTCTCCGTCACAAAACTAGATATGGCTGCACAGTTGACTTTAAATACACAGGGCAGACAAGAAAGTTGGCACAGAGCAGAGAAAGATTCAAAGACCAAGAAATTCGAAGAGGAAAATATCTATGAGAGGATCAATAACACACACTGATTGCACCAACCGGACATTCGCAAAAACATTGCTTGAGGTGACTCTGGCCTCAGCTGCCTGTCACAGAGCCACTCTACAGAAATTTCTATTGGGCACACTCTGCCAAGCACTGCATGAGGAGTAAAGCACAGAGATAGAAATAAAACTCCTCTCACTAAGGAACTGCATGCTCTAGAGGAGAGCCGGAAGCTAGTACAGCCATGGTAGACGCCTAACTGCTTCTGTGTAGCAACCAGCGATTAGGGACATACTCCAACCTCCCTGACATCAGCCCAGCTGGGCATCATAGTCACCCACAGAGCACCTAGTCACCTCTCCCCTAGAGGAAGCAGACGGTTTCCTCAGCGCTGGTGATTCTTGTCATTTCCACCTTCTTATAACATCTGTACCTGATACTGCTCCCATGTAATGGTACAGACACATAAGAGAAGAAGTTGCACTGGGCGATGGTGGCGCACACCTTTAATCCCAGCACTAAAAAGGCAGAGGAAGGCGAATCTCTGAGTTCGAGGCCAGCCTGGTCTACAAGAGCTAGTTCCAGGACAGGTTCCAAAACAACACAGAGAAACCCTGTCTAGAAAAACCAGAAACCAAAGAAAAGAGGGGGGGGGGAGGGTAGGTTGCTTCATTTAGAGGCACATCCTCTATAAAGATTAGGTAAAAAACTGCTAAAGAACACAAATATGAGCCAATGAATGAGGAATAAAAGAGCCACGAAAACTGAAGAAAAATTAGTGAAGAATATGTTCTCGTCTTGCTTCAGAAAGATTAAGGTTATATTTCTTACACCATTTGAAACGAAATTTTTAAAAATCCACAGGTGGTGCACACCTAGCATGTGGGAGATGAAAACAAGAGGACCAGCTAAGGCCTCCTAGGACATATGAAACCTTGTCCTTGCCCCCCAAAAAAATCAGGGCTGGAGTTATGGCTCAGTGGTTAAGAGCACTGGCTGCTCTTCTGGAGGTCCTGAGTTCAATTCCCAGCACCCACAAGGCAGCTAACAACTGTCCACAACTGTAGTCCCCATGAGATCCGATGCCACCTTCTGGAGTACAGACAAAACAGCCATATATATATATATATATATATATATATATATATATATATATATATATATATATATATATAATAAGTATGAATATTTTTTTAAATTAAAAAAAATCTCACATGTACAAGTGTAAATGCCATCAGTTTTATTTCACTTTGTTTGCATTTTTAATATTTTCACAACCAAAGGCTTTTAAGTTTGTCATATAGATAGAAATCTGCTTTACCCCACTGTACTATTTGAGATACATACTTTGGCTCTTGGCTGTTTTTTACTAAGAGTCAGAGGGAGACGCCCTGACAGTGGTGTGGTGTGCTGGGCAAGGCCTTGGTTTGTAGCACAGGTCAACTGCCATGGTGTAAATGTTCCTACCATTGCTTAATCCTAGCCATGACATCACCTAACAGTCAGGAAGGATGAGCCAGCAGAAGCCAGTTCCAACACACCCCAGTAGCCAGTTCATGAGAGAGGGTCACTTCCGGTGGCACAGGAAGATGTGTCTTAAAAAAGACTTCCAGTCTGGCCTCTGTGAAGTCTTCACATAGGGGCAATATTTTTCAGGTTGAAATGACCACTAATGTACATGTGCACCAAACAGTTACCCTTAAAAGAAGCTGGGTTTTCTCACGTTTTTGCTAGAGGACACTTTGCTGGGTGGATTCCACTTTGAACCCATGAATTAGAGCAGCATTCTTCTGGGGTAACAGAAATCCCATTAGAGAAGGGATGTCACCAGCAATGACGCCTAGATGATTAACAGCGCTGAGTCAACTCCCTGCAGGACTCTGTGCCCCAGCAGCAAGAGCCCAGTGAGGCAGCTGAGACCAAGGGTGATGATGGGCGGAGTTACTGCTCTCCCTGCTGCTCTCATCCATCATCCAGGCCTGGAGCCCAGACTTGGCAAGCGCACTCCTGTGCCTCCCCTTCACACTCAGTCTTTGCCACTGTCTGCCTTGGAGCCAGCAAGACAAATCTCATCTCGCTACCATCAAGAAGCCCAGCACTGTGAGCTCTGTTCCTGGCTTTCCCACCAGTCTGCGGCTTCCCCACAATCATGCTTGATGAAGACAGAAGCCAGAGGGTCTCTAGAGCTCCCCTCTTCTAGAGTTCTGGGAATTCCGGCAGCACTGGTCTCCCTGACTCCTCAACCCTGTCTACCTCATGACATCTAGCTGCCTCTCCACGCACAGGACCTGAGCAGTCGGCTGGCAGCTCGCAGGGAACACCTGGGATGGTCTTCTCTCCCACACTGCCTGCTGGTTCCTGTCGGTAAAGACATGCTTGAATATTTTGTAGGTTTCTAGCTATTTTAGGAAAGAATAAATCTGGGCCACGACCACAGCTCTCCCTGAGAAGTATGTTTTCTATTTTATCCTACTGTTTCAGGTCTATCTAGAACAGAAGCCCCATGGGGATGGGATCCCCAACTCTGTGCTGTCTCTACTCCTCCATGTCTAGAAAAGCTCCCACTTTGTGGAAGAGACTCATCACATATGTGTTGGATGAATTAATAAACCCTAATGTTCAAAGAAAGAACCCAAATGAAAATACAGGGAAAGTGATCAGCACGTCCAGAACTGAGCACTCGATGCAGAAAAGAGTGGTTGAAACGAGAAAACACATTCTTTGTCCTCCCTTCCTTCCTTTCTCCCTCCCTCCCCCTCCCTCTCCTTCCTTCCTTCCTTCCTTCCTTCCTTCCTTCCTTCCTTCCTTCCTTCCTTCCTTCCTTTTCTTTTGCTACTTACTTATTGAAACTGAACCTCATGTAGCCCAGGCTAGCCCAGAACTTGCTATATAAACAAGGATGGATTTCTGATCCTCTTGCCCCTTCCCTTCAAGTAGTGGGAAGACAGGCACGCGCCACTGACGCCCAGCTTACTAAAAGGCCTTTCCACTAAGTCTGGGAAATGCTTCTATTATCAGCCAACATGATGACTTGTTTAGAGATGGGGGTCTTACTATGTTGTACAGACGGCTTCGACTTCCTGAGTCCAAAGCGATTTTCCTGCTTCAGCCTTCCTAGAAACTGAGACTGTATGCACACGGCCACGCAAGCTCCCTTTTGACGATTTTCAGTGGCTGCATAGTAGTCCAGGAGAGTATCGCAGAGGGAAGTGAGGCAACTGCCCCACCCTCTCTACGCTGCTGTCCAGCAGAGTGCTTCCAGGACTGTCTACTAAGACACTGAGCTACTGCTGTCTTTGTAAGCAGAACGGTCTCTGCGAGCACTGCACTAACTCTCTGCAGCCCAAGGCTCCTCCAACATCCACTTCCCCATTCTCCTGCCAAAATGGAAGCCACAATGACCCGTCCCTGCCCTCAACTCATTTGACTATCTTCTAACGCCAACTTCAATTCTGGCATACTGTCAGGGCCTTTTCTCCTTACTGACCACTCTATTTTGGTCCCCTCTGCTGCTCTCCTCATGCCCCTGACTGCTAGAAAGCAGAGTTCTCTGTGTCCCTTCCCCTGGCTCCCTTCTCTCTACACTTACTCTCCTGGGCATGCTCATGGCCATCTCTGTTTATGTCACCATCCAGAATTCCCTTCCAAGTTCATATTTAAATAACCATCTGCCAGCCTAACATCATCTCTACCGGGATTTTTTTTTTAACCATGCATAGTAACCCTTATGTTTTTGTGGCATCTGTCTCTCCTCATGGAGAGGGGGCAGATGCGCCCACATTCATCCACCCACATCTCATTTTAAACTTTTCTCTTTTTCAATCCAAAACAAATTTTCTCACCCCCCCCAACATTGCTTTCTTGATCCAAGTCAACACTCTTTCCCCTGAGTCACAACAGCTGAGCTTACAAACTGACCCCTGCCTTACTTCTGCTTTCTACTATGAATTTTCTAGAGGACAGTGAGAACAAGCTTTCTAAAGCTAACTAGGTTTACCACTTCATTTTTCAAAAATCCTCAGTGGTTATAAGGACCTCTTCATAATATCTGAACTACAAGCAACACCCGGGACAGGGTTGGAAATGGTTTGAAGTCAAAGATTATTTATCAAGGACACTCAAGGTCATTGGATAGACCCCAAGTACTGCAGAAACAAAACAACACATGTGTGCAGCATCACCGGCACCACCCCACTGGTAGGGGGCCGCTGGTCTCTGCTAGCGCTTACAGCATCTTCTTCCTCTCTTGGCCTCACTTGCTTATCTACAGGTCCTTCCTGTTGTTCCTGAAATACAACAAACACTCCTGCTCTTCCTGTCCCTACTTTTGTGGATCACTCTTCTCTAGTCCCCTACTTTACTCAGGTTTCTGCTTACGCATCATCTCTGAGGCCTTCCCTGACCACTCCAGCTGGAAGAGCTCCTCTGATCCCCTGCCATTTGTGCCTTCTTGCTGGGCCCACATACACTGCATGACAGTACCTGACATTTTTTTTTTTTAAGACAAGGTAATCCTTCAGACCTGGAACTTACTACATAGACCAAGCCAGACATGAACTCAGAGATTAAAGATGTGTGTGGCTACACCCAGTGTGACATTTTATCTTGCATTTATTAGTCTGTTTTAAGCTCAGATACAGAATCCACAAAGGAAGAGACATGACCTCAGACATGACCTTTCCACTGAGGTTTGACTAGCATGTAGCAGGAACTACATCCTTATGTAGGTGCACACACACACAACCACTCATGGTGTTGGGTAAGTGCAATACTAAAAAGCAAATATGGCAAGAATTTGGAAAAAGATCACCCTGTTGTGGGGACTTAGCCCAGTAAGACCAAGCCTGGCATAATGGCCCAGTGCTAAACATTAACTTTGCTCATGCCTTCATGTGCTAAGCAAGTTGTAACCCTAAATAAATAAAAAGCAGAGATATTTTTCTAAATACCCAAAGTAATGGGTTTCATTACAGGCATTTTGATACATATGAGAAAACATGAGACCTAGGTTTTGAGAGACCTTGCCTCAAAGTAATAGACAGAGAGTGGCAGGAAGGATACCAGAAACCCTCATCCTTGAAGCATGTACTAGCACACACACATGCATGCACGCAGACAGACAGGCAGGCAGGCAGGCAGGCACACACGCACACACGCATGCACTCAGGCAGGCAGGCAGGCAGGCAGCACACACACACACACACATATGCATGAACTCAGGCAGGCAGGCAGGCAGGCAGGCAGTACACACGCACACACACACATGCATGCACACAGACAGGCAGGCAGGCAGTACACACATATACATATGCATGCACTCAGGCAGGCAGACAGGCAGGCAAGCAGACACACATGCACATACACACACATGCATGCAGGCAGGCAGACAGGCAAGCAGACACACATGCACACACACACACACATGCATGCAGGCAGACAGGCAGGCAGGCAGGCACACACGCACACACCCCTTTAACTATTTTCTTTTGGCTCACAGTTCTGAGGGTTTCTTGCTAAGGCTGCTTGCCCCTATCAACTCAGGTCTGCGCTAAGGCAGACCACCACGGAGAACATGGTGCAGTGAAGCACGGCTGCTCAGGGTGCCTGGGGAGCAGACAGACAGAGGGGTTAGGGACAAGAAAGTGCCACCAGTGGGGAACCAAGAATTCTGGAGAACAATATATATTTATAACATAATATCACCTATAATTTGGAGTAATAGCATCTTCCCCTCCCCCAAAGTCCTGATGAGGACTGAGTTAGTATATAGAAACTCACCAAGACAGTTACAGAGCAGATTATAAATGTTCTATGCATGGTACCTATGATTATCTGTAGCACTGTTATTCATCACTACCATCTGTCAAGGCTGCAAACACCTTGAGGACAAGAAGAGCATCTTGCCTGAATTCCCAACTGTTAGCATATTGCTTGGTATCCAGAAGGTATTGCCTGAATGTAATAGCCTACTCTCAACTAAAACAGGTTTCAAGTTATATAAAGGGAATGAACAAGATAATTAGCAGAGGTGGAGAAAAATGGGTCAATGGGAAAAAAGAAAAGAGAAAGAAAAAGATCCCCACAATTTTTACAGCATCAAAACCTGCTTCTTGCAATGGCTTTATAGGGAGACTCAATATACACCTTGCATTAGGGGAATTTGTTGGCTTCCTGTGGCAACAGTGGATCTAATCTCAACCCTTGATCTAGAATTACAGATTTAATACGAAATTTGAGATGCCCCCAATAAATTTCATCTAGCAGTTTACACCAGAATTAATTACCTGAACTTTTTCCAGCCACTAAAACAAGTGCGAGACAGCCTTAACTCGTTCACTGCAGGCCCCTTTTCTATTTTCCATTGCTTTTACAATTTCCCAGCAGCGTGTCCCATCTGGGGCAATTACGCGTCCTCCAGATGGAAACTTTCCCTGGTAGGTTGTTCCGTTCACGGCCATTTAGAAAGCACTGCTTGCGTCAGGCTCTGCTTGCTGGTTGGATAAAGGGGCTGTTACTTCAAAGCCCATTTTTCTCGGCATCCCATTGCCACGCCTCACCGAGTGCGCAGAGTACATGCCTTCTAATGACCTTTCAAAGCCAAGTGCTTTCTGTAGCCCACCAGGTCAGTGGGGTTGCCTTTCCTTTGAGTCCAGACGGAGTCCGAAAGGCTTCACTTCCCTCAGAACTCCAATTGTGGCCACAACAGTAATAAGATGCACAATTACTGGGGATGCTCTGTACTCACAGAATTGTTGCCGGAGCCTCGGATGAAAAGACTATCATTAAAATCTCATTTTATTGTCAGAATACTGAGATTTTAAAAGGTAACTAACATTTCTGGGTCTCTCCTCTCTTCCTTCCTTCAAAGGACTCTAACAAATCAGTCAGAACAGTTTCTTCGTATAAAATTAAGTGCTCTAACTACCACCTGTGCAGGTCTAGCATACTTCATGTCCAAAGTTCTATTCTCAGCAACTCCCCTCTCACACACATGTTCACACCTGCACACACGCACACACATCCAAGAAATAGATGACTAAGTAGTAAACAGAATTAGAACTCAGGCCTGAGTCCTAATCTATCCCATTGCTTCGTTTTGACTGCTCTAGTTAGACGTTTAACAAGGCTTTTCACTGAACCTTCCCCTTCCCACTCTGGACCAAGAGAAACCTGCGTAAGAGGCTGTTTCACCCTGTACTTCTTGTTTACGTTTGAAGATAGCTAAGGGAGGTAAGAGGAGACAGAAAAGTCCAGGAAAACTATCTCTCCAAACAGCCCTTACATCCCTTTTCCTCAACAGGACTGTACCAAACTGCCCCAGAGTCACAGTGAACTATGTTAAGTATTGAATCTTTTCTACAGGATTCCCCAGTGCTCTCAGATCTTTGAAATTTTATTGCCAGTGTGTAATTCCAGCCTGTCCTTTTCCAATTCAAGACATTTTTTTTTTTTCCGAGACAAGGTTTCTCTGTGGCTTTAGTACCTGTGCTGGAACTATTTCTGGTAGACCAGGTTGGCCTTGAACTCACAGAGATCTACCTGCCTCTGCCTCCCGGAGTGCTGGGATTAAAGGCGTGTGCCACCACCGCCCGGCCAATTCAAGACTTTTAAAACATGTGTGTGCATGCATGCATGTGTATGTGTGCGTGTGTGTGTACCGTGCACGCGGTGTGATAGCATGTCATCTTTCTCAGAGTTGGTTCCCACAGGTTACTCTAGTAAACACGTGGTATGTTAATGTATTTTTTCTTGGAGCCGGTTCCCCACAGGTTACTAAACGCTCCACACCATGCTCTGCCCCACTCAGAATGTGCAGTTGAAATGAGGTCTATGTTGCTGAGACTGGCCATGAACTTCTGAGCTCAAGCAATCCTCCTGCATCGGCTTCCTGAGAGGCTGAGAGCATGCTCCACAGTGCCAGGCACTCAGCTTAATTTCAGTGAAATTTTACTCATCCTTACAGATGTTCATTCTAAAATTCTCACTAGTAAGAATTATTATCAAATGTACACCTGGTGTCCAATGCTGTTCCACTCACTTTGAAGAGATTCACTTATGCCAAATTGCTTTATTTTTATTTTCTGTCTATGAGTATTTACCTGCATGTATTTACCATATGTATGCAGTGTCCTTGAAGGCTGAAAGAGCACATCAATCCCCTGGGACTAGAGTTGAGAGACTCACAAGCCAGCCACCATGTGAATATTGTGAATTGAACCCAGGTCCTGTGGAAGAGCCATTTCCCAAGCCCCCCAGATTCTCTCTCTTCCCCTTCCCCCCGAGATAGGGTTTCTCTGTGTAGCCCTGGCCGTCCTGGAACTGACTCTATAGACCAGACTGGCCTTGAACTCTGAAATTCACCTGCCTCTGCCTCCCGAGTGCTGGAATTAAAGGTGTGTATCACTTTCTGCTGGCCCCAGACTACCTAATTATGGTATCTCTACCTGTCTCTTAATTTTTTAAAAAAAGAACTTGACTTTAAACACACTTCAAGGAATATTTATATATTCAGAATTCAAAATCTCAAGTTCACTAAAGCATATCAACTAAAAATTGTACTAAGTATTCCTGACCTGGAACTTGAGCCATACACTTTAATCTTACATTAAAAGGTATATCACCACCTAATGCACGGCTTAGTATGATATGAAATTAAGCCCCACTCATGCCCTAATTGTAGAAACACATTCCTAATTCAGGAAATAACTGGGACAAAATTTTTTACAAAGTAAATCGTTTATTAAGAATTTCAAAAAAAAGCCGGGGGCGGTGTGGTGGCCGCACGCCTTTAATCCAGCACTCGGGAGGCAGAGGCAGGCGGATCTCTGTGAGTTCGAGGCCAGCCTGGTCTACAAGAGCTAGTTCCAGGACAGGCCTCTAAAAAGCTGCAGAGAAACCCTGTCTCGAAAACCAAAAAAAAAAAAAAAAAAAAAAAAAAAAAAAAAAAAAAAGAATTTCAAAAAATAAACCTAGCACAAATCTGCTGACGAACACTGAAAACAGTTGTCAGTTTAGAGCTGAACATGCCTGTACCTGCTCCGCAGAGTCAGTGGGCATATTTTCCCACGACTTCAACATTCGATAGATTCTGCCCATCTTCACACTTAAAATATGAAATACTGCTTACTGGCAAGCCTCCAGTTATTAGGAAGATTTAACAGTCTCATCTTAATTGGCCACCTCTTTTATTTATATCTTATATCTTTACTGATATGTGTTTAAAGATATTTAATTTACAAGCTCTTTGTAAATTAAAGAATCTGTGCTATCATTTATTTTGCAAATATTTATTCTGATCTGTGGTTGCCTTTTAACATAGCTTATGGATTACAGCAAACCTGTCACTCTTCATGAATAACGGATTTTTTTCTCTTCCTAATTGAGATTATAGCAATATATTCTCCCTACAAAAGATGGCCATTGGGTTTCATTCCAGTATAAGTGGGTACCTGTTCTTTTGGATGTTCTATGTAGCCCTGTGTTCCAAAACTCTCAAGATGATCTACCTGTTCATAAGAAAGCTCACGTGCCGGGTGGTGGGTGCATGCCTTTAAGCCCAGCACTTGGCAGGATCCAAAGGTACACAGAAAAACCCTGTCTTGAAAAACCAAGAAAGAAAAAAAGAAAGAAAGAAAGGTCGTGTGTGGTACTCATGATTTTATAAACTTAATTGTTTCATCCTCATAAGTTTTCATTTGTCTTTCCAAAAGGAAACGTTAGGCCAAGTCATCCTCTACCTATCCAGTCATCTCCCCATCCATATTACCAGCTTTTCGGATAGAACAATTGTCTTGGACAGTGTTCTATTGCTTTGAGGAGACACCATGACCAAGGTGATACTGATAAAAGAACACATTTAATTGGAGCTGGTTTACAGTTGCAGAGGTTTTAGTCCATTATCCTCATGGTGGGAAACATGGCAACACACAGGCAGACATGGTGCTGAGTTCTACATAAAGATCCATAGGCATCAGGAAGAAAGACTCTGGGCTTGGCATGGGCTTTTGAAACCTCAAAGTCTACCCCAGTGACACACTTCCTCCAGCAAGGCCACACCTCCTAATCCTTTCAAATAGCACCACTCTTGAATGCTGGTGAGCAAGCATTCAAACCTATGCGCCTATGGAGGGCACTGTTATTCAAACCCCACAATGATATAAAGATGCTAAGGCAAGGCATACTGTCAGGTTTCCCCTTCCTTCACAATGCTCAGGACTTCAGTCACTAAACTAGCACTCACTCTTTTAACCCAAGTATATGCTTTATCCTTGCCCATAATGGTGTCCATCGTTATGTAGACAGCATGGTTAAATAATCAGCAATCATATCTCAGAAATTATAACTTCTATACATTGCTGGTGGGAATGCTAATTACCATAACATCATCGAAGGGCAATTTGACCCAATCTACCAAATTGCTGATAGAAGTTAAGCTCTGGAATGTTTCTCCACAAAGGCTCATGTGTTAGAGGGTTGGTGGCAGAATGCTGCTCATGCATGCACACAGCCCTGAGTTCAATCCCCAGCAACACAAGTTTTGAAAAGCCAGACAGGTTTGTTACTACTCCTTTTTAGTGTATACATATGTGCATGACTGCATGTGGGCACATGCATGCCACGACACTCATGTGGAGGGCAGACAGCAACCCCAGGGGTCAGTCTGCTGTTGGAGGCAGGGTTTTGTGCACCCCAAGAGCTTGCAGGGAAATCAACCACCACTTCGAATCTCACCATAGATGCACTGTATTACAGGTGAGCAATACTGCACTCTATATTGGGGTTATAGAGACCCAAACTCAGGTCCTCATCTATGCTCAGTAAGTGCATTAACCATTGAGCTGTCTCCTGAGCCCCCACTGGAAGGTTTGAGGGTGACTGAGGGCATGCCCTTGAAGGGACTGTGGGACCCCAGTCTTTCCCTGGCTTTGCAGCCATGAGGTATGCATTCCAACTATGAGGTGTGTGACTTTGCCCTGTCACAGGCTCCTGCCATACTGCTGCTCCCTCAGAAACACAAAACCCACAGGGCTAACTTGATGAACAAAAAGCTCCAAATCAGAGTCAAAGTCAACTCCTCCTCTTTACCGACCTATACCACAGAGCTACCGTGTACACAGAGAATACATACATTGCCCGTAAATTTCCATCATCCCATCTTGATTTAACCTAATCTAACTCTAGATTCAAGAAATCCACTGACCTCCTTTTTGTTACCATATTGATTATCTCAGGTTTTCATTACAGTTACAGTTACACAAAGCTAACAAAATTGCAAACAGGTATACCTTGTTTGAAAAACTACTTTTGGGATGGATTACACAAGCAGAAAAAGAATTTGTGTACAAGGAAATTATTTGCTACCTTGTTAACAGTATAATTAGTTTGGAAACAATGTAAATATTCCAAGACCCTTTAAGCTGATGTTGATACATCCCTACTAAAATCACTAAGCAGCCACAATAAAGAATGCAAATGAAGTTGGTCTTTAAATTTCAGTAAGAAATTATCTCTGTAGCTCAGTAGTTAAGAGCACTGGCTGCTCTTCAAGAGGACCCAGGTTCAATTCCCATCACTGATATGGTAGCTCACAGCTGTCTGCAGCTCCAGTTCCAGGGGATCCAACACTTTCACACAGACATAATGCAGACAAAACCAAGGCACATAAAATAAAAAGAGAAACTATCTCTAAAAAACGATGTGTAGGAAGGTGGTTAAGGCGCAGAGGGGTACATGTAGTACGATATATGCATGGAGAACAGTAGGGAGGCACACACAGTAGAACAAAGTATAATGACATATACATGATAATGCTATCAGGAGCTCATTACTTTCTATGAGAACTTAAAAGTACCTGCTGTACAAGTCCAGTGACCTGAGTTTTACCCCCAGAATCTAAGAAGGCAAGGTGCAAGGGGGAACACTTGAAAGCTCAGCCTTCCTATGGCAAGGTGGTGGAAGAGGGCTTCCTGGACACTCACAGGACAGCTAGCCTAGAATATTCAGCAGCAGAAACAAGAGACAGGTGGCAGGCTAGAATGACTCTTGAAAATTGTTCTGACCTCCACATGGGCAGCAAAGCTCATGTACACTCACATTTACACCCATGTCATAGTCTCTCCCTCTCCCCTTTCCTCTTCCCCCTCCCTCTTTCCTCTCTCTTTCTCCTTCACCCCCTCACATACACAAATTAAGGAATTTAAGAAATGGCATATATAACAAAGGGAGGTAAATAGTAATTACATATATAATTTGCTATTGTGCTTCTAAGGATGTACAAGAATTAGTAACACATTTTCATCCAGGAAGATCAAAAATCTTGGCTACAAATCATAAATACTCTCAAAACCATGTACAAATTCAGGTACAGTGGTATTATCCCACTGCTGGAAGTGGAATTTCAAGGAACTTGGAAGGAAGATTCCAAGTTCAACACAGGCAGTCCGACTTACATACTGAGACCCTGTCTCAAAAACAGAAATGACCTTCTCACACTGTGAAAATGCTGCCTATGCAGAAAAAACATCTGTAAAGTTTCTCCTGGATGTCTCTGACTTTTCTAACTTATTTCTACACAGCCTCACTGCAACCACGATAAGTGGTCAGCATAGACTGTATGAGGCTGCCCTGGGACGGTCAGCATACTGTTCACAGTAGAATTCCTGCAGGTAGGAATATACTGTCACCATAACGAGTAACACACAAACCAGTAAGTCCCTTATTGTCGGGTGAAACAGCTGCATGTGATATATTCACACATCGGTGTAATGAAGCTTGTTCGTGCCAGCATTATCCCACACGAGTGACACAGTGCACTACGGATGACAGACAGGGTGCAATGTCACAAGACAGCAGGGACTGGTACTCTCCGTTATCCTTGAGACTACTGTTGTGTCTGTAGCCTTTCCTTAACCAAAACCACATAGCAAATGACTAGTTTCTCTCATCAAGAACTAGGAATATAGGCTAATCGTTTAATTAAAAAAACATAAAACATAATGAAAACAAAATCATATTTAATTCCCCTAACCAAAAGACAGTTATTTTTTACTTTTATGTATTTATGTGTATGGTTGGGGGTTGTTTTTGTTTCTTTTATTTTTTTTAATGGCTGATGGTAGGTTGCATGCTATGGTAGAGGGTCCACACCCATGTATATGCTGGCAGCATTAACTGATTATGAACTGAAGGTGTGAGGGGGATTTGCTGTGGGAGTCGGGGAGTGAGAGGAGATTTAGGAGGGATAAAGATGCGCTGGATACATGTATGGACCTGTCACAGAATAAATAGTCTAAAGAGAGAGAGAGCTTTATTCCAGTGTCAGACAGACACAGTGATTTCTACTTATTCCTCATGTATCCACTTCCTGCTGACTCTGTTCCTCCTAATCCTTTTGCCTCAGGTCCTTAGCATTTTCCATGTATGAGATCACGGCATCTCTATGTAAGGTTAGCTTCACAGCTTCCTTCCCAGTACAAGTGTTTTCTCCCTTAAGAGCTATGCATTATTTGTTCTACTATAATCACACTGACAACTTCAAAAAACCTACGCAGCTTAAGGCAAGCCAGTGTTTCTCAAGTTTCTTCAGTTAACAAACCTAAACAAACTTAGATATCAGGCATACATGCATGTGACGGCTGGGCAAAGTGGGAAGTACCTATCCTTCAAGTATTGAGTAGCCTGTCAGTTATACATATTGATGTGGTGAGCTAGGCCGTTCTAATTTCCTTTGTCATCTATCCAACAAAACCCAGAGGGACTTCCTGGCACTAGATGCAGGAGACTGGCTGGCAAGCGAAAGGAACTGTTTCAAGTCCTAATTGTACGGGAACAACCCTAAACAAGGCTTGAGGGAAACTGCAAGGCTAATCCTGCTTTTACCAACAGAGACACAGGTGTCCATGAAAACTTCCTAAAACTGCCTATGTGGGTGGGGGAACAGAACGTGACATTAGAATAGATTTTACAGACTGATTTGGAAACAAATGGAAGTGTTTGACTATGGACATAAGGCATGGCTATGGTGTATATCCAGGTCAATGAAAGCCATGAGCTCTCCATCATGATGATAGCGGACTGAGCCTCTGAAACTAAACCAGCCCCCAATTAAATGCTTTCTTTCAGAAGAGCTGCCTTGGTAGTGGTTTCTTCACAACAATAGAATATTGACTAAGATTCTTAGGTTTTCCTATTTTGTTTTTATGAGTTTTCTGTGTATACAAATGTGTGTGTCTCATTACCTGCATGTGTTTCTTATGCTTTTTAAATATGTATATATATATATATGCAAACACAATACACATCTATACACATAAAACAAAAATAAATATTTTTAAGTGGTCCATCTGTTCATATTATGTTTATATACTTTCCCCTTCTTCCACAAGTAAGCTCCAGTATAAGAAACTGCTCAGGAACCAGGACTTGCTGCATGGTTTCATGAAATCTAAGTGTTCTGATGCTGAGGGAATAGGGTGGGTTTTGGGGAGGTGGGATGGTATTTGAAATAGGGCCTCATGAAGCTGAGGCTGGCTCAGACTCTCTATGCAGCAGAGGATGGTCTCAACCTCATGAAGCTGAGGCTGGCTCAGACTCTCTATGCAGCAGAGGATGGTCTCAACCTCATGAAGCTGAGGCTGGCTCAGACTCTATGCAGCAGAGGATGGTCTCAGACTCTTGATCACAGGTGTACACCAACAGCAGCACACGAAAAGCGCTCCCAGGCAGGGTCTAAACCACTGTTGTGCTTTCTTCTCTATCACAGAGAAGAGTCCAGTTCCTTCCCTGTGCTCTGAGCTGGCCCTGCTGGCTTTGCTGGTAGCCAGCACAATGACAGCAGTGACGTCACACCTCTACCTTAGCTCTCAGTTCACTGACCTTTGGGTGCTCAAGCTCCCAAGGAGATGCTTTGCGTAGCATCTCCTCTCAGGGCCCAGCCAATGTGCTGTAGGTGCCCAGGTTATATGCAGGGTCTTGGTGGAGGTCCTCTGATGAGTCACAGGTTGAGTCCAGCCTTCAAGACTCCCAGCCCAGTTACATGTAACAAGTAGTCTCCAGACGATCCTATCCCCAGTTGCTTGACTCCTCTAAGCTCTTCAAGTTTTCTCAGCTGAGTCCCCAGTTTCAAGGGTATGGAATGAACCATCTATGGGGTGCCCTGTTTTAAGTACACAGAATCTTCCAGCAAAATGGATATTTATAAACCACTAATTTTGGGGGTACACTGTTACATAGGAACCAATAACTATGGTGGAGTTCCAATAGCCAACCATGTGTTCCAGAAAGAGAAAAGGAGAAATCATCAAAGTGGTATGGGGTAGGAGGACATTCGTCTTCCAGCTACAACTGCTTCCCAACCACCAGCACAAGTCAGAAGTCTTCAAGACACACTGGTAAATGCTCAACATACCAAGCACAGGGGTCAAGATATACAGTGAGACCTGGCTGAAAAGGAAATGAGAGAGGATTAGGTAGACAGAAGTTTCTGTCCTGCACAGTCCCACGGCCATTCAGTCCCAAATAAACACACAGAGGCCTATTGTAATTATCAACTGTTTGGCCTGTTGTTCAGGTTTATTACTAACTAGCTCTTATGACTTAAATTTACCCATAATTCTTGTCTGTGTTTAGCCATGTGATTTGATATCTCTTCTCAGTAAGGCATCCTCATCTTGCTTCCTCTCCTTCTGGATGAGGACTGTGTCTCTGCCTTTCCTCTTCCCAGAATTCTCCTACTAGTCTGGTTGCCCCACCTATACTTCCCGCCTGGCTACAGGCCAATCAGCGTTTTAGTAAACGCTTGTACACTTTACAGTGTACAAGAGCATTATCCCACATCAGGATTCTTTTACTTTCTCTTCATCTTTCCTTAGGGTGGTCCTGAAGCAATGCTCCATCAAAATCACAGGGTATAAGAAGAAAGGAGAGGACCTGGGAGCCCAAAGACAGTCCAGGAACACTGCCATGGGAAACTGCAGGACAGCAGCTCTGGGAGGGGTCTGTGGAGAAGGCATACCAGTTTGGAACAGCAATAGGCTCTAAGAAGCAGGTTTAAGGGGGGCTGGGGATTTAGCTCATGGGTAGAGCACTTGCCTAGCAAGCGCAAGACCCTGGGTTCAGTCCTTAGCTGGGCAGGGGGTTGGGGGGGGTAGGGGAGTTTGAGGGTAGGAGGTAATAGACTACATTATACAGTAGAAAATACCAAAGTAATTACGGACATAAAAATACAAATACTTCAAGGGGGAAAAGGCAATTGAGAAAAATGCTGTGTAAGGAAGAGAATGCAATCAATCTTACTTTTTTAATTTTGAGAGAGGTTCTCATTAAGTTGATGGCATTAGCCTTCAACTCATGCTATAGCCTGGTGTGTCTTGAACTTGTGAGCCTCCTGAATATCTGCTGTGCAAGTCTGTGCTACCAGGTCCACTTGAGCTGAACATTTACAGACATAACATGAGTGGTTCCAACTGTTATATTCAATCTTTACACAAAGCAAGAAAGTCTTAAACCACAACAGATTATAGAATAAAATTTCATCAACTCTGATAATTTTCAAAAATCCCCTGAGAAGTAAAAAGAAATATGCTAGAACTGAGAAAGAAAGAGGAGACATGAGATAAACAGAAAGGATGCAAGGGTGCCCTGGCTGTGGCATCTGTCACCACACTGAGAGTGGGGTTGGCTCTACTGAGCTGGCTGACTAGGTTGGTACCCTGGTTCCCAGTACTCCATGCACATCCCCTGCAGAGCTGGGTATGAGATGGCAATATCCGACCCCGAGGGGCTGCTCTTCCACTGTTCTATCAGAGGTGTTGTGGAATATTCCTTTACACTATGTGAAGATGTGTCACTGTGGTTGGTTTAATAAAGAGCTTCACAGCCAATAGCTAGGCAGGAAGAGGTTAGGCAGGACTTCTGGGGACAGAGAGGACTCAGAAGAAGAAAGGTAGAGTCACCAGTCAGACTTGGAGAAAGCATCATTAGCGGTATGAGGTAACGAGCCACATGACAGGACATAGGTTAAAATAAATGAGTTAATTTAAGATAGAAGAGCTAGTGGGACAAGCCTAAGCTAAGACAGAGTTTTCATAATTAATAATAAGTCTCCGTGTCATTATTTGGGATCTGGCGGTACATAGAAAGACTTGTTAAACAGAAGTCAACAAGCAGTGATGTTTTGGGGTTAAGGGGACATCACTACTTGTATACTTTTGGTTTTGGGGTTCTAACAGGTGTTTTTGGTTTCCAATAGTTAAGAAAAAATGAAGCCAAACTTTGGATCTCTAAAAAATGTCAAATTGAAAAGTCTTTAGAAAGACTAACAGAAAGAGAGATAATACAAATTATACTGCCAAGAATACAAGAAGTGCAATGACAGGCCCTGGACACCGGAAGGACCAGACAGTAGCACAATCAATTCTACACACACAGACTCAAGCCAGACAATTGTTTAGGAGATCTTTAAATCTTTTTATTTTGGTGTGTTTGTTACCCAGGCTGGCCTCAAACCTGCAGTGATTCTCGACCTTCTCCACCTCTCCTGGGATTACAGGCATAAACCACCATGCCTAAGTGGTTGACCTTCCAGTTTTAAAGAAATGGTGTATCAAAATGCATTTGAGATGGATGAAATTTGCAAAATGAGCTATATTAATAATAATTTAACTGTAATTAAAAGCCATTTTAGGGGGCGGAGGGATTCCAGGCCCAGATGGTTACACCGGTAAATTTTACCAAGTGTTTTAATTTTTTTTAATGAGACAGGATCTATATACCCCAGGTTGTCTTGAAGTTTATAGGCAGACCAGGCTGGCCTAGAACTCAGAGATACGCCTGCTTTTTTCATGGGTGCTGGGATTAAAGGTGTGTATCACCATGCTCATTCACCAAATGCTTTTAAAGAACTAACATCAATTAAACAATCTCTCTAGGAAATAGAAGGGTTCCAATCTCTGAGGTCAGCACTAACCTGATAACTAGTCAGACCAAACACAAGACTACTACACAACAAAATGAGAAAACAAAAAACAGATCCTAGTCTTGTCTATCAACATGTATGCAAAATGCCTCAACACAGGTATTAGCAAACTAAAGCCAGCAATATGTGCAAGCAACATACTATGACTCAGTGGAATTGACCCAAAGAATACAGGTCTGGTTCAAGATTCCCAGGATGTCAATAATCTAAAGAAACCCCACATGATCGTATCTATAGACGCAGAAACGGCTGACAAAAACCCAAACACTCTAGACATTAAAATAAAAAAAAAGCCACAGCCAACTGAGAAGAATCTGCTCCCCTACCTCAGGTATTGATTAAAACCTTCTAAGTAACATCTAGCTTCACGTGGCTGAATGCATCCCCTAGGACAGGGAAGACAGCGAGGGTGTTCACCAATACTTCCACTTCCTGCTTACTGTTGAAGAATGTCTTCAGTTCAGTAAGAAAGAGAGGGAAAACCCACGCAGCTTGGAAGGACAAAGCAAGTTGACCTTATGCACAAGAACACCGCTATCTACAGAGAACTCATGAAAACAAGCTGCACAGACTACAGTGGGTAGACCGACTGCAAGGGATAACCAGAGGCAGTGCCAAACAACAGACAAAAAAAAAAAAAAAAAAAAAAAAAAAAACGGCTAGTGACGCACACCTTTAAAACCAGCACTCCAGAGGCAGAGACAGGCAGATCTCTGAGTTTAAGGCCAGCCTGGTATACTTAGAGAGTTCCAGGACAACCAGGGCTACATAGGGGGACCCCTGTCTTTAAAAAAAAAAAAAACCAACAAAACCAAAACATTTAGTGTAGTAAAGTCAGTTTTACTGCACGTTAAATAAATAAATTATATCCTTTCAATAGCCCATCATCTAAGCATGCTGTCTGAAAGAAGTCACTACACAAAATTATATTCTAAAAACCTGAAGTCAATGTAATGACATCATCCTTCCACAATCCCCGCCCCCAGTAAGAGTAACACACTTCTAACAGACTAAGGAAAATGATAGTTAATTAAGAAGCTGCAAATTAGGGACATCAAAATCTGATAGGATATGGTCTACATGCCCTGAAATTGTGATTCTATATGGAAGCCAGCCAGATGTGACAGTCCATGTGTGTAATTCAGCACGTGGGAGACAGGAGGAACAGAAACTGAAAGTCATCCCAGTGGTGACCATCAGGGCTGCAAGAGACCTTGTTTAAAAAAAAATTAAAATGAAAGTAAATTTAAATAGTTTCAACATTATCCTAAGTTATATTGGCAAAAGGAGGAAATCTGGGGCCAGAGAAACAGAGGCAGGTGTGTAGAGCCTTCGGAGCTGGAGCGAGAGCCTCACCTACCCCAGGGAGTTAAACATAGAATGAGGAATGAAGCAAGGTGTGGGGGCGCAGGCCACTGCCATCCAGGTCCATTCCCTCACTCCTGAGTCATCTGTTCTGTCTTTTGGAGGCTGGGAGTCAGCAGCCAAATTTGAGGCCTGGGGAGATAACTCATTCTGTAAAGTGTTTGCCTTAACACATGATGTCAAGGCCCAGGTCCCATGGGTGGGGGGAAGGTTGAGTGGATGTGGTGGCACACTTGGGACCCCAGCACTGTGAAGGCAGAGACAGTCATATCCCTGGAGCCTGCTGGCCAACCAGCCTAATCCATGTGGTGAATTCCAGGCCAGGGAAAGATCCCGTCTCAAAAAAAAAAAAAAAAAAAAAAAAAAAAATTCAAGGTAGATGGCACCTGAAGACTAACACCTAGAGCTGTCTTCCGCTGTCCACGTGGACATCCACATATGTGCACACACCCACACAGAGACATAAAAGTTCCATTTCTCAGCCCTACTGCAGCTAAGAGTTAAAGATCTTGGTGTGGTTAGACCCAATCCCATGTACTTGTGTGGTATGAAGGAAATCAAAGGCCAGCTTCTGCTGCTTGGGCAGACGGGCACAGCCATGTTTTAGATGCTTCTGCAGAATCATTAGAGCAATATGTGGTGTCTAGGAACTAGTTCCGTATCAAGATGTGTGCAGTATGACCTCAATGTGATTCAAGACAGATGAGCATGAATCTCAAACTCAGGGTGTCAGGGAGAGTATAGGATCCTAGAGATGAAGCTCTCTGGTGACAGAGTGCGTGGGGAAGCAAGTGATTCTGCAACCCAGACCACAGCAACAGGAGGGAGAATTCACTATAAGCAAATACAATAGACAAAGCAAAGACACCAAACTCCGGAGTTATCAGATAGCAGGACTCTTTGGAAAAAAGCTGAACAAAGCCGGGCGGTGGTGGCGCACGCCTTTAATCCCAGCACTCGGGAGGCAGAGGCAGGCGGATCTCTGTGAGTTCGAGACCAGCCTGGTCTACAAGAGCTAGTTCCAGGACAGGCTCCAAAGTCACAGAGAAACCCTGTCTCGAAAAACCAAAAAAAAAAAAAAAAAAAAAGAAAAAAGCTGAACAAAAGCTATAGCAGTCTAAAAATCATTTGAACAATAAAGGTTGAAATGGGATCAACTAGCCCTGCTAATATACAACTAAAAACAAAAGTCTTAAGCTTTTTCCCAGGAAAAGTCACATTCAGAAAATCAGATAGCAATCCAAAGGAAGTCTGGAAACACTCAGCAGCCAAACTAGATCAATAGCCCACTGTCAGCACTGGATATGGACCAGACACTGTGCTCTGAGAAAACCTAATGTCACTATCTCAAAGGGGAGATGCACTAGCTACTCATCAAGTGAAATTTCCTGAGTTTCAAGATCTGGAAACCAATTCAAATAAACACAACAGGGACAAGAGACTACAAGAGAGCAAGGAAACAACTCTATGGTATTCTCTTAGCCAAAGGGCTCTGCTCAGAAGGACCCACAGGGGGAGAGCAAAGCCATCTACCCATGCTGCAAGGCAAGAATCCATTTGCCTCCTGGCATGTGCTCACCCTGGTGAGGCTGTAATTATGGCCCCATTTTCTAGAGGAACGTAAGTTGGGAGAGATTAACTTGATTTACTCACAGCTGCAGAAGATGGAGCCGAGGCTCAATTTCCAAGGCTTTTATGGGCAGAGGTACACACACGGCAGGCTGCAGAACTGGAGATGACCATGGAATCACATTCCCCCTCACAGACAGGCAGGCACGCACAGCTCAACCTCCCAACAGAGTTAGCTCCCAGGGCAAGGTCGGTGCCCCCCACCACCCCCACAAGCTACAGCACCTGAGCAATCTTTAGCAAACACATTTACTTTGGGAGCAAGGAAAGGATGCCCAAGAAGGAAATTTCTGCTTCTGAAAGCTTCATCTGCTTTAGATGAAAAGATTATTTGCTCAAACTGCCCACAACCATTTGCTCAGGAAATATGCTATAGATGCACTTATAAATAAGTGTGCATATGAGATATAACAGTGGTGTATTTATACATGTGTGCAGAGAGAAAAGCTGAGTTAAATTTACCTTTAATCTATGAAGAAAATGGTTTGCTAATAGCAGAGTTCAACCATCCCTTTAAAATTAAGGGTTGCTGATGCCATCTGTGGTGGCAGCGGACACAGTGACACCCTCTCTAGAAAAGCTGGGGAGAGCATATCACCAGTTAAACAGTTAAGAACCTTTTCTAGCTAGGCAGTAGTGGCACACACCTTCAATCCCAGCACTTGGGAGGCAGATGCAGGTAGATCTCTGAGTTCAAGGCCAGCCTAGTCTACAAAGCTAGTTCTAGAACAGCCAGGGCTATCCAGAGAAACACTGTCTCAAAAAAACAAAATAAAATAACAATAATTAATTATGAAAAGAAAAAAATGAACTTCTTCTAAGTAGCCACAAGTATATGGGGCCGCATATTGCTCTCTCCTGCCCCTCGCACTGAGTGCCCTATCTACTTGGAAGCTTAGTGGAAATAGAAGGTGCCATCAGGACTGTCAGTGATAAACAACACTGGTCCTATGGCCACCACGAAGCACCAGAAACTTCACAGTGAAGTAGGTGACAAGGACATTAAAGCCAATGCTTCAGGCTTGAGAGATGGCTCAGAGGTTAAAAGCACTTACTGCGGTCACAGAGGACCCAATGGCAGCTTTCAACGGCCTGTACCTCCAGCTCCAGGAGATCTGGTGCCCTTCTCTACCCTCAGCAGGTTTCTGCATGCGCGTGGTACACATACACATACCCACTATACTCAGACACACGCGCGCACACACACACACACAATTTTTTAAAACTACATTGTTTATTCTTTTATACATTGGTTTTTGAAAGGACAAGAGTCAGTTTATCTATATGGGTCTATTGGTAATTGGAAATAATATTTTTCTTTTTTTTAACTGAATGTATTTTATTTAATCACTACATATATTTTTTAAATTTTATTTATTCTTATATATATCTTTATATAAGATATAAAAATATATTTTATTCTTTTATTTATTCTTATATGCCTTATACAATACATTCCAACCACAGCTTCCATTTCTCCTAGTTCCCCCCATCTCCCCTTTCCTCCAGATCTATCCCCACCCTAACAACCCCGATCCAGCCCCCTATCCCCAACCCTTCTTCCCTCAGAAAAGAACAGTCCTCCCAGGTATATCAACTTAAAACAGCACAACAAGGTACAATAAGACCAGGCACAAACTCTCACATCAAGGCTGGGTGAGGCATTCCAGTAGGAGGAAATAGAATCCCAAGTGCAGGCAAAAGAGTCAGAGAGACACCATCCCCATTATTAGAAGTCACCCCAAACAACAGGATAACAAGAACACATGCAGATGATCTAGCACAGACCCATGCAGGTTCTGTGATTGCCACTCCAGTTTCTGTAAGCCCTTCGTGAGCCCTGCTTAGTGGATTCCATAGGCAGTACTCTTCCTATATCCTCAACACCTCTTGATCCCACAGTTCCTCCTCCCCCTCCTCCTTAGGGTTCACCAAGCTCCAAAAAGAGGGACCCAATGGAGACCTCCAACCTGGGGGCACTCTCTCCTCACTCTCTCTCTAGACCATAGTGGGGATACCCACAGAAACAGTTAACCTGAGCTAGTAGGAGCTCACTGACTCTGGACTGACAAAGGGGAGTGGGAAGAATGGGATGGGACACCTGCATAGGACCAAACTAGGCCCTCTGAATGTGGGTGACAGTTGTGTGGTTGTGGCAGTCTGTAGGGCCACTGGCAGTGGGACCAGGATTTATCCCTACTATTTGAACTGGCTTTTTTGGAGTCCATTCTCTTTGGAGAGATACCTTGCTCAACCTTGGTCCTGTCTCAAAGTGATGTGCCAGACTTTGTTGGCTCCCCATGGGAAGCCTTACCCTCTCTGAGGAGTGGATGGGAAAGGGGTTGAGGGAATGTGGGGGGAGCGGGAGGAGGGGAGGGGGAGAAGCAACTGGGATTGGTATGTAAAATGAGAAAAGATGGTTTAAAAAAGAAAGAAAAGAAATGGCAATAAAAAAATCAAAGCATCAAAAAGGCGCAAATAGTCCTATAGGAGTGATGGGTGCAATGCCAATATTAAGGCCAAAGGAGTAGATTAATTCTTTGAATATATGCAAATATAGCCAGAGGCATTAAGAACGTCATGGCAAACAGAAACTTCTGTGGTGCCCGTTATCTGAAATGTGCCACCCCAGATAACAGTTCCAAGTTGCCTGAGTGCTTGAAAGTTCTTGGGTCCATTTGTGAAAATGATACCTTAAAAACATAGTGGTTAGGATAGTTCAGAAACCTAAGGTAGAACCAGACACAACTGGCAAAACAAACAACAAAAACAACAAAATAATTCCTAAGGATGTTCTGCTATACTCAGATTGGTGCCTAGTTCAGTCTTCACTGGAGAGGCTGCCTCCAGCAGCTGATGGGAGCAAACTCAACATACAACTTTTTCTTAATCCCAATACTTATGCAAACAATACTTTAAGTAGTGTTAGTCAAAATTCACTCCAAAAACCCATATAAATCAAGAATCTTCTCAAACATACAAAGGACCAAATAAACCTTTATTTACTGAAGTAACCCTCCCTCCTGCCTCACCAACCCCCCCCCAAAAAAATGACGAAAAGAAAGCTAACCACATTAAACTGTTTAGAAAAGACCACATTACTTGCCAAAGAGTAATCCAGCTTTTGCTAGTTACTGCAAAGACAATGCCTTCTGAACTATTTGAACTACTGGAATGGCCCAGAAGGTAATGGAAGGTTCCCCTGCTCCTCCTGACCTACTTGCCAGGGCACGGGAGCAGAAGCCTGATTACACAGACAGGCAAAAGCTGCTTGTGAAAGAAGGCAGACTCGCTCCTATCCACCTAGTGGAACGTGGTATCCAGAATTTAAATTGGGCCTGTCTTCTACACTCAGGAAGCCAAGAAAATAAGAACCAATCTTACTAGCCACTAGCCACTGTCACCTGACATCTGGAGTTGATATTGGGTGCTCACTCTGCATTGTATACCTAATATTCCTGATCTGCTTAACTTTTAGAACTCAAAACCTTCCCTTTTGAAAATGCCCATTCACAGGTGACTTCTGGAGCGGTTGAGGGGAAAGCTGATGGCCAGCCAATGTTACTAAGTCTTGATTCCTGGGAATCAAGCTCACTGACCAATACACCATCATGGCTTCCAAAAACTAGGCTGAATGCTCTTACCCTTGATTATGGATGGAACAGTTAAATGTTGGTTTTAAGTATAGTATCAGCAAAAAGAAAAAATGGATTTTATAAATTGGGTGTTTTAACCCAATTCACGTGTGTGAGGTTAGCAGCGAATCACGAGCTAATCCCCCTAGGTGTTCCGTGTGTGCTGCAGACACTGGATGGCTCCCAAACTGTAGCCAACGTGTCTGTGTGTGTGTGTAAGACTGCATTTGTCATCAAGGAAAAGTACATGTTTTGTTTAAGATTCTCAAATAATATGTAAACAGTGGGGGCTAGAGAGAAGCCTCGGTGATTAAGAGCATTGGCAGCTCTTCCAAAGATTCCAGGTTCGATTCCCAGCACCCACATGGCAGTTCACAACTGTCTGCAACTCCAGTTCCAGGGATGCAGCTCTGGCTTCTATAGGCACTACTCTGCTCAAATGTGATACATAGACCACACACAGGCAATACCCCCATATACATAAAATAATAAAATTTGATGATATGGAAACAAAACTTGTCTATAAACCACAGACCTAGGCAGGGATGTCCAATCTTGGGACACTGTGATACGAGTGTCATCTACAGTGTATCTGGTGGGCCACATTCACAGCTAGACTGGGACACCTATGGGCCACCAGCCACAGGCTGGAAATGACTGATGAGGATTTCCTTACAGCCAAATGAAGCCACTTTTGCAACATGTATGCTACTTTCCATTAGAGCAGGTTTATGTGCAAATGTATCAACAACTGATTACAGTAATTTCCACATCAAATAAGGTAATATTTGCAGGAGCTCCCAGAACCACCCACAGCCACACTGCTAGCCTGCATCCCTTGGCCTAGGAGAAGAGAGTGTGCCCCTGACTCCTACTTCACTCTCTTTGGGCCTTCCGTTTCCTGTGTTCGAAAACAGTATCTGTCCCACATTTCATGCAATTATTAGCAGTGATAACGCTGAACCAAAGCATTTGTGAGGTACTGGGCCATCTTAGTGTCATTCTCAGCACAGTGACAAAGAGTATCAATGCCCCCTAAACAAAACACCCGGGGCTGGTGAGATGGTTCAATTCATTAGTTCTGATCCCAGCACTATGTAAGAGGATGGGTGTGGCCACACTCTGTATCCCCAGCACTGTGGGAGTGGAAACAGTGGCTGTGGTTTACTGGCCACCAGCCCAGCCCCAGGTTCAGTGAGAGACCCTGTCTCAACTGAATAAGGCAGACTGATGGAGCAGGACACCCAGTGTCACCCTCTGACCTCCACATATACCTGTACATGTACAGAGACAGATAGACAGACAAGACAGACAGATAGGGAGAAAACTGAAAACAAGGCCCAGAGGGCCTTTAATCCCAGCCTGGTCTACATAGAGAGTTCCAGGATAGTCAGATGTTGGAGGAAGGCTGCTTGTTTGTTCCCAGCTACTCAACTACAAAATAAAAACTGTATTAATTAAATCACTGCTTGACCCATTAGCTCTAGCTTCTTATTGGCTAACACTTCTATCTTAAGTCAGAGATATATAGAGAGACCCTGTCTCATAAAACCAAAAGCCAAACAAAGCTAGCATCTTACAGGAGGAGTCATGGGGAATAAATAGCAGAAGAGCACACAACACACACAGCGCAGGGCACTGATGAAATTCTCATACATCAGCACCCCAGAACCCCACACCTCTCAGTGTTGACACCTTGATTTCTTCCCACGGGCTGACCCCAGCTAATTTGCTTCATTTCTCTCTCTCCCTCCTCTAAGTCTTTTTTCCCTGGTAAGCTCAGCTAACGACTTCAACCACTCTCCTCCTCAGGCTCATTTAACACAAACAGCAGACACCAATTCCCTGTGTCTAAAGAGGGAGGAAGGCTATTATAGCACACTGCGACTTTGTGTCCTTTCTCGGTTACATGTATATAGCTTTGATTATTTCAAACCTTCAAACCCCCACATATAACAACATCACTTTTTTTTTAATTAACTCTGGAACCCTAATGCTGATTGGGCAGCCTTCCACCAAGACTCTCATTACTGCAGAATTATTTTGCACCAAACAACCAGAAACTCACTCAAATGCAGTTTTTGTCACATTCCACATTGGAGCTATGACGACACCCCACAGCTGGCTCACTAAGACTCACCACCCTCATGGGGCATGCCTGCATTTGCCCACCCGTTTCTTCGGGGCAGACTTGCCCTCGGTCACATGACCCTCACTCAGCCCATCTGCAGATGGGAATGCCGAGGCTGCGTCTCCTCCTTTTCCCATCTTCCAGGCCTTGTTACTGCCACAGAGACCTGGCTCTCCTTTCTGAAGCAGGTCTCTCTAGCACGTCTCAGAGTCTCCAGCACGTGACTCGGGCTGGCTCTCGAGGTCTGCCAGTGCGCAGATGCTATCTAGTCTCCTGAGATGCCGGGTAAAAGGTTTTGCTCTTTGACAAGCTCTGGCATCAGACTCTATTATTTCTAAGCCTTCTCTGGCTGACCTCAGCTATACCAATCCCTCAGCGGCCACTCCAGCCTCTCCACCTTCCTTCTCATACCTGAGTCCCTGTCACCACAAGCAAGGCCCTGCTCTTGACTCTGGAAATAAAGCAATGGCTACTCAGGTAAAACCCCTGCCCCCATAGGGCTTACATCCTAATAGGGTGCGCACTCATATTCAGCTCAAGCCTCACTCTAAATCTATCTGATTCTTATTTTGATACTATATTAATCTAAGTGACTGTCTGGGTGCCGTGACAGATCATCTTAGGTGCTAACCGCCAACCATTCCTCCTCCCATACCCTGTAGGCATGCAATGATTCATGGGAAAACAGCTTATTTGTCCTCCTCCCCCTGAGCTGAACTGGCAGCTTGCTTTTATCTCAAGAATCAGCAGTCTGGGCATGGTGGCACACGCCTTTTATCCTAGCACTCAGGAGGCAAAAGCAGGCAGGTCTCTGTGTTTAAGACCTGGTTTACACAGGAGTTCCAGACCAGCCAGGGCTACACGGTGCCATCCTATCTCAAGAAGAAAAATAGAACCAACACAAGTGGCTGCTATGCCAGCTCCAGGCTCGAGATTCCAAGGCACCGAGAGTCCTCACTCTGAATCAGGACCAGGGGATGGCTGTTCTTCAGCTGTGCCATCTGAGGATGTTTGTTAGCCAGGAACAACCAGACTCTGCTCTTCACCAAGGCCAGGGACCCACCATCTACACTTCAAAATATACCACTCACTAATCCATTATGGTTGGTAAATAGCCAATCAATACTTGAGTATTTCTAAACGTAGGTTTAAATTTCTAAGTACAGAAGACCAGAGTGTTTTAGAATAGAGGTCTTGAGACATTTTTGCCTATGTATACAATGAAAGTGCTGAACAAACATCATACTGAACACAGGCATCATCATGAAATACACACACAAAAAACACATTTTTGTATCATGTAGCTATGCGGCTATTTGTGAGGTGCTGCCTCTCAGTGGTTAGCTGCATGTGAAACTTCCTTGGGGACTACTGGCCGTTCTCTTTGTCATCCCAACTCCTCGCCTGGCCGCTGATCTCTAAACGACCCTGATTTTCTCCTCGGAATCTTCTCCAGCAGCTCCACTTCCTGCTCCCATTTTAAACATAACTTTCATATTTGCCCCTCGGCTCTCAGGCGTACTCCCTGCCCAACCTTCACCCCAAATCTCCCATGCTCGTGCTCTGTACTGGCTGCAGTCTGGATGTCCCCCACAAGCTTGTGTTTTGAACGCTGTTGCCCAGCTGGCACCAGTGTGGCTGTGGAGCCTTTAGAAGGTGGACCTCTCTGGCAAAAGGCCACTAGGACTCAGTCTTTCAAGGTTAGAGCTGCCTCTGCTAGCAGTTGTACTGTGCCTTCTGGTCCACTGCCAGGTTTCTTCCACATTTTCCCAACACCTTGGTCTAAAACTGCCTGCCATGCGTTCCCCAGCAAGATAATAAAAACCTTCCAACTATGAACCGAAATAAATTCTCCCCCATAAGTCCATTAAGATAGCTGTTTTGGTCATAGCAATGTGAAAGCAACTGGTGCTTTCTCTGTCTACAATTACTAGACATTTTACATGTGATTGAAAAAGCTATCTGTTGTATACACAGAGCCTACCTTGTTCCCCCTTCAATGGCCACTCAATATCACTGCTAATTTCTTGGCCCGCTTCTACCAAATCACTTTCTACCCACTTGGGAACAGCACAGAACATTTCCAACTTACATTGTGGAAGCTGAGTCCTCACTGACTTCGACAGCAGTTTAGTTGACTGCTAATGGGGGGTGGCCCACAAAGTGCCCCAGCCCCCTCATACGCAAGGCTAAACCAATACACTAGTCTTTGTACTCGGGGAAATTCTAATGGCAAAGTAGGTGCGGACACTGGGGTGAGCTTGTTCTCTGAATACCATGGCACACCAGGCCAGGAGAGGCCTAGTGGTGAGACACATAGGGGGAGTATGTATAAAAGACTGTAGTCTCTAAGATGACCTCTGACACTCAGAGCCTGAGTATACCAACAATCAAGGGGCCCCACAGGGGGCAGGACCTGTTTGCTCTCTGGCTAGAAGACTCATGAGGCCCTCTGTGCTGGAGACGGTTTAGTGTTAAGAGCACTTGCTCTTGCACAGATTCCCAGCACCCACATGGTGGCTCACAACCCTCTGTAATTCCAGTTCATGGGACCTGACGCTCTCTCCTGATCTCCATAAGAACCAACACACATGGTGTAGTGATATTTCACTTGTATTTTAATAAATAAAGCTTGCTTTAAGATCAAAAGTAAAACAGCCACACTGATCAGCCATACAGACCAGGCAGTGATGGCACACACCTTTAATCCCAGTAGCCATACTAGTTAGCCATAGAGGCCGGGCAGTAGTGGTACACGCCTTTAATCCCAACACTAGAGAGGGATATAAAATGGGAGGAGGTAGGTCTCACGCTCAGTCTCAGTCTGAGGATTCGTGGAGGCAGGATGGCCATTTCAGTTTGAGGTAGAGGTAAGAGCCAGTGGCTGGTTGCTTTGCTTTTCTGATCTTCAGGTTGAACTAGTCTGTCTCTGGGTTTTTATTATTCATGCTACAATGTGGTGAACAGACATACATGCAAAGAAAACACTCACACACACACACACACACACAAACAAAAATAAATAATAGCTGGGTGGTGGTGGCACACACCTTTGATCCCAGGACTTGGGAGGCAGAGGCAAATGGATCTCTGAATTCGAGGCCAACCTGATCTACAGAATGAGTTTCAGGACAGCTGGGTAACTTAGAGAAACACTGTATTGAAAAACAAAAACAAAACAAAAATAATAATAAAGTAATTAAATATAAACAAGGGAGAGAAACCTAGTTCTTTCCAAGTTCTTTCTTTTGGTGTTTTTTAATGATGTATTTATTAACTTCATTAATGTTAATTTTCCAAACATCCCAAGGTCTATTCTGTAATATAAATTTACTGACTATAAATTCAAGTCACAAAATCATACTGCAGTGCAGATATAAGCTTAAGATGTATTCCCTAAACACTGCAAATGCTGCCATCTAGTTCCGAACACAAACGCTCACATACACAAGAATAATTTGTGTCCAGCTGCTCAAACATCTCAAAAGTCAAAAATCAATACACTGATGAAAACAGCTGGCTAAAAAGCCCTGACGTCAGCCAGCCAGCTCCTAACCAGAGCTTTAGTTCTGGTGACACTTGCAGAAGGCAGCCAGCCCCCTCCCAGACCTTCAGGGGAGCTGCTCCCCCTCCTGAAAACTGGCAGTGGTAGGCGCTTTTCCTTCCCTCGATCACATCTCTATGGGAATTTGCTTGCCATACAAAGCCCAATAAAAATCCCTCATCTGGAGATGGAATCATGGCAGCTTTCCTGTGACAAGCATTTATTGTGTGGTTACTACAGGCTTCAGGCTAACTGGAAGGACAGATATGGTCCTTGTCCTCTGTAGAACTCAGTCTGATGAGATGACCCGATAACAGACAACAGCAATCAGTGCACTAGGAAAGACAAGTAGCAGGCTGCTACCAGAGGAGGCTCAGGGAGGCCCACCACAACAAAGGGCCTACGGCAGTAGCATCTAAAGGGACATCTGAAGGACACTGCAACTCTGAAGGATTTTTCTTTTACCTGTACATTTTCACAGATAATTGATTTTTGGTCAAATAGGTTGACATCAGCTCCAAACCGGAATGTTCCTTAGTATGTAGCTGGCATGTTGAATATAAGAAAAACATATGCATTTCCATTTGCCCTTTATCTTCCAGTGAGGTTGCCCCCAAGACAAAGCAAAGCCGGATCACCTCCATCATCCCATCTTAGATCAACCAATAGGCAGTCACCTTCCAACCAAGATCAGCAGAGCCCCCAGCTCACTACCCAAGACATGTGGCCAACACGTGCAATGCACAACCAAGGGGTTCTCTGATACCTAAGTACAGTGCTCAATGGGTGACCTGCCAGCAACAGTGCTTTAAGAAGTACAACTTCTGCTAGTTTCTCTGTGAAGTATGTAAGTCTTCCAAGAACAACTGAGAACCAACAAGTCACACAGGGTTCCAGACAGAAGGAGTCCTCAGAAAACAGGACCTTCTGATGGTACAAGCCCCAACAAGAGCAATGCAGAGGCCAGAATATGATGTTCTAGAAACCACGACTCCCAAACAGCCTGGAGGACACGTGCAGCCTGATGTTGTCCATGGATTCTGGTAAAAGATGTGGGGCTAATGCAATGGTGGGAACAAAATGTGAACTAGAAGGCCAGCAAGATGGCTCCAAAGGGAAGGGTGCTTGCCGCCCAAGCCTGACAGCTTGGTTCAATGCCCTGGACGTTGGATTGAGAGCGCTTCCTCCCCAAAAGTTGTCTGCTAACTCCCATACACATGGACATGTGCTTATGCACTCACATAGCCATATCACACACATGGGGGGGGATACGACAAATTTAATTACAGAAAGCTAGATGCAGTGCTATGTATCTGTAACCCCAGCACACTGGCAAAGCAACGAGAGGTGCCGCTCAAAGTGAGGCAGGAGGCGAGGACTGACTCCAGAAAGGTAGTCTTCTGACCTCCACCCATATGTGAACTTTAGCCAGCTATCGTGCACCACCATAAAGCCAAAGGAGGCCTTGAACTCTTGGTCCTCCTACTCCCAGCTCCTAATACTGGGAATAGATGCATATGCCATCATTCCAATAAAGCTAACCTTTTTTGTAAGGAGAAAAAGAAAATTCCCAAAGTTAGGATAAGCAAACACACCAGACACTTTAAAGCAGAAACGGAAAACTGAAGTAAACAGTACTCAACTTAATGAGATCAGGAGCAGCCCTGTTGACAACTGTCACTCCGCCCCCATGTCCCATGAGCACTCTATTCTAGTCCAGGGATGGTAAAAGCCTTGCTGTGTGATTTGTCTTCCAAGTCCTCAGGTACAAAGACAACAGCCTACTAAGTCCCATTCTCATTAACACAACAATGACAATAGTGTGCCTGCCGCTGACCCAAATGGCAGCGCTCAAAGGCCTGCAATCATGTATATTATAATTGTATTAATGTTTCAGCATTATTGAGATGAACACAATTTATTTTTTCTTCACAAGGAAACTCAAAGATCCTTAGAGGAAGTCATCAAAGCATCACAGAGCTATAGTATGAGGACAAACTATGCCCAGTTGGCATACTAATATCCACAAGAGAGTAGCTAATGAGAGCTGGGTATCCTGCAGCCATCTGATGCTCTACTCTCTAGTCAGGTGGGAGCAGCTCCTCGGGGAACTGTGGTTAGAGTTCACAGTTCTCCATTCTTAATCTTAGTATGGAGAATAGAACAAGAGCCTCTCTCTACCCCCAACCCAACGACAATCAATCAAAAGCATGCAGGGCTAAGACTGTAGCTCAATTAGTAGAGGGTGTGCCAAGCCAGCATCAGTGGTTCTCAACCCGAGGGTCATGACCCCATAGGGATCACATATCAGATATTTATGATTCATAGCAGTAGCAAAATTACAGCTATGAAGTAGATACAAAATAATTTTATGGGTGGAGGGGTCACCACAGCATGAGGAACTACATTGAAGGATTGTAGCATTAGGAAGGTTGAGAACCACTGCCTAGCATGCATGAAGCCCCAGAGTCAATCCCTAGCACAGCATAAAGCAGGTTGATGGTGTATGTCTGTAATCCCAGCATTCTGGAGCTAGAGGAAGGTGAACCAGAAGTTCACAATCATCCTCAGCTACATACTAAGTTCAAGCCCAGTCTGGGGCACAAGAACATACATGAGTTTGTAAAAAAAAAAAAAAAAAAAAAAAAAAACAGTGAAAATTTAATTAATAGCCCTGGCAAGTTTTAAGGTTCCCAACAACATCTCAAAATTCCAAAACACAGGGTTGAAGAGATGGCTCAGCGGTTAAGAGCACTGACTGTTCTTCCCGAGGACCCAGGTTCAATTCCCAGCACCCACATGGCAGCTCACAACTGTCTGAAGATCCAGCTCCAGGGGATCTGACACCTTCACACCAAAGCACATAAAATAAAGTTAAATAAACCATAAAAAAATTTAAAAAAAAATTCCAAAACACAGAAGTAGCACAGTGGAAGAGAAGGTCGGGTTCCCATTTAGTCGTCTAACAAACCCTTAGGATACTTCCAACACGGAGTCAGAGCGACAAACTGCCTCCTTGGAGCTTACAGAAGAGGGCTTGAAAACCATCACAACTAAGCACTGAAACACACTGTAGCAAGGTTCCAAGGTGGACACCTATCCCACACTTGAGGGTTTGTAGGATCTGCCTGTCTTCAGTTCTGCATGAATCTACAAGGTTCTTCCTGATTTCAACCTTCTGTTTACTTTAAACCTCCCCTCCACTTTAATCCACTGTCTTTCTGATGATTGTGCAGCATGCTTTAGCCTATTTGGGGATCAGATTGCTTCAGTATCCTTCTCAGCCCCCTAAAGACGCCATCCACAAATGACTTTTTTTTGTTTGTTTGTTTTTGTTTTTTTGTTTTTCAAGACAGGGTTTCTTCTCTGTGGCTTTGGAGCCTGTCCTGGAACTAGCTCTTGTAGACCAGGCTGGTCTTGAACTCACAGAGATCCGCCTGCCTCTGCCTCCCGAGTGCTGGGATTAAAGGCGTGCGCCACCATCGCCCGGCTCACAAATGACTTTCTGTCCACCATTCTGTTCTCGATCACTCTTCTGAATCTCCCTCCTCTCAAGAATGTCGATAGTTCAGAGGGATTCTTTCAGAAAAGTGGAATTTAAGGCTGAAACTGGCCCATGGTGACACCGGAGAGGTGCCAGGAGTCTCTTCTTTCCCACAGTGAAAATATATTGCAAACTGGTGACTTGGTCATAATTATGATCCTCAAAGCAGGGGCTGAAGTCCAGAGGGACCAATTCCAATCCACTAGATGTTCTCATCATTTAACTGGCCATACTTTGCTTCTCTTACTCCATAATCCTAAACTCCAAAGACTTTCACAGCAGGAAGAAGCACTGCAGACCAGTCACTCAGTGCAGGGTTTGCAGACCACGATCCAGGAGTGCCAACTCAAAACACTCAGATTTAATCCATGAAGACTTTAGCAGAGAGTTCCTCATACTTTCTAAGTGGTTTTAGTCACTGTGCTGTCACTCTGTGAAGGGCCTGTTTTGTTTTTTTAATTTTATTTAATTTTTAATTTTATGTGTGTTGGTGTCTTGCCTGCATGTATGTCTGTGTGAGTGTGTCGTGTGTCAGGTCCCCTGAAACTGGAGTTACATGTGAGCTGCCATGTGGGTGCTGGGAATTGAACCTGGGTCCTCTGTCAGAGCAGTCAGTGCTCCTAAGCCTGGAACTGCCGTTTTAATGCCAGCTCACGGAGTCCACTGGGGCAAACCTGCTCCAGTAGGTACACTGCGAGCTCATAACCAGCATCCTGCCCAGTTCAACGCCAAGCAAGGCTGAAGCACATTTATCCATTCAGGCTCAAACAGGATTATTCTCAGCTGTACAATGACAAACTTGACAGCATGTCCCTGTCAATACAGTATGTTAAAATTTGAGAGCCAATTTAAAGAGTTTCTTGCTTTTCTGTTTGAGGAAGATAGGCAGATATTAGTCCCCTACATATGACTACCATTGTGTGTTCAACTAAGGGCTGCATACCTCCAGTGACAGGAAATTCAACATCTTCCATGTTTCATAAGACTTCCATGGCCAACTGTGTCTTAACTGAACACATGCATACACGCACGCACACACACATGCGTGCACACATACATGCACAGTGGCTTCCATCCACAGGGCACAAATCTTTCTTTACAACTCTTTGATGGCTTGATTCTGTCCCTGGGATCTCCACAGCAAACATTTTGTTTGTCCTCAAGTGGCTTCTTGTGCTTTCATTACCTCTAAACACATGTCCCTGTCCTGGAACTGGCCTCAAATCCTACGGCTGTCTCCACCTCAGTGTAGAACAGCGCAGAACTACAGGCCCCTCCCACTCAAGGTGTAATGAGATGTAATTTTGTTGTTGTTGACACAGCACGACTGACACACGTTTGGTTGGGGACCAACACCCCCAAATGCTACTTCTAAGCCACATACCTAGCAGCAGCATCTAGTGCTTACTTAGGCCACAGGCTCTATGACCAAAACTTACATTCACACCATTAATTAAAACTCACTTTAGAGTAACTAGTCCATCATTTTGGTTTGACCAAAATATAACTGCGTTCCAGTTTAGACATGGAGGTGTCCTCTGGGTCTCCATTTGTCACACACACCCCACGGCCCTGCATCCAGAGTAAAAGCCTCGTCAGGCTTCTGCGTGGGGCCACAAACTCTACCACACATTTCAGCTCCTCTATCTGAGTCACACATACTTCTCTAGAATTCAGTTCTTCTCCAAAGCAACAATAGTGAGACGGCTCACACCCACCTGTAACTCCAGCTTCAAGGGCTCTAACGCCCTCTTCTGACCTCCATGAGTGGCAGGCACGAACATAATGCATAAACATGCGTGCAGGCAGCACACTCATACATTCCAAATAAAGTAATAATAAGCCTTTGAAAATTATTTTTAAAAGTTATCTCACAGAGGTTTAATCATAAACACCATTTGGAAGATTAACCAGGCATCGACTAGAAAGAAAAGTTAGGGAAACAGAAATGGAAACACTCAGGACCATAAAGGCTTTTCCTTTCTTTGTGTTGAGGTACAAACATGAGGTGCAAATTACCCAGCTTTTACTGACTCCGAGACAACAAGATGAACCCACTACCACTAAGGCACTCAGAATGCTGCCCCCCACATAAGCCAGGACCAGCACCTCAATTCCACAGACATGAGAAGTGCAGCTCTGACAATCAACAGAACATTGCAGCAGTCTTGAGCTTAACACGACTTCAAACCAGGCAGGACTGACGGGGAGGGGGAGGGGGAGCAAAACACACAGTTTCCTGACCAACTACGCCACATTTCTCCAGCTCTCTCCACCTGCAATGTGAACACAGTGAACACAGGTGAGCCTGCGTTCACAGTCATGCTCCTCATGGTCTCGAAGAAAAAAGAAATCATAGCTCCACCTGGAAAGCAGCAATGGAATCAGCTTTATTCGTATACTGTAATTGTTAAGCAGAGTTTTTCGTTCTGTTTTCTTTGAAACAGAGTCTCACTATCTATGTAGGAACTCACATATTATCTGCCTGCCTCTGCCTTCAGCGTGCTGGGGCTCAGTCAGAGTTTTATTCAGAATCAATGGGAAGTTGTTATTTCTCCTTTCGAAATAAAACACACCACAGCTTTAGAACTCTTCACAGCTTCAGACCTTCACGCTGGTCGGCCGAGAGAGCATGCCTCACTTGGAAACTAACGTCTGTGCTGAAAGCAGGTCTTAAGATGAGACTGTAACCCAGGTACCGAGGGTGCTGAGGCAGAGAGCGGCAAGTCTGAGGCCAGCCTGGACTACACGTAGTATTGAAACAAGCACAACACTTTAAGTTGCCCTGATGCCTCCGTGATAACAGGGTCACTGAGTTAGGAAATGCGTGAACTCAAAGCACGGAGACCCGTTCTAAGCAATCCCAAGGCTGAGAGCTAGAAATGTGAGCTGATAACACAAAATGTAAAACTTCTGTGAGGAAATACTGTAAACGTGAAAACCGTGTACATGAGGAGGAGACACAGTGCCAGAAAGAAGACAGCAGCAACCCAAAGGAAAATGAGCAACCACACAAAACGCTGAAACATACCAACAACCAATACACGGTCACTCTCACAGAAGAAGCAACAATGATGACAACGAGATTTTCCCTTTGTCAAGTGGACAAAGGTGGCGAAGGCAAGTCTGCATGTGTGCCCCATGTGTGCACCTCCACAGGCCCACCACACACGGAATGTAAGACTGTGCATATTTGCAAAGAAAAGGGTGTGAAATCAGACTAACTTCTTAACAGTGACAGCCACAGCCGGCATCTACAGGTAGAGTGGGGGCAGCCTCGACTGTACTAGAATCTCTTTCCATTTCTATAGGAGTGCTGTATTCCCAACAAGTTAAAGTACGTTGTCCAGTGTCACTTTCCACACTTAACACAAACAGCTGACACGCCACCTTGTCTGGGAAACATGTGTTTCCCTCCCCTTTTCTTCCGAGAGCTTTTCCTGGAAGGTCCCAGAAACCAGCTAATTCTTCCCCCTTCTAACTGGAGCCACCAGGGGACCTGACTCCACAAGGGCTCCTCCATTTTGGCCTCTTCACTTCCAGGGAACACTTTACAAAAACAGAACTGAAAGGCTAGCCCGCTAGTATTCCTTTTTAGAGTCAAGACCACGCCAGGCATCCCTGGGAGTAAAAGTGGGCACACGGTTTCTGTAAAGGTCCAGGTAGCAGATAATTTTCTCTTTGCGGACCATACCGTCTTTGTCAAAACTACCCACCCCTTGACTATCACAACACGGAAACTGCCACAGATAAATGTGGACATGTGGGTGCTGTGCTCTGATATCTCAAGTGCATAGAGTTTTTATCTGCACCTAAATACTCTTCCTTGATCTCTTTTTCACCATTTTGAAAAATAACACTGTTTGGTTTTGTTTTAATGGCAAAGAGAATACACCTCAGAGCCTACACGTGGCAGGCAAATGCTAAGCTACACCTCAAAAAATGTCTTGTGGGGAGAAGACACTCATTACACCCGGGGAGCATGAAAGCAGGTGACAAGCCCAGATGGCCACCAACAGGATGGAAGCACTGTGGGATATAACACAGTGGAGCTTAATTCAGCCGTAAAGAACATGAACTATGCTATTTAGATGAAAACAGATGAAACTACAGATCATGGTAAGTGAAACAAGCCAGACTCAGAAAGACAAATTCTTCATATTTTCTCTATATTAAATCTAGATTTAAATATATATATATATACATATATATAGTCATACTGATATATAATACCATGCTAATATATGCCATATAACATTTCACATCACAAATACAAACATGTACATATATATATTGCATGTGTGTGTATACATATAATATACATATATATTATGAAGATTGGAGGAGACTGTGGGGGGAAGAAGGGATCCAAAAGGAGAGAGAGAGCAACAAAATGATAGTGAGGGACGAAAGTGAAAACCCTGCATGCTTTCTCTCACACAGGGCCTAACGTAAATGCAATGCCATGAAAGCAAAGAGACTATGGGGGTGGAAAGGATCTAAAGGAGACAGGAGGAGGAAACACAAGGATAAAGGAAATGAAGACAACCATGCTTCTCTCATGCCCAGAACCTAAACTACACACAGACGCACACAGACACACACCACACAGCGTGAAAGAAGGACTATTTGGAGGGAAGAAGGGGCTGAGGGAGTGGTAGAAAAGGGTAGCCAGGATGTGAATATGACATGTGTAAAACATCATATCCAGGTGTGGTGGCACATGCCTTTAATCCCGGCACTCTGAAGGCAGAGGCAGGGGGATCTCTAAGCTTAGGACCACCTGGTCTACACAGTGAGTTCCAGGCCAGCAAGGATTACATAATGAGATCTTGTCTCAATAAATGAGTAAATACATTATAATGAAGCCATTAGTTTGTAAGCTAACTAAGAGTAATTTAAGCTAAGAAAAATAAAAGCAGGTGGCAGATCTCAGGCAGTTTTCACTGGAGGATAACTTTTTAAAAATATGAAAATACGGGAACAAAGTCTAACTGAATACTACCTGGGTCTTTCACACAGATGTTAAGGGTAGCCAGTCCCAGCAGCAATTGGAACTATTACAGAGGGCTTTCTTTAAAACACCTCACAGAATTTACAACACTAATTCCAGCACTGGGGAGGTGGAGGTCAGATCAAGGGGTTCACGGTCATATGTGGCTACACAGTGAGTTTGAATCCAGCCTGGGTTACTTGAGACCCTGACTCAAAGAGGAAAAAAGATTTTACAGTTTGCTGAGAGTGTGCCTCAGTGGCACAGCATCTGCTGAGGAATAGGAAGCCCTGGATTCAGTCTCCAGGACTGGGGACAGGCAGGGATTCCCAGTCATTAGAGAAATAGTAAGCTACAATATGACAGCACTATACTCCCATTGGGACGGCCAAAAAGGAAAAGTTGTTGACAAGGAGGAGGGAAGCCAGAGCTCTGCAGCACTGCTGGGCTGTAAAATGGCACAGGCACTTAGGAGAACAGCTTGCTTCCCAAAAACGTTAAATACAGACATCCTGTAAGACCTACAATTTTACCCCTGGACATCTTCCCAAGACAGATGAAAACATCTACCCCAACGTTTATGCAAATGTCCACAGGAGCATTCTGCAAAACAGCTCCCAACCTGGAAACAATACCAATCCCACCAACTAGCAAATGGATAAATGGAAAGAGCCTGATCCACAGGACAGAACTGATCAGAGAAAGGAATAACCACTAACACTTCCTAAGCCCCAGACTTTAGGCCCAGACCACCGCACTAGTGCAGAGAGCCAGACAGAAAGACTGCATCTCCAGGAAGCTTCTACATAAGTGCTTCTACAGAAACAGCTGACCAATCAGCTAGGGGCTGGAAATGCAAGCAGTTGGCTGTAAACCAAGAGGAGGGGACTTCCAGGAACACAGCAAATGCTCCGAAGCAGGGTTGGTGGGATAGTTGCACAATTCTATAATTTACTGTAAATTGGATAATGAAAAGGGGTGTATTTTATGGTATGTAAGTATCAGTTCAATTTGAAAAGAAGAGGGGACTCCAAGGCCTGGGCAGTCTGAAGTTCACAGTTCCCTGTATTCTGCAGGCATTTCCTTGATTCTGGGACCTTGTCCCACCAGCGAGAAGACAACTTCCTTGGCCAGTCACTTCCCCAGGCACAGCTGGTTCTACTTCCCAGCCTCTCAAGGTAAAGGTGCTAACCTTTGACGTTTCTAGGACTGTGGACATAGGCGTCTTCATCTCCTTTACTCCTAATTTGATTAATCTCCTGATGAATTCCTTGGAGGGACAAGAATTATAATGGCAGTCTTTTCTTTACCCCACATGCAAAACTTTTGTAATACTGTAAAACTTCATCAGGGTTTCTACCGCTGTGATGAAGCACCGTGACCGAAAGCAGGTTGGGGAGGAGAGGGTTCATTCAGCTCACACTTCCACATCAGTATTCATCACCAGAGGAAGTCAGGACAGTAACCTGGAGGCAGCAGCTGATGCAGAGGCCCTGGAAGAGTGCTGCTTGTTCCTCATGGCTTACTCGGTCTGCTTTCTTATAGCACTGATGCCCACCAGCCCAGGGATGGCAACACACAGCAAGGACCAGGTCCTCCCCTATCAATCACCAATTAAGAAAATGTTCTATTGGCTTGTTTACAGCCTGATCTTATGGAGGCATTTTCTCAATCAAGGTTCCCTCCTCTCAGATGACTATACCTTGGCTCAAGTTGACATAAAACTAGCAGCACAAATACTGAGTCACAAAAACTCTATAGAAAGGCACCATTTAAACAAGATTCAACCCCATGGTAGCAGGAACAATGGCAGAAATGCATACTTGGAAAACCCCCAGGGCTAGCAGAGGGCAAAGGCACCTGTGAAGCTGGAGACCTGAGTTCGATCCTCAGGTCCCACAGGAAAAACTGGCTCCCACAAGTTGCCCCTTAACCTGCACATGCACAGACGCATATACAAAATAAAATGTAATTTTTAAAAAGGGAAGTCCTACACCCCTCCTATCCTCACATCCAAATAATTATCTAATTCCCTTGCAAATTTTCAGAAAACATTTTAGTTTATTAATTCCAGGGGTTCCCCTCAATTCAGGCAGGCATTTACAGAAGTCACACACCATATTTTAATGCTGAACACAAACATTTGACATGTGAACACAAACTCTTTAAGCTGACTGGAATTTAATGAGGCACAAGAACATATAACTCCATACACCTCAAACCACTTCCTAATTTAAGTCAACACAAAAACCCCAACTGGAACTATTATCTCAAGAGGGCCTTCTAGTGGGCCTCAGTTAGAACGAGGCCTTCTGTGACCCTGGTGCTCGTCTGTGTCACTAGCACTTGTCCATCCTCCATGACAGACAGACCGCACAGACTATAAAGCTTAGGAAACCCTTGAGAAACTTCAGCAGCCTCAAACTGTGCCCATTACTTTCTGCTTCTTAAATAACTTCTGAAAGTTACTGTTCTTATTTTCAAAGAAAACTGCAATTTATCTTCAAACCAAAATGACTCAGAGATAGAACATATCAAGGTGCACCATAAAGCTGCTGACTTGTCACTTTGGGGAAACAAGCTTCAGGACCACAGAGCCAAGGCTACAGGGAAGTCGATGCCATCCAGAGCCATTGCTAATGAAGCAGACACTAAGACTGACAAGCTTGGGTGAGGAGGACAGCAGGTATTAATTATTAAAACGAGGGAGGAACACAAAAACGGGGGGAGGGGATTGATTTACTACTCTTCTGATTTAGACAATATGAAATGTGTGTAATTTTATTAAATTTATTAAATATAAGCCTTCCCATCTTAACGGTAAGAGGCCCACCTTAGAGAAGAAAAGGTGCTGAGCTTCCATTTTTAAAGGCTACTCCTTGGGGTGGACAGGAGGAGGGGAGTGGAGCAGGGCAGGACAACATCTCCTTAGCTGAGAACTACACAGCTCTGCACACATCTTGGTCTGTGCTACTGTAATGGAACAGCTAGCAATTTAGAAAGAAGAAAAACTTACTATGGTTCTAGAAGCCATGGTGTCCAAGCTCAAGGCCGCAGCGAGTTCCAGATCCAGTGAAGCCGCAGACTCCACTTTGAGGCAAGCAAGGCATCCAAGAAGGAGGGTGGGCCTCACGTGGCAGAAGGAAAGATAGGCGGCAGCTGGCGAAGGCCCTAGTAAGAGCCTGCGTCCCACGAGCAAACCCTGTGCACTAATGATCTCTTAAAGGCGCCGCCTCTTAATACTCTCAGACCAACCTTCACATTCCATTATCTGGATTTTGAAGGTAGCATATTTAAACCTTGGCAACACATAGCAACTCATTTCATACTAACAAGAATCCTACTAGGCATTTAAAAGGTGGGAAGACTGGGAACAGAAAAGAAGGTAAACGTAACCTGACTCAAAACTATTAACAGACAAACTTGCTAATTCTACCATTTTACGTCTCCTACGTTGAGTTTTTCAAATTAACTAGCCCCAGCAAATGGTCAATTACAGGACACCTGGCAAAAGACTACTGTCATTTCTCAATTAACATCTAATTAGCCCTAATTAACTGGATATGTCAAGTAATTTTAATGTAACATTATGTTGTTTACAAAATTACCCTTCATTAAAGTTGGCAAACTGTAAAGCCCTTGAGGGCAGACTCAAACCCTCACAGAATACTGCTGAAAAGATTGGGACTTTGACATTCACTACTTGCAAGAAAGATTGATAAACATTTGCCTTTTTCTGTCATTGAAAGGAAAGTAAAGCAAGGGCTTATTTGTCTAATTTTTAAGAGACTACTCCCTAAACAGAAATAGTTGTCCTCTGGGTTGCACATCTGTCCCTGTGCCTGTGAGCTTTTGTATTTAAACCTTTTCATGTGTGCTATATCTTCCCAACACGAAGGAACTTTAAATGCTTCTAAGCATCCAGTATAGACGCCACAGAAAGTTTAATTGATAAAAAATGACCCTTTTTCCTGACATTTCTGCCATAAAGATGCTCAAAATTAATTTGGTTAATTAAAAAAATAAAAGAAAGAAATACAAATGTCTGCAATAAGAATAGATTCTCTGGCCTCAATCGGCCTCGAATCAAGGGAGACTCTGTCATCAGGTTCTAATTAAGAACGGCGGATAGAGCAGATGGACGACAGCTTTAATCCTCACGCGCAGTTGATACTGCTCCGGTGAAAACAAAGAAAAATTGTTTGGACAAGCCAACTGAACAAACACGATATTGGATGTCTAGAGGAAAGCCGTTCTTAAAGAGTCTACTTTCCAGTAGACAGCTATCTGGACTTGGACTGATAATGGCTGAAGGGGAAGGGATCACAATGTTACTGACATTCCAGCCAGGCCAAGGGCGGGGGGTAGGGAGTGGGTGGGAGTGGGGGTCAGGGGGAGGGGTGTGCTGTGCTCTCCCACCCCTCCTTCAAAAAAATATTTTCTTATTTTATGCGTATGGGTGTTTTGGCTGCGCTTGTGTGTGTGCACCACATGCATACCTGGTGCCCACAGAGGCCAGAGGCCAGCGTTTGAGTCCCTGGAGCTGGGGTTACAGACAGGTGAAAGCTGTCCTGTGAGAACTAAGACTCCAACCCAGGTCCTCTGCAAGAGTGGCCAGTGCTCTTAACCTCCAGACCTCTTTTAAAAGGTTTCTTCTTTTGAAACTGCTTAGTCTTGATTCCATTTTACTTACTCTTAACATTTACTCTACAATATAAAGATACTTCCATAGAAAACTGTTACACACAGACACACAAGCAAGCACACATCCATGTACCCACTAAATAAACATAGTAATAAATAAGTAAATAAAGTAATAAAATATTCGAAGTTTCAGTGTTTGGATTTTAGCGGTACTCAATCAGTAAACTCTATATAAATATTTCAAAATCTGAGAAACTTCAAAACCTGAACCTCTTCTAGTCCCAAGCATTTTGGATAAGGGAGACCCAATCTACAATGTTCTATGAAGCACCTTAAGCTGTACCAAAATCAACACAACAGTGTCTTAAAAAAACGGTTTTCTTCGATTAGTGCCTAATTCCTCCCATGTGTAAGAAGTCCCGCAGCAAAGGAAGACTAGCAAGAGCTGATGTCGGTGAGAAGAAAAGCCATACAATTCTCAGAACAATAGTTTGCTGACACGCGATAAAAACATAAATGAACATAACACAGTAGGAGTCATTGTCTACTGATGCCATGCAAGTGTTAATGGAAAATTATCACCCAGTGCACAAAGGTCAAAGTTCAAACTACAGGCCCTAGCACTCAGAACCTTCCCTTTGTGGATCTGTCTGGCTTTCTGACCTTCTCCAAATTCTCTCACCACTTTGGCTTTGCTCACTCATTTCAGAAGAAAGGAAACTAAAGCTTTATCACCAGCAGAAGCCATAGCCATTCTTCGAGGCCATCCTCAGAAACCGACTTCTCTCTACAGTCCAACCCCACAGTGTTCTCTGTCTCAAAATGCCAGCGTGGCCAGTAAAATCTCGCAGGTTCTTTGTCCTACAGATGAAGACAATGCTGCCAATTCCTGGACCACACGGGATCGTCCTTGTCTCTGTATGATCTCAGATATCGTCACAGTACAACTGCACATAGCACACAGAAGGTGAGCAGGCACCTCGGAACAGCGCTGCAGCACAAGATAGAGATGATGCTACATCGGGTCCCTTGCTACCTTATAGGCTTCTGTTAATGGATTCACAAACTTAAGGACACATTCATTAAAGATTACTGCAAACACTGGTGATGGTTTGCTGCATGGCTGCAATCCCTGGCATGGGCAAGCAGATCTCTGTGAGTTCGGGACCAGCCTGGTCTCCACAGCAAGTTCCAGGCCAGCCAGGGCTACATAGTAAGACCCCGTCAACATGACCAACAACAACAAACAATATGATTTTATCTACAGAACTGCAGAAGGGCTAGGTGTCACTTCTAACACTGCACCTTGCTAAGTAACCTGAGAGAGTGACTTGGTCTTTGTAGCTTCAGTCTCCTGACTAAACCAGGACTAGCAGGGACTACTCCATAAGACTTCTGTGAAGTCAAAAGAAATAACGGGGGAAAATGCATTAAAAGGTGCTCAGTACCTAGCAGCTCCTCCCTTTCACTGGTTAGAGTTGCGAGTGACAGCTGAAATAGCACCGAAGCTAATGTTGGTCTTCAGACTTTCATCCCCGCCATTCTTCAAGGCAAACTGCATGCCTCTGCCCAGAACTGCTGGGTGGAACAGCGACATTTGAAAGCTCAGCAAGGTTCCTTGGGGCAGCTGGATAACGCAACACATACCAGTGCTTTGCTTTCTCCTGTGCCTGGCATCAGCGCTCAATGACGCCAGCTGTAATGTCTAGTCATTTCCATGTAATACAGCTACCAACCTGGCCATGGCATCGCCATCATATTACCAGCCCCTCCTGGCAAACCTCATAGACTTCCAGCAGAGCTCCTGTTCCAAGGCAGAATGACATCTTAGTCACAGCTGTACTAGAGACCAGGGGCTCCTGCCAGAGGCCACGCATACTATGTCACCTTAGACACGGTTCCTTAGGCAACCAGCGCTCATGTTTCCCAGTGATACACCAGAGAATCCCAGCAGGCTTACTGAAAAAGATCCCACTGAACATTTTTAAAAATATTAAAATTTATTTCCTTTTTTTTTTTTTTTTTTTTGGTTTTTCGAGACAGGGTTTCTCTATAGCTTTGGAGCCTGTCCTGGAACTAGCTCTTGTAGACCAGGCTGGCCTCGAAATCACAGAAATCTGCCTGCCTCTGTTTAAAATTTATCTGTAAGAAGTTTGGATAAACAACCACAGAACGTAACAAAATAGGAAGTTAAGTTTACCAAACACGCTCAAAGGTCACAGAGTGACTGGACTCAGAGGCACACCACTGCCCCAGGAGAAACTAGTATGAATACTGCGGAAGAGAAAAAGCATATAAAAAAGCATTTAGCACACAGCACTTTAGGTGTGTTCTAAGCAGTTTCCGTGACAACCAAGGACTGAGAAGTGACATGTCTGATGCGATGCCCGAGTTATGATTGGTGGGCTGGAAAAAACAACAAATATTTCCTTTGCGTTAGAGTTGAGCTGCCCACATGACTGTCAGAAGAATGCACTAGCTTTCTGACATATCAGTAGCATATCCATAATGACATGGCGCTAATGTAGAAGACAAGTGCCAGGCTGAGCAGGGTGAAGCTGGTCCTGCGGTTCCTGGGAGGCGGGACTTGAGGCAACTTAGCTTATTTATCAACCGGAAACATCGATGCTTATGAATTTTTCATTCTTACCTTAGTACTTTCCTTCTACCAAATTAATGAACAACTGAGTACACTCTAGACACCTTTGCCCAGCAACATCTCTAGTCCCCTTAGTCATAATATATCACCACATAATGACTGAAATGCCACTGTCTACTTAGAACTAACAGCCTAACGCTCTCGCAGGGGCTCTCCCAGCATCCTGCAGGTACCCCCACTAAAGTCACCACCAAAAGTGTCTCAAGACTGCACACTCTCTGAGACAGTAAGTTCTTCATGGTCACACCTTAGGCACCTGTGGCACTAAGACACTGACCGGACAGAATATGCTCAACCCCAACATTACAGCAGACTGGTAATCTGTGACCTTCCTCACAGGCCTGTCCTCAGGCACATGGATGGAGACATCAGTGACTAAAACGGCATCTAGGGAGCCTGACGAGGAGTGCTCATTGTCAGATGACTTGTCTACATTCAGCGCTAATGCAAAAGAGTGTCCTGTGTCTGCACACCAGAGCCATAAACACTGACTGTTCCAATGATGCTTTGCCATCAGTGCCAGCACAGAGGATCCGTGTCAGACTGTTCAGTTGGCCCGCCTCTCTACCTCATGCCAAAACAGCCCCGCTGACTTAAGCCAAGACTTGTTTCGTGCATCCCATCTTCTCTCCAGTAGATTTTCCACACAGAGATAAAAGTCATTCCATGTTCTCAACACTCAAAGCGACTTTTTGCTGCTCTTAGGAGAAAGCCTAGGCCCCTTAGCACCACCTCAAGAGGCTTCTCTTCTCCAGCCCTCTCCCGTCTCTGGATACACTGTGTCACGTCCACACCCTCCCTCCCTCCCATAGGGTGTCCCAGCCATCACACTCATGTTCCCGGCACAATCAGTGACACTTCTCACTTTATCACATCTCCCTGTAATTGTTTCTTTCCCACACACTAACTCCCCTGGCTACCACCTACTTAACTGTCAAGTCCTGAGTCACCAAATACCACTTCCTTCCTTCCCTCCTATCTCACCTACCGGAGCTGGTGAGGCACACCCATGCAGGTGCTGTTTACCTGAGTGTTATGTGCACTGTCTATCTCGTCATCCCATCCTACCCCTAAACCATATGTGCCCTGAGAACGACTGTGCTTACAATATCAATTATTTTTAAGCTTAGTAATAGAAAACTAACCTTAGTAATAGAAACTATGAAAAGCCAATGATTTCACCTAGGTGCATGTGTGTGTGTATGTGTGTGTGAGTGCACTGCATACATGTGTGTGCGTGTGCACGCGCACACACGCGCGTGCACGCGTGGCACATGTGTATGTGTGCGTGCATGTGTGTGTGTGTGTGTGTGTGTGTGTGTGTGTGTGTGCTTCACTGCTTTATAAGTTTTTTCCATCCAGTTTTTAAAAACTCAGGTCAAAATTTAAAAGCATCATGGTGAAAGACTGTGAGGAGCGCGTTCGTTTTACTAGAGCACAGAGACAGAGGTATCTAAACTGCCAGCTATGCCTGAACCTAGTCATAGCTTTAGAGCAACATGAACTGTGGCTTTATATAGAGAACTGAGCCCTTTCTAGAGTGATTTTAAACCCAGAGAACTATAAAAGGGTTGTAGCACCTGTGAAGCAGTAAGAGAAAGACTAGAATGTACGCCAGAGAAGGGACTTCACACATATGAAGTTAGTAGCCAAAGCAGAGCAAGCCAGTTGTCAGGGAAAAACATTGGCTCCTTAGTGGCTTGGAGACACTTCCCATCCTACTGACATTTACTGTGAGCAAGAAGCTCTGACATTTGGTGAAGAAGTGTGTGTGTGTGTGTGTGTGTGTGTGTGTGTGTGTGTGTGTGTGTGTGTTTGTATGCATGTGCATATGTGTAGGTATATACATATATATGTATATATACACTAGTATTTTAAAGAAAAAGAGAGATTTAGTATATTAAATGTGTCCAGTCCTTTCTCAGAGACGACACTGTCTTCTTCAAGTAGGTACCTGTGTTAGCACGTTGTAGGCTCTTCTCCTTGTATGAAAAGTAAATAGATGGAAAATAAGAACCATGCCAAACTCCCAGCCCTTTCCCAACAGTGCTTAAAGTTCTAGCCCAGTTATAAATCAAAGTAGTTAAGTGACTCCTGCAGGGCACAGAAAACACTAAAGTTCAGAACTGAAGCCATAATGCCTCCTGGGTGTTCAATTATTAATATACTTCCCCTAAGACTTAACCCATCTAGCGCACCTGGCAAGAATTTGGGCTCAGTGGAGCTGCACAAGCTGGGGAAAACAAACATTTTTAAAAAAGAAAATAAAGATGCCAAATCACTGTGAAAGTTTGTTAGGACAACGACTATAGATGCAGCTTTTAAAAGTCCTCTGTGATGAGTGGCCTGGCCCTACAAGAGACTTCACAGTCAACATACACAAGGACCGGCCAAATGTGTTCATCACACAGAACAAGGACTCCAGGGAGCTCACGGTGCTCCCTAACACAGTCCCGGCCTACCTTCTGCAGTATCGCTCCCTCCCGCTGAGATGCCCTGACCCTCAGCACAGCCTTTGCCCTCTTCCAGGGCTGTCCTGAGAATACCTCCCTTCTGCATGGCTATAGCCCTGCAGAATATTCCCTCTAGCACTGATGATCTCACCCTGCTTTTCCCAACTACTACCAGGACTTTTCCCTCTGTTCCTTCAGGTCTTGCACAACAGGTAGAAAAGCTTTCCGTTTTCTACACTGCTGTGTGTACTTTGGGCCAGATATTTATGGAAGCTGTCAGACCTAGACAGATACAAAAGCCTGAGACTCAGCCCTGTCAGTCTGGGAAAGCAGTTGATGACCGCAGAGCTGGCGTGGGTCAGATGATACAGCAAGCACTTATCGAGAACCTCCCGTGGCAAGCCCAGAGGTGAGCTAAACAAGATTCCTGCTTTTGAGATCCAGTAGAAGAGGTTACCAATGAAAACAACAGTTGCCACAGGAAAAACGACAGATCTCCACTGCGATAGCTAAGGTATGAGCAGGGTCCTGTTGCCACACCGTAGACGGAACAAACTTGGCCTGAAGGTTGGTGGAAAAGCCGCCACTGCAGAATCCAGCTCATGTTAATATTCAGGAAAAAAGAACAAGAAAAGGAAGGAAGAGTGTAACCAGCCAAGAAAACAGCACATAAGAAGGCAAGAGAGATAAGCGCCAGGAACCCACACCAGTGTGGCCAGAGTTTGAAAGACAGGTGAGGGGCCAGGGAAGGGGCCACTTGACTCTCTTGAATATAAAAAAGGTTACCCTCTAGTTGAGGTAGTATGTTTTATATCCTTGGTCTATAAGAGGCCACTGGCACGGTGATGGAGCTCAGTAGTAGAGAACTTGCCTACCGCATATAAGGCCCAAGGTTCTATCCCCAACACTGCCCCGGCCCCCTAAAAGTCAGAAAACACAGCATCTAGTACTAACTTTGTCACTGACTACGCAATTCCTCTTGGGCACAAACGCCCACCTGGAAAATGAGGTGCTTGGACTGCATTCATGACATTCTCGTCCCTCATCCCTTCCACACTGGAGTGGAGAAGCCCAAGCTAGTGTAGATAAGGGCAGAGAGGGAAACTTAATGCAGTGGCACTTTTTACAGAGAAAAAGATGCCCAAATCACTGGGTACATGTGTGGGGTTTACAGGACATGTGTTCAATCTCCACCTGTCATCCCACAATTATTGATTTATTAAAAGGGGGTCCAATGAGATGGCTCAGCAGGTAAAAACCTCCAAACCTGGTGACCTCAGTTCAATCCCCTATGGTGGGAGAGAACCTGACCTCCAAATTCATGGGCATGTACACACACACACACACACACACACACACACTAAATGTCATAATTTTCAAGAGAGTAAGTACTTCATAATGTGGTGTTCCTGGAAAAAAAAACAAAAACAAACACACAACAACCTTAATTCTAATTATAAGAAAACAGTCACAACTCCAAACTGCAGAACCTTATACATATTAACTAGTCTGAATTTTGCACAACCGTAAGTGCTGCCCCAAGGCCACGAGAGAGAGAGAGAGAGAGAGAGAGACAGACATACATATAATAGATAGATAGATGGATGGATAGAAAGAAAGATGGATAGATAGACAGACAGACAGACAGACAGATAGATAGATAGACAGACAGATAGATAGATAATAGATAGACAGAGAGACAGACAGAGACAGACAGACAGACAGACAGACAGACAGACAGACAGACAGATGAGAAAGGGAGGGGAAAGGAGCTAAAGGGAAGAATGTAGTGAAAGAAAAAAGGCAAGGAACTTTTCTAGATTAAAAAGCCATGCCGGGCGGTGGTGGCACACGCCTTTAATCCCAGCACTCAGGAGGCAGAGGCAGGTGGATCTCTATGAGTTCGAGACCAACCTGGTCTACAAGAGCTAGTTCCAGGACAGGCTCCAAAGCCACAGAGAAACCCTGTCTCAAATTAAAAAAAAAAAAAAGCCATCAAAGAGACAATTAAAGGAATATGGACTGAATATTAGATAATATGCTTGTATTGATATTACATTTGTTAATTGTGCAATAATACAGGTGTTATTTTGGAGAACCCCTCAGACTTTATTTTTATTTTACATTTATTTATTCATCATGTGTATGTGTGTGTAAGTGTGAGCGTGTGTGAGTGTGTGTGTGAGAACAACATGCAGGACTCAGTCTCTCCTTCCACCATGTTGGCAGCAAATGCTCTTACCCACTGAGCCATCAGCGCTGTCCTTCCACTCACTAAACAACACATGCTAAAGTATTTAGGAGTAAGGCTTTATAATGTCTACAATCTACTTTTAACTGACCATGGTTCAGGAAAGAAAGATGCAAATATTTGCATACACACACGTATGGAGAGATATAAGACAAAATCTTAACATTATACACATGAAACAAAATAGTATTCAGTTAATTTTGACACATGCCATAACACAGATAAACTTCAAGGACATGATTTAAAGTGGAATAAGTCACACACAAATGGACAAATATTATACAGGGCTACTAATAAGACCCCTAGAATAGTTACAGTCAGAGACAGAAGGTAAGGCCAGATGTAGCATCACGTGCATTTAATCCCAGACAGAAACAGGTGGGTCTAGGCTAGTCTGGGCTACATAGCAAGTTCCAGCCCAGCCAAATCTATATAGTAAGACCTTGTCTCAAAAAAATTGGAAAACAAAGATCCTGAAAGTATAGTGGTTCTCAGAGGCTGTGGAGAGGATCACATGGAACGGCAACTCAGCATTCAACAGACCTACAGTTTGCATTTGGCAATAGCCAAAAAGTTTTACAAGACTTGCAAAGAGTTAGTCAAAAAGCCTTTAACGTTCCTGACCTGCACACCTAAAATGGAAAACTTCACATTATGGATATGTTACCATCATTTTTTAAATAATTAAAATTTTTAGAAAAAGTTTGGATGAGTACTCTGTGTTTTCAGTTGCTAACTGGTTCCTGAGATCACAGATGTCTGGATTGGAGCTCATAGGGAAAGGATATAGAAGACAGTTTCTGATTCCTAAACATATGGCCATTCCTTCTGGGACAATTATACCACTAGCCTTGGTATTACAAAGTGCTCTCAAATCACACCACCTACCAATAATATTCCCCAACAATTCCCTCCCTATACGCCAGGTCCTCGTGTGAAAAGAGAAAATGAAAAGGACAGTGGCCAGGTAAGTGTTTTGGGGAAGGGACTAGAATTTTAGATGGGACTGTCACAGCCTCACTCAAGTGGCCTCTGAGTAAAAACCTAACCTGGGAAAGGAAGACAGGCACAATGTTCTCGCAGGCAAGGACATTCCAGAGAAAGCGAGCAGGGGCAGCCAAGGCCAAAGGAGCACGCTGAAGTACCTGCAGTGGTTGCAAAAAATCAGGAAGGCCAGGGTGCAGGAGCAGTGAGTCAGATGCAAAAATCAGGATGGAGTCAGAGGATCTGCACCTCATGGGCCCACAACAACTTACATTACTTTTCTCAATCTTGGTTATTTTGACATTTAAAATAAGGTACTGTAAAGAGAGGAGGCTTTTCACCATCTGGTGCAACACTACATTCAAGGACGTTCATCCTGGCTGAGGTATGCTTCATGAAACAAGGTGAAGGAGGGAGGGGGAGAGACCCTCACTAATGCATTTTAAACAGACTAATGAGCTGAGCATATAGACACATACCTATAATCCCAGCCTTTGGAGGGTAGAGGCAAGAACAGCATTGGTTCAATGTCAGCCTGAGCTACACTGCAAGCCTTTGTTGCAAAATACAGAAGAAAAAAAGCCACATTTTTAATTTGAAAATAAAATGCACTTATAGAGGCATATAGAACATAGCAGGCACAAATAAAAGAACTCCAAGGGTCTGGGTGGTAGTGGTAGGAATTAAAACAAAACAACTTTAAGAAGCATTTCAAAAGCAAATCACTAACAAGGTACAAGCAGAAAAACAGTATCAATTCACATGTAAAACACATTGCAGAACAGAAAATGGGTCCAATTTAACTTTGTACGGCCCATGGTTCTTTATTAGAACACTTAATAAAGCTTACGGATTAAAATAAACCAAAGAAAGCTTTCTGTCAATGGAGAAAGTCCATGAAAGAGCAACAAGGACAAAAACCTCAGGAAAGGCTGCCTTAGGAATGGAAGAGAAATTCAGGAGGAGAGAGAGGCTAGAGGCGAGCAGGGGCATTGTGAGAGCCAAGCTGAAGAGGAGAGTGGGCCACAGCTACTGCCAACCTCAGCGAAAGAGCCAAAACAGCTAGGAAGGGTGACAACCAAGATGCCAATGACATCACTGGCTAAGACTGTCTGAAGCCAGACTGTTGAGAACTCAAGCTGAAGCCGCATGTGAGAAGAGGAAGCCACTAGCTAATTTTCTTAAGACATTTTTCAGCAAAAAAAAAAAAAAAAGAAAAAGAAAAAGAAAGAAAGAAAAAATAGGTAATGATCGCCCATAATCCAGAATTCTGCCAGAAACACCTCCATTTACCTTTGTTTTTTGTTTTTGTTTTTTTGTTTTTCGAGACAGGGTTTCTCTGTGGCTTTGGAGCCTGTCCTGGAACTAGCTCTTGTAGACCAGGTCCATTTACCTTTGTACAGGTGATGGGATCATGTAATCCTTATGAAGGTATTTATAACATTCAGTATGGCTAGGGCCTCAAGCTACCAGGTTGGGTGAATGAATGTAAGAAACAGATATTGCTGCCTTTTGTGGAAAGGGCAGTAAACCTCCACACCTTGTCTAATATCTAGCTCAGAGAGTGGCCTTCTGAGGTCACAGAGCAAGCACGACTCGCTGACTTGTTGGATATTTAGCTAATGGAAGCTAAGCCAGCTTAAACCAATTAAGGTTCTTCTGCCAGCATGTTTGAGTACCACTAATGACCTCTGTGGTCCCTCAGAGGTCAAACGCATCCTCCAGCATCAAGAGACACCACAGTGTATTCCTGATCCAGAGGGAGGCACAAGATACTGCCAGGAGGTCTGTACTAACGGTGGGCTTCGCCATCCAGGAATCAGGTGAGATCTGGTAGACACTTTTAAATAATGTGTGTTTGTGCAATACACATGGCGCAGTGCTGTCTGTCAGCAAAGTAAATATCAACTTCTCTTCCTAAAATGTTTGTTGTCCTTAAGTTAGCTAACAGGACACAGACAAAGTCTATTTGTCATTATCGTGCATTATTTTAAGACAGACTTTAGTAAAGACACCTACATGACAGCTTACGTGCTTCTGTGACAGAGACACATCCTAAAAAAAAACCACATCCTTAATGATTTTGTTATTATGCAAACAGTCTGAATAGCATACAACAGAGTACACACACACACACACAGAGAGAGAGAGAGAGAGAGAGAGAGAGAGAGAGAGAGAGAGAGAGAGAGAGAGAGAGAGAGAGAGAGAATACCCTATTGCTTTTTGGGTCATGAACAAACAAGATTAAATCAAACCTTGCTAAATTATTGGCTACTGATGGATTCTGGGAAGGGACAACCATTGTCTTCAGCTGAGTACCACTAACAAAGCAACTAGGCTCCATGAAAAGCTTCAAACCCATTGTCACGTAGATGGCCCTGGCTAAACTCAATGGGTCATAAAATAAAATAAAAGACATAAATGAAGAAAAGGGACTTGTAGGGAGAAGGGTGAGGAACAGGGTTGGGAATGACAGCAACTACAGTGTAGTATACATGTGTGTAAAATCGCCAAAGAACAAATCCAATCACGGTCATGAAGAAAACAGAATTAGCAAGAGAACAGTAAGTATGAGATGAGAGAGGCTGCTGACAGCAGAACACAGCAGAATGCCTATGGCACACCGTTTCACCAGGAGGAATACACTCTAGTAGCAGGAAGGTGGTGGCACACGCCTTCAATCCCAGCAGAGGCAGAGGCAGGCAGATTTCTGAGTTCAAGCCCAGCCTGGTCTACAAATTGAATTATGTAACAGCCATGGCTGTATAGAGAAATCCTGTCTTGGAAAAAAAATGAATACACTCTAAATGAGCGGTATATGTCATATATAATAAAAGAGTGAAATATAATGTGATAACTACATAAGCCAATACCATAGTCATCATTACCAGACAGGTATTATATGTCTTATGTGCTATACTTTCCTATGAATGGCAGGGCAGTGGGTACATCTATACCACCGTCGCCACAAACACACAACTAGTGCATTCTACACAAACATTACTGCCTAAGCAGCAACAGGAGTCTTCCACTCTGCTATAATCTGATGGGACCACTCTCCTGTGTTGTTAAACACTGACCAAAATGTCTTATGCGCTGTGACTGCAATCGTTAGAAAGTTTCTATATGGAGTCAGAAAAAAAAAATGCTGTTTATCTGAGACCATTCAAAGTTTTATAGACCTAAACTAACACCTGACCCTTACAAAGTTAAAAAGTCTCTTACTTTAGTAATTAGCATAAGACCATCTAGAACCTTGGAAGCGCACTTCAAGCACAGGGCTCCAGAGCACTGCTTTTATTCTTTTATGGCCTTTGACGATCTTGGTTGGGTTGCAGTGGCCATTTCTTTTTTTTTCTTTTTTTTTTTTTTTTTTTGGTTTTTCGAGACAGGGTTTCTCTGCAGCTTTTTTAGAGCCTGTCCTGGAACTAGCTCTTGTAGACCAGGCTGGCCTCGAACTCACAGAGATCCGCCTGCCTCTGCCTCCCGAGTGCTGGGATTAAAGGCGTGCGCCACCACCGCCCGGCTGCAGTGGCCATTTCTACAGACAAACAGGGCACGGGAAAGCTGGGCTCTCTGCTCAGTAATCAACTCTCCAGAGAAGGTATTATTCCTGACAACCTTTAAACCAAGGACACCCATGAGCATCAAAAGGAAACACACCTTAGAAGAACTGGTAGAGTACGGTGTATTGTTCTAACTCTTTTACTTCTTAATTTTCCGCCATAAAATCCGCTCAAACAGTTCCGAGTCTTGTCTGAGTCTCAGGACTATCTACACCCAAATGCCTCTACAGAGTCAAGTCAGCACACTGCTTTTATAATCACAGACGGGCAAACGGAAAAACTGAGGCTTTGCACACTCCGGTAAAGATCACAAGATGCCCTCAGCTGTCTTTGATGCATGGGAAAACACTGACCCTCTCAGATTACTACTCTGCACACACCAGCATTTAAAATGAAAAAAGAGGGAGGGAGGGAGGGAGGGAGGGAGGGAGGGAAGGAGGGAGGGAGGGAGGAAGGGAGGAAGGGAGGGAGAGGGCTGGGACAGGTCCTAGCGTGTTCACCTGGAGCCCCTGAGACCTGGATTTCACTCAGTACTACAGAGATTCATTTTCTTTCCTAGTGACCTGGAAACTGAAAGGTGCTAGCTACCAGCCAGGCCTCTTCCAGCCCCTGCAAAGCAAACCCTTGGGGAGCAGTCTTCTGCAGAAGGCACTGTCATTTCTGACGCTGAGTTTTTATTAATCGTGTTCCACAAGTGCTATGATTAAAGGCGTGCACCACCACTGTCTGGCTTTCAAAACTATTTCAAAGGCTTTATTTTCATGTGTATGAGTGCTTGCCTGCATCTATGTACATACATGCCTGGTGCCCAAGGAGGCTAGCTGATGACACCAGACCCCTTAGAACTGGAGTTATAGTTGGCTGTGAGCCTCCAAATGGGAGGGAGGAACCAAGTGCAGATCCTCTGTGAGAGCAGCAAATACTCTTAACCACTGAGCCATCCTTCCAGACCAAGAAGTTCATATGAACTTTGGTTTTTTTTTTTTTTGTTTGGTTTTGTTTTCCTTGGTTTTTCAAGACAGGGTTTCTCTGTGTAGCCCTAGCTATCCTGGAACTTGCTCTGTAGACCAGGATGGCCTCAAAAGTTCATGTGCTTTTAAAAACATTTTTCTATTTTGAAAACCATTTGTTATCTAATAAGTCCAACAGGTTGCAGAGTATAAGATCAATATGCAAAACCACTTGTATCTCTATATATTAGCTATGAACAATTGGAAAATAAAATTAATAAAAGAATCCCATTACTGTGGTATAAAAAAAAACAAATCAAATACTTAGTAATAAATTTAACAAAAGGAAACTACCAGCAATGCACTGAACGAAGAGAAAAACCTAAACGAGTAAGAGGACATCCCCACTCCTGGATGAAGACTCACATCAACATCACAGTGCTCTTCAAACTGACCTAAAGATGTTGTGAGCCCTTACCAAAGTCCAACTCTTTCACAGAAACGGACAAGTGGGCCCATGAAAATTGAGCGGTGCATACTTCCCAATTTAAAAACTCATTATAAAGCTACATGGGACCAGCCTTAGAAGATCAGCAGAGGAATTTAAGGCTCAGAAACAAGCCTTCATTTTTATAGGGTGTCAAGACAATTCAACAGGGAAAGAATAGTCTTTTCAACAAGTGTGCGCCGACAACTGATGCTCACACTCAAGAGCATGAAAGGGACCCACCTAACCCTAGGTACACTAACTCAGGATGGTTAAAGACCTGAGTGCAAAACTGTAAAACAAACATAAGACAAAACCATCAGCATAAATCTCCATAACCGTGGACCTGGCGACAGTGCTTCACGTGACACAAATGTATGACCAAAGGAAAATGGCAGATTGGCCTGACCAACATTAAAGACTTTCTTTTTCAAAGTAAAAAGGCAGCTCACAGAATGGGATTATATTTACACATCATATAGCTGATAAATGACCAATAGTCCACACACAAAAAGAGCTCTTAAAATTCAAAAGGAGACGGCTCAGCAGTTAAGAGTACACACTGCTCTTGCCGAGGACTGGAGTTCAGTTCCCAGCACCGTGTCAGGCAGATCATAGCAGCTACTCCAGCCCCAGGGATTCTGATGCAGATCCCTGTGAGCACCTGATTCGCTTATACACCCCACACACAGATGCACATAGACATTATCACACAATTTAAAACATAAATAAAGAAATGGGCAAAGAAACTACATAGACATCCCCCAAAGATATAGTGGTGGCTGTAAACACGGTGGAGATGTTCAACATCTCTATTACTGCAAAGATGCGAATCAAAGCCACAGAAAATACCACTCCACCTTGTCTAGCACGTCTGTAAAGGGTGTGTGTGTGCAACAAGCATAAAGATATGGAGAGACTGGAACCTCAGAAACTGCTGCTAAGAATATAAAATGGCACAGTCACTTTGGAAAAGAGCTTAGAAATTTCTCAGAAAGCTAACAGCTGAGTAACCACATGACTCCTACATAGTTGTCCGAAAGAAATGAAAACCTATTTCTACACAAAACCTGTGCACCGACATTCACAGCAGTGTTATTCGAGGCAAAGGTGCAAACAACACAGATGTATACCCACAGGTAAAAGCATAAACAAGATGTGTTAAATCCCTGAGCTGAACTGGGTGGTGGTGGTGCACGCCTGTAATCCCAGTCCTGAGGGGGCAGAAGCAGGAGGATCTCTGTAAATTCAAGGCCAGCCTGGTCTACAAAGTGAGTTCCAAGACAGAGAGGACTACACAGAGAAACCCTGTCTTGAAAAAAAAACAAAACAACAAGAACAAAAATCCTTGAGATGAGATATTTGGCATCAAAAAGAGGTACTGATTCATACTGTATCATGAACAGAATATACTTCTACTGAGAAAAGGGAGCTGCATTTCATTTAGACGTGATGTTCAGGATAGGGTCACCGAGAGATAGAAAGCAGATAGATGGGGGAGCAGAGACCCAGAGACGACAACAGATAGTGGGAGCAGGAAGTGAGAGTGACTGTTTTCAGGTGTAGGGATTCTCGGGGAGGGGGTAGGATGGAAGCGTTTTGAAAGGACAGCAGTGCTGGTTGTGCGACCTTGAGAATACACTAAAATTCACTGGCCCCTGTGCCGCGAAGGGGTAAACTACATCCCTACGGTTACAATTTGTAAAAGAACTATAGGTGTCAGCAATCAAATGCTCAGGGGAAATGAAGCAATACCAAGGTCCTCAGCATGAGCAAAGGTGAGATTTCCAGGATCAGGACACATATGTTCTCAGCAGATATGAAGTTTTCCCAAGTGTATCATTGTACAAAGTTAACAAGCAGACTTCTGCAGAGATCAGCCAGGATCACCCCACCCACACCCACCAACCACTTTTTCTTCTTCACATTCCCTTCTAGTCTAGGCATGTGCATATTTTTACAAGTCTATAATCCTTACAAATAATCACCCTACATTTCCCACCGCCTTCAAAATTATCATTAAATGATTGTAATTAGCTGACATCTCTAATTCCCTGAATGTTCCTCTATGCCCTGTCTCCACGTGTTGTTTCGTCATTCATAGGCAATGATACAGCATACACCAACAGCAAGGCCAACATGACCCTTTTCTTGCCTTGAACCACTGAACAGAGATTTCAGAGAAGAAACTGCTAACCCCAAGGACAGTTTTAGGATTCCTGAACGCCTCTCAAATGGGTCACAATTACACTGCTCTAAGTTACACAAGCTCGCTTTATTAACATCACTATTTTTACACTTTTGATATAATCAATGCTGAAACCATTTTATCAGAGTAATCTGAGAATTTCCTTTTATATTAAAACCTGGGACATTCAAGGGCTTTCAAAGCTCATGAAAACTTTCTGTACATTTTTAGTCTTTGTTATCCCCTCCTGTCACCTTGAGTTATAATCCTTACACTTGTACTTTAGAGATATTAGAACATGTAATACATTGCAGTCAGCTTGTCAAATTAGCGAACAGTCGGAAAAGGGTGGGCCCAGAATTCAACCACATTGCCAAGGAGGGCTGGTGAGGTGGCCAGTGGGGGAAGGGGGTTGCCACCAAGCAATCTGAATTCAATCCCCAGTACCCACATGGTGGAAGGAGAAAGCCAGCTTTTCTGGCTCCCACATTTGCACCAGGGCGCACATATACACGTACCAATAATGAGAACATATAAGGAAAAACTGTTTTATAAAAGAGAAGGGGGTGGGGGCTATGCTAATTAGTCTCTTATGAGATTCTGACAATACAACCCAAACCCTGACCGTCAATCTTAGTCTGGACTGCAAACTGCTACCGTGAACTGACCCATGAAAAATTCATGTTGAAACTTAATCCCCACCATGGGGGTACTAAGAGCTGGGGCCCTCAGGGCAGGCGGGGTCATGAGGGTGGCCTCAAGAATGACTCAGGCCCTTATGCCAGGCTGAGGAAACTAGCCTAAGGCTCTCCTTTGCCCTGTCACTTTTCTGTCAAATGAGGACAAGGTAAGAAAGCCTTTACTAGACACCGAATCCCTGATCTTGGACTTCCCAGCCTGGAGATCTGGGGGAAACACACAGATGTGCAAATTATCCAGTCTCTGGAATTGTGTTACAGTCACAGGAACTTAATCTGCTCTTGTCACCACACACAAATATCAATAAAGTACTATTATAATACAAAAATAATTAAGTAGGTATTAACTCTCCCAGGTTCTGTTTATTTTCACTTTTTCTTTTTCTGACACAAGATCTTGCTGTACTTTCCAGGCTGACCTTGAAACCACCATACTCCTGCCTCAGCCTCCGAAGCACTAGGATTACAGGGGTGTGCCACCCCGCCTGGCACACATTAGTTCTGAATGCATATGATATGAGTTAGTAATCAGCTCCATTTCCTACTAGGATCAAAGAAGTAAGTTACAATCCAAAGCAGACGCAAGGGACCCCCTACTTCTCTTAACTGTGTTAAGCAGCAGCATTCTTCCCACCGCCTGCCAAGCCAAAAAGGATCACTCAGGCCCAGGTCTGACATGCATCAGTAGAAGGCACCGAGTGTGAGAGACGAAGACCCTGTCAGAATAGTATTTATGATCAGCGGCAGCACTAACACAAAGCAGGGGAAAGCTCCAAGCAGCTAAGCCAGTGGAGGGTGGGGGGATAGCATTCATGCCTACAAAGAGCAGCCTCCTTGGAGTATATACATCCTGCTGCTTGTATAGGTTCCTCTAAGGGACCCTGGAGAGTTTTCTGCTGGATATGCATGTACCTGACCTCAATGCTATGCCCAACCCAGACTCCAGACAGGTGTGTGGGTGCCACTGGACAGCCCCAGGCATGCAACCTGACCAGGTCATCAGCTCCATCTGCACCAACTGTGGAGGAAGGAACATGTGATTGAGGTTCTGTGTAGAGCCAAGTGCAAGGTCCCTGGCCACCAGAGGGCTTACACCTCAGAGAAGCAGGGCTTTACTATTCAATGCAGATGAATTTGAAGACACCGTAGCTGAGAAGTAGCTCAGCCCTGAGGGTTGTGGGGTCAAATACATCCCCATCTGTGGCCTGAACAAGGGGCAGACCCGTACCCCTGATGGCTTGCATGGTGTTGAGTCCCACACCCCATCAGTCATGCTTACTAATAAATCTCACATCAAGTCTGAAAATAAATAGATAAGTAAATAAAATCTAAACAGGGGAAGTGGTTGGTACCACCACTGCCCATTCCCACCTAGTCTGGCTCAACAGCATATATCCCACAAATGGCACTCGCTGATAGCTCCCTACCTCCCCATTAGCCCCCACCACCAGCTTCCTTTGAATTTTTGAAATGAACAATATAAGCCAAATTCTAATAGAGATCATCCTTGATTTTTGGAAGTTTTTGTGTAATTAGTGCCTAGAGTTAGACAGTAGCCCTTCTGGGTACAGTCTGGATGAATTGGGTAAGGACCTTGTCAGGCCTTTTTACTTGGGTTTTGTGGGGATCCATATAGTGCTGGTCCCTCAAAGAGCTTTAGAATCATTTAGGTCCTGAAACATTCCATTCTCTTTTGAGGGACAGTTAATTTTAATGGTTAGGGAATTTAGGTACAATTAAAATACCATTAACCAGGAAACCCCAAAAAACACACTGAGGCAACATCATATTTTATGTTTTTATTTGCTATTGAATTGTTTTAAAAGTTTTTTACATTTATTTTTATTTTATATTCATTGGTGTTTTGCCTGTATGTATATCTTCGTGAGGGTGTCAGAAATCCTAGAACTGGAGTTACAGACAAGCATGAGCTGCCATGTAGGTGCTGGGAATTGAACCTGTGTCCTCTGGAAGACCAGCCTGGTCTATAGAGTGAGTTCCAGGACAGCCAGGGCTACACAGTGAAATCCTGTCTGGAAAAAAAAAGGTGGGGGGAGTGCATACAATAAACATGAAGAGGAGCAAGCCTCAATGCACTCAGGAACATGCTCTGCCATGATGGGACACTCAACAGAACATCTCAACAGAAATGTCTGTGAGCGGGAATGAAAAGAGCCAAGGAACCGCTACCCAGCAGACCCAAATCCAACTTTTACCACTAACGAGAAAAGAGAAAATATGTCCCTAACCAAAGGAGTACTTGTATTTAACAGCTAAAGGCTAGGAGCAATCTACAAAACAATACCCATGTCTCCAAGAACACTCCCACTCTGGTCATAATAAAGTAAAACCTCAGTTATCAACTAAGCTAAAGTAAAACACAACATAGAATCCAATCACACCATCAGACCTATTATCCATCTGTGTAACAAAGGGCCAGCTGACGATTGTTTGAGCACGAGATATCTAAAATAGTGACATCAAAGTCACAAGATTGAAACCAACAGCAAACCTGAAAACTCTAACCTTTAGCTCTGAATAAGGGAAGGGAGGAAAGAATGCCAGTCTAGAAGTCAGGGGTGTGGGTTCTGGTCCAGTGGGTGTGCCAAGGACATGATGACCCCAAACTCGTCCCTCCTTTCCATGTTTTCTCCTGGTTGCAGGGGTTGAGGGTGTGGCCCCAAACACATCTCCCTTTTCCAGATTTACTTTCCTTGCTCCAGGGGTTGAGGAACTATGTTTGCCATGGAGGTCAACCCCTATGAACATCCTTGAGGTAGCTTAACAATAGTAGATTCCACAGCCCTTTCCCCAGGGCCTACAATCACAAAGTCTCTGAGTGAGGCCTAGGACCTTACCCTTAATAAGTGACCCAAATAAGTCTTGTCACCTGGTGTGAAAACATCTGTCACCTGGTGAAAATATGGGCAAACACTGGACTAGAAAGTCTTCAAGCTGCGTACCTTCTCACTCCAATTCTATACTATCTGACTTCTCAAGTACATTAGAAAAGAATGCAAAATTACAACAGTTTAATATATGGTACTGCACCCACAAAAATAAGAGCATAGAAATATACAGATCTACTTCTGATACCATTCACATCTTTTTAAAATATCCTTCTACATTCTAGGCAAATAGAATATCGAATTTGGTGAAGGGAAAAATATTTCCATATTAAACTCTTAACAAAGTCACAGAGAAAAGACTCACCAAGTTGCAGAAACAGAGAATTACGTACCTAATGGGTTTATGTTTTTTATGTTTTTTAACATAGAGTCCTACGTACCCCAGACTGGGCTCAAACTTACTGTGTAGCCAAAGATGACCTTGAACTTCTGACCCTTCTGCCTCCACCTCTCAAGTGCTAAAATTACAAATATGTGTCACCATGCCCAATTTATATAGTGCTGGGGACTGAAACCAGGGTTCTGTACATGCTAGATAAGCACCATACCAGCTGAGCTACCGCCCCAGCCCATACCTGATGTTGTAAATGGGTTATGCATGCACCCTTCGAAGACCATTAGGTAGTCACCTGTTTCGGACTAAATCCTAGGCTGAGAAGAACCCCACCAAGTAAGTCCTAAACAGCTGTAAACCATGATTCTTGCAATACTGGAATGTAATTGTTACAGGAAGAAAAAAAAAGAAAGGGGAAAAAACCAATAACTGGTTACTAATTCTTCAAAGTCACCTCGGTGTAGATACCTGGGCGGCTAGAGTCCACAATCCTTTGATAAGAAGGTAACAACAGGTAAAGGAGGAGCCCGACAGGCTGCTGTGCACCAAACAAGCAGGGTTTTGTTAAGGTTTTCTTCCCACTGCATTGTTTTGCTTTAGACAGTTTTCTTGTGCTCTCTCATCTTCTCCTGTGACTTAGGGAGCTTATTTTTTTATTTAGATTTGTAAGCAACTCCCATTCAATGTGCTGTGAGAAATGAGCTAGAAAAAGAGGCCATTAGCAGCCAAGTGTTAATATGGCAACTACAAAACAACAAAGATAAAATCACTTGACAAATTATTGTGTGACTCAAAGGGGAAACAGGTAAGAAAGCAGGCAAAACATTGTTACATAACTGAACCATTAGAAAACTGTTGGAGGGGTGGGGATTTGGCTCCGAGTTAAGGGCACTTGTTTTGAAGGACCCGGATTAGATTCCCAGCACCCACTTGGAGACTCACCACCGTTGGGCACCAGGCATGCATGTGGTGCACAGACCTACATGCAGACAAAACGCTCATATACATAAAGCAATAAAAGAAAGCAGTGGTAAAGCAGCACGTTAGAGTATAGTGGCTGTAAAACAGCCACGAAGGATCTCAGTGCTGGATGTGTAACTCTCACCAAAAAATAAAAAATTGGTATTGCGGTCATACAAGCAAAAGCCTCGGAATATTACAATATTTAAAAAGAGGGCACCAACCTCTACCCACCATCACCAAAGCATTGGCTCTAAAGCAACAAAAACACATTTCATATAAACATATGTAACACATATAATCACATATAAGCACAAAGCCTATTGCCCAAAAGGCTCTGAGGCAATGTTTGGACAGAAGACCAAATCTCACACTCATTACAACAGAAACACTGGAGCTGAAGAGTTGGCTCAGTGCTTGGGGGCCCTTGCTGCTCTTGGAGAGGACCCATCAGTTCCCAGCACCCACATGGTGGTTCACAGCCATCCTTAACTTCAGTTCCAAGGGATGTGATGCCCTCTTCTGACCCCCACGGGCAGTCCATACATACTCATACATAAAACAAAAATAAATAAATTTAAAATAACACAAATATCAGTCAGTATTTGAAATTAGTATAAGAGAATGATTAAGAGATTGAGTTCTGGAGATAGAGGTGTAGCTCAGCGCATGGAATAAACAAACAAACAAAAACAAAAACAAGTAACTAATTCTGATGTCACACAGACATGAATTAAAACCCGTATCAGTGAATTACTATGTGACCTCAAATAAATCATGCACTCTAAGCCTCAACTGTCGGCACTGGTAACATAGGGATAACACCACATCAGATGTGAGATTTCGACACGACTCTTCACAGACGCCTTCAGCCCTGTGCCTGACAGACCATAATGGCACAAAACCACCACGATGATCAAACTATAAAGTTAGCACCATTACTACCTTCTGCTCTCAAACAAAACGACAAGTTACCTAGAGTTTAAAAGTCCTGGCCACTAAAAGGAGACACTCAAGATGCTTACACAATAGCAGCGTCTCTTCCCAATTACCAAACCTTTCATTTCCACCACCTTGGTGAAGACTAAATCAGACTGATTACCAACATCGACAAGAAAAACTTCAGCAGAGACCAGCTCAATTACACAGGGAATTTCCAATGAGATTTGGGTTAATGATCTAACCAGTCTGGGGTTATAGGGGGATTGTGGAGTGTTTGTTTTGTTCTCTTTCTGTTTTTTAGAAATGGAAATAAGAGGAGAAAAGGGAGAGGAAAGTTTTCAGAGCATCCCACACACTGTGCATTATTTATCACAAACATAAAACGGACGATAGCAGGGGCTGGTGAGGTGGCCCAACTGATAAAGGTGCTTGCTGCCAAGCCTGACCCCTAAGTTCCATCTCCGAAATGAAGGAGAGAACCAACTCCCACAAGCTGTCCTCTGATCTCTACACAAATACAAATAAATAAATAAATAAATAAATAAACTTTTTAAAAAATTAATTAGTTCGCAGAGCTGAGGCAAGCCCACTGGTAAAGAGCTGCCATGAGTTCAATACCCAATACATGAGAAAAACAGTTATATCTTAACTAGCAGATCATAAAAAGAAAATCAGGTGAACTATTTCTCATACATTAAAAAGAACTAATACCTGGGCAATATATTAATACCTGCTTTAAAAAGTATCTACAAATTTAATTACAACCTTCTGTTAGTGTAGCGAATATAATATGTAAAAGTATATATTACACCAGAGTATAAAAGAGTGTTGTGAACTGGTAAAACTAACATAAAATTTTTTAAAATTTGTCAAAATATATTGCTTTCATAACAAAAATGTCATTGTTTCAATTTCTGTGTTTCTTTTCTCTTGTCTTTCTTTTTTTTAAGAGTTTGAGAGTTGAATGTGGTTTCATAAACTTTTTTCTAAAAGAAAAGGACAGGGGCTAAAGAGATGCTCAGTAGTTAAGCACTTATTGCTCATGCAGAGGACCTGAGTTCGGTTCCCAGCGGCCACATGGCAGCTGGCTCACAACCTGGTAACTCCAGTTCTAGGGGATCTGACAACTCTGACTTTTGCAAGTACTTAGTGCACATACACACACTCGGGCACATACACAATCACATAAAATTAAATAAATAATTATAATTAACAAAAAAAACAGAACTAATATAAGTGATTGGAAAGTTAAATTGACCAAATTCATCTTTAAAAAATCAAAGGGAATTGTTTAAGTAGCAAACAGCCATTTTGTTCTTTTAAAAACATGGCTTAACTCTCCAATTTGCCACTGTCTTTGCTTTTCAGAATAGGTTACTAGACCAAACGTATCTTCCATTTGCTCTGTTTCTTAACCAAACATGTGCATATCATTGGATAAGAACTAAAGTGAAATAATATGTGTGATTTTTCTAGAACTTATAGGAAAACACCAATATTTCCATCACTTGAAGAACACGTTTCAAAAGGTACTGAGAGCCAGGCTGCGCAGTGAGCACCTGGGACCCCAACACTTGGAAGACTGACGCAGGAGGGGTCATGAGTTCAAAGGGTCAGGTACATAGAAACCTCTTGGCCAGACCCAGATGAGAGGGGTACCAATGAGAGGTAATTCTGAGGGGAAAACAGCTCCTCCTACAATGAAAAAAATTAAAGCAGCCACAGAAACCTGGTTCAAGCACAACTAACCAATAACAAATTTTAAAATAATATAAATTTTTTAAACTTTGAGTAGGAGTAGGAAGTAAACAGCCAAATTCTAAAAGAAAAAGATACAGAAGCAAAGAAAGCCTCTAGCAGGGAGTACAAACTAGTGGGTGTTGGGTTTGGTTTTGTTTTAATGGACTAGGCCTATGTGGAACTCTAGACTCAAGCAATCCTCCAGCCTCAGCCTCCCACGTAGCTGGAACCACAGGTCCACATCATCATGCTGGACTCAGCCTAGTATTAGCAATATATAAGGTGATAAGCAAAAGATCTGAACAAGAACAAAAACAACAACAACAAAGGACGTAAGAAACTGCATGCACTGGGCATCCTGAAGCATTCAAGTCGTCTTCCTGTGTGGCAGAGAGAAGACGCTAGTTCAATGTTCTAATAAACAGCTTGGCAGTCAACGGATACCCCAAATGCTCTGTAGCTAGAGATACTGGACATTTTCTTTTTCTCCTCCTGCTTTTAAATGCAAATTACTAAGCCCCGAAGCACATTCTGCTCTATTTTTTTTATATGAAAATTACTGCATTGTGGTCCTGTTCCAGAGAGGACGCCATTCATCCAAGAAAAGGGAGCAAGGACAAGCACACACACTGTATGTTCAAATGATCACACCCAGTGAGCTGTCACCAGGTACTTATGGCTTTTGTCAGGGTAGCAACCCCATTAGTGATCGAAATTCCATGCGAAGAATGGGAATTTAGTTTTTGGGTCATGCAAGGTTACACACACTTTGCAGTGCCGGTGCATGCCAAGCACCAATGACAAAACTCAGCATCCCTTGGTTTTAACCACCCTAGCTACTTACTGGAAACTTCCAAAGTCTCAATACTAATAGTACAGCTTGCTATTTACCTATTTATGACAAATTAAGACACGCAATACTACAATGCAAGAAACGGTGAGCTGTGAACACTCAAACACCAGACGCTGGGCCTCTTCCAGTCGGTACCCTAGAACCTGGATTTCATCCTAATGTATCAAGGATCTGAGATTAAAAGAACATTTTTTAAACTGATGAAAAATCAAGGAATAAATCACGATTAAGAACGGTATGCATATCACTGTCACAGGTTCGACTTTTCGACCCAAGCCACACTTGCTTTAGGAACTTTCACTGCTGACAGAGAAGCGAAGCAGGAAGAAAGGAGGACGGATGCAGCCACGCCAAAAGTCAGCTCACCTCCAGACTTCCCCAGTTAGATGGGAACGACCAAGTTTGCTTTAAACAAAGCAAAACCCCTGCTTTCCAGGTAGAGAAGTCACATCCAAATGAAGTGGGGGGTTTTAATGGTACTTTCTTTACCCCTGCTCCACCCGCAAAAGACCTCAATCTATCCTGCAGGATGCCAGACAGCCAAGAACAAAATCCACCAAAATTACACCGCCAATCTTCGAAATGTCAATGTGGATGTTTAAGGAAGAGAAAAAGGATTACGCTGGGTTTTTAAAGGCTGCTTAAATTTTCTCCAAATGTCTGTATCAGATATAACCGAAGGGCATCTCGGGAGCCAGCCTGTACTTTCACCTACCTATTCCGAAGCCAGACAATGAATGAAGTAGATCCCTCAAGACCAGAGGCCCCAAGGGGGTCAAGTTTCATGCACTGAAATTACAAAGCTTGTTTTTTGATGATGTGGGAAAAGTAATGACAGTCTCAGGCTTTTAAACCCAGAAGTGCTTACTAGTTCAATCCGTCCCCAAGTCCATGCCACCCTTTCAGCTGTGCAATTAGGAGAAGGAGAAATTCCGGTCAACTCTCCCTGGGGGGTTGGTCTGGGGGTAGAGGACTCAGGGAGGGAGGAGGATGGAGGAAAGAGAAGAGCCAATTTAAAAAAAAGAGAGAGAGAAAGAGAGCAAAATTTCTCACCTTTCTTAAATTCTTCCAGCATAGCATCCAACTTGGTGTCATTGAAGACGAAGTGCAAGGGGTGGTTGTAAAATTTGGTGATGGTTTTCAAGGGAGTACAGTCATCTGGGTCCACGAAGGCCAAGTCTTTGACAAAGAGCAGGTCCACGATGTTGGAACGCTCTCCCTCAAACACTGGGATTCGCGTGTAGCCACTCTCCATGATTTCGGACATGGTGTTGAAGTCCAAGATAGCCTCGCCGGTGATCATGAAACAGTCCCGGAGGGGAGTCATCACGTCCTCTACCGTCTTGGTGCGGAGCTCCAGAGCCCCTTGGATGATGTTCAGTTCCTCTTTAACGAGGTCGTTATAGGGGTCAGTGACCCGGAGCATCTCCAGCAGTTTTTCCCGGTTATAGACAGTGCCTATCTCCTGGCCCAGGACGCAGTCCAGCAGTTTGCTAACCGGGTAAGAAGCGGGGAAGGTCATCATCATGAAAAACTTGGTGAGGAAGATGGTGTTGGCCCCTACTGCCAGGCCATGTCGGGAGCAAATGGCTTGGGGCACGATTTCCCCGAAGATGACGATGCCAATGGTGGAGACCACCACCGCCACAAGGCCTGAGCCCGCGATGTCGTCGAGCAGGATGGTGAGCGTGGTGTTGACCAGCACATTGCCCAGCAGCAGCGAGCACAGCAGGTAGTTGCCCTGCCTGCGCACCGGCTCGATGCGCTTGGCGTAATTCTTCTCTTTCTCGGTGCCGCAGTTTTGCACGATGCGCAGCTCCATCGGGTCCAGAGCCATGAGCCCCAGGTTGAGGCCGCTGAACATGCCTGACAGACACAGCAGCAGCGAGATGAAGATCACTTGCAGCCAGAAGGGCAGCAGGAACTTCTTCTCCTCGCCCACGATCATCTTGGTGTCCTCACCGTCGTGGTAAATCCAGGTGGTCTCGGCCCATGGGGGAGGCGGGAGTCCGGCCACCCCCGCGCCACCCTTGCCCCCGACGGCACCACTCGCGGACCCGGAGCCGCCGGCGCCCAGTGCGGGCGTGGAGAGAGACGTGCACAGGTAATAAGACTTGCTCTTCTCCATCTTGCGCAGCGGTTTGATCTCGATCTCGATGATGCCCGATGTGCGGCGATTGAGAATGATGTGGGGCAAGATGATGATGTCTGAGGTGCGGATGCCGCAGCGCTGGGGGCCGCTGTCCGGCTCCGGAGGCGCGGGGCCCCCCAGCCCGCGCTCGCCGGGTGTGTGCCGGCGCCGCTCGTGCTCGGTGAAGGCAATGCGGGACCACGTCTCGTTGTTGATGTTCTGCCCGTACACCCGCAGCTTGACCCGGGTCCGCTCGCTCACCCGCAGCGCACCCCCTTCCATGAACGACACGTCGTTCGTGTCCTCCAGCCGCAGCCCGATGATCACGGTCTCTTCGTTCTCGCCGGCCGCTGTGCAGCCGCCCGCGCCGCAGCAGCAGCTCAGCAGGAGCAGCGGCAGCAGCCGGCCCGCAGCTGCCTGCAGGACCCCCCGGCCGCGGGCACTGAGGCTGCGGCGAGCCGCCATCTTCCAAGTGGGCAGTGCGGCGGCTGCCTGCCCGCCCGCCATCTTTACTTCGGGTTCACAAGCGCCACAGCCAATCATAGGGTGGCTGCTCCAGCTGAGGCTTCATCCTTCCCACCCGGCGGCGCGAGCGCAGGCACCAGCGCCCGAGCAGGACTGCAGCCGTGCGTCCGCGCCCAGCACTCAGCAGTCCGCCTCTCTGAATGACACTGACTCGGACTGGGCCCGCTGTGGAACCCCCGGGCTCGCGGGAGGAGGGAGGGGAGGGAGGGGAGTGCTAGCCGCTCCCGCGAATGGCAGGTCGGCCAGCCAATCAAGAGCGGGTGCCCGCCTTCCCAGCCAGGGGGTTGGAATGGGGGCGTGGTCGCGGTCGGGGTGCCGCACCAATGGCACGGGCGGTGGGCGGGGAGATGAGGGCCACTGTCCTCCTCAGCATGCCAAGTTTCCAACTGAAAGGCGCGTGACTCTTGTGTACGCGAGGGGAGGAGGCGTGGCCATCCCGGACCCGAGAGCCAGTCAAAGAGGAGAGCTGTAGGGAAAGGGGCGTGGTCTTCCTCCAGGCGGCCAATGAAGAGGAGCGGTCCGCGGGTGCGGCGCTCCCTGTGGGGTCTCTGTAGTAGATCCCCGCGCGTGGCCTGGCAGCCCTGCAGCACTGACCCCCGAGGTGCGAGGCTGCGGGTCCTCGTTGCAGGGCCTTGCGGGCTCCACGGGGCTCCGCGTCGGTTCAGAAAGGGCTGAGCCCTCCTGCCCTGGGAGCACCAGAGCCGAGTGGAGGCGGCTTAGGGTGCACAGAACCTAAAATCAAATGGGGATACTGATCAAGCCCCCAGCCTGCACTCCTGCACATCGCTCCTCGGGAGACTCGAGGTGACAGGATGGCCCTGGCAACGCTGTGGACCCGCTGTCTACAGGCCTCTGGGCACCCTCGGCTGCTCACGATCACGTGGCGCCACCTGCCGGCCCTCAAGGATGTCCTGTGGTGTTTTCTAGACCTCAGCAAACTCCTAAGTGTGCCCAAGTAAAGCGTGGGGAAGTTCACTAGCAGCTTCCCAAACAAACCTTAATCACAGGAATTCTCATGCAGTCGTGCTATAATCACAGAATGAGGTGGGACCTGCTTTTTTTGGGGGGGAGGAGGCATCCAGGCAATTTTGGGAAATAGGAAGAGGAGAACATCCTGAGAAAGCCCATAAAAGCTTATTCTTTTGTTTTTGCTTTTTGCTTGTTTTTCGAGACAGGGTTTCTCTGTGTAGCCCTGGCTGACCTGGAACTCACTCTGTAGATCAGGCTGGCCTCGAATTCAGAGGTTTGTCTGCTTCTGCCTCCTGAGCGCATGAACTAAAGGCGTGCGCACCACTACCTGTGTACTGGCCAACTGCTGCTACCATGTGGTAGCATCTTTTGCCTCACAGCTTAAGCATTTTTTAAAATGTTTCCCATTCTTATTTTGTATTCCGTAATTGTAGTACCCTTCCCTTTTGTTTACACCCAAAGCATGTTTTATAATTTCCAGGACAATGAATTCCGGAGCTCATTTCGGTGATCTCCTTACCTGCCACTCCTCTTTTATGCCTGTCTGCTTACCGTCCCCTGGCCTTGCAGCTAGCGACTTGTCAAATGAGGGCCAGTTGCTCCCCTGTTTGAACACTCCTCTGAATCCTCATCCCCCTGTGGTAAAAGCTCAAGTACCCAGATCGCCTACAAGGTACTGCAAGCTCTACCCCTACCCTTTGCCCCAACCAGGCTTTCTCCTAGCTGTTTCTCAGTCACTGCAGGGGGATTCTCTTGGGTTCTTTGTACTTGCTGTCTATTTCCTGTGAGGGGGACTCAACTTCTTCCAAATGTCAACATAGCCCCCTTTCAAGGCCTTGCTCAAAGGCTGCCATACTCCGTCTCTCCTTTATGTTACTTCAAAACAAAGAGGTCTTACTAATATTATAGGTAAATTATTCATTTGGTTGACAAGCTGTCCTTTCTCAAGAACTGTATCTGCATTGTGCACTGCTAGCTCACCATGGTCTAAAGCAACCAGAGTCACGACGTCATGTGCAAAGGGCTAAATAAGGGAATTTTACTTTATTTCAAATAAATATTCAATTCTACTCCTAGCCCTCTGATTTCTGATGGTTTTTTCCTACTTCCTTCTTCTATATTGCTATATTGAAAAAATTAGTTCAGATGAAGAAAATGATTTTTAGGTTTCTTGCATGTTTATAAGAGTGGCATTTAAGCTGGGTGGTAAGCCACCTTTAGCTTCAGCACTCAAGGCAAGGGGTGGGGACAGAGTGTTTCAGTGTTCAAGGCCAGCCTGGTTTAAGTAGTGAGTTCCAGGACAACCAGGGCTACACAGAGAAACCCTGCCTCAAAAAAAGGTGCCATTTTAGTTTATAAGCTGGAATTTATAGGATATCTGACGACTACAGACACAGTCCCTTCTAAGCCAGCTGATGGAAAACAGGGTCTTTATAACTTAATTAAAAATGTGACCCCAAGTGTGGTCCAGGCTAAGAGGAAACGCAGTTAAAGTTTCTCAAATATTGAATGTGCAGTTTGGAACAGGAGTGTGGAGAGAGGAAGAAGTGCCTGCCAGACCTACAGGCATTTCCTGTGCATGCAGAGAAAGCAACGGCCAGGAAAGTGTGGTCTTAGCAGCCTAGAACCTAATGAGAAGTTCAAGACTTGAGCGAAACAGAAAAGGACCTGCCCAGCAGACACCATAAAACAGAACCGTTTCAGATACCCACGGGGCATTGCTGAGTGGTGTATGTCCTCAGGGATGGGTATAGACTAGTACCCTTTGTGAATACAGATATCCATGGGGCCATGGGACATTGTTGGGCAGTCTATGTCCTCAGGGATGGGTATGGGCTAGTACCCTTTGTGAATATACAAGACACAAAAAACAGTGCAGACGCCTGGCCCAGCAACTTTTTCTTCAATGAGAGTCGTCCTTCGGGTGCTGGGACTTTCTCAACTCAAAGACTTGCTCCTTAGAGGAAAAACTGCCAGTGTGGGTTTGTAAGTAATCACCTACAATAGGGATGGGGGTGCCCCAACCTGTTCCTCTAGGGATAGAAGGCAAGGTCAGTGATGTTATAGGAAGGTCTCTTCTGCAAATTGGAGAGAAAAAATAACACCACAAACCCCTAAACGTCTGACCATATTTTACCTCCAAAAACAAAAACAAAAAACAAAACAAACAAACAAACAAACAAAACCTACTGAAGGTCTGAGATTCTTAAAGGCTGGCCACAGTGTTCAACCCTCGCTTTGTTTTGACTTTGCCTGACCTTGAATGAGTCATTCCAGCGCCTGCAGTCCAAACCTCCCTGTAAACACCTTCCCTAGCTGAACTTCCCTTCCCAGAATTCTCCACTAGAAAATAAGGGGAAAGAATGACAGCTCAATTTGCTTCTGTGCAGAAGGAAAATCCCCAAATCTGAAGGTTCAGAAATTGGTTCTGTAGCCAAACCCAAATGTCTCCCCAAGGTGGAGGCGCTGAATTTTCTAAAAGACTGTAAGAAAAATAAATCTGGTTCTCTATGGCTTCTGTCAACATAAGGTCTCATTGCTAGAGAAGTTTTTGTTCTGAAGTTAGCTGGGCTGTAAAAAGCATTCACAGTTAATGCCCTACATGGGATTGGGGGTTGGGAAATAGACCCCCAAGGCCTTGAACCACCTAGGCATATGTTCTACTGCTGAGCTAACTCCAGCCAAGAGTGACATTTGAATGCCACCAGAACGCAAAGCCTTCAAGAGGAAACCCAGGAACTAGAAAACACTGGCATTACACGAACTTGCCCTAGAATCCAATCTGTTGGCCTAGAGGGATTTCTCAGCAACACTCTGCACTTGCTTAAAAACACAGAATGCTTTTAGGCAAAATGAGAATTTTCCATGACAGTTCATAAAAACACTCAGAATAAAATCTGTGGCGTACTTAGTGTCTCAGGAGGCCTTGCGGGCTTCTGTTGAGGATCTTCCCATTGCCCTCCTTCTTCTCGATATTTTCTGGACATTGTTACTGGGGAAAAAAAGGGAAAATGTGGCTTTTTAACAGTTGTGAGCAAAGATCTCTCCTTTGAAAAGGGTCTAAATTCTGTGCATGCTGCTGGCCTTTGCTAAAATCTGGTCCTCAGCTATCCGAAAGGAAGTGAGCATCTGAGAAGCCACCCTAATGCAGCCTTCCAGTGGCCTGTAGCCTCTTCTCGCTCTGCCTCCTCCCTCCCTCCTCTTCTTCCTATCTCCCACTCCCTCTGGTCTGAGTTCATCTACAGTAAGGACTTGACAGGTGAACAGTATTCACTGCCTTTTAAAATGACGTTCCCAGGAGATGGGGATGTAGCTCGATTGGTAGAGTGTTTTCCTAGTATCTATGAGTCCCAGGTTCAGTTCACAGCAACCCATAAAACCAGGCCTGACCAGCACATACCTAGAATCATAACATTGGGAGAGAGAGGCAGAAGAATCAGAAGCTCAAGGCCATCATCATTTAGAAAACTCAAGGCCAGCCTGGGCTACATCAAGAGTAGCCCATATTGGTGGGGTGGGGGTAGAGTAAGTAAAAGACAGGGTTGGGATGGTGAGAAGAACACAGGCCTCCATGAGATTCACACCTGCGTACCTCTGCCACCAGAGCAGGAACATGTGTTTCTTTCACACTCACTAAGTCTGCTTCCCCATCTGAGGATGAAGCTAAAGCACCACCACTGGCCACTGGTCAGTCCCACCACATCTCCTCAGGCATAGACGAAAACGCTCACCAAATGCAAGTACAAAATTCTGCTGCTCTTTCCAGTTCCTTTAAGGCACCTGCATATTTTAACTATCACTAAGCTGAAGCTTTGGCCTATCTCTTGTATCTCTCTCAAATTATTTGCTTCCTTCCATTTTCTTTTAATCTTATTTCTATCTCTGTGTATCTGTCAGCGTGAATACATCACCAAGTTGTGGAGGTCAAGTGACGTCAGTCCTTACCTTTCCACCTTGTTTGATCTCTTGGGTGATGGAGGAGTGTCTATGTGTTACTTTCATTATTAATAAAGATACTGCCTTGGCCCTTTAAGAGAACAGAAAATTAGGTAGGCGGAGTAGACAGAACAGAATGCTGGGTAGCAGGCAGGGGGCAGACGCTTCAGGCAGTCACCATAAGTGGTCGTCGCCATGCTTCTCCTCTCCGAGATGGATGCAGGTTAAGATCTCTCCTGGTAAGCCACACCTCGTGGTGCTACACAGATTACTAAATATGGGTTAAAGGAAGATGTGAGAATTAGCCAATAAGAGGCTGAATCTAATGGGCCAGGCAGTGTTTAAAAGAATACAGTTTCCGTGTAATTATTATGGGTAAAGCTAGCCGGGTGGCGGGACACAGCCCACCATTCCTTCTACACTTGGGCTTGTTTTTGTTTGTTTGTTTGTTTGTTTGTTTTCCACCATAGATGCCAGGCCAGCTGGCATGTGAGCTTTGGGCGTTCTCCTGGTTTCGCCTTTCTTGTTCCAGTAGAAACACTGGGATTTCAGACATGGGTGTCACTGTGTCACGCTGTAGCGATGGGCTGCGGGCAGGCCTGTTTTTCATCCTGCCTGGCTCCCGCATAGTTAGCTTTACACCCAAAATAATTACACGGAAACTGTATTCTTTTAAATACTGCCTGGCCCATTATTTTCAGCCTCTTACTCACATCTTGACTAACCCATATCTAATAATCTGTGTAGCACCACAAAGTGGTTTCTTACCGGGAAAGATTCTGCATGTCTGAACGGCTGGCTCCATCGCATCTCTCTCCCCGAGCAGAGGCATGGCAGTCTGTCTAACTTAGGAGAGGCGTAGCATCTGACTGAGCCATCTACCTCACTTCCTTCTTCCTGTTCTGTCTACTCCACCCACCTAAGGGCTGGCCAATCAAATGGGCCAGGCAGTTTCTTTATTAGCCAATGAGAGTCCTCCATCATCACGCTTGCATAGCAAGCATTTTATCTGCTAAGCCACCCCCCGCATTACATTTTATTTTATTCTTGATGTATTTATGTATTTGAGACATATACCCCAGGGTCTCAAGTATCTCAGGCTGCCTTTGAGCCTGCTATGTAGCTGAGGATGACCTTGAACTTCTGATCTTTTCAACTCCACCTTGTAAGTGCTGGAATTAAAGGCATGCACAACCATCTCCATGTATGCACTGCTGGAGATCAAATCAAGGCTTTCCTGTATCCTAGGTGAGCTAAACTACATTTTTCAGCCCATGCTTCTTGAAATTTTAAATAAAAAGTGTAATATTTATTACCCCATTTCTTTTTCCTCATGCTATGGGATAATGCTTTTGTTCATTGTAACGATTTGTTGCTCATATTGATTTAATACAATGCTGATTGACCAGCAGCCAAGCAGGAAATATAGAAGGGGTGGCCAGACTAAGAGAGTTTTTGGAAGAGGAAAGGCAGAGAGGCAGTCTCAAGTCAGATGTAGAGGAATCAAGATGAGAATGCTTTACTGACAAAAGGTACCAAGCCACTATGGCTAAGCATAGAAAAGAATTATGAATTAATTTAAGTTGTAAAAGCTAGTTAATAATAAGCCTGAGATAATAGGTCAAACAGTTTATAATTAATATAAGCCTCTGTGTGTTTCTTTGAGATTGAATGGCTTTAGGACTGGGTGGGACAGAAACTTCTGTATACAAATGGCACCCAAACATTTGGAAAGGATTTCCACATGAAACCTGAGAAAGCCTTTAAAAAAAAGGATTTTAGACAGACAAGAACAGAATCAAGTATAGCTTCTTGCAACAGTTTTTCTCCTGTACACTCTTGTTTGCTGGCAGCAAGAAGGGTGGTTCTTTTAAGAGAGGCTTCCTGACTCAGCATTAATGACAAAATTCTCATAGCTCTTTTAAAAGGCTCTGCGACCAAACACTTAAATTGTGTTTATGAGCAGCTGGCAGCCAGCTTCTTGGTGGTGCCATGGATCTAGAAACTCCACAGAGTTGTGGCAATAAATGTGGCTTCTGCCAGTACCTCCACCATGAAACTAGACTCTCAGGAAGGTAAGAAATGGGGTGGACCCAGCTGCCAAAATTGCAGCTTAAATCCTAGCCATATTGCTTAGCATATTAAAGACTCATGTGGTCATAAAAAGGTACAGATATCCAGTAAAGACAAATTCAGACAAAAAAAACTCTAAACAGTTTATAGTGTGCTTAAAAATAAATGTAGGCTTGGGAGAGAAAAGGAAAAGAATAGAGAAAGTGCTTAAAAAGAGAAATAGTCAGGTGTGGTAGCACATACCTTTAATCCCAGCACTTGGGAGGCAGAGGCAGGTGGATCTCTGTGAGATCAAGGCCAGTCTGGACTACATAGTGAGTTTTAGGACAGCCAAAGATACACAGAGAAAACTTGTCTCAAAAAAATAAAAAAGAAAAAATAAAAATAAAAGAAATACAGTAAAAAAAAAAGCCACATAAAGATGTAAAATATACAGAGAGAGTATGGATACTATATGTTATGATATTGTCTTTGAATTTGAGGACAGCCTGGTCTACAGAGTGAGTTTTAGGACAGCCAGGGCCACACAGAGAAACCTTATCTTGCAAAACCAAAAGAAAAAGAAAATAAGAAATTTTCCCTCCCTTCCTCCTTTCTCCCTCTCTTTCTTCTCTCTCCTCCTCCTTCCCTTCCTTTGCTACCTTCTCATCTTCCTTTCTTTAGTTTGATGGTTTTGTTTTGTTTGGAGAAGGAGTTGCACTATTTACTCCAAGCTTGCCTCAAACTCTCAATTGATGGAGGAGGGTCATCTGTCTATGTGTTACTTTCATTGGTTAATTAATAAAGAAACTGCTTGGCCTGATAGGTCAGAACATAGGTGGGTGGAGTAGACAGAACAGAATGCTGGGAAGAAGGAAATGAGTCAGTCACCATGCCTCTCCTCTCTGAGATGGACGCAGGTTAAGATCTTTCCCGATAAACCACCACCTCGTGGTGCTACATAGATTATTAGAAATGGGTTAGTCAAGATGTGAGAGTTAGCCAAGAAGAGGCTGAAACTAATGGGCCAGGCAGTGTTTAAAAGAATACAATTTGTGTGTTGTTATCTCGGGTATAAAGCTAGCCATGCAGGAGCCGGGCAGGAACACAGCCCGCTGCTCCTATTACACTCAATCCTCCTGCCTCAGCCTCCCAAGTTCTGGGATTACAAGCATGTGCTACCTCATCTGGTTTGAGTGTTCTCTTTAAAATATAGCCATACTAAAATGTATGCTTCCACATATGACTAGAGGGAAGTGACATGAATATCAATACATATCAAAGGGACAGAGAGAAAGAGGAAAAGCCATACTAACCAATGGGAAAGTAAGGGTAAGGCTGGTGAGGCAACACTAACTTCAGAACCCTGTGTGGATGGAAAGTCAATTCCTTAGCCCATGAAGACCAGTAGAATCTTTGGGAATTGTTGATGTGTTGGCAGAGTCTGCTTGCTCGTTTCCTGGCTGCCCAGTCACGAAATAATCACCTAGAAACTATATTAATTAAATCATTGCTTGGCCAATCACTTAAATGTATTGTTGGCTAGCTCTTATATCTTAAATTAACCTATTTCTATTGATCTGTGTATCTTCACGAGGTCGTGGCTTACTGAGCAAGGTTCCAGTGTCTATTTCCTTGGGCGGCTACGTGGCATCTCATTGACTCCACCTACTTTCTTCCAGCATTCAGTTTAGTTTTTCTGCCTAGCTCTATTCTACCCTGTCACAGGCCAAAGCAGCTTCTTTATTTAGCAACCAATAAAAATAGCACACATACAGAAGGATTCCCCATATCACCTCCGCTTTTCTGTCTAAATAAAAAAGGTTTTAACTTTAACATAGTAAGATTACATACAAAATAATTATCAAGCAAGAATTATAGTTATAATATTTAATCCATTTACATCTGGCAAATTAAGGAAAATATTCTATCATCTATCTCATTTTTATGAGTCAAATTTTATATCTAATCTATCTTTTATAATAACTAAGAAAAGCTATAATTGGGCAGTGGTGGTGCATGCCTTTAATCCCAGCATTTGGGAGGCAGAGGCAGGCGGATCTCTGTGAGTTTGAAGCCAGCCTGGTCTATAAGAGCTAGTTCCAGGAAGGCTACAAAGCTACAGAGAAACCCTGTCTCAAAAAAAAAAAAAAAACAGAAAAAGACAGCTATAATTATAACTATTATTCAACTCCATCTAAGACTCCAGAAGGACACACTATTACCTAAATAAACAGGAAGTGAAGTATAAGCAACTTCCAAAACTCTAGAACTGACAGAAATGTCTTGCTGCCTGGATCATCACCCAAAGTTCCTCTGTAACATTGGGGCATCCATCTTCACCCTCCAGGCCTGTAGTATCTGGTAGACTTTTCCATGAAGCAGGAAATTTCAAAGACAGTTCCACTATATTGGTAGTTTGTCAGTCACTATCTTCTGTGTCCTGCAGAATGTCTGGCAGACTCTTTCATGAAGCAGGAACCCCAAAGGATTGTCTCACCTTTAGGCAACTTCAGCAATCATTTTTTGTGGGTCCTGCATGTCCAGTTAATCGAGCAGTCTATGCAAGAGCAGTTTCTTACCCAAATGGCTAGCAAACTCTTTAAGGAGCCTCTTTGATGCCCATCATCCTCTTGAGGTAGACTGGTTTTAATCCATGATGATCTGGTAAGATACACGGGGTTATTCCAATCTTTTTTGTATCTGTTGAGGTTTGTTTTGTTACCGAGTATGTGGTCAATTTTTGAGAAGGTTCCATGAGGTGCTGAGAAGAAGGTATATTCTTTTTTGTCTGGATGGAATATTCTATAGATGTCTGTTAAGCTCATTTGAGTCATAACATCTGTTAGTTCCCTGATTTCTCTGTTTATTTTTTGTCTGACTGACCTGTCCAGTGGTGAGAATGGAGTGTTTAAGTCTCCCACTATTAGTGTGTGGGGTTTAATATATTATTTAAGCTTTAGAAGTATGGCTTAAAACTAGAATTCAACAGTAACACTAATTTCAGAAATCCCATAAACACCTGGAAATTAAACAATGCTCACCTGAATCATCAATGGGTCAAGAAAAAAAATTAAGGGAGAAATTAAAGATGTCCTAAAATTCAATGAAAATGACCACACAACATATCCAAATTTATGGGACACAATGAAAGCAGTGTTAACAGAAAAGTTTATAGCACTAAATGCCTAGATAAAGAAGCTGGAAAAATCCCACACTAGTGAATTAACAGAACATTTGAAAACGTTAGAACAAAAAGAAGCAAACTCACCCAAGAGAACTAGATGGCAGGAAATAATCAATTGAGAGCTGAAATCAACTAAATAGAAACAAAGAAAACAATACAAAGAATAAATGAGACAAAGAGTTGGTTCTTTGAGAAAATCAACAAACTAGACAAACCTTTATCCAAACTAACCAAAAGGCAAAGAGAAAATATCCAAATTAAGAAAATCAGAAATGAAAAGTGGGATACAACAACAGAAATGGAGGAAATCCAGAGAATCATCAGGTCATATTTCGAAAACGTATACTCCACAAAATTGGAAAAAAAGGAAACGGACAACTTTCTGGATAAATATCACTTAGCAAAATTAAATCAAGACTGGATAAGCAAATTAAACAGACCTATAACTGCTAAAGTAATAGAAAAAAATCATCAAAAGTCTCCCAACCAAAAAAAGCCCAGGACCAGATGGTTTCAGCTCAGAATTCTACAAGATTTTCAAAGAAGAACTAATACCAATATTCCTCAAATTGTTCCACACAACAGAAACAGAAGGATCATTGCCAAACTCTTTTTTTTTTTTTTTTTTTTTTTTTGGGTTTTTCGAGACAGGGTTTCTCTGTGGCTTTTGGAGCCTGTCCTGGAACTAGCTCTTGTAGACCAGGCTGGCCAAACTCTTTTTATGAGGCTACAATTAACTTGATACCCAAACCACAGAAAGACATTACTAAGAAAGAGACCAATCTCACTCATGAACATTGATAAAAAAAATACTAAATAAAATACTGGCAAATTGAATCCAAGAACACATCAGAACCATCATCCACCATGATCAAGTCGACTTCATCCCACAGATGCAGGGATGATTCATACAAATATCTGTCAACATAATCTGCCATATAAACAAACTAAAAAATAAAACCACATGATCATCTCATTAGATGCCAAAATAGCTTCTGACAAAATACAACATCCCTTTATGATAAAGGTCTTGGAGAGAGCAGGGATACAAGAAACATACCTAAATATAATAAAGGCAATATAGAGCAAGCCAACAGCCAACATCAAACTAAATGGAGAGAAACTCACAGCAATCCCACTGAAACCAGAAACAAGACAAGGTTGTCCACTCTCTCCATATATATTCAATATAGTTCTTGAGATCCTAGCTAGAGCATTAAGACAACAAAAGGAGATCAAGGGGATACAAATCAGAAAAGAAGAAGTCAAACTCCCATTATTTCCTGATGATATGATAGTTTATATAAGTGACCCCAAAAATCCTACCAAGAAACTTCTACAATTCATAAACACTTTCAGTAATGTAGTAGGATACAAGATTAACTCAAAAAAATCAGTAGCCCTCCTTTACACAGATGATAAATAGGCTGAGAAAGAAATCAGAGAAACATCACCCTTCACAATAACCACAAATAACATAAAATATCTCTGAGTAACTCTAACCAAACAATTGGAAGACTTGTGTGACAAGAACTTTAAATCTTTGAAGAAGGAAATTGAAGAAGACACCAGAAAGTGGAAACATCTCCTATGCTCTTGGGTATGTAGAATTAACATAGTGAAAATGGCAATCTTACCAAAAGCAATCTACAGATTCAATACAATGCCCATCAAAATCCCAGTAAAATTCTTCACAGACCTCGAAAGAATGGTAGTCAACTTAATATGGAAAAGCAAAAAACCCAGGATAGACAAAACAATCCTGTACAATAAAAGAATTTCTGGAAGCATCACAATCCCTGACTTCAAACTCTACTACAGGGCTACAGTACTGAAAACAGTCTGGTATTGGCATAAGAACAGAGAGGAGGACCAATGGAACCAAATAGAAGACCCAGATATCAATCCACACACTTTCAAACACCTGATTTTTTTTTTTTTGTTTTTTCAAGACAGGATTTCTTCTGTAGCTTTTGGAGACTGTCCCAGAACTAGCTCTTGTAGCCCAGGTTGGCCTCGAACTCACAGAGATATGCCTGCTTCTGCCTCCCGAGTGCTGGGATTAAAGGCGTGCGCCACCACCGCCCGGCCAAACACCTGATTTTTAACAAAGAACAAAAAATATCAAATGAATAAAGAAAGTATATTTAACAAATGGTGCTGGCATAACTGGATATCAATATGTAGAATGAAAATAGATCATACCTATCACCATGCACAAAATTCAAGTCCAAATGGATCAAAGACCTCAATATAAAGCCAGCCACATTGAACCTCATAGAAGAGAAAGTGGGAATTACACTTGAACGCATTGGCACAGAAGACAACTTCTTAAATATAACCTCAGTAGCACAGACACTGAGAGAAACAACTAATAAAATAGGACCTCCTGAAACTGAAAAGCTTCTGTAAAGCAAAGGACACAGTCAACAAGACAAATAACAGCTACAGAATGGGAAAAGATCTTCACTAACCCCACATCAGACAGAGGTCTGATCTCCACAATATACAAAGAACTCAAGAAATTGGTCATCGCCAGGCGGTAGTGGCGCACGTCTTTAATCTCAGCACTAGGGAGATAGAAGCAGGCAGATCTCTGAGTGCGAGGCCAGCCTGGTGTCAGAATGAGTTCAAGGACGGCCAGGGCTACACAGAGAAACCCTATCTCAAAAACCAAATACATAAAAAGGGGCATAATATCAGCATGCTATGAGCTACGTTCCCCGCCCGGACAGGGTTTCCATGTGGACAGTCGCACCATTGGGGTAATTTCTGTATGCACAGCCTCAGCTTCCATGAAACTTGAGAAAGCAGCACTGGGAAGGGGGTGTCAGGGAGCTGTTCTCAGAAAAGACACACTCTGGTTATGTGGCTTGGCTGGATCCATGTGGAACAAGAGTCTCCCCAGCCCCACCCGACCCCCGCCCCAGGAAAGTGTCACTTTTACAGGGTGGTACCAACTCTGTGAGCTTCTGCTACATTATTTAAAGGAAAAAATAAAGATATCTAAGCTATATCCTTCACGGTGCTTCCGTAGGTAGAGCCAGTTGAAAGGAATAATAAGGTTAATTGCTAAAAAGAAAGCAAGGACAGTTAATAAAAGATGAAGGTGTCGGGCCAGAAGCTACACCAGCCATCCTGCCCTTGCTGTGCAAACCTTCCCTCTCCAGCGCTTGACATTTGAGGTGTTGCTTTCTAAAGGAAGCTCATTTAACATTCACAAAGGAAGCTCTATGGGAGAAGCTGGTTAACTCTGGGGACAGAGGCTAAACTGTCCAGGCCACTTCACCTGACATAGTCAGGCTCTGAGCTATATGTCAAATTACCATAAGCAGCTGCGGCCCTCTGGTTCCCTCCTGTGAGCCTCCCTGCCACTCTCCACAAGCCTGCTTGGCTGCTGCTTGTAATGAATTAAAGATATGTCATGGGTTATCGTTAGGATCGGCTAATTCCAGCTTCACATTTGCAAACGAGTTTAGTCTGGGAGCTGGGGAGAGAACTTGGTGAGGAGAATGGTTGTCACAACAAGCATGAAGGCCTGAATTGGATCTCTGGCACCCAGATAAAGGAAATCAATTGTATATGCATGTGTGTGCATTATATTTTATATAGATATATATATTAATATATTTATTAAAGCTGGGCATGGTGGCTTTACTTGCAATCCCACACTGAGGTGGAAAGAGGCACACCCCAGGAGCTCACTAGCTTACTCGGCAAGCTCCAGATCAATGAGTGACCCTGTCTCAAAAGATGAAGGAGGCCAATGCCTGAGGAATGACATCCAAGGTAGACCTCTGGCCTCCACATACACAGAGCTCAGCGGCAGCTCTCTCTCCTGGATCCTAGGCCAAGATCTACAAAGAATCTTTTTCACGACCCTAACTGGAGTAGGTAGTTGAAGACACGTGTGCCGTCTTTAGGATCACACACATTCTTAAGATCCTCTTGGTAGCGGGCGGTGGTGGCGCACGCCTTTAATCCCAGCACTCAGGAGACAGAGGCAGGCGGATCTCTGTGAGTTCAAGGCCAGCCTGGTCTACAAGAGCTAGTTCCAGGACAGGCTCTAAAAAAGCTGCAGAGAAACCCTGTCTCGAAAAACCAAAAAAAAAAAAAAAATCCTCTTGGTGTGGGATGGAGCTGGGGCTCGGTGAGTCAAACACTTGCTGCCCAAGCATGAAGACCCGAGTTCAGGTCTCCGGTACTCACACAAAAACTGGGCACAGCTTGCCAAGCTTCTATAGCCCCAGGTGCTGCTGATGGCCAGCTGCCTAGCAAGCTTGAGGTTCAGTGAGAGACCCCGTCTTCACGGAGAGCAATAGGGCAGGACCCCCTCCCCTACAAGCATGCCAGTACATTACATACACTTACAAATAAATTAAAATAAGCAGATCCCTTTTTGGATTCAGAATGATGACCTGGAGAGATGACTCAGCAGTGGAGAGCATTTGCTGCTTTTGCCAAGTTTGGTTCCCGGCGTCCACACCAGGGGACTCACAACTGCCCATAGCTCCAGCTCAGTGCCCTCTGGACACACACAACACACACTCACACAGACACATAAATCCTGAAAAGTACTTAGCAATGGCACATGAAAGGTCAATCTCTCCCTCTCCTTAGTTTAGGTACTCTCTTAGCTTTCCTTTTGAAAAAAAAAACACCAGCTAAGACAGACCAGGACAGTGTCTGTGGTGTCAATCATCAGGGTGAACTGAGGTCAAATTTATTATTCGTTTGTTTTATTCTTTATTGAATTACAGCAGGAAAACAAAGGTTTGAAGACAGGGACCTGAAGAGTACTCCTACCAAATTTGACTTGACAATATTTTGACATAGTTAGTGTAAATTTAGTAGGGGCTCTACTAAACACAGAGAAAAGTCCAGGGGTGTCCTGTGGTAGGCCAGAAAGAAGATACTCTCCCACCATCCTCCTCCAATGTTGATGACTGGGGCCCTTTGAGTAAATTAAACCTTACGCTTCCAAGTCCTACTTCTGACCACTAGGTGGCACCGGAACTCTGGAATAGCGAGATAGAAAGGCTGGTGATTAGCTGTGACCCTTAGATGAACACCTTCTAAAGCTTTCTTATTCTTTGCAGTAATCTAAATTGTGGTGCCTTTGCCACCTTCCCGTCATCTCTGCACTGGGGACTGGGGAAGAGGAAGTTTAAAAGCCCGGGTGAGCCGTTTTTAGGCACCTGTTCGAGCGCGCAGTGAGCTCGCGCTGGCGGTCGATCTAGCAGCTTTTCTTTTTGCCGCAGCAGCCTCCAGCGCCATCGGGTGCATGTCTGGGCTTCGCCTTGTCAGATTCCTCTGCAAGCTTGAATGGATCTGTGATTATATCCTGTCAAAAGGCAAACCAGAATGAAAAGACAAAAGAGTTTTGATGTACCCAAACACTGATGTTTCTGTCTGATTTGGACTGATTTCCCAAGGAGGGAGATAAAATGCTACAGTACCATCCAGACCTTGGAGAAACATCGGCACTCTAGAATTAAGATGACCTTTAAAGATAAGCCTGGTGCCACATAATTCTACACCTACCCACAGCAATGTGAATGAAGGTGGAGGCAGGAGGATCAGGACTTTAAGGCAGGGAGTTGGAGGCCAGCCTGGGCTAAGGAAAAAAAAGATGGCCCATTCAGATTCACTCCTCCCAGGGTAAATTTTACTCAAAAGACTGTACAAGGAAGTGGGAGGATTCATTTCTGTTTGCTTCTGTTTTTGAGACAGACCTCCATGTAGCCCAGGCTGGCCTCCAACTCACTATGACACTAAGGGAGTGTGAGATTACATGCATATGCCACCACCCTCAGCTTACGTTGTGCTGGGGATTGAACCCAGGACCCTGTGTGTGCGGACAATCACTCTACCAACTGAACTAGATCTCCAGCCCCAAAGGCTCTCTCGTCTTACACTGTAGCCCAGGCCTACCTGGAACTCATAGTGATCCTCCTGCCTTAGCCTCCTAAGTGCTGAAGCCACCAGGCTCTGTTTAAAAGTAGTTTCTGCCGGGCCAGAGAGTTCGTTTCACCCAGCTGATTCTGGTCTGTGAGATTCTCGCAAGCATGCGCCTTTTTTTACCTCAAAACTAAAATTCTGAAATGCTAAAACTTCCCTTCCTAGGCCTCAGTCTCCAGAAATATGGACATAAGACAAGAGTGTTAGGTTGGAGATGCCGGACACCCACTGATGTCCAGGTTAGGGATGCTATCAGCAGCCACCCTGACCCTAGAGCACAGAACACAATTCTCTAAGGAGAAACAGTTGTCTTTCTTTTTCCTTTTACCTCCAAATGAGCTGCCTCCTATAGTAGCCCAGTGAACCAGGGGCCAATTGGGACCAAAGACAAGGAACCTGGGGCCTGAACAAGTCACTTTAAGGGAGATAAGCTGTTAGGTTCACACTCCTACTATTGCTGACAGACATTCCAACAGGAGCATGGAAGACCGTTATACTCCAGAGACGGACAGCCTCGTCTGAACGGTGGCCATGCCCTTGCTTGCCCTTAATCTCCACTTTTCTTTTAAGAGTTTATTTTTACTTTTACAAGTATGGGTGTTTTCCTTGAATGAATGTCTGTGTGCCACAGGTGTGCAGTGTCTGTGGGGGTCAGAAGTCAAATCTCCCAGAACTGGAGGTACAAAGGGTTATGTCTGTGGGGGCCAGAAGTCAAATCCCCCAGAACTGGAGGTACAAAAGGTTGTGAGCTGCCATGTGGTTGCTAGAAATCAAACTTGGGTCTCTGCAAGAGGACCAATTGCTCCTACTTAGTGAACCTTCTGTCTGTCCAGCCCATTTCCACAGGTCAAAATGTCACTCTGGACTTGGACTTTGTATTCAGCAGACTAGAGTCTATTCGCTGATGCTGCTTCTGCCACCACCAAGCCCCTTTCTATCGGGAGCCCTCGCCTCCATGCCACGCCTTTCTCTCTGGGGCATGCATGGCTCATGGTAAGCGGGATTAGCTGCTCCTCTTTGGAACCAACTGGTTCCCAGAGGCTAGGAGACAGCACTGGGAAAATGCTCACTGCCGAAGCATGGGGCCCTGAATTCAGATCTCACCATCTACATAAAAGGCCAGACATGGTGGCACATACCTATAACTCCAGCACTGAGGAGTGTGGGGACAGGAGGATCCCTGGAACTCACTGGTCATGCAGTCTAGAGAAAACAGTGGGCTTCGGGGCCAATGCATGTATCCAAAAAACAGGCATGTCCACCTCTGTGTGCATATACATACACACATGCACACACACATGCACACACATGCATACACCACACAAAGATACATACAAATGATTTTCCATACCCTTCTTCCCTTCCAGTGTCCTAGCTACTAATAGGAAAACAGCAGCATCATTTCCAGATGTACATTTCTTGTCCTGAAAGACTAGAAGGAAACAGGAGTCGGGGACATCTAAACAAGCATCCTTTGCAGCACGAGCCCCTGCAGGTCTGCAAAAAGGATGCAGGGCTGCAGCGTGCTGGTTAAAGTGCCCGCTCTAAAAGCAGATGTGAGCCCTAACTTCCAGCTGTGTGATCTTGGATGAGGAAATTCATCTCCCTGCACCCCAGCTTCTTCATCTGGAGGACGAGCATCACAAAGGCCACTGGGAGGACTACATAGCACCTTGGACACATGACTGTCCCATAAAACTTAGCACCTGCTGCTCCCATTATCACTGTTGGCTGCAGCAAGACATTCCCACACAAACCCTGCTTGCATTGTTTCAGATGCTGCTGTGTTTTAGCAACGTAACTCACTGACTGATTTATTTGATGTGAAACAAGGTCTCGTATTATCCAGGTTGGCCTTGAATATGCAGCTGAGAATGGCCTTGAACTCCTGATCCTCTTGCCTTCGTCTCTCACTCCAGGCACATGCCATCACACCCGGCAATAGCGTAACTCTTGTAATGGCAAAACCGTACTTTACTTGTTAGGATTAAAGAAAAGAAAAAAGGGAGGTGTTGTAGCTCAATGGGAGTGTGCTCACCTCGTATGTATAACATCATGAGTTCAATTCCCAGCAATCAGGAGAGAGAGGGGGAAAAGAGGAGGAAGAGAAGGAGGAGGTCTCAAGTCTTCCATAAGCCAATCTGTAGCAAATCAGCATCACCCACAAACTGGCATCATTCACGCCCCCATGGCAGCTGATGGAGGACAATTGCCTGCGCTCAGTACCCCAGGGCTTATCATCAAATTCCTTCAGGAAAATGATAAGTATCTCCTCCTTCAAAAGAGTGCAAGGCCATGTCTCTGGGTCACACAGCTGTTCCTAGCTGATGCCCAGCTGGCAGCAAACAAAGCTGGAAGAGCCACGACTTGAGAGCTAGTGTGTGTGTCTACCTCTCTCTAAGCCTCTAACCTCCCTCCTAAAGTGGGAAGACATGATGCCGAGTCTGAGGTCCTAGCCTGCTGCTGGGTGGGATGGAAACAAAGAGTGAGATGAGAAATGGGTCCGAGCTGTCACCCTGCAGTGAGAGTGGGGTGCGGGAGGCTAGAATACCTGGGGAGAGAGGCTTGAAGGAGGAACAGGCTGCGAATGGAGATCCGCTACTCTGTGCTATGAGCCTTTGTCTTTTCACTTGACCAACAGGAAGGCACCGTGTGCACCAGTGTGAGAAGGCTGTCCACTCAAGAAACCACCCACGTGATACTGTGCTTCTGTGGAAGCCACAGATCCTGCAGGCAACATCACACTGAGTCTGAAAAGTGAGCGCCTGGAACATGGAGGCCGGGGCATTTCTCTGGTGGGAAATGAGCTGAGAAAATGAGTAACGGTGTCAACTCCTGTGGCCCTTAGGCAGCACCTGTATTGTGCCCGCAACAACTGAAGAGATCACTAGACTCCAGACTGGATCACCATTGGGCATGGATCAGACACGGCCGGATCGGGGAACACCTGCCAGAACACAAGCGTTCTGTAAGAAGCATCAGGGAAGCCCAGGGCACTGCCTGAACCGAGAAGCGGAAAGCACTCACCCAGTATTTCAGGACCCAGAAGGCATTTCCATGTGCAGAAATGGAAAACAAGCTGTCAGAAACACTCCTGGAGAATGGCATGGTCCTTTGTCCCCCATCCGCATTCGACAGGATGTTTCGGATACAGGTCAGGCTATTGCCAACCTGGGACAGATGGAAGATGGCTGGGACAGGGTGAGATCACCAGGTCTGACAGGAAAGAGAGACAAATCAAAGTGACAGAGAAGAAACGGAGGCAGGTTAAGGCAGCAAGAGAGTAAAGGTGGCATGATCTGCTTCGGGCCGGCTACCCTGTGGAGACTGGAGTCTCATAAGGCTTTTGGGAAAGATCTTAAACCTACACAAGAGGAACTGCATTTCCTAGGAAGGTGAGGAAATTCTGTGACCCAGTATTAATGCCAAAACAAGATGGATCCACCAACCCTAGGACTAGGAATGTGGCTGGAGATGTCTCGCAGCAGGCGTCACGGACAGTGACCTGAGGTGCATGGAGTTGACAGTTAATTAGTCCTCAAACAAAACAAAACAAAACAGAAAAACAACCCATCACCCCGATGTGTGCACTGACAGGACACACCAAAAAAATGCACAGAAGTAGAGAGCAGAACGAGCCATCAGGCTGGCGTACTGATAAGCGAGACAACAAAAGCATCAGGGCAGGCCGGGATGGCACCACCTGCCCACAGCTCCTCCAACAAGCCACACGAAACCTAGAGAATGACTGGGCGGTGTACAAAGAACACACACCACGGATGGCACGGTGGAAAGAGAGACAGGCACAGACTGGCTTTACTGTCAAGGCTCTGAGAACCTGTGCCAGGCTGACAACAATACCCAGCGCATCCACTTCCCAGGACGTGCCGTTAGGGGTAATGCCCAAACACATTACAACACTTTGTCTGCCACAGAACCCTTAGGCAGCAGGCTTGGTGTGTGCCATGGAATAATCTTTGCACACTGTAAATATGTGTTACTCTCATTGGTTAATAAAGAGCTGATTGGCCGATAACAGCACAGGATAAGGTTACGTGGGAGAACCAGACTAAGAGAATGCTGGGAAGAAAAAGACTGGAGTCAGAGGAGATGCCATGGGATGCAGAGCAAGCAGGATGGGAAGTGTGTACATGAGGTAAACAAGCCTTAGATTAATAGACATGGGTTGATTTAAGTTATAAGAGCTGGTGAAAAACAAGCCTAAGCTATTGGCCGAGCATGTAAACTTAGAAATAACTCTCTGTGTAGTTATTTGGGCAGTGGCTGGCAAGACAGAGCTGATCGGAGGTCTAGATGGAAACTCTGCCTACAGTGGAGAGAAAGGAAAGCTCACAAAAGCAACAGATTCAAACCTTATGAGGCTCATCTCAGTTGGTTAGGCTGAAATCCCTGGAGGACATTAATAATTTCTATCTGAATATCTGATCCTTATGAGTGCTCCTGCCCCAAAGACCATCATTTCCAAGCTGTGTATATAGATTCTACAGAGTTAATACAAAGACAGACTGCCCTATGATTTCATTTACTGTAAGCACTAAATCCAAATACTCACACCTGTAACCTCAGCACCTGGTAAAGTAGAGGCAGGAGAATGGTGAGTTCAAGACTAGATTGGGCCACAAGGCAAGCCCATCTCAAAAATAATCAAAACAAATAATAAATAAATGCAGAGATGGGGACAATGTGGTAGTTTCAAGTAGCTGTGCCCCCAAGCAGGCTAGTTATTTCTTGCTATAGTATTAGGTGTTTGCAGCTCTTCCAACCTGGTCCTTATTCATCTCGGTGAACCCTGGTAGCCCCTGTTTTGTAAGGAATTTGCATTTAGGCATCCAATCATCATTGTGGTCTTTAGTGGGATTTTTTCATAGTTTGGTGTGTGTGTGCTGTAAGTGGGGCTATTAGCAAACCCAAATTAATGCCTCGTCAGTTTCTTACCCTTTTTGTAGGGGATATGCTAAATTGTCAGTTTTGTTCTGGTGACTAGGACAGAAGAGGTGGATTACGTCTTGATCCACATTGTTATTATTTGCATAAGTATCCGGTCTCTTCTCATACAGCACTTCTACTGTTCTGTAGAAGTTCTTTACAAGTTGAAAAAATGGCCTTATAACGTGCTGCCAGCACAGTGCTAACACCCTTTGCAGGATCAGGGTGTACTGTGGCAGAAGAAGGCACATGAGATAGACTGTTGTATAAAAATTGGTCTTGGAGCTGGGTGGTGGTGGTGCACACTTTTAATCCCAGCATGGGAGCAGGGAAGGATAGAGGCAGTGGATCTCTGTGAGTTCAAGACCAGCCTGGTCTACAGAACAAGTTCCAAGACAGCTAGGGCTGTTACACAGAGAAATCTTTTTTTTTCTTTAGAAATCAAATTGACTACATCTCAAATTTATTGAAATGCAAATATCTGGGTGTACTTGTGAGGGTTTTTTTCTTGATGAAATAATTCGAAGTGAGAAGAACCAATCATTATTAAGAACTTTGAATAGATTCACATTTTAATCTGGTCCACACATCTTCTGGAAGTATCTAAAAAGGGTACTAAAAGGGATAGAAGAAGGAAACACTCTCTCTTTGCCTGTTTACTACACAGAGAAATCTTGTCTCGAAAAACAAACAACCAAAAAAGAAAGAAAGAAAGGAAGGAAGGAAGGAAGGAAGGAAGGAAGGAAGAAAGAAAGAAAGAAAGAAAAAAAGAAAGAAAGAAAGAAAGAAAGATATGATGCAAGGCAACATTTCAAAATAGTGGATAAATAATAATTATTTAATAAACAAAGTAAAATCTGGACTAGCTCATATTTGAAATGAAATGTTACAGGCTCTGTAGTCAAGAAGCAAGACCCCAAAGCTTCTACCAGAAAATTGTTCATTATGCCCACAGGTTTCTAGGAAATTATTATGAAAATACTACAGTCCCCAAAAGTTTCAAGGTTGAGCTTTTATACATCTTTGGCTTGTCTCCCATATATGGCTACATACATTTTTATTGGATGCTTTAAGTTACTAGGCAATAGGGGGCTAGAATGAGAAGGGAGAGGAGGTAAGGGCTGTAGAAGAAATGTGGTCAGTCTGCATACCCACAGGGAGGTAGTTACTGACTAGCCCACAAGTGCACACACGGACACGGACCAGCCCACATGTGCACACATGGACACGGACCAGCCCACATGTGCACACATGAACACAGACCGGCCCACAAGTGCACACATGGACACGGACCAGCCCACATGTGCACACACGGACACGGACCAGCCCACATGTGCACACATGGACATGAACCAGCCCACATGTGCACACATGAACACAGACTGGCCCACAAGTGCACACATGGACACAGACCAGCCCACATGTGCACACACAAACACAGACCAGTCCATGTGTGCACACATGGACACGGACCAGTCCTCATGGCTGTTTTCTGGGCTTTTTTCCCCTTATCCCTGGGACTCACTCCTTCCCCAACCAGAAGTAGTCACGTTGAACCTAGCATGATGCTCCATGTCTGCAATCCCGAATTTGGGAGGCAGAGACAGGATGATCAGGAGTTCATGCCAATCTGGGCAACAGAAAACTATCTCAAAAGAAAACAAAAAGAAGGGTCACACTTCTACCTTAAATTTTCGCTTTAGGTAGACTAGGTTCCCAGCACCTACAATGGTGGGTCACAACCATCTGTAACTCTAGTTCCAAGGGAGTCTAACCTCTACAAGCACCAGACATACACATAGTGCACAGACATACATGCATACATGCAGCCAAACCGCTCATACACATAAGATAAATAATAAATCTTTTTACTTTTGGCTAGAATGCAGGACTTACTGATGAGGGAGCCTGTCTAAATGAATGCCTGTCACCTGTCTAGGAAATCATGAGCGACCCCACCGCCACTGGCCATGAGCCATCTTCAGAAAACGTTTTCACGCTCAGCCTCCTTGAATTTGTTTAAGACCTGCATAGAACCTCTACCACATGTTCCCTGCGGACTGGCACAAGTGGATGTGGTGACCTGGCCATAGTAAACTCTGACCCACTGTGCCCAAGGGCTTCCTAAAGGCACCTTGTATCCTTGTTTGCAACCCTGACAGAGTCATCATAAGATCAAATACATGAGCATCACATGGAAAAGGGTCACCCATGCAAGCAACAGGCCACATATACCATCACCCTACCTCAATATTTATACTAAACTAAATCCTAAAATGTGAAAGCAAAGCATAAAAGAGTAAGAGAATCTTCATAACAGATTCGACAATAGGTTCTTAGACGTGACCCAAACTTAAATTAAGACGTTTTGTGCAGCCAGGAACACTATCAAGACAGTAACAAAATATATATCTGAGAAGGCCTGGTATTGAGAACAAACATGTACAAGTCTGGGGTATAGATGAGTGGTCAGAGATTGCCTGTGGTGTGTAAGGCCCCGGGTTTAACCCCAGCACCACAAAACAAAACAGAATATAAACATATATATATATATATTGGTTTTTCGAGACAGGGTTTCTCTGATAAACATATATTTTTTTTAAACTCTTAAACCAAAGAGAGGGAGGAGTAATAATTTGAACAAAGGGGTCAGGACCATGATAGGGAAACCCACAGAATCAGCTGACTTGAGCTAGTGGGAGCTCAGTAACACTGGACTGACAGCTGGGGAACCTGTATAGGACCAAACTAGCCCCCCTGAATGCAGGTGACAGTGATGTGGTTGGGCAGAATGTGGAGCCACTGGCAGTGGGACCAGGATCTAAGCCTGATGTATGAACTGACTTTGTGGAGCCCAATTCTCTATGGAGAGAGGCCTTACTTACTCAACCTAGGCTTGGGGTTGGGTAGGAGGGGAAGCTTGGTCTTGCCTCAACAAGGTGATGGGACAAACTTAATTGACTTCCCAGGGGAGGCCTTACCCTCTCTGAGGAGCAGAGTGAGAGGTAGGTGGGGGAAGCAGGAAGAGAGGAGGGAGGAGGAACTGGGATTGGTATGTAAAATAAATAATAATAAAAACTCAATAGCAAATGACAACCAACCCAATTTAAAAGTGGGCCACAACGTGATGAGACATTTCTTTAAAGAAGATAAGCGATCAGCCACTAAGCGTGGAGAAAGGTTCAAGATTATTAAACTAGGAAGAAACTCAAATCAAAGCCATACAACTTGCTGGCCCAGGCTCGGTTCCCAGCTCCCACAGGGTGCCCCACAACCATCTTAACTCTAGTTCCTGGGGGCCAGGTGCCCTCTTCTGACCTCTGTGGGCTCCAGGTACATATGTGGAGAACATACATCCATAAGGCAAAACATCCATATGCATAAAATAAAATTTTAGAAAATCTAACATTAGAAAACAACTGAATAGGCCAGGCGGTGGTGGCGCACTCCTTTAATCCCAGCACTCGGGAGGCAGAGGCAGGCAGATCTCTGTGAGTTTGAGACCAGCCTGGTCTACAAAGTGAATTTCAGGACAGTCAGGACTGTATTACACAGAGAAATTCTGTCTCAAAAAAAAAAAAAAAGAGAATAAGTAAGATTTAAAAAGCCAAATGAATAAAATAGACCTTAATACAGGTTAAGATGGTCCATAAAATCATGGAAGGGAGGGCCGATTTTTTCACTTCCCATCTGTCTTTTCTTGCCTTTGGCTCCTGAACCTTCCAGTGTCCAGGAGGCCTTCCTAGCTTTCCTTTATTAAAAATCTTTCTTAGCACAACTTTCTGCTGTTTCAGAGGGTATGCACTGGTGTGTACCGCCTTATTCTGAAGAACTCCCATACTGAGGAGAAGCCACGCTAACCACTGGCTGCACAGCAGAAGAATCTACTGTTTGTCAGTGCGGACTTCATGGGTTGCTACTCACAGTGGGTCTGGAGAGACGGATGAGGACACCCTTATAGTCTGCATTCTAAAGGCACATTTGTACCTCATATGACAGAAAGGAGTCAGCATGGCCATGCTCTTGCTAGTGGCCTCTTTGTTCCGAGTTACCTCCCTAGGCCAGATGGCCCTGGAGGAGACAAGGACAATAAAGGAAGAAACTGACTAGAGTTGGCCCAGATGTTCAGAGAACAAGGGAAGAGGGTAAGAGATGATAAGGACAGAGGCACTGACATCATAGAGCTCAGGGACAAGGCTGGCCACCTGACAAGAGGAACAAGAATGCTGGAGGAATGATGGCCTTTGCTCTCGCTGCGCTGCTAAAGCTGCTGGCTGCAGATAAGAGAAAGCAGTTTTTAAGGTATCAGGCCACGGCCTTCCCAGATCACCTGCCTTCTGCATAAGCAAAACTTGGAGATTCAATTCTGTTCCTGCTCTTGCAGGGTGCGGTGACTGGCAAAAGGACTGCCCCGGAGACAGGGCTAGGGATGCAAAGCGGTCCAGCTGCTCTGAGAAACAGCTCGCTGGCTGTTGACAAGCTAGGAATATGCCCGATCATGGTAGCATGCTCCCTTTCATCTCTGTGCCCCAGAGGCAGGGACAAGTGGTTCTCCATGAGCTTAAGAAGAACTGGTCTACACCCTGAGTTCCAGGCTGGTCAGGGCTACATAGTGAGACGCTGTCTCAAAACCACAAACAAACAAACATCAAAAGCCACCAAAAGTTAGGAATGTAAACAAAATAATTCCATTCTTAGGTATAGATGCAAAATCTTTGAAAGCAGAAACTCAAACAAATTTGCATATTCATGTCCCTAATAGCACTATTGACAGTCTCCAAGAAGGGGACAGCACATCAAGAGGACGCTAAACAATGTGTTCTAGCCTGTGCCAAGACGAGGGAAGGACTGATGCACACTCCAATTGAAGAAGCAGCTTTGGAAACATAGGCGAAAAAGTCAGCTACAAAAAGACCATATGTATATGAGTTTGCCTATATCAAATGTCCAAAGGAAGCAGAAGCACATAGTGGAAGCCGGCCAGCCACTGCTGAGAACCAGCGCAAGGAGACAGCTGCTCACTGGGCCTGGGGTGGTGAACATTTTGGTTTTTTGGGCTTTGTTTTTCAAGACAGTGTTTCTCTGTATAACAGTCCTGACTGTTCTGGAACTAACTCTATAGACCAGACTGGCCTCGAACTCACAGAGATCTGCCTGCTTCCGACTCCCGAGTGCTAGGATTAAAGACGTGCGGGCCACCACTGCCCTGGCCTTGTTTTGTTTTGTTTTTGTTTTGTTGAGAGTTTTGGAAGTAGAGAGTGTTGATGTCTGTGAACTAAACGCCACTGAGTCATACATTTCTAAAAGCATAAGATAGGGAGCCGACAAAATACTCAGCAGAAAGCAGCTTGCTGTTAAAGCTAACAACCTGAGTTTAATCCCTCAACTCCGTACAATGGAGAGAGCAGCTACTCACACAAGCCATCCTCTGGCCTCTGCACATGCAGTGATGCGCGTGCACATGCACTAATAACAGATAAAGAAATTAATTAAAAATATTGAAACAAAAACAAAAACGTTTTTAGTCCTGGAGAGATGACTCAGCCCTGGCTGCTCTTCTAGAGGACACAGACGCAAGTCCCAGCACCCACATGGCAGCTCACAACTGTCTACAACTCCAGTCCCAGGGGAACTGGATGCTCTCTTCTGGTCTCTGTACGCACTAGGCACAAATGTGGTGCACAGGCATACATGTAGACAAAATACCCATAGAGACAAAATAAAATAATAATTTTTAAAAATCTGTGCTAAGTTTTTAAGTGGTTAAATTGGTAAGAATTACTTAATTTTATCTTAGAATTGGTGATTACCAGAAGGAAATATAAGTCATTTATAACGTTCACCTGGGGTTTGGATTTGTTTTGCTTGTTTTTGAAACAAGGTCTTCCTTTGTTGCCCATGTTGGTCTTGAACTCCTGGATTTAAGTAATGCTCCCCTTCATTCTTGGTCACCAGAATTATATATGGGTATGTGGTACTGAGTCCAGAATGTAACATGTTTTTGTGTAACTCTTTACCTTTTTGGTGTCTGGACTCCTTTGAGAACTTGATCAAAGCAACAGTTTCCCAAGAAAGTATATATTCAAACACAATTACAGGCGATTGCAGACACCTTCTATTCATTTAACTCACAGATATTCCAGAAACTCAAAGACTACTATAGACTTGTGAAGAATTAGGGGGGAAAGGATTTAGGGGCTGGAGAGATGGCTCCATGGTTAAGGTCTTCTAGAGGACCCAGCTTTGATTCCCAGCAACCACACGGCAGCTACCAATCGTCGGTAATTTCAGTTCCAAGGGATTCACAGTACAAAGACATAACATGCAGACAAAACACCCAAACACATAAAATAAAAATAAATCTTTAAATAAAAAGAATTTGTCAAGTCAAATCATTTAGCTATATTAGCTGAGGTAGCCCGCCGCAAAGAAAACTGTTGTTTTGTTTTAGCAGAGCCTGCAGCTTGTTGCTGTTTTAAGAGACCTGTTTGAAATATGGGACTGAAAGTGAAACAAACCTTTGTTTCTAATCCAGAACAGCTCCGGGTAGCTGGCAGCTCGGCTCCAACAGGTGTGAAGAGAAAATCCTGAGCGAAACGTGAGTTCTTCAAGACAGCTGCTGTGTCTCCATCCACTTCGACTGCCTCGCCTTTCTACAGGGCAGCACAAAATGAACAGCAAAAAACGTCACTGCAGTCCTGGTTCCAGAAACCAAACTCAGGTTGCCAGGCTGTTCCAGGCAAGCCCTCTTCCCTGCTGAGCCATCTCGCCAGGCCAGCTTACTACTGTGTGACATTTCAGGGAAGGGGCCACACAGGCCTTCTAAGGCGCTCTTCTCTGGTCGTCGTCAGACCCCTCTGCTGATGTCACGTGTATTTGCACGGTCAGCTAACCAATGTTTCTTAGGTGACAGTGCTATAAAGGGCACTCCCTGCCCCTAGTGTTTAATGCGTTTTCAGAGTGACCAGCTAAATGGGAGCTCCACTGGAGCGCTTGTTTCTGAAGTGTATTTCTCTGAATCCCAAGATGCTTGGCAAATGGGTTATGTAAAGTGCTTCTCAACATGTGGGTCATGACCCTTTGCGGTCAAATGATCCTTTCATGGGGGCCGCCTAAGACCATCAGAAACACAGATATTTACGTTACGATTCCTAACAGTAGCAAAATCACAGTTCTGAAGTAGCGACGATGCAATTCAATGGCTGGGGCCCCTGGCATGAGGCAGTGGATTAAAGGGTCGCAGCGCCGGGAAGGCTGAGAGCCGCTGCCATAAAGCGATGCATGGTACTCAGTAAATATTTTCTTTTTCTTTTTTTTTTTTGCTTTTTAATTTTTTAAAAAAGCATTTCTGTATGATTGTATGCACACATGTTTGAGGGCATGTTGCCTATGCATGGGCAGAGGCCAGAAGAAAGCACTGGGTGAGTCTCCTTTTGCTATCTGTCTATTCCTTCAGGCACTCTCCCCGGAACGTGGTGTTCTTAGCCGGCTGGCAGTGAGTGAGCCCCAGCAGCTCTCCTGACTCGGCCTTGGTGCTGGTATGATCTATGTATCAGGACACCTGGCTTGGCATGTGGAGCTGGGATCTGAACTCCGGTCCTAGTGGTTGGACAGCAAGCACTGGACCATCTCTTTGACTCCCTTCTAAAATTTAAAGACAAAATCCAATGGTGTATCCCAAGCTGATTTGGAACTCACTTATATCCCAAGCTGGCCTTGAACCTGCAATTCTTCTAAGCCTCCTCACAGATGCTCAGATTGCAAATGGGTTCCGCCATACCCAATAGAGAATTTTCAGTAAGATTTTTTCCTTCCTTCCTTCCTTCCTTCCTTCCTTCCTTCCTTCCTTCCTTCCTTCCTTCCTTCGTTCCTTCCTCCCTCCCTCACTTCCTTCCTTTCTTCCTTTCTTTTGGACTGTGTCTAATGCCATTTAGGCTGGCTGCAAAATTGCTACGTACCCAAAAATGACCTTGTGTGAGAGCCAACATTACATTTTAAGTTTTAATTACTGTGCCATAGAGATCCATGAAACAAAAATGCTTCTGACCTGCCAGACCCTTGCCCCAGGACAGACAGTTCCGGAAATGCTGGAGGCTGCTGTTTATGGAAGACAATAAGTCCCATGTTTTCACTCCCCTAAACAAGTTTGTTTGCCCCATCTGTACCGGATGTGCTTGATCACATGTGGGCTGGAGGTGTGTCAGGATATATGCTTATCCCTGATGAAGCACAATTTAAAAAAAAAAACTCAGAGAGAGAAATTGGGGTTCAACCTGAAGATCCGAAAAGCAAAGCAGCCAGCCACTGGCTCTTACCTCCACCTCAGTCCAAAATGGTGATCCTGCCCCTGGGAATCTTCGAATGATACTGTATTTGAGAGCTGTCTCCTCCTGTTTTAGAATCCTCTCCAGTTCTGGGATTAAGAGCGTGCACCACTACTGCCTGGTTTCTATGGCAAACTAGTGTGGCTACTGGGATTAAAGGTGTGTGTCATTGCTGCCTGGTCTGTAAGGCTAACCAGTGTGGCTGTTTTACTCTTCTGATCCTCAGGAAAATTTAATTTTTATTAAAATACAATTGAAATGCCACTACATCCTGATTGTACCTGCAGGGAAATGCACCAATTATGGGTTTTCCTTAAAGCCCAGACCATACTTGATTCTCGGCCATTTTCCAGGAGCCTGAGTATGGACCTGGCCAGAGCCCCCCACCCGGCCAGTACATACAGACATATACATATATGTGAACCAGAGCCCCCCACCCGGCCAGTACATACAGACACATACATATATGTAAACCAGAGCCCACCCACCCGGCCAGTACATACAGACACATACATATATGTAAAGCTTGCTTCAAATTTAGCTTTAAACTGTGGCCGCGGTATTATTCTTGATCGGTGGGATGAACACTTGAATTTCTGATCCTCCTGCCTCTGCCTACCACATGCCGGGATGACAGACAGGATGTGCCACCACAGCTGCTTCCATGCAGTGTGGATTAAATGTCAGCTTCATGCATGCCAGGCAAGCGCCCTACCAACCGAGCTGCATTCTCAGCCTCGGATTGTGCTTTAACAAAACAGAAACTGCACAATGAGGACCGTGTGTCTAAATATCCTGTATTGCCTCCCCGGTGGCTACTGATGGGTCCTAGACTGGGCTCTCTCCTGCTTTTGATAGCAGCCATTGTTTCTTCTGCCCTTGCTGTAGGGATCCTATCTGTTGACTATCTGGTTTTGTCTGCTGGTTCTGAAAGTTTTTAGGTTTCTGGCCTTTCTGATTGTTTGCTCTAGATCTGGAAGGCATTGGCTTCTGGCAGTGGTTTGGTTTGATCATTTGTTGGGAGTCTTTCTTTTTCCCTGACAGTCCTTCCATATCAAATCTAAACTAAAGTGAATTGTTCAGAAACAGTGGGTCACTTGGTATTCCAGCTGGTGAATTCCAGTATGTTAATTCAGGTTGCAAGATCCAACAGAACTGGAATTAAGGGTAGTCATAAGATACGACGTAGGGCTGGGAACCAAACTTAGGCCCTCTGCAAGCACAGCAAATGATCTTAGCACTGAGCCATCTCTTCAGATCCTCTAAATAAACTTCTGAGTTGGTTTATTTTACACACTAACTGGAAGTCCTAGGTAATATAATTTTTCTGGTTTTGTTTGTTGTTATTATTTTGAGATCAGGTTAGCCTCCAACTCTTAGAGATCCTCCTGCATCTAATTCCCAAGTACTGGGATTAAAGACATGCATGATACCCAGTTCAATTCAAAAAATAATCATAAATAGGAGTCTGCTTTAAACTGGTATTTAAATCATTTTTTAAAAAAATAATAAGATTGGTAATTTACAAAACTTGTACAACCCCTACAACTACATCTAAGTTAAAAGATGATAAAAACTAAATGAAAAGTAATCTTAAAATTTTTAGAGGTTATGTCAAAACTAAAGATGGGGGCTGAAGAGATGGTTTAGTAGTGAGGAGAACCTGCTGCTCTTCCAGAGGCCCCAGGATTGGAGCATATTTAACAAGTGGTGCTGGCATAACTGAATATCAACATATAGAGGAATGAAAATAGACCCATATCTATCACCATGCACAAAACTCAAATCCAAATAGATCAAAGACCTCAACATGAAGCCAGCCACACTGAACCTTACAAAAGAGAAAGTGGGAAGTACACTTGAACACACTGGCACAGGGAACCACTTCCTAAATATAACCCCAGCAGCACAGACACTGAGAGAAACAATAAATGGGACCTCCTGAAACTGAAAAGCTTCTGTAAAGCAAAAAACATGGTCAACAAGACAAAATGACAGCCTACAGGATGGGAAAAGATCTTCACTAATCCCACATCAGACAGAGGTCTGATCTCCAAAATATACAAAGAACTCAAGAAATTGGACACCAAAAGAGCACATAATCCAATAAAAAAAAAATGGAGTACAGACCTAAACAGAATTCTCAACAGAGGAATCTAAAATGGCTGAAAGACACTTAAGGAAATGTTCAACATCCTTAGTCATCGGAGAAATGCAAATCAAAACAACTCTGAGATTCCATCTTACACCTGTAAGAATGGCCAAGATCAAAAACACTAATGACAACTTATGCTGGAGAGGTTGTGGGGAAAGGGGAACACTTCTGCATTGCTGGTGAGAATGCAAGCTGGTACAACCCCTTTGGATGTCAGTGTGGTGATTTCTCAGAAAATTAGGAAACAATCTTCCTCAAGACCCAGTAATACCACTTTTGGGTATATACTCAAAAGATGCTCAATCGTGCCACAAGGACATGTGCTCAACTATGTTCATAGCAGCTTTGTTTATCATAGCCAGAACCTGGAAACAACCTAAATGCCCCTTGACCAAAGAATGGATAAGGAAAATGTGGTACATTTACACAATGGAGTACTACACAGCAGAAAAAAATAATGACAGCTTGAATTTTGCAAAAAAAATGGATGGAGCTAGAAAACATTATTTTGAGTGAGGTAACCCAGACACAGAAAGACAATTATCACATGTACTCACTCATAGGTGGTTTTTAAACATAAAGCAAAGAAAGCCAGCCTACAAACCACAATCCCAGAGAACTTAGACAACAATGAGGACACTAAGAGAGACTTACATAGGTATAATCTACATGGGAAGTAGAAAGTAGAAAAAGACAAGATCTCCTGAGTAAATTGGGAGCATTGGGGGAGGGGAAAGGCAGGAAAGGGGCAGAGAAAAATGTAGAGCTCAATAAAAATCAATTAAAAAAGAAGTTAAAAAAGTTTACTATTCTACTGGAAGTAAAATGAAAACTTCAATTAAGGAAAAAAACAAAATTACACACAAACCAATCAACATCAGAATAGTGAAAAGCAATTTAGGGTTAAACTCAAGATCCAAGAAAGGTACTGTAGTGGGGGGCGGGGTGGGGGTCAGGGGGTGCTACAAGGGCAAAAGCAGAAAGAATGCTGCAGACACAATGGATACCAGCCTTGCCCAGCCCACTTGCTGAAGATGGAACATGGGCCTTGAGCAGGCTGGTGAGTGCGCTACCACTGAGCCACACTGCTACCCCATGAGCAGTTGTTAATGTTGTTGCTGTTTACCTTGAATGTGAAATTTGCATCGAAGATTAGTTCTTTTTCATGCCCTGTGATACCTCCTGTGTAAACAGCTTGGCATCTTTTAGCTTGTCCTGTCTTAGGGAGTTTGAAGAGTCGAAACGTGGCGGACACAAAGCGACAGTCCCCTGAAAGCAGACACACAGGGCTCACTTCCTGCACCCCAGCTGCATTCAACACAGGAGGATGCCGCACAGGTGATTTCCTCACGGTACGCCATCAGTTGTCTCTGTGGGTGCCTCAGTCTTTCCAAACACTTCATTAATTATCACTCTGAGGGAGGGGCTGAAATCACTCAGGAGACAGGATGGAGGCTTCCAGGTGATACAGTTCCCCTTCCTAGGAATCACTCATTGAAGGGGCCTAGAGAGCAGTTAGAGCACCGACTGCTCTTCCAGAGGACCTGGGTTCAGTTCCCAGCACCCACAACATGGCAGCTCACAACTGTCTGTAATTCCAGTTCCAGGGGACCTGACACCCTCACACAGACATGCATGCAGGCAAAACACTAATACCAATCTTTTAAAAAAGAATCACTAATTAAATTAACTAACCACTGAACTGAAACCATTCCCACCGCATCAGAATCTCTGCTGTTGTTTCTTACCAAGAACACGTTCTAGTTCCTTGTTTTGAATTGTAATGAGATTGGCAGTGACCAAACGTGGAGGGCAGAATCCAATTTTTTGGGCAATGATGGCAAGATCCTTCCAGTACAAAGCGCCACCCAGGCATTCGCCTTAAAAGAAAAATTACAGAGCAATCAATACAGCAGCATTATGGAAATTTATAGCCTGTACAATTAGCTAGGACATAGTATAGATGTGGGACCTAACTGCCCATGGAGGTGCCCACCTGTAATCCCAGCAGGTGGAAGATAGAGGCAAGACAATGAGGAGTCCAAGGGCATCCCAGGTGAGTCTGAGACCCTTTCTCAAAAAGACAAAACCACAAGAGCTAAGAATGTAGCTTAGTCGCTTACCTAGCAGGTTCAAAGTCCGAGATTTGATCCCCAGCACTGCGTAAAAGCAAATGGAGTGGCAAACACCTTTAATCCTAGCACTCAGGAGGCAGAGGCAGGAAAATCTCTGTGAGTTCGAGACCTGTCTGGTCTACAAAGCAAATTCCAAGACAGCCAAGACTACACAGAGAAACCTTGTCTCTCTTGAAAAATCAAAAACTAAAAGAAAAAAATAATTATTATAAATTTAAAACAAAACACAGGGCCTGGAAGTATCCATGAGGCCTAAAGAGTAGTGATTAAATCCAGAATTTGTTAGCTAGAGGTCTCTGAGAATCGTTTTCAGGACAGTCATGATGTGTCGGTTCTACTAAGACACAATCACAATCCTGTGTGCGTGCTCAGTCATACTCTGAAAGGGCTGTTAATGGGAATAAAATGGCATGAAACCCGCCTCCTAGCTCTAGATGAATCTCATAGTCTATTACTAGAATAACCACCACTAATGTTCACAAGGCGTTTTTACAGATTATTTTCAAGTGCAAAGATATACATACGCGTTTTATGTGTCACATCAATAAGTTGGAGACAAACTAATGGTTACCGGCAAATAAACATGAAGAAGCAGAGCAACACAGCCGTATATGACTGTTTATACATGTTTAGACTAGACCTGGGGAGATGGGTCTGAGACCAAGAGCACTGGCTGCTCTTCTAGAGGACCCAGGTTTGACTCCCAGCACCCACATAGCAGTTCACAATTGTCTGTAAGTCCAGTTTTAGAAGATTGGACACCCTCATATGGCTTCCACAGGTACCAGCCACACATTTGGTGCACAGACCTACATGCAGGCAAAATACCCACATACATAAAAGAAAAAAAATATTTGGACTTAGGAGAGGTTGTGGGGAAAGGGGAACACTTCCGCATTGCTGGTGAGAATGCAAGCTGGTACAACCCCTTTGGATGTCAGTGTGGCGATTTCTCAGAAAATTAGGAAACAACCTTCCTCAAGACCTAGTAATACCACTTTTGGGTATATACGTAAAGGATGCTCAATCATGCTACAAGGACATGTGCTCAACTATGTTCATAGCAGCTTTGTTTATCATAGCCAGAACCTGGAAACAACCTAAATGCCCCTTGACCAAAGAATGGATAAGGAAAATGTGGTACATTTACACAATGGAGTACTACACAGCAGAAAAAAATTATGACAGCTTGAATTTTGCAAAAAAATGGCTGGAACTAGAAAACATTATTTTGAGTGAGGTAACCCAGACACAGAAAGACAATTATCACATGTACTCACTCATAGGTGGTTTTTAAACATAAAGCAAAGAAAGCCAGCCTACAAACCACAATCCCAGAGAACTTAGACAACAATGAGGACACTAAGAGAGACTTAGATCTAATCTACATGGGAAGTAGAAAGTAGAAAAAGACAAGATCTCCTGAGTAAATTGGGAGCATGGGGACCTTGGGGGAAGGTTGAAAGGGGGAGGGGAGAGGCAGGGAGAGGAGCAGAGAAAAATGTAGAGCTCAATAAATATCAATTAAAAAGACACAAAAAATACCCACATACATAAAATTTAAAAAAAATTTGGACTTAGGAAATACATTTTGTATTTTTTAAATGTTCTGTTTTAATTATTTTACTTATTTATTGTCTTACTTTTTTGGAGATAGACTCTCACTATGTAGCCCTGGCTGGCCTGGAACTTTCTATGTAGGCCAGGCCTTGAACTTTTAGAGATCTGCCTGCCTCTGCCTCCTAAGTGCTAGAAGCCAATACTTGGCTTATTTATGTACACATATATTTTATATGTTTGTTTGTCTGCTGCATGTATGAGAGACAGCCCATACCGCAGTGCACGTGTGGGCCAGATGACAGCTCTCAGGAGTTGCTTCACTCCTTCTGCCACGGGCATTCCGGGGAGCAAATTTAGGTTGTCAGGTTTGGCAGCAAGTGGCTGTACCCATGAGCCATCTCTTGCGCGTGTGTGTGTGTGTGTGTGTGTGTGTGTGTATGCACATATATATCTATATGTATATATGTATATATATGTGCAAACATACACATTCTTGGGTGAGACACAAACACCACAGGGCATATATGGAGCACAGAGGTCTAGTCTCTCCGTGCTCTGAGGATTGAATTCAGCTCATCGGGCATGTAAGGAAAGTGATTTACCTACTGAGTCATCTCATAGACCGGCCCTGATAATCTATTTTAAAAGTAAGATTTTTTTTTTGAGACTATGTCTCATCATGTAGCCTGTGCCAGCCTTGATGAGCACTGATCCTCTTGCTTTATCTCCAAAGAACTGAGATGGGGCATGGCCACCACTTCCCGTTTAAATGCAAACACTGCTGTTTTCCAGTCCGACTGACTGAGCATGCATTTGTCTCCTCAACTTCCAGAGACTCTCAAGTGACTAGAAAAGAATAAATACTCTATCTCATTTATTCTTCAAAATAGCTTTTTATAGTAGTCTGTTATTATTTTCAATTTATAGCTTAGAAGACCAATGATAGATTAATTAAATTGCTTGAGATTATATCACTTTTTTAAAAAGCTTGTTTACAGCGGTAGGAGAGGTCATGTGGGCATATTGCCACAGTGGACAGGTACAGGTCAGAGGACAGCTCTGTGGAATGTTCTCTGCTTCCACCTTTACATGAGTTCCAGGAATCGAACTCGGATGGATGGCCCTGAGCCACAAGCTCCTTCACCCACTGAGCTGTCTCACCAGCCCTCACATTGTTTCTGGGTAGCAGAAAAAGAATAGAACCTTCTGGCCGCACTCCACTTGCTCTCCCATCCTGTGGTCTCACCCCAGCTTTCTTGCAGGATGGGAACTCTACACTAGTCAATAATCAATGATGGGAATGAAGCAAGAACACACACCCCATAAAACCTTGTGTGACTTGATGTCTTCCGGCACTTCAAGGTTAGCATAGACGTCACTGAAATATAGTTCCCCACCGTACTGAAAAAGAGCAGGGCACATTTGAGCAAGGTTAAAGATTACATTGATCCCAGATAACGACAACAACAACAAAAAATTGATGAGTCCAGGAGACCAACTTCAAAATTCCAGTGTTTGACCTGAGACTGACCAGGTTGACCTTTGAACAAGTAACAGCTATCCTGCTCATTAAAATCAACACACGGGGACAGAGGTGTTTAATTGCTCTGTGTCCTATCCAACATGAAGTTCCTTTCTAATACTCAGAAAGGAGGGTGTTATCAGGAAGTGGAGCAGCATGAGAGGACAAAGGGAGCGTGAATACCATCTGTGTATACTATTTGCACATATGGAAACGTACTAGGATGAAGAGATGGATTGTGGGTAAAGTGCTTGCCATGTGAGTGCCTGCTGAGTTCTGGTCTTCAGCACCCACAAAAACCAGGCGTAGTTTACATCTCTGACTCAGCTCTGAAGGGGCCAATACCTAAGTCCCTGAAGCTGATCAACCAGAAACTTGGTGAGTTCCACCTTCAGTGAGAGACCACATCTCAAAAACATACAGTAACATAAAGGATCTGTCTTATCAGGAAAATTCTAAATAAATAACAATGTGAGGATTCAAATAGATTAGAACAGAGGTTCTCAACCTAGCACCTCATGTTGTGGGGACCCCAACCATAAAGTTATTTCATTACTTTTTCATAACTGTAATTTTGCTACTATCACGAATAGTAATGTAAACATCTGATACGCAACCCCCAAAGAGGCCTCAACCCACAGGTTGAGAACCACTGATGTGGAGTGATGTGGGAGGGTCTTCTGTTTGAGTTGATTTCATTGGTTAATAAAGAAACTGCCTGGCTCATTTAATTGGCCAGCCCTTAAGTGGGTGGAGTAGACTGAACAGAATGCTGGGAAGGGAAGTTAATAAATCGCCATGCCTCTGCTCTCTGGGTCAGACGCGATGAAGCTCCAGCCCAAGATGGACATACGCTAGAATCTTCCCGGTAAGGCACCACTTTGTGGTTCTACACAAATTATTAGATATGGGTTAATCAAGATGTGAGTAAGAGGCTGGAACTAATGGGCCAGGCAGTTTCTTTATTAACCAATGAAATCAACTCAAACAGAAGACCTTCCCACATCAGTGGAGGAACCAAGTTCAGTCAACACCATCTGTAAGTACAGTTCTGATCTCTGTGCTCACCAGACACACATGCGGTTCACATGTGTGCATATAGGCAAAACATTCATACATATAAATAAGTAATTTTTAAAAAGTTTTTAAATAAACAAGAACACAGGAAGGGAAAAAATGAGTGTTTCTCCTAAATACATTCAGGTTGCCTAAATTTTTAGCCAATCCAAACAGAACACAGCCCTAGGTATCCAGACGACTAATAGGCACATCTACAGAATTAATGGTCTAACTCTCGAAAATTACAGTAACCGAGCCAGGTGGTAGGGTGCGGGTCTTTGATCCCAGCACTTGGGAGGCAGAGGCAGGGGGAGCTCTGTGAGTTCAAGGCCAGCCTGGTCTACAGAAAGAGTTCCAGGACAACTAGGGCTACAGAGAAACCCTGTCTTGGAAAAAAAAAAAGAGTGAGAGAGAAAAGAAGGGAGGGAGGGAGGAAGAAAAATGTTATAGTAATGAAGCTGGGCAGTAATAGTACACACCTTTAATCTCAGCACTTACAAGGCAGAGGTAGGGGGATTTCTGAGTTCAAGGCCAGCCTGGTATACATCATGAATTCCAGAAGAGCCAGGGATCACAAAGAAAATTTGTCTCAAAAACAAAAAGACAGAAAATTACAGTGATGTTATTACATAATAAAATTTTTATATATCCTTAACATATAGGTCAAAGGAGTCAGCAGGAATTGAAGGAGTTAGCTAATTTCAAAAGCATGGATATCTACATTCTATAGTAATGTTTAGCGTCTCTTAGTTGATCTCAGTGAATATCATGAGCTGGTATACAAGATGGCATCCTTGAAACAGCATGGGATCATTCTTACATAGATAACTATAAATTTTTATTTTGTAATTTTACAAATAACTACAAAAATAGGTCTGTGTGTTTGCCTGCATGTATGTCTGTGCCCTGGTACCCTTGGGGACCAGAAGAGGGCATCAAGCTCCTAGAACTGGAATGACAGCTGGTTGGAGGTCACCATGTGGGTGCTGGGAGTTGAACCTGGGTGCTCTGGGAGAACAGCCCGTGCCCTTAACCACTGACCCCCAGCCCAGCCCTTTAGAGATACTTCTATCTAAGCTGTAGAATAGCTCCTTAAGCCAAACATCCCACAATTCTTATTGCAGTGCCCTGAGTTGAGCCCTGTGTCTGCACATGTCTGCCCCTGAACTTCACCTTCAGCCCTCCAAATCCCAGTGTTCTCTAGCACCATGAAACAAACCCGTTCATAGGCAGGGAGGCTGGGGAGCAAATGGAAGTTTCCCTTCTACAAAGGCCTCCATAGAAAATGTCCATCTTAGAGTTTTCAAAGGTAAGGTATCGGAAATAGTATCACGGAAAAGCAGGGTCTGTTTGAGGAAAGGCAAATTCCTAGGGACTTTTCAGAGTGACTCAACAGGTTCCGGTGACTCTGCAGGTGTCACCTGCGAGTCACAGTCAATAGTAACCAGGGGCAACAGGAATGAAGGCAAATATTCTGACAATCAATGACCCATATCCTGAGAGGAAAAAATAAGCCCTGGCTAGAGTACTTCGCCAGCACCACTTCACACACCCCCCCTTTTGTGTACTTTTTTTGTTGAATCAACATCACATAGAGTTGAAGTTGGCCTTGAACTCCCTACATTGCAAAGGATTTGAACCCCTGGTTCTACACCATGGCCAACCTGGCTCCTTCTTAATAAATCGAGAGTTTGAATTCTTAGTTGCGGAAGAGTGTATGATCCTGGCAGCCCTCTCTGGCGTCTAAAGACCAGCCATCTCCTTCTCCCTCACCTTCAGCGTGTCATACACCTCCCGGAGCACTTGTTCTTTGTCAGGAACAAGGTTGATAACACAGTTGGATCTAAAAAAAAAAAAAATAAGGAAAAAGGACAGATGTTGAAGGACTCAAATCCTGTAAGCCCTAAATGAGGCTTCCATCTTACCATCAAAGCTACCGATTCTTCCTGGCTCTCTTTCCTTCATCATACCCATCTTTTTCCCAAGATGAGGGAGACAGGCAAGTTGTTTGAGACACATCAGAAGCAGCCAGGGAGAACAAAAGTGCACAAATGAATGGGAAGCATGATTCTTATTTTTGTCCCGATGCTCACTAGGCAACAAAACCAAACCTGGACTCAGATGCCTGCCGTGCGAGGTGTTCAAGACATGAGAACAGACAAAGTCCCTCAAAGGCAGCTTTCCTAGCACTTTCATTTGAGGCTAGGTGTGTAGCTCAATGATAAAATGCTTCTTTAGGGTGCAATTCCCAGCATCAAAAGAAAAAAAAAACATCCCAATCCTGTCACCTGGGCATGATTTAACAATGACTCAGGGAAATGAGAAACAGAAAACACCATAATTTGCCATGAAAAAAAATATAGTCATTGCTAAATCTGGTGGTGCCTGCCTTTAATCAGGAACCAAGATCTCTGTGCATTCAAGGTCAGTCAGTCTGGTCTACATGGCAAGTTCCCAGTCAGCCACTAACTACATAGTGAGACCCTGTCTCAAAACATGATGGTAGTCTCATAAGATTACAATAAGGTCTGTTATTGTCTAGTAGAGCGGCAACCAGAGCTACACCATAGTAGGTTAGCCAAGAGTCTGTAACAAGGTTGGAGTCAACACCTTCACTGGCTGCCAGCTGTAGAAAAGTACAGCATGTATGATGACACACAGTGCGCCACACTTCATGAACAAGACAACTAGCCTTTACTTTTTATCGTTAGTTTATGGTGAACTTACTCTGCTTACAAGAAAAAGCACTGTAAAACCGTCTGCTCACACATCTTGAATGACTGCAGCCCTGGAGAGCATCACCTCTTAGGTCTGAACTGATCCGATGTTCTGTTCATCGGGCCCTAGTATCAATAGGCTGGCTCTTTTGTGTATATCACACAGCCTAAGTGTGCAGAGGGTTCTATCATCAAAGCCTGGGTGAGTACATGCTGATGCTCACACAATTTGGAAATGCTCCAATACAAATTTCTGGCAACACAACCCACCATTACACTCCAGATAAGAGGTGGGTATGTGTTACAGGAGCACAGTCTGTGGACTAGCTGGCCCGGGAAGTCACTGACTTTAGTTTGGTGAGCAGATAGATTGACGTTGCAACGTGACACTGTCTTCTACTCTTACACCAACATCTGCACAACTGAGTGACAAAAAAAAAAACTAATGATATTTAAGTTTGTGCTTTTGTGTTGGGCTGTATCCATAGCTATCCTTGGTCACATGGTTGTGCCAGAGGCAAGACGCACATGGCAACTTTAAATTCTCTCTCAGGCAGCTGTGCTTTGTTGCTAACAGACTACAGAGACCTCATTCCTTTATGAAGGGCTGCTAAGTTCAGTGTAATTCCTTTTTCTTTTTAAAACTTTTTTAAATATTTATTTTTATTACATGTGCATTGGTGCTTTTGCCTGCCTGTATTTCTGTGTGAGCAGGTCATATCCTCTGGAGCTGGAGACGGTTGTGAGCTGCCATGTGGGTGCTGGAATTGAACCCAGGTCCCGTAGAAACAGCTAGTGCTTTTAACCACTGAGCCATCTCTCTAGGCCCCTAGTTTAATTCCTTAAACAAGAGTCAGTTCATCAAAGAGTGGTAGCATTTGCGTGCTCAAAATGAAATGGGCTTTGCTCTTAGCGGAAAGGCTGCAGACCTACACAGCAATATCGTAGCTCTCCTGCTGGGCCCCAGCCTCTGCCAGCTTCTCAATGCAGCCATGAATAAAAGTCACATTAGGTGCCTGGAAACCAAATTTCTTCATGTGGTACTCAAGATAGGTTTTAGCCACTTCCACCTAGAGAAAGAAAACTACAGATTTGGTCATCAGCATCATTCAAAAATAAATCTTTTTTTTTTCTGAAAACTGTCCTATTGCTAATGCCATATGCTTTCTCTGCCCTGAGTTATTCTGCATGGATGTACAAGATTCGTGAGGCATGTAGGATATGCCACAGCTTGGGACAGAAGTTCCCAACTAAGTGAGTCTTGCTTGAGTGACAGAGACGACCAGAGAAGAGGAAATGCCGCTGGGAACTGCTCATCTATCAGGTTAAACCTCTGACTGACTTCTCCAGGAGACTCACTAATTGTCAACATCCTCAACTTCTAGGTCACAAGAGGCACAAATGACAGTAACAAAACCCCAGCCGTCCTAAACACCGTGAAGGACAGCGGGAAGCAGTTTCCAGCCTCAAAGAATGATCTGGGAAAACCTCTTCCCTTTCCTCCAAATCTTTGCCTTACCTGGGCCTTAGTCATGTCTATTCCAGTGACATGTCCCTTCTCGCCAACTAGCTGGCTAAGCATATAGCAGTCTCTGCCACTTCCACAACCCAGATCCAAAAGCTGGCAGTTTTCCAGGCGCTCAGGGACAACCAGACCACAGCCATAATACCTGAGAAGGGGGAAAGACATGTTTTAAAAACAGACTGGAAAATTCTCAGGCAGTAAGTCTATGCTTCCCCCTGCCCCCCGTCCCTCCATCACCCGCTTACATTACTATTTTGTCTCTCCCACTAAACCAGGGCCATGTCTGCCATAGCAGTGTTGCTGGGCACTGCGCAAGGTAGCAGGCCTCAAGAAAACCGTCTAAAATATGTGTTGAATAAATACATCTAAGGCACTGTCTGCTGAACAAGGAAGGCATCCTGTCCCCAGGTGCAGGTACTGTAACTTGAGAGGTAAAAACTACAGGTATGGAACCTTTCCCATGATTGACAGACAGTGAGTATCACTGGGAGTAGGTGTGGCAGTGGTTGGGAGGAAGAAGGTTCCATGATGCTAGGAAGACTTCAGTGAGGTGTTGGAGAGGCAGGGGGTAAGGTACCCTCTTTTATAACTGATCTCCGGGTGGGCAATACTATGTATGTTAGGCAAAGATCAACTGTTTAGAAAGTGTGAGCTACTCTATTAAACACTTGAATGTCTGCCACGGTCCAAGGAGCTTGAATGTCTCCTGCAATGGGAAGGGATGGAGAGCATCTTTGAGGGGTCTTCAGCAGAGAAGCAAGCAGCTCAGTGCCGAGCTTTGGGGTTTCACAGTAGATATGGGAAGAAGGGTAGCCAACAGATAGGGCTAAATTCGCTAGTGACAAGTATGGGAAAACTGCAGTCTGGAGGCTTCGTGGCAACAGTCTATACACTCTACCTCGAAGTCACGTCTTCGTGTACATTCTTCAGAGTTTCCCGGATGTACTTGGGGACCAGCGTGGCTGGTGTGACACAAGCATTAGTCTGGAGGTCTGCAAAAGTCTTCAGTACATTCCCGTAGTAGTTCTGACGCAACAGCCAAGGACCGGAAGCCAGGAGGAAAAGAACAGAGCTCAGAGCTCGAGGCCTCCGCCACATTCTTAATTACAGCCCACTGGCCTTTGCTCAGGGCCAACTCCAACCCGCGCCCTGGTCTGCCCAAACCCAGCGTGCTCTGCAAACAGAAGCTGCTTGCTGGCAGTACTCCCGGAAACCAGCAATCCCACACAGCCAATCCCTAGGACCCTCACCTGAACGTCCTTGTGAATCTCAGCGTCTCGGGGAGCGGACACTGAAAAGGGAGAACAGAGGCTAAACGGGGTGACCACACTGAAAGGGACCGGGCTGAGGGCAAGATGGAGGGATAGCAACACACAGGGCGGAGAGGAAGGGGGCTGAGGCCTTCAGCAAGGCACAGGCAAGCCGACTGGGCTGCCCAGAAGTGGGAGCAGGGCGGGAGGCGCTGTGGGCCTGTGGCAAGTCAGAGGTCAGAGGGGGACTGACCAGAAGCTACTCACTGACTCTCGATCTCCACACTCCTGGACCTGGAATAATCCTTCGACCCGGCTAAGGAGCAGCAGCGCGCCGAGGCCACGCCCCCTGACTGACCTTCAACCCTGCAGCCCAGCAAAACCCTTCCCAAGGCTGGGTCTCCTTGTCACCTTGGAGTCCTTGCAACCCGTCTAATGGTTTTGTTTGTTAACACCTTCCTTTACTGATCCGCTGAATTTCATTCTGTGTGTCTTAAATGAACGCCCATATGTATTTTCCTCCCTGTGACATGAACTCTTTCCTCTCTCCCGCTCATAAAGTCGTTCACGGAGTGTCATTTACATCTCTAACACTCACCGTTTCTTAGCGCACAGCACTGCTGTGAATTCTGCAGTCATCAGGCATGGTGCTGTGCCTTTAATTCCAGCATCCAGGAGACAGAGATGGGAGGCAGACAGAGGCTGCCCGATCTCTGAGGCCAGCCTGATCTACAAACCTAGTTCTAAAAACAGCTAGGGCTACACAGGGAAACCCTGTCCCAACCCACCCCAACCCGCAACACACACAGAGATTAAAGTAGTTCTCTAGTTCAGAAGGCTTGTGTGTGCCCCTTGGTGAGAAATTCCTTCCTCATCCAGCTCCTAGGCAAAAAGACTGGACTCTCTCCCTGCAGCTTTGCCTTTTCTGGGATGTCTCAGAGATGAACTCTTCACTGGGTAGCCACTGTCCAGTTGCATCTAGAAAGGCATCCAGTTGCATCTAGAAAGGCGCCCACCACAGTAACTCGCCAGTTTGTATGTATTTTCCATTACTGCCACTTCGCCTCGAATGCTTTTGTTTATATTGCATCCTATGTATCTACGGGGTGAGGTGCCCTGGTGATGTTTGGTGAAGGGGACTTTTAGGAAATTGGTTCTCCACTTCCACACTGTGGGCACCCGGAAGAGAACTATGCCGGAGGGCCTGCCAGCAAGAGTTTTTCCCTGCTGAGCCACCACCAGCCAGGATGCATCTTTAAGAAGCGTCTGTTCCCACCGTTACAGCTGTGTGTCCTTTAAACTGGTGTGTGCATGTGTGTGTGAGCACCACAGCCCATGGATGGAGACAGGCAGCTTTCACACGTTACTCCTCTCCTTCCACAGTGGGTTCCGAGCTCCAGCACCAGGCTTGTATGGCAAGTGCTTTTAGCTTTTCCAGCTATGCCATCTCAACCACCCTGTATTTGTTTGTATGTCTTACCTGCTTTGTGATTGAATCAAACATTGCCGTTCATCAAGATAAGGGGGTGGAAAGCCAGGCAGTGGTGGCACATGCCTTTAATCCCAGCACTCGGGAGGCAGAGGCAGGCGGATCTCTGAGTTCGAGGTCAGCCTGGTCTACAAGAGCTAGTTCCAGGACAGGCACCAAAACTACAGAGAAACCCTGGCTTGAAAAAATTACCAAAAAAAAAAAAAAAAGATAAGGGGGTGTAGCAGTCTAAAGGAAAAGTTGTCTAGGTAGGAAAGTGGACTCTTGTGAAATTATCTTCCCGTTTTCAAACCCATGCCATTACAAATAAAATGATGAAATCCATCTTGTAAGTTTCCAAATTCCCGGTTATCAATTAATTGTTATTGGAAGTTAATAGGGTGGCAGTGAGATGCCTTGATGGGTAAGGGTGAATGCCACCAAGACCGAGGACCTCACTTCCATCCCTGTAATGCTCATGAGAACCGACTCCTGCAGATTGTCCTCTCATCACAGGCAGAACACAGCATGCATACATAGATGCATAAATAAATGCTGAAAAACCACCCCAGGGCTGGAGTGATGCCTCAGTGGTTAAGAGCACTGGCTGCTCTTCCAAAGGACCTGGGTTCAATTCCAGCACCCATATGGCGGCTCACAGCTATCTGTGTCCAGGGGGTCTGACATCTTCACAGACACACGTGTAGGCAAAACATCAATGCACATAAAATAAAAATAAATCCTTAAGGGGCATCCATCCCCTAGGCAAGTGTACCTGTGTTATACAAGAAAGCTGGCTGGGCATGAACAGAAGAGAAGAGCCACAGTTTTAGCTAGGAAGGAATTCAAGTTCCTGCCTTGAATTCTTGTTCTGACTTTCCTTGGTTAAATTAAAAACCTGCTGAAGGTCACAGAGCTAATTATTAATCACTCCAAAGTGTTTCCTAAGAACACAATATAGTCCCTGAAGGATAGCTGGCATTCAATAAATACATACGTCACACTCTTTAGAACCATAAATGTAAACATTTTTAAAAAGTAAGTCATTAAAAAAAGACCTTGTTGGAATATTTTTAGATTGGGACATTTCTAACTATTGAGTGTGTAAAGAAATGACCACTTTTATAGGCATCATGTACTTTTTAGCGCTTATGTGGCAAAGCTCTCCTGAACATCACTTCTCAGGAGAACAAAACATCTGCCCATAAAATGAGCCCTTTGAACCGAGGAGTTACTTTCTCCTTGTTATGGTGACAGCTTTGTTTCAGCAGAGGGCAGGGAGAGGATGTACTCATCTTCATCTGTGCTATCTTGTCTGTGGTTTAGTCACGAGAACCTGATGGAGGAGTGTCTATGTGTTACTTTCATTATTAATAAAGATACTGCCATGGCCCTTTAAGAGAACAGAAAATTAGGTAGGCGGAGTAGACAGAACAGAATTCTGGGAAAGAGTTGGGGAGACGCTTCAGGCAGTTGCCATAGTGAGTTGTCATGCTTCTCCTCTCCGAGATGGACGCAGGTTAAGATCTCTTCTGGTAAGCCACCCCTCGTGGTGCTATATAAATTACTAAATATGGGTTAAAGCAAGATGTGAGAATTAACCAATAAGAGGCTACAGATAATGGGCCAGGCAGTGTTTAAAAGAATACAGTTTCCGTGTAATTATTTTGGGTAAAGCTAGCCGGGTGGCGGGACACGGCCCCGCCGTTCCTTCTACAAGAACCACTTAATGACCACACCCACATGAACGAAATAAGCAAACCACTTTCAACTTTAGTTATTGCCACTCTTCCCTCACGGTGTCTGGTGCACTGGGCTGATTTTGGGTTGGATGGTGACCAGTAATCAGGCAGTGCCTCTTCTGCACAGTTGGTTGTGTTCAAGCTTCAGGGATGTTTTCTAGAGTTGAAGGTTGATCCCTGGGTCTCATGTGTGCAAGGGAACCAGCACTGAGCCACACGCACAGCCTGTGTGTTGTGTATCATCTCTTCTCAAGGGCAAGCATTCGATTTGAGTTCTTCAAGCAAGTTATATCAAACATTAGCAAAATTAATTTTTTAAGGAGGTGGAAAATTGAGAAAGGATCTTTAGCTGGTCTCAAACTCAAGGTAGCTGAGGTCAGCACTGAACTACAGGTCCTCCTGCCCCCACCTCCCAGGTGCTAGGATTACAAATGTGCATAAGAACTGCCATCTTGATTATTTTTAAAATTAAAAAAAAGATCTTATATACAAAATTTCCTGTTTTCTTCCCTTATCTTCAAGGAAGATCTTCAGAATATTGCCACACATTTGTTTGGAAAACTATTGGGCTAGCAATTGTAGGATACACCAGGAAGGCAGATTTTGGTTAAGTACTCAGAGTCGTGTTTCAAGATATAAAGCTTTTGTCTGACAAGATGGCTCACCAGGTAAGGGCCCTTGCAACCAAGGCTGTTGACCTGAGTTTGACCACCAGACTCCTTATGACGGAAGGAGAGAACTGATTTACATAAGTTGAGATGCCATGTAGCCGCCAGAGGGGAAAAACACAAGCTGTGAGCTGGAACCTTACCGGTAGACCACGAGACTCGTGGTAAAATATAAAATAATGGAAATGGGTTAATTCTAGATGTAAGAGCTAGCTAGCAATATGCTTAAGCTGTTGGCCAAAAAGTAATAATATAGTTTTTTGTATGATTATTTCAGGTAAGAGAGGCTGGGAAATGAACTAGTGGCCTCCTACTACAAAAAGTTACTCCTCTAACCTCAACATGTGTTCCCTATCCCCACATACACAACAAAAAATAGAAGAGATAAATTGAGATAATGTTTTACTACATAGCCCTGGCTACCCTGAATTCTTTTGTAATTAGAAAACAGAGTAGAGCTGGGCGGTGGTGGCGCACACCTTTAATCCCAGCACTCGGGAGGCAGAGGCAGGCGGATCTCTGAGTTCGAGGCCAGCCTGGTCTACAAGAGCTAGTTCCAGGACAGGCTCTAGAAACTACAGGGAAACCCTGTCTCGAAAAACAAAATAAATAAATAAATAAATAAATAAAAATAAAGAAAACAGAGTAGAACTTTCAAAAGTAGCCAGCATTCCTAAGGGCTGAAGAGATAGCTCAGCACTTAAGGGTACTTGCTGCTCTTCCAGAGGATCTGAGTTCGATTCCCAGAACCCACATGATGGCTTACAACTGACTGTAACTCCAGCTCCAAGAGATCCAATACTTGTGGACTCCTCAGGCACTGCACACATATGGTATATAGACATACATTCAAGCAAGACATCTATACACATAAAAATAAACACCAATATCCATAAATTGATACCTTTTATTTATAGATGAAAATCATATTTTCTTTAGCAAATGAATTATTTTAATGATTTTTAATATTTATTTTTATTATGTAAATCAATATGTGTATATTCATGTTCAAGCACATATATGTGAATGCAGATGTCTGTGGAGCCCAGAAGAGGACATTAGAGCCCTTGAAGCTATAGTGATAGACAGCTGTGACCTGTCTGAAGTGGGTGCTGGGAACTGAACCTGGGCCCTATCCAAAAGTAGCAAGTGTTCCTAACTTCTGAGCCATTGAACCAGCTTCTAATGGTCATGTTTTCTATGCTGGGAGCATAGGGAAAGGGTCTGTTCTTTGAGAGTTTGTGGAAATCACAGAAATGGTACCACAAGCAAATGCCATTTTAACTGCTGCTTTTTTAGCACTTTGTGGATTATTTCTCATAACTGATCTGGATACATTCTTTCAAATACTAATTTTGTAATTTCATATCTTTATAAGGAGTCAGACATTTTTACATTGACTAAAATTTTAGCATTAAGCTGAGAGAGAACTCTTTTCAAATCTAATTCATTTTATACATGTCATAGTCGGTGATATATTTATTAATTTGTACTTCAGTGGTTGAGGTGACACTTTAACAAACTAATCTATAAAAATTACTTACTGGTTTTATATATTTTTAGACTTTTGTTTTGTTTGAGACTGGGTCTCTCTATGTAGTTTATTTTGTAACCTTACCTAATTATCAGAAGATCTACTTGCGTAGGTTACTTCCAAATGTGAAGGGAATGGGGTGGCTGTAAAATTACAAAATGAACCAAGGTCACTTAATCAAGAGTCACAGAAAGAAAGGAGCCAGGAACAAAGGCCAAGGCAAGGGCTGCAGCTGGCCAGAGAGGCTGCCACTGGCCTGATTGTCATGCAAGAGTCTGCCATTATCCATGTCGTGTCCCTTAAAGAAAATTTCTTGAATGAACAATTGAACGTCTTAAAGTATGAATCATTCTCACATGTTCACAAAAGAGCCCCTCCCTCTGTCTCTTCTTCTTGGACTGTATTGCCCTGGACGGCCTCAACTTCCCATCTCCTCATCCCCCAAACTTCCCCCTTGGCCTCCCAAGTATCTGAGACTGACTGTCTATTACTCAGTGGCCAGATGTGGTAATCGGTAATCCCAGCACTTGAAAGGCAGCAGTAGAATTGTGTTCAAAGCCAGCAGGCTACACAGGGACACTCTGCCTTCAAAAACAAAGCAAAGAAAACTTACGGCACAGTGATGTGCTTAAGGATCACACTAGACAATACAGCATACAGTGTTTAGCAAGCTAAGGTGTCTTTTATTTTCAGTGCTAATGACGAAAATTAAACACAACTTAAATATCTGATAAGAGTATGGGTTAATCATTTAAGAAGTGATTCCAAGGCCAGATGGTCGTGGCACACACCTTTAATCCCAGCACTTGGGTGGCAGAGGCAGACGAATCTCTGAGTTCCAGACCAGCCTGGCCTACAAAGTGAGTTCCAAAAAAGGCAGGGCTACACAGAGAAACCGTCTCAAAAAAAAAAACCAAAAGAAGTGATTCCAAGTTCAGTCACCTGGCTCCTCTTCACAAATCTCTTCCAGGTGAATTTTTGGAGAAGAAAATGGAAACCAAGCACACAGTGTGATGACTATGTAAGAGAGGTCCTCCTCAGCATGGGGCAAAGCAGCCAATTCCTGTTCTAGCGTGCTACTTCAGTAAATGACTCAACTGGTCCTGCAGGTCAGGTGACTGTTCAACACTAGAAGTCAAACAGAGAAAAGGTCGTCTGAAGTGAGCAGGAAGGGCTTTCTTTGTATGATCTATCCTTTAATGCATCAGTCTTGTTACATCTAAGTCAAAATTTACATCAGTCCACTTGACCTCAGAAGCGTTTAAACTGGGTTTGGCATGGCACTGGGGCACAACTGTTTGTCCCAGTTACCTGGGAGGCTAAGGCAGGGGAGGGTCACTTGAATCCAAGAGTGTGAGGCCATCATGGAAACAGTAAGATTCCATCTCAAGGTTGGGGAGAAAAGTAAACCATGAGAAGGTTTCACAGACGGGCATGGTGGCACACACCTGGAACCCACCACTCAGGAAGCAGAGACGGGATTGGGAGTGCAGTTTAGCCTGGACTACATAGTGAGAGACCTTAAATTAAAAAGATAAAAGCTTCACAAAAACTTAATACAGTTAATAAAAATGAGACTACTTAATGACTTTAGTATGTTTGCTCTATTTATGAATATTATCACCAGTATAAACGGATCTCTACTCCTAAGTGTGACCTCTGTACCCTGTAACTTCTAGAACTTAATAAGCAGTGAATCCAGTTCCTGTACACCTTTAAAACACACTGTGTTCTTTACATTCTAAACAGGCAATCCAAAGCATGGTCATTTAAAGCACATATCAACCAGTTTGACACTGATCCCTGAGAAGGCAGTATCACTCCCAGCAATGCTTCAGTAGGCCCCACCCACCACCTCTGAGGTGTCACTCCCAGCATGTTTCAGTAGGCCCCACCCACCACCTCTGAGGTGTCACTCCCAGCATGCTTCAGTTGGCCCCACCCACCACCTCTGAGGTCACTTACTTCTTCTGAATAGCTTCTTGTCTAAGTCAGGAGGGGAAAAAAGGAAAAAAATAGGGAGACCCAGTGAACCAATAGAAGTTGTCATCAACAGATCACACAGGCAGAATGAATACTTAAAGTATAATTACGTGGAGATGAAAACCACATATTTTAATATGTGCACACCTAAAAGACAGTTCTAACATTAGCTACTGGGACTTGAATTTTCTGCCATACAATTCCAAAGGGTATGCAAGCATCCTATCGACCACATAAAATATAAGACAAGAAAAAATACAACAAAAGGCAAATTCAATTGTACTTTTCTTCATCATTACAATGAAGGCACTGTCTGTGTATTTCAAAACCGGAATGATTTTGCTGGTGCTGTGTTATATGCAGGAGTGCCAGTTACCATCACACTCCATTCTCCAAGGGAGGAAACACAATGGGCACAGCGTGGACAGATACTGATAGAGTGTCTCCCAGGGACCACAAACTGGTAGCATGGTCCTGGCAAGCTCTGCCTCTGGGTTCCTCCCTTGTAGAGCTCCCAGTTAACACAGGGAGGACCAAAGCAAGTGGCCCTGGCTCTCGCTCTCCCACACCCCAACTGTCCCTGAAGCCTCAGTGTCTTTCCCCTTGATCAGCTCTACCCACTTCCACCCCACACCTGCCTCCACCCAACACCTGCCTCCACCCAAGGTCCGCCTCCACACCCACTCCCACCTCCAAGCCCACTTCCGCCTCCACCCCAGTCCCGCCTCCATGGGAAGAAGTACTGAATGAAGCACAAAAGCAGTGTACACAGGCTGAGGATAAGGAGCAGTCGGTGACTGCTGGTTGGGGCATACTCACTGGTACTGAAGATGTGTTGTTATTATTGCCATTTTCCTTAAACTCTGCATAACAGAGAGAGAAACAAATAGTCCACTTCCCTATGGTTATACAAACCACACCATAAAAGAAACGGTTTCTTACATCTTCTGAGTGCAAGATGGCATCTTCTTGTAGAACCATGTTTCGAGCCGCCTGACCCAGCAGCTGGAAGACAAGAATGAAGCGGTGATGATGAACCCCACCTCTGAGACCGGCCTGGCCGTGCAGGCTTGTAATCTCAGCTGCTAGGAAAGCGAAGGCAGAAAGATCACAAATTCCAGGCCTGCCTGGACTAGAGTATGGTTGGCTAGTTTAGTGAGACCCTGTCTCAAAATAAGAAAATGTAAAAATGGATGGTGATTTAGCTTGGCAGATCTGGTTCAATGCCCAGCACTGAGAAAGAAAACCCATCTCATCGGCACAGTGGCAGTTGTGGCACAGGCTCCACACCCACAGCCTCCTCCAGAATCAGGGCTCCAGTACTACTGAGCTCTTCATAAAGCCTGCTCCTTGGGTACTAGGAGATGGCAGCAAAGCTGCTTTGGCTGGACCACTAACTTCTGGAGCTGGGGTGACAGCTCCGTAGCTAAGAATACATGCTGCTCTTACAGAGGACAGCAGGTTCTGTTCCCAGCACCCACATGGTATATCACAACCATCCATAACTCCACTGGCAAGGGATCCAATGCCCTCTTCTGACCTCTGCAGGCACCAGGCACATACATACACACAAACAAAACACTCATACACATAAAATTATATAAATCTAAAACAGACTTGGGCTGAGGCTATAGTTTCGTGGGTAGATTGCCTGCCTCAGGTGCATGAGACCCTGGTTTCAATACCCAGCACCGTGTGTAAACTGGGCATGGTTGCACACACCTGAAATCCCAGCATGCTAGAGTAGAAGCAGAAGGACCTAAAGTTTAATGTCACCTCCAGCCATACCGTGAGCTCTGTACTAGCCTGAGCTCCGTGAGATCCTGTTTCAAAGAATAAGAAAAAAGAATAAAAAGATGGCAGACTTAAAAGTCTGCAGGTCAGCCAGGTGGCAGTGGTGCCCACAACTTTAATCCCAGCACTTGGGAGAAAGAGGAGGTGGAACTCTGCGTTTGAGGCCAGCCTGCTCTATAAAGTGAGTTCCAGGACAGGCAGGGCTACACAGAGAAACCCTGTCTCACACTTCCCACAAAAGAATCTGGGGTGCAATGAGAGAAAGGGGGGAGGAAAAGGCATGGGAAGAAGCTCAAGGGCTGGGGTGTCCTGGAGTGGTGAGTGAATTTCTGGAGTGATAAGGCCCCAAGTTTAATCCTCAATACCGCAAAAGAAGAAAGAAAGGAGAAAAGGGGAAGGACGGAGGGGAGGGGGAGAACAAAAAGAAACAGAGGAAGAGGGAGGAGAGGAAACAGAGGAGAAGGAGGAGGAGAAGAAAAGAGAAAAGGAGAAGGAAGAAGAGGAGGTGGAGGAGGAGAAAGAAGTAGCAGCCACCACTGCTGTCACCACTATTCAAAAGCTGGCCAGACAGAGCTAAGAAAGAGAAGCAAGAGGAAATGTAGAGGCCAGCTTTTGAGTTCAGTGGGGTCTGAGCCGTATAGAGAAATGGTGAGCTCAGATTCAGCCCCATGACCCGAGCTCAGGCAAAGCTAAAGCTATGTGAGAAGTGAGCAGAGATCAGGCCTCTTGCAGCTTTCTGGCCCTGGCATGTCACCCTAACTCTGTAGAGGCAGTTATGTCCCACCGACACATCAAACCCTCCCTGTTCACACTGGCTAGGAAAATTCTAGCAGCTGATGACTCCAAATTAACCAGGAACATCAGCATTGCTGAAGTTCATTCTTTTTAAAATTTAAAATGAATAAATCTCATGTGCTTCTAAAGTTTGAACAATGAAGTAAGCCTTCCACCTCTGCCCCTTCCTGCCCTGTTCTCTCCCATGTGCGGCCATTTTACTAGTTTGAGCTTTCTTTCTAGTCCTGATATCTGTAGATGCCCAAGTCCATTACATAAGATGGTGCTTGCATATTACCTACACATCCTTTCAAACGTCTGAATCTCTCTTGATTACTTTTTACATTTTTTGGTGGGCTTTTTTGTTTTGTTTTTGTTGTTGTTGCTTTTGCTGGTTTTCAGACAGGGTCTCTCTATGAAGCCCTGGCTGTCCTGGAACTCACCATGCAGACCAGACTGGCCTCAAACTCAGAGACTCACCTGCCTCTGTCTCCCAAGTGCTCTATCAAGTCTATTGTTTCTGCTGTGTCTGTACTGTGTGTGTGTGTCTGTACTGTGTGTGTGCATGTGTGTATGTGTGCGCGCGCGCACACACAGATTCACACACAGGTATATTAAAGGGGAAAGACTTGATATGTTCCCTCTATCATCTCTGTCTTATGGACTTAAGACAGGGTCTTGCATGGAACCGGAGGCTCACTGTTTTGGCTAGGCTGGCTGGCTAGCGTGATCTCAGTATCTACCTGTCTACATCTCTAATGCTGGGATTGCAAGCTTGCACCGTCAGGCCGGGCTTTTGATGTTGCTAGGAACGGAAACTCAGGCCCTCACATCTGCAGAGCAAGCAGTCTTGCCCACGGAGCCCTCTCCTCAGTCCCATGCCTTGTTTTTGTAAACAGGGTCTCTTATAGCTCAGTCTAGACTCAGACTTGCTGGGTAACTAAGGATGAACTTGAACTTCTGATCTCCTGCCTCCACCTTGCAAGTGCTGGAATCACAGTTATGTGACACCACGCCCAGATTTTAAATTACATGTATTACCTAATACAATGAAAATGCTATATAACTTATACCGTATCTAGGGAACAATAAAAACACTACACATGTTTCAGTACAGATAGAGACAATGACTACATTTCCAGTCTGCAGTTGGCTGAATAAGTGCCAGAGACGCTCAAAGACACCAAAGGCCACTTGTACCCCTACTCCCATCTTCTTTATTACAACTTATTTAGGTTCTGCCCCATACCTTGTAATTCTCCACTTTACACTAGAACCCTGAGATAAATGGATCTACCTACATATCAGTGATATATCCAATATACAATACATATTTACACATACATATATATGTATACACACACACATACACACACACACACATATATCACTGGATATTTGAGAGAGAAAGATATCTTACTTTTTTTTTTTTTTGGTTTTTTTCGAGACAGGGTTTCTCTGTGGCTTTAGAGCCTGACCTGGAGCTAGCTCTTGTAGACCAGGCTGGTCTCGAACTCACAGAGATCCGCCTGCCTCTGCCTCCCGAGTGCTGGGATTAAAGGCGTGCGCCACCACCGCCCGGCGATATCTTACTTTTCTATTGCTGTGAAGAGACACATAACCAAGGCAATTCATAAAAGCATTTAGTTGGGGGTTTGCTTAACATTTCAGAGAATGAGCCCATGACCATCATGATGGCAGGGAGCATGGCAGCAAGCAGGTTTGGTGCAAGCAGAAGCTGAGAGCTTATATCTTATTCACAAGTTCAAGGTAGAGGTGGGCCTGACATGAGCTTTTAAAACCTCAAAGCCCATCCCCAGTGGCAGGCCTCCTCCAGCAAGGCCACACCTCCAAATCCTTCCTAACCAAACCACGAAACATTCAAACCACATGAGCCTATAAAGCCACTCACATTCACACCACGCGAGAGAATCTCCTAACCACTCTTTCACAACCCCCAAATATCACCCTACACCACACAGACAGACTAGGACATCCGTCAGGTCTCAGCCCACAGACTTGGAGGCTGTTCCTGTTCTGTGCCACTGTGAGCAATGACCCAAACGCTGATGCGAGTCTGCAACCTAGGGCATCTTTGTGACGACACGTAGAGTCTTGATGCTTGTACAAGTTTTGTTACATGTTGGTGTTGGTGTGTGTGTATGGTGTGTGTGTGCATGTGCGTGTGTGTAGGGAGGGTTGACATCAGGTTATCGTTCCTCACTTGCTCTCTGCATTTACTTTGTTTTTTGGTTGGGTTTTTGTTTGTGTGAGACAGGGTTTCTCTGTAGCTTTGGCAGTCTTAGAACACACGCCATAGAGCAGACTGGCGTTGAACTCACAGAGGTAAGACTCTGCATTTGTTTAAGACGTGGTCTCTGCTGGTGGTGGTGGTGGTGCACACCTTTAATCCCGATACTGGGGAGGCAGAGGCAGACAGATTTCTGTGAGTCTGAGGCCAGCCTGGTCTACAGAATGACTTCCAAGACAGCCAAAGCTACACATGAGCCAAGGCTTTTCCCAACTCACTTACACTTGCAGCGCTTTCTCGGTAACACACCATTTAACACTTCCAGGTTTACCTTGTTAGCAAGAAAGATCACAAAAACAATCAGTACAGAATCTTTCTAGATTTCACTAACTTTTCTCCTTAGTTTTTATCACTGACTCGCGTATAATTAACTTATAATTACAGTGTGCTCACTGTCCCCCCACCCATTTCATCACCTCCCACATTATCTCCTTAAGTTATATAGCTGAGCGGCCGAAGACAGAGCTCAGTAAAGTGCTTGCCTTGTAAGAACAAGGACCTGAGTTTGATCCCTAGAACTCAAGGACTGGGGAGTCAAGTGTGGTGGTTCACGCAGCCGACGGAAAGTGTACACGTCATCAAATCATTCCATTCACTGAATCTGATGGACGAGGGTGAAGCGGGGGAAGAGCAGGGCAATGGGGAAAGCTATTCTGAAAACAATGAAGAACATGGCCAGAAGAATAGACCACAGACAAAGGACCGAAAGGAATCTTAGAAGCTGAGAGCAACACCAAGCTGAGTTTCGAAAGGGAACTGGCATCCACTAGAGAACAACCGGGCACCGAGTAGGAGCGGCTGTGCCTCTCCCCTTTCTGGAGCACAAGTTCTCATCACATCGCCTCTTCCAGCTAGAAGCGCTCACCTAAACTAAAGAAAAGCAACCAGTCGCCCGCCACGGGTGCCGACCAAAGCCCACTCTCCCAGGATGCAATGCGCCGCCCCTCCCGAGCGGACGCCGGGAGCCCTGGACCGGGGAGGCCACGCCCCGCTCCCCTCGGAGCCGCGCTCACCTCCGAGCTCCGCGAGCCTTTCAGCACCTGCTTGGTGAGCGCGATCACGTCGGTCCCACAGGTGTTCACCTTCTCGGTGAGAAGCCCCTTCACCGACTGACCAAATCGTGCTTGCGAATCCGGCGTCCCAGTCGCCATCGTCTCAACCCGCGAACGCCGCAGCCGGACGACGGCGAGTCCCTGGGGCCAAAAGAGACGCAAAGCGTCCAATCCTGCAAAGAGGAAGGACCGCATGCGCTTAGCTCAACCTGCTTTCCAAAGTGACTTAAAGTGTTCAGTTGATGAAAATGAAAGGACAGGGTCTAAGCAAGCCAGCCTGCAGCGGATATAACATAATTTAGGTGAATCTGTAGTTTAGAGTCAGAAGAGCAACCCAGTTCTACCGTTTAAGCAGTGATGTGGTTACAAATTACTCAACCCCTGAGTCTTCCGTTCCTCGTCTGTGCTAGAGCCAGAACTGCATTAAACTAGGAGTGGTAGCACAATCCGGTAATCCCAGCATTCTCGAGGTAGAGGTAAGAGGGTCAGAAGTTCAAGGTTATCCTTGGCTATTTGGCAAGTTAAGACCAGGTTGGGATACATGAGACCCCATCTATAATATAGAGATTTCTTTCAACTCTAACAAACATCTCATTAAAATTGTCAAAGGACACAGACACCTTTAATTCCGGCACTCAGGAGGCAGAGGCAGGCAGATCTCTGTGAGTTTGAGGCCAGCCTGGTCTACAGAGTGAGTTCCAGGACAGGCTCCAAAGCTACAGAGAAACCCTGTCTTGAAAAACCAAAATAAATAGGTAAATAAATAATAAAATAAATAAAACCCTGTTTATGCAGAGCCATGGTGGCACATGCCTTTAATCCCAGCATTAGGGAGGCCGAGGCAGGTGGATCTCTGTGAGTTCGAGGCCAGCCTTGTCTACAGAGTGAGTTCCAGGATATCCAGAGATACTTAGAGAAACCCTGTCTCTAAAAAACAAGAAAAACAAAACAAAAAACCCTGCTTTACTTTGGAAGTGAGGTTTAACAGAAGGACATTAGTGTTGGCTTTTCATGCCAACTCAAGCGGCAGGGAAACGGACCATGGGCAGATTTCGTAAATTTTATAAACTCTCAAGGCATGCAAGTGGCCAGGCCCCCTCCCCACCCACTTCCCAAGGGTCCAAAGGATTGTAACTGCCTTCCTAGTCCCAAGATAGCAGAGTGGCCAGGCCCTACCCTACAAGAAAAAAAAAATCTCACCAATTCCTGAGCTTGCCCCCAAATCAGGCCATCCTGGAAAGCCCCACCCTACAGCAAAGAAACCCCGTGTATACTGCCCAGTTCTCTGCTGCTTCTCCCCGAGGCAGAGGCAGCCACCTTCCTGGGTTTCCCTTCCCAATCCTTGTGTGAGGCTTGCTGTGCTGTGTGACTTTGTGGTATTTCTTAGCTCCAGACTGCCAGGATACCTCTCCAGCTAAGCTGTACCGCTTGCTGTTCAGCCATTGGGAGTGCCCTTTAAGGGGATAGTGAGACCCCAGTCCCATTCTGTCACTCTTTCCATCTGTTGTAGTTTGAATGTAATTGGACCCCATAGTCTCATCGGGAGTGGCACTGGTGAGCTTTGAGGTTTCCTATGCGCAGGATATCACGCAGAGTGTCAGTCAGTCCCCTTCCTGTTGCCTACCTATCGAGATGTAAGGACTCTCAGCTCCAACATCACACATGCCTACCTGCCTGCCACCTTACTCCCTGCCATGATGGTAGTGGACTGAACCCCTGAAACTGTAAGGGAGCCACCCCAATTAAATGTTTCCTTTATAAGAGTTGTCATAGTCATGGTGTCTCCTCACAGCAATAGAAACCTGAATGAAGACACCTTCCCAGCCATGAAGTGAACAGTCCTTCCCACATGTTCCTATCATGGTGCACTGTGGTGCCATAGGCCCAAAGCATCGGGGCCCAGTGATGCCCACTGCGGCCTCTGAAAGAAAAGAAAAGCAATAGAAAAGTTACACATACAAAAATCCTAAGCTGAGGGTCTGCAAAGATTTTTTTTAAAAAGTTCATTATAGAAAATTCCTAACCCATGAAGCTCAGAACAAGCTGAGAGCCACATGAAAGACTTATTCCCTGGAAGCACCGAGACAGAATTCTGCTGCATGTCCTCCCCTTGCCATGCTATTGTTTATTTATTGTTTCACTTATTTCTTTAGATATTTATTTTTATTTTAAAGTATGTGTTTGCCTCTCTGTTTTACACTGTGTGAGCACAGGAGCCTGTGAAGGCCAGAAGAGGGTGTTTGATCCCCCTGGAAGCAGAGTTACAAGCATTTGTGAGCATCCCAGTGTGGGTGTTAGAAACAGAGCTTAGATGCTCTGGAAGAACAGTAAGTGCTCTTGGCCATTGAGGCATAGCTCCATATTCTGTTTATTTTATTTTTGTGGACATTTGTATGTGTGGGGGGGTTGGTATGTGTACATGCCTGCACGTGCCCTCAGAGGCCAGAAGACAGCATCAGATCCCGTGGAGCTGGAGTACGGGTAATTTTGAGTTGTTCAATGTGGTTTGGGTGCTGGGAATCAAACCCTGGCCCTCTGCAACAGCAATAGTTGCTCTTAACCATTGAACTGTCTTTCCAGCTCTTATTTATACTTTTAAAAACTTGGCACAAGTTAGATACTCATGAGTTGCCTCATTGTACATGTTTCTCTTTTTAATATTTATTTATTTATTATGTATACAGTATTCTGTCTGTGTGTATGCCTGTAGGCCAGAAGAGGGCACCAGACCCCATTACAGATGGTTGTGAGCCACCATGTGGTTGCTGGGAATTGAACTCAGGACCTTTAGAAGAGCAGGCAATGCTCTTAACCTCTGAGCCATCTCTCCAGCCCCTGTACACGTTTCTTTTACGAGTATTACTGACTTGTTTAAATCTACCTTTGCTGGAGGTGGTCATCACAGACTCCATATCTTTTCTCCTAAGCTATTGTTTGTTCAGCCAATTTCGATTTTTGTTTGTTAGTTTTTTGAGATAAGGCCTCAGTATGTACCTCCTACTGGCTCCAGCTTCCAGAGAGCTCCCTTATTCTGAGTGCTGGTATTTAAAAGCATTCACCATGACAACAGCAATTTTCTCTTTATACAGAGATATTTCAGATAAAAATGTTAAAATCCCAATAGGCCATGCTCAAAGCCTCAGTGTCTTATGGCTGTGGCCTTGCTCCTTTCCCAGCTGTAACCCTGCAGTTTTCTGGGAGTCTAATAAACGAGACCCTCAACTCCCCTGTGCCACACTTGGGACCATGGATTTACTGTATCCACTGTAAGTGTAGGTGAATGCACACCAGGAACCACCTTTTGATGTCATTTACCAGAAGAAGAAGAAGAAGAAGAAGAAGAAGAAGAAGAAGAAGAAGAAGAAGAAGAAGAAGAAGAAGAAGAAGAAGAAGAAGAAGAAAGAAAAGGTTCTTTAGCAACTGTGATGGTTAGCATTGTCAACTGGACAGAGCCTAGAATTACCTAGGATAGGTAATGTCCACAGGTTAGCCCCTGGACATGTCTATGAGGGATTATCTACATTGGGTTAGCCTCTGGACATGTCTATGAGGGATTATCTACATTGGGTTAACCTCTGGACATGTCTATGAGGTATTATTTATACTAGATTAACCTCTGGACATGTCTATGAGGTATTATTTATACTAGGTTAGCCTCTGGACATGTCTATGAGGTATTATTTATACTAGGTTAGCCTCTGGACATGTCTATGAGGTATTATTTATACTAGGTTAGCCTCTGGACATGTCTATGAGGTATTATTTATACTAGGTTAGCCTCTGGACATGTCTATGAGGTATTATTTATACTAGGTTAGCCTCTGGACATGTCTATGAGGTATTATTTATACTAGGTTAGCCTCTGGACATGTCTATGAAGGATTATTTATATTAGGTTAACCTCTGGATGTGTCTATGAAAGATGATCTATATTGGGCTAGCCTCTGAATGTGTCCATGAGGGATTATCTAGATTAGGTTAATCTACATAATGACACGAGAAGAGCCACCTGAACTATGGGTAGCACCATTCTCTGGGCTGGGATCCTAGACAAATAAAACGGAGAAAATAAGTTGAATGTGAGTACTCATTGTTCTCTGCTTCTTACTTTGGATAAACTGGACTGGCTGCTTTAAATTCTGGCTATCATGACTTCTGTACTATGATGAACACTCTCAAACTATGAACTAAAATAAACTCTTAATGTGCTTGCTAGGTATTTTGTTACCAGCAGTGCGACCACTGACTGAGACAGCAACCCTTTGAGATGCAGCTTCAGAGGTTGTTAAGATGATGTGTACAATTATTATAAATATACAAGGCCATTGTAATGACAGCAAAATGTGACTTTCATATATATATATATATATATATATATATATAGTCATTTCATTATCCTATTGTACAATCAGTAACATTAAATACATGCTATACAACTATGGTATGGAAAGTCCTTCTGCATTTGCTTTTATTGTTTAATGAATAAAGTTGTTACATCCAGTGGCTTAGCAGAATAGAGTAAGGTAGGAAATCCAAGCAGATAGAGGAGGAAAGAAGGTGGAGTCAGGGAAAGGCCATGTAGCTGCTGGAGGAGAAAGACACCTGCGTGCTGGTACCGGTAAACCAAACACATCGTGGTAAAATACAGAATAATAGAAATGGGTTGATTTAAGATCATTAGAAATATGTTTAAGCTATTGGTCAAACAGTATTGCAATTGATATAGTTTCAGTGTGATTATTTTGTGTCTGGGTATAGGACTGACTATATCCATGTAAAACCTGAGAAAACTTGGAAAGAAATTGTAGACACAAAAGAACAGAGTTAAGCACAGCTTCTTAGTAGCCGTCTTTTTTTTTTTTTTTTTTTTGGATGGGCTCTCTTTGCTGGCAGCAAGCAGGGGTGCTGTGGCTCCTTTAATAGAGGTCTTTCTGATTCAGCATTAGCAGCAAAAAACCACACAGCTTCTTTAAGTAATGGTGACTTCCTGGTTGGTGCTGCCAGCGTGAACTCTGGCTCTTTCAGGAGGCCAAGCATTTGAATGGGGTTTGTGAGCAGAGTGCTGCAGCTTGCTTAATGGCAACACAGACCCGCTGTGTGCCTGGAAGTGGGGCTGTGAGCACGGCTCAACCTGCCTCTGCCATGTTGGGCTGGGCAGAGCCGTAAGGCAAAGCAGCCTTAGTCCTAGTCATGCTGCCTAGCATTTTAAGAAGTGGTCCTGGATTGCAGACACACCATAGGGCAGATTCCAACATAAAAGACCTCTGAATGAGACACAGCGTGTTTTTAAAATGTACATAGGCTTGGGAGAGAGAAGCAAAAGAGTATACAGAGATATAAAAAGAAGTAAATCATTTAAAAAGTAAAATAAAGTCTTTAAAGAGACAGAGTACAGACAGTCATAGATTAAAGAAGTAAAGAAAAGGGGCTGGAGAGATGGCTCAGAGGTTAAGAGCACTGGCTGCTCTTCCAGAGGTCCTGAGTTCAATTCCCAGCAACCACATGGTGGCTCACAACCATCTGTACTGAGATCTGGCACCCTCTTCTGGCGTGCAGGCATACATCAAGGCAGAATGTTGTATACATAATAAATAAATAAATCTTTAAAAAAAAAAAAGAAGTAAAGAAAAATAAGCCACATAAAAATGGAATATACACAGAGTCTGGATTATGTATACTATTGTGTTTTCTTTGAATTTTTTGACTGTGAATGAGCTAAGTACAGAGAGACATTTCATTGTACAGGCTGCTAAGATATATATATATATATATATATATATATGTTAAAGATATCTTGAGTTCAAAATTTGGGTCTAAGGATATGTTGCTTTGGAAAAGAGGTTCTGCTTTTATTTCCACAGTGAATGAGAATCTGTAGATTCCTTCCAGGCTAATGTGGTTTGATGGACCAAGAGCCCCTGAATGGTCTGTGTAAAACCCCCAAAATACTTTGCCCAACAAAAATCAGGAAGTAGTTTGGAGAGAACTACACCCAAATTCCCAAATATTGTTTATAAATGTTTGTTTTCATTTAAAGGGGGTTATGCTATAGAGATAAATACTTTACATTGGTATGGATCTTGGTTTATTGATACAAATTTAAGATCAATTTTATTATATATGTTTATGCTCTTGATTAAGGTATTGTGTTTGTGCAACTCATTTAAAAATGTAATATATAATTAAGAAATATAAGTTAATAGATAATCAACTATAATAGTCAAACTTGTAGTCATGCTAGTTAGGTTTTCTAGATATATAGAGATATATTTCAGTTAGATAGGTATTCTTCAAATCTTTCTAAGACTAAACAGAATATGGCATTTAAAATGTTTTAAAAACTTAGGACTTTTCATGACAAAGAGTCTCACCTGCTCCTGGCAGCACCAATCTACTTCAAGGGGATGGGCATCAAAGATGCTCCTTATGCCGGGCAGTAGTGGCGCACGCCTTTAATCCCAGCACTCGGGAGGCAGAGGCAGGCGGATCTCTGTGAGTTCGAGGCCAGCCTGATCTACAAGAGCTAGCTCCAGGACAGGCTCTAAAGCTGCAGAGAAACCCTGTCTCGAAAAACAAACAAACAAAAAAAACCAAAGATGCTCCTTATGGAGTTTGTTAGACATTTTGGCAAGAAACTGTTCTTGCCTAGACTGCTTAATGCCTAAAGAAGGTGAGTCAGTCCTTTAGGGTTCCTACTTCATGAAAGAAACTGCCAGACATTTTTACAGGACACAGAAAAGCACAACTGATGAGCTTTTCTAGTATAAGGCAGAGCAGATCTTCACATTTCCTGCTTCACTGAAAAGTCTGACTGATACCTTGGGCCTGTAGGCTGAAGATGGGTGCCTGCAATGTTACAGAAGAACTTTGGGTGATGGTCCAGGCAGTGAGATGTCTCTGTCAATTCTAGAGTTGTGGAAGTTTCTTACAATGCACTTCCTGTTTACTTGGGTATTATTATATCCTTCTAGAATTTTTGATGGAGTTGAAGAAAAGATAGTTACAATTACAGTTTTCCTTAGTTATAACAAAAGGTAAAGTAGATATAAATATAACTGTAATCCTTGCTTGATACCTGTTTTGTTATATGTAATTTTAGTATGTTAAAGTTAAAACCTTCCTTTTTATTTGAACAGAAAGGGGGAAGTGGTGTGGGAAGTCCTGTATATATGTTGCTTTTATTGGTTAATGAATAAAACTGTTTTGTCCAGTGGCTTAGCAGAATAGAGCAAGGCAGAAATTCCAAGCAGATAGAGGAGGAAAGAAGGCAGAGTCAGGGAGATGCCATGTAGCTGTTGAAGGAGAAAGACACCCATGCACCAGCACTGGTAAACCATAAACTTCATGGTAAAATACAGAATAATAGAAATAGCTTAATTTAAGATGTAAGAGTTAGTTAGGAATATGCTTAAGCTATTGGCCAAACAGTATTGCAATTAATATAGTTTCAGTGTGATTATTTCAGGTCTGGGCAGCCAGAAAACAAACAAATAGCCTCCCCCTACACAACTAAAATCATTATTTCCAGAATATTTTTTATCATTGTAAAGAGTGTACCTATTAAACAATAATTCCCCATTCTCTCTCCCGCAAACCCTCTGCAAACACTGAGTTTAATTTTTTGTCTTTTAAAAAGATTTATTCTTATTTTATTTTTGTGTGTGTATGCGTGCATGCATGCGTGCGTGTGTGTGTGCGTGTATTTGGTTCCAAGTACCAACATGGCAGTTCATAATTATCCATAATTCCAGTTCCAGGGGATCCAACTCGCTCTTCTGACCTCTGCAAGCACCAGGCATGCACACGGTACACATACACAGATGCAGGCTCCAGGCATGCACACGGTACACACACACAGATGCAGGCTCCAGGCATGCACACGGTACACACACACAGATGCAGGCTCCAGGCATGCACACGGTACACACACACAGATGCAGGCTCCAGGCATGCACACGGTACACACACACAGATGCAGGCTCCAGGCATGCACACGGTACACATACACAGATGCAGGCTCCAGGCATGCACATGGTATACATACACAGATGCAGGCAGACACCCAGATACATAACACTGTGGGAGTTTGACTGTAATTTACCCACATAACTGCCAAGACCACAGTTGAGAGGTCAATAACTGTGATGCTAAGGTAAATATTTGAAAACTTAGTAGGCATAAGTACACTGTGGAGAAACCCTATAAATGCCGAGTGTGGCAGAGCCTTCCCTGGGAGCTCCCATCTCAAACCCTTCTGAGAGTTCGCACTGGTGAGAAGCCCTGTGTCTGTGGTAAAAGTTTCCAGGGCTAACGCTAGCTCTTGGAATGTTGGAAGTGAGAGGAAGAGCTTCAGTGATATAGCTCCAGAGAAACCGCACCCAGGAGACTCTTACGTGAAGGGTATGAGGAAGCCTTCAGGCACACCCCCAGCCTCTGCAGCAGTCAGAGAAGCCCCGTAGGTGCCCTGGGTGAGAGGCTCCTGTCTTTGCCTCCACCAGAAAGCACACAAAATACTTATATCTCAAAATATCAGCTCTAGAAACTGTTTTGCTAAGAATTAAAAAATCTTTCTTTTTTCTTTTCTTTTCTTTTTTTTTTTTTTTCTTTGAGACAGAGTTTCTCTGTGTAGCCTTGGCTGTCCTGGAACTCACTTTGTAGAACAGGCTGGCCTCAAACTTTCAGAGATCTCTGCCTCTGGCTCCAGAGTGCTGGGATTAAAGGCGTGTGAAAGAGTTAAAAATCTTAAAACCATTAGTGCCATCAGGAAGGAAATCCTTTATCCACCTCCACTGACCTCAGGCACCTTCGCAGCAATCTCCAGCAGAACCTTCCTTCTAAAGAGACTTAGGTGAGGTAGTGTATCTACTCATCAGCTCAGGTCATGGGTGCCCCAAAGCTTGATTCTGAGTGTAGAATCTCCCAGGGTACAAGCCCCAAGTGGGACATCACGTCCCTGACACATGCATGGTATTTCCTGGAATTCTAACACCAGGACTCAATAGTTCAAATACCACTCCAAATCCCACTAATGTGGGATTCCCCTTTGTATGCTGTGAATATGTTTTATTATCATTGGTTAATAAAAAAAGATGCTTTAGCCTGTGATGGGCAGAATAGAGCTAGGTGGAGAAATAAAACTGAATGCTGGGAGAAAGAAGGCGGAGTCAGAGAGACTCCATGTAGGCACCAAAGGAAACAGACGCCCTGATGGAACCTTACCAGTAGGCCACAGTCACGTGGCAATACACAGATTAATAGAAATGGATTAATTTAAAATATAAGAGTTTTATATTTAATAAGAAACCAAAGCTATTGGCCGAGCAGTGTAATTAATGAAGTTTCTTTGTAATTATTTCGGGTCAGGGAGGCTGGGAAATGAACGAGCGGTCTCCACCTACACAAACCCATGAACAGTGCTCCGTCTTTGAATTACCCTCTGTGTGTTATAAAACAAGCGGGAGATGGCCACTCTCCAATGATGCAAGCTCAGACTTCAATTGCTTCTTCCTCCTTGCCACTCACTCCAGCTATTTCCCCAGCCCCAGGTTTGTTTTGGTTTGGTTCTGGTTTTTCTTCTGGTTGGAGCCTGAGAGATGTCTCAGCTGTTAAGAGCACTGGCTGCTCTTCCAGAGGTCCTGAGTTCAATTCCCAGCAATCACATGGTGGCTCACAACCATCTGTAGCAAGATCTGATGCCCTCTTCTGTGCATGCAGATAGATAACAAATGAATAAATATTTTTTTAAAAAAATCACATGATGCAGTCACTAGAAAATAAGCCCGACTTAGAGATGCAATGATTAGTTAGAGCCTACAAACTAAACAAAATTTCCAGGGCACTTAAGACTGCCAAAGATTTCCTGACTCAAGTGAGCGAGTAGATAACTATGATTCCCCTAAAATCAAAAATGATATTTAAGGCTGTCTAGGAAGGGGTGACTCTGAGGACCCTCTGAGGTAAAGGGGACTCAGTAATAACAGGACAGAAGATGAATCAAGTGGCACTCTCAGAATGTCATAAGCTTAAATGAAAAGGAAGAAGCAGGAACTCCAAAAAGGAGTGTCTGCCATCACTATGAAGCACATCCCAGTTCCCCGAAAGCTGGAGAAGGCCTTTGATGGGCTGGCTGGGGTGTCATGGTGGATGAGTCCCTTCTGTCATCACCGAGGGTTATAGACTGGTTCTTTTCTAAAGTCAGCCTGTATTTCTAAAGCACTCATCATTAGTGGGAGGAAGCTGTGACACCTGGCACACAGCACAGGTTTCTGGAGCTGTGGTAACAGGACAGAGGTGTTCAGGGACACCCTGAGGTGCTAAGCAACTGTACTGATTTTTTTTCCTTTCTTTTTTTTTTTTTTTTTTTTGGACCTGTTCTGTTTTGTGTCTGACTGAAACAAAAACTCCCATAGGGAAATCCAGCCTGCTCTACAGAGCGAGTTCCAGAACAGGTTCCAAAGCTACAGAGAAACCCCCGTCTCGAAAAACCAAAATAAAATAAAAGACCAAAGTCCTAAAGAAGAGAACAGGAAGTGTCCCTCCTCTGCCCTTTCTCCAGGAGCCCTCATATGCAGGTTTTGCTCAGGATCTTTGGGGATATGAGGCCTGTGAAGACAAAGTACCTGGCAGGTTTAGTGGCCTCAGAATGGGGAAGGAGGATTGGAGTGAGTCCCTCACTGAGTTTTAGGCAGACACCTGCCGGAGAACCTCTGTCTGCTACCACTGCCTTCCCCATCTCCACAGGGAGGCCTGGCTACCACCTGAGCCCTTCTCAGACCTCACAGGCACTTCCAAGTCCCCATATCAGGGAGCATGAGAAAAGAGCTCGGACATTTCGTTAACAGAGAGTCAGCTGAAACAGCATTGATAGAATTTTTGTTTTAGGAAGAAAATGCTCTTGTTTCTGGCTTTATTGGTAATAAGTTTGTGCAAAGTGCTTAATCTTTGAATCTAGTTTTGTTTTTTGTTTTTTAATAGAATGAGGATGCTGGATGAAATAATTTATGAATTCTCAGCTAGTCCTAGATTCTATGTTTCTACATAGATGGAGGTTTTTAGCATGTGGCTGCTGTAAAATACAAGTAATGTCTTTGAAGGAAATAATATCTTTTAGTGAAAGAACTAATTGAATGTTAAGCTTTATAGTCCATAATTGTTATCTTTAGAAAATGCTTTTCTTTAACTATAGCATGTTCAAATCAATTTAACACTTATGTGGAGGGACACTTTTGAGTGTATTTATCAGCTGAGGAGAAGAAAACAGAGAAGTTGGAGATACAGAAGAAAAATGACGACACATTCTGCGAGAGGGGAATGAAAGAATAAGCTCCAGAATGTGGGGGAGGACCAAGTATTTATGGGGTGTGTGTGTGTGTGTGTGTGTGTGTGTGTTGGAAATATTTCCATCTGAACATACGTGTTTCCTTCCACTCTTTCTGGTTGCATGGTACTTCAGCTCCTTCCAGTGGGGAGCATTGCTGACAACGGCAAACACTGATTTCATAACTGATGTTGCACTCACTGAACGACTTCTGCAAGATCGATTCCTGGAATCAGAGCAATTGTTTCAAAGGGCATGTGTAAGGAAGAGCCCAACACACATTTTGGAAAGCAGAATAACATGGCAATTAACAGCTCAGAGACTCCAGGGCTGGGAATATAGTGCAGTGGCTGAACACTTGCCTAGCATGCACAAGGGCCAAGGTTCTGGGTTCAATCCCCAGTGCCCAAACAGACAAAAATAAAACACAGAAGAAGGGATGGGGAGGAGGGGAAGGAGGGAAAGGAAGGGAGGGGGAGGAGGAGAGAAAGGGGGAGGAGGGAAGTAGGGAGGGGAGAGGAGGGGGAGGGATGGGGAGTAGGGGAGATGGGAAAAAGGGGAAGCCGGGGAGGGGGCGGGGGTGGGGGGGGGTTGTTGACTTTTTTGGGGGTTTTTCCCTTTTTGTTGGAGGTGTATTTCTTCGTTCCTTTTTTGGGAGGGGGGGGAAGATGAGGGGGCGGAAAGGAGTGTGGTGATATTTTGTTTGTGCTCTAACGAATAAAGCTTGCCTGAAGATCAGAGTGCAGTGCTAGCCACACTAGTTAGCCATAGAGACCAGGAAGTGATGGCTCACACCTTTAATCCCAACACCAGGGAGGTGGAGACTGGATGTGACATGTGACGTGATTGGGTAGAGAGAGAAAGTTACGGTGGGAGAAGACAGGATTCAGGATTCAGTCTGAGGAGTCTTAGAGACAGGATACCCATATCAGTCTGAGGATTTTGTAGAGGTAAGAACTAGTTGTTGGCTGTTCTGCTTCTCTGATCTTTCAGCTTTCACCCCAATATCAGACTCCAGGTTTTTATTATTAAAACCAATTAGAATTTGAGCTACAAGGGAGGGATAAAAGAAGGAAAGAAGGGAGGGAGGAAAAGGAAGGAAGGAACGAAGGAAAGGAGAGATAAGAACTTTATATTGCTGATTCCAGCTGCATCATTAGTGTTATGCCCAGATCATGGGGTTCCCCAAAACCACCACAGAGTTCACACTCGTATGTAAAAGCAACAAACCTTTATTCAAACGTTAGCTTGGACTCTCTGTCCGGCACAGCGGTTGAGAGCAGAGTGCCAAGCCCAGTCAGGGTAGGGTTTTTATCATAGTAGAAGTTGGGGTGAGGGAATTTCCAGGTTGAGAATCCTGATTGACTGACATTGGTCTAGGGGTCTTGGCAAAAGAAGAATAGGTGAGTCCTGGGCTCAGGGACCTCTGGTGGTCTTCTCTTATCTAATGATTGGAACGCCAGGTACTTCACATTAGATGTTGACCCGCCCTGGATGGTGTCAGTTTAAGGATTTTTCTGAAACCTGGTGCTGCCTGCCATGACAGCCCTGCGCTGGGCCCCCTGTGTGGCCAGGCTGCCCAAGACCCCACATTTAGCTAGTTCTCCTGTCTCCATTTATCAACTGCCAGCTAGAAGCTCTGATATGGTTCTTGTGCAGGCTTAAACAGCATGGTGCACATGAGCCGTTGGAAATGCTCAGTTACATCATTTCGTCAAATTGTTAAAAGGGTCTGGGGTTGGAAGGGACTAAAACTTCCTTACTCTTAGGATCAAAGCAGAGTAAAGACAGCAGCACATTAAGTGACCGAATTTAATGTGCTCCATTTCCTTAAATAAAAATTAGAATCTTTTGATTTGAAGAGACCAGTATTTTTTTTTTTTTTGAGACAGGGTTTCTCAGTGTAGTCCTGGCTGTCCTGAAACTTGCTCTGTAGACCAGGCTGGCCTTGAACTCTACCTCTACCTCCCTTACTCTACCTCCCAAGTGCTGGGATTAAAGGAGTGTGCCACCAGCACCCAGTGACAGTCTTTTTAAACTTATTTTACATGTAGGAGTGTTTTGCCTACATATATGTATATGCATTGTGTGTGTACACAAGACAGTCAGAAAATGGCATCAGATCCCCTGAAATGGTAGGCACAGAGCCACTGCATGGGGGCTGGGAACTGAACCCAGTCTCCTCACTCCTGAGCCACCCCTGAAGCCCCAAATGAGAAGGACAGTCTTTGAACTGTGAACTTTGAACTGTTGACTGCACACTTCCACAGACCCTAAAGCCAATCAGGAGCATCCAGAATAGAGAGGAAGAACGCCCAAATTTTAGAACGAGTTAATGAAAGAGCCAGGATCATCTGCCTGTTGGCACAGGAACTCGGGAGGCAGAGGCTAGAGGATGGTTTGAGCTCTGAGGTTAGAGGACAGCCTGGACTACAGAGTGAGCAAGGTCAGAAAAACACCATGAGTGCCGAAACTAGTCCTGACGCAGGATGCCCAGGAAGTGTGCTGGGGAGGGCGTCCCCGAGACGTATGAACAGAATGTCCACCACGAACTGGGCTCTGGAGCCCTGAAATGGAAAGCTGGGAGGCCATTCCTGTAAGAGAGGTGATTTTCATTTTGCAGCAGAGGTATTTTGCAGCTTAAGGAGTGGATCTGGTCAGTGCCCTGGCTAGACCTGATGATGAAGGATTGCTGAAACTTTGTCAGTGGGGCTGAAAAATGGGGAGCCTGGAACTGGAGAACCAGATGGAGGCTGCTTTCTACTCTGGACAACTTGCCCCAATCATCAGCAAGAAATGAGACTTTCGTGAAAACAACCAAATACACTGTTCTTTTACTTATCTCTGACTATACAAGTTACACATGAAAGTGCATAAACATGGACGATTCAGAGAGCTGGGAATAAATACGGTCACAGTGTACCTAAATAAGGCAATTCCATTTAAGGGTTTTGTTTGTTTGTTTGTATTTTGTTTGTTTGGTTGGTTGGTTGGGATTTTTGTTTGTTTTTTGGTGTTGATTTTGGTTTGGTTTTGGTTTTTTGAGACAGAATTTCTCCATGTAACAATCCAAACTGTTCTGGAACCAGCTCTCGTAGATCAGGCTGGCCTCGAACTCACAGAGATCCACATGCCTCTGCCTGCTGAGTGTTGGGATTTAAGGTGCATACCACTACTCCCAGCTTATTATTATTTTGGGGTGCTGAGGACTGGAACATGCTATGTTAGTGACCGACCCTGAGTTATATTCTGTGGGAGAGGCTTCTGTTTGTGTTGATTTCATTCGTTAATAAAGAAACTGCCTTGGCCCATTTAGTAGGCCCGCCCTTAGGTGGGTGGAGTAGACAGAGCAGGGAAAAGGAAGTGAGGTAGATGGCTCAGTCAGATGCCACTCCTCTCCTAAGTGAGACAGATGCCATGAAGCCAGCCACCAGGTCAGACGTGATGAAGCACCGGCCCAAGATGGACATACACTAGAATCTTCCCTACACAGATTAATAGATATGGGTTAATCAAGATGTGAGTAAGAGGCTGAAACTAATGGGCCAGGCAGTGTTTAAATGAATACAGTTTGTGTGTTGTTATTTCGGGCATAAGCTAGCCAGGTGGCTGGGAGCGGGGCAGCGGGAACATGGCCTGCGGCTCCACACTACAGAATGGCACCCAACGTGGATAACTGAATCCACAGAAATCTTGAGAAAGCTTGGGAGAGAATAGAGTAAAGCATATTTTCTTGGTAGCAGCAATTTCTCGGGTCTGTTCTGCTTGCTAGAGGCTAACAAGCACTCTCATCTAAGAGAGACTTCCTGGCTCAGCTTCAGCTGCAAAACCCTGCAGCTCTTTTAAGAGGTCCTGTCATGAACACTTAAACCGTGTTGATGAAAAGCTGAATGCAAGGTTTTCGGTTTTCAGCCGTAGCAGGAAAAAAGCTGTGCCGTTTTAAAATGCCGGTTTTCTGGGCCGTCATGCCAGGGCAAACTCTGACTCTTTCAAGCAGGCGGTCCTGACTACGGAGCTTTTGGTTGTTGTTTAACACTGTTGCAGCTTGCTTGCTGGCAGGGACCTTGAACCGCCACAGAGTTGTGGTGATAAACATGGCTACAGCCAGTACCTCTGCCATGAGGCTGGAAAGCTAGGGAATGGGCTGGATCTAGTTGTCAAGGCCATGGCTTTGGTCCTACCTATGTTGCTTGGTAAATTAAAGACTCGTGTGGTCAGAAAAAGAGAGATATACAGTAAAGAGAGATTCAAAGACAAAAAAAATCTCTAAATGGTTTACAGTGTGTTAAAAATATATGCATGGGGGCTGGAGAGATGGCTCAGAGGTTAAGAGCATTGCCTGCTCTTCCAAAGGTCCTGAGTTCAATTCCCAGCAACCACATGGTGGCTCACAACCATCTGTAATGGGGTCTGGTGCCCTCTTCTGGCCTACAGGCATACACACAGACAGAATACTGTATACATAATAAATAAATACATATTTAAAAAAATATATGCATGCTAAAGGTTAAAGTTCTTAGTGTAAAAAAGGAAGAAAGAAAGTAGTTGGGTGTGGTAGTACACATCTTTAATCCCAACACTTGGGAGGCAGAGGTAGATTGACCTCTCTGACTTCAAGGTGTGGTAGCACACGCCTTTAATCCCAATGCCTGGGAGGCATAGACAGACAGATCTCTGTGAGTTCAAGGTGTTGTAGAGCACACCTTTAATCCCAGCACTTGGAAAGCAGAGGCAAGTAGATCTCTATGAGTTCAAGGAGAGCCTTGTCTACAGTTATTCCAGGACAAAGATATACAGAGAACCTGTCTTAAAAAATAAAAGTAAAAATAAATGAAATAGAGGTTAAAATAAAGTCGTATAAGATGTAAAATACACAGAGAATCTTGATACTGTATACTATTATGCTCTCTTTGGATTGTTTGAATGCTGAGGAAGAAGCAACAGCTGCTCAAAGATATTTGTTTATAAATGCTGCTGAACTAATCCAAGAAAGATATCTTGAAAATACCTTGACTTCAGAATTTGGATCTAAGGTTATGATACTTTGGAAATAAGATTCTTCTTTTGTTTTTACAGAAAATAAAACCCTGTGGATTGCTTCTATCCCAATATGGTATGATAGACAACGCCCTCCTGAAAGGTTGCTGTGAATACCTTCAGAAAATTACTTCACCCAACTGATGACTGAGATGAACCTGGCACACAGGTTACACCATGAAAGATCTGACTAACAGCGTCCCCATTCAGCAGGAAGCAGTTTGGAAAGAAATAACTGCACCCATGTTCCCAAATATTGTTTACAAATGTTCTTTTACATTTAAAGGGGGGATATGATATAGATATGAATAATTTGCATTGATATGGATTTTGCTTTAGTGATTTAAACTTAAGGTCAATTTTGATATATGTATATATATTTCTGCTCTTGATTAAGGTATTGTGATTGTGTAGTTCTTTTAAGAATGTAATGTATAATTAAGAAATATAGGATGCTAATGAATAATCATCGATAATAGTAAAGCTTATAGTCATGTTAATTAGATTTTCTAGATATACAGAGATATATTTCAGTTAGATAGGCATTCTTCATATTTTTCAAAGACTACAGAATATGATATTTAATGTTTTAATAACTTAGGGCTTTTCAGGACGAGACACATCTGCTCCTGGCAGCACCAATCTACTTCAAGAGGAAGATGGGCATCAAAGAGGCTCCTTATGGAGTTTGATAGCCATTTGGGCAAGAAACTGCTCTTGCCTGGACTGTTGTATAAACTAGACACAGAGAACCCTCAGAGAGAGGACTGCTGAACTTGCCTAAAGGTCAGATGGTTTTTCGGGGTTCCTGACTCATGAAAGAGTCTGTGAGACATTCTGAAGGACACAACAGATAGTGACTGAAATGCCTTCGAAATTTCCGCCTTCATGGAAATGTCTCTGGATACTATGGGCCTGAAGGCCAAAGATGGATGCCCCAACGGTACAGAGGAACTTTGAATGACTGTCCAGGCAGCGAGATGTCTCTGTGATTTCTAGAGTTTTGGAAGTAGCTTACTTCTTGTTCACCTGGGTAATATTATATCCTTCTGGAGTCTATGATGGAGTTGAAGAATAGATAGATAGTTATAGTTGTTTTCCTTTGTTATGATAAAAGATAAAATAGATATAAATATTGTAACTGTAATTCTTACTTGATAACTGTTTTGTTATATGTAATTTTGCTATGTTAAAGTTAAAGCCTTCTTTTTTTGTTTAAACAGAAAAGGGGGAAATGATGTGGGAGAGTTTTCTGTTTGTGTTGATTTCATTCGTTAATAAAGAAACTGCCTTGGCCCATTTAGTAGGCCCACCCTTAGGTGGGTGGAGTAGACAGAACAGGAAAAAGGAAGTGAAGTAGATGGCTCAGTCAGATGCCACACCTCTCCTAAATGAGACAGATGCCACGCCTCTCCTAAGTGAGACAGATGCCATGAAGCCAGCCACCAGGTCAGACGCGGTGAAGCACTGGCCCAAGATGGACGTACGCTAGAATCTTCCCTGTAAGGCACCACTTCGTGGTGCTACACAGATTATTAGATATGGGTTAATCAAGATGTGATTAAGAGGCTGAAGCTAATGGGCCAGGCAGTGTTTAAATGAATACAGTTTGTGTGTTGTTATTTCGGGGCATAAGCTAGCCAGGCAGCCGGGAGCGGGGAGGTGGGAACGTGGCTCAGGCTCCACACTACAATATTCTACCCAATGGGCTCCTTGGGTTTTATTGGTAGAGCTTCCTTAAAACAATCCTCAGCTTCTGGTGAAAATCCTCAGTTCAATCTGTATAACACTGATTCAATATTACCAGAGCATTCACAGCCCCAAGAGAGTAGGCATTTCTGGTGTTAGTCATCACAGAAGAAGGCAGGTTCTGTTGACAGAGGTTTCTGTCACACCAGGTCCCACTGCTGTTCAGTCCCAAAGAAACACACAGAGGTCTACATTAATTATAAACTGGTTGGCCTATTAGCTCAGGCTTCTTATTAACTAATTCTTACATTTTACATTAACCCATAATTCTTGTCTGTGTTAGCCCCGTGGCTTGGTACCTTTTATCAGTGAGGCATTCTCATCTTGCTTCCTCTGTATCTGGGTGACAATAGCAAACTGAGACTTTCCTCTTTCCAGAATTCTCCTGTTCTCATTGCCCCGCCTCTACTTCCTGCCTGGCTACTGGCCAATCAGCATTTTATTAGACCAATACAAATGACAAATCCTTACAGGGTACAAGACCATTGTTCCATAGCACCAGCCTAACTTGGTTATGTGTAAAAGTCACTAGGTGGTACTGGTTTTGAAGTCATGAAGGAATCATAGAGAACAGCTGAGGTTTGGGCACTATGTGGCAGGGCTGGAGTCCCTGAAGGAAGGCTAGAAGAGGCCATCGGGGATGGTGTTGCCTCAGTAACCGTGGAGGCCCCAGCATACTGAAGATACCATACTATGGCATGACCACCATTAACAACAGCAGCTGAGGGGTGGAGCCTTCCAGAGTGTAAGACACAGCAATGTCTACTGGAGCACCCTTTGGTGCTCAAAAGATGGTGAGTACCATATGTCAGGCATAGTTGTGCTCTGAAATTGAATTTTGCTTTGATTTGATTATGGTTGCCCTGTTTCTTCTCTCTTGGAGTAAGAAAGTATGTAACATTTTCAATCTTACACTTAAGAGAATTTGGACTTTTTTTTTCCCCACTGTGTACCCTTGGCTGGTCTAGAGCTCACTATGTGGGCCAAGTTGACTTCAAACTCATAGAGATCCACTTTCTGCCTTCTGAGTGCTGACATTAAAGCCTGGGCCGTGACTTTGAACTTTTTAATGTCAATTTTTTTAAGGACTGTAAGGACTTTTAAAGTTATATCAGTTTTATAGTGTTTGTTACGTTGATATTAATAGGAGATCTTAGAGATCTTGGGGAGCAGAAAAGGAGAGGTTATGTTTTAATAGTGATGTGTTTGTGTGTCAAGTTGTCAAGGGGTCAGCTGAGCTTTGCGAATTGACACAAACCTAGACATAACCTGGAAAAAGAAGAATCTCAGATAAGTCATGCCTTATCAGATTGGCCCATAAGTAAGTCTGTGGGATCATTTTTTGATTAATTATTGATGTGGGAGGGCCCAGCTCGCTCTGTGTGCCACCCATGGACAAGCAATTCTGGGTTGTATAAGAATGCAGGTTGAGCAAGCCGTGGGGAGCAAGCCAGTAAGCATCACTACCCCAAGGCCTCTGCTTCAGCTCCTGCTCCAGATTCCTGCCTTAGTGTCTCTCAACAGACTGTGTCTGGGATGTGTAAGTCAAATAAACCCTTTCCTCTCCAAGTTGCTTTGGGTCATGGTCATTATCACAGCAATAGAAACCAATCTAGAACAAGGAATAGGCATGTTAGTAGACAGACAATAGATTAGAGGTGTCCGGGTCTGGAGCAGAGAATTGAGAGTTATTAATTATGGACTCCAGAGCTGCCATGGAGTGATGTAAGTCTTGGATAGTTGTGTAGCAATGAGCACAAGCTTTATACTCCTAAAAGGGAAAGTTTTTTTGCTGTTGATTTTGAGTGAGACATAGTCTTACATAACCCAGGATAGCTTCAAACTCCCTGTGAAACAGAGGCTGGCCTGACTCTCGGGCATCTGCCTCCTGAGTGCTGGGGTTACAGGTGTATAACGCCGTGCCCTAGCCAAAACGTACATTTAAAAATGACAAAAGAGCCAGGGGGTCGGCTCAGTGAGTAGGGGACTTGTCACCCAAGCCTGATGATCTGAGTTTGAGCCCCAGAACCCACAGAGTGGAAGGAATGAACATACACGTGTGACAGACTGACAATCAAATCAAATGCCATGTTTGTCAGTTGATAAATGATTAAAATGCTACTCTGAAATGTGGTCTTATGCTTTTTCTACTAGTTAAGGGATGCATGTCGTATGTGTCTGGTGCCTGCAGAGGCTGGAAGAGGACATTGGATCCTGGACCCAGAGTTGTGAGCTGCCATGTGGGTGCTGGAAATCAAACCGGGGTCTTCTAGAAGAGCAGCCGGTGAGTGCACTTAACCACTGAGCCATCCCTCCAGCCCTCAGTTAAAGTATTTTAAATGATACATTTTATGTTTTATGTATAGTAACATAATAAAATGATTTTTCCCCAGAAAAGGTTAAGTAGCTCACTCAAGATAATGTATCTAGAAAGTGACCAAGCTAGATTGGAATTGGACCAGAAACTTGAAATGGCACTTGAGCTGATGCTCCGAATACCTGAGCAGCCACCAAGACAGGCCATCTGGGCTCTTGTCATCACTGTCTTGTGTGGCCTTACACAGACTGGTCTTTGGAGAGCTCATTCTTGTTAGCTATTAAATAATAAGATTTAAGTGTCTTGGACGGGTTTGACTTGCTGCAACCTGATGACATTATTACTGTCTATGCAGCACTTTTGACATAAGAGCATGCAGGCTCTGAAACCTTGATCTCATTGTGATACCGTTTGCCTCTGGGATGTTCCGTCACGCAGGAGCCCCAGGGGAATGATCTGTTCCTCCTCCGGGAGTTCATCCTGAAGTTGGGCCAGCCCTTGAGGAGGCCGCCTTCCCTCTCTCTCCCTTTTCTGGGTGAGGACTCAGGCTTGGATTCATTCCAGGATAAACTTTTACCGGCCAAGAGATAACACAACTTCAAGGTGACAACCAGGGACGTCTTTAAAAGTCCTCCTTCCTCGCTGGAGCTGCTGCAGCTTCTCTGCTCCACGGCTGCCATCAGCCGACACCGGGCTACCATGTGGGAACTTGTGGGTCTCTTGATGCTCATCCTAGCCTATTTCTTTTGGCGCAAGTCGAAGACACTTTGCGCCAAGTACCCCAAGAGCCTCCCATTCCTGCCCGTTGTGGGCAGCCTGCCATTTCTCCCCAGACATGGGCATATGCATGTCAATTTCTTCAAGCTGCAGGAAAGATATGGTCCCATCTATTCTCTTTATCTGGGTACCACACCTACTGTGATCATCGGCCAGTATCAGCTGGCCAAGGAAGTGCTCGTTAAGAAAGGAAAAGAATTCTCCGGTCGGCCACAAATGGTAAGCAGTGCCAGCCCTCCCCGCTCAGCCCCTGGGATCGTACAGTTCTTCATTTTTCCCAAACCGGACTAGTGGGACCACTCCCTCAGACCTTCTCCAGTCTCTAAACTGGGAAGGAGGGAGACCTCTTGAGTGGCTTGTCCAGCAAGGTGGTGCAGGGACCTGCAGAGTTAGGGAGCCCTTACTCCACTCTTCCCTCTAGTGTATGATAGTCATTCTAGAACGCACTGACAAAGCCCATCGCCCAGGCACAGAGCTAAAGTTCTCCATAGGTATGACTGTTACATTTGTTGGAAAATCGGGGCAGTGGTTGCATCGTCCACAGGAAGATGCTGGGAGAAGCAGCTGGCCCCAGTGGGGGAGGGGGGGAAGGGGGAGGCTAAGATTGCCGTTTCCCTGAGCGTGTGGCTTTGGCTCACAGATAGCTGGGGGAGATTACAGGGGGCGAGGGGACAGGGAGCAGGGACATATAGTAGTATCTCAAGGCCTCTGACTTCACTGTGCTGACTGTTGAGTAGCCATCCTACAAACAACACCCCTGCTCCTGTAACCCTGGTGCAGGGGTTCCCTTGAGCACCCCAATAAAGCACAACTGGCCTCAGCTTTGAGCAGGCAAAATAGAATCATTTACCCTGGGCTAGTCAGCCAGAGCAGCCTGCCCCACTACCAGGCTTTCCCAGATTTGGGGTTCCTCTCAGAAACAAAAGAATAAAAGAGGCTGGGCCAGGTGGGGCTTGGAGGGTCAGGGGTGTAAGAGGGAGACTTTGGGCCTTTGTGCTTTTGGAAGTGCCTTTCAGAGGAGACAGCTCAAACACTTGCTGTCGTCAAATGCGGGTTTAAGGCTGGGTTCACAGGCCAGCAGTGAGAAGAGAAAGAAAGGGCATGAATTCTGTGACCTTTAGCAGTCTGATGGTGGTGGGAAAGGTAGCGAAATCTCCCAGTCTCCCTGTCCTTAAGACAGGTATGCCTAGCTTTCCCAGCCCGTAGCTGCCTCTTCTGGTCAGGAACCTAAGTAGAGAGGCCCAGAGGACATCCTACTGATAAACTGAACCTCAGAACTCTTGCATTCAAATTCAGGGCTCCTTCTATCTCCTCACTATCACCCTTCATGGGACTGTAAGGACGACTTTAGGGCTGTCCTAGTAAGAGGAGAGCAGCCCTTGGGTCAGTCCTTCAGGTCCAGGGAGAAGCCAGAGAGTTCCAGGGGTTGCCTAATAATTCCTACAGTCTTGTCTGCTCTCCAAAGGTGACTCTAAGCCTCTTGTCGGACCAAGGAAAAGGCATCGCCTTTGCCGACTCTAGTGGTGTCTGGCAGCTGCACCGAAAGTTGGCACTCAGCACCTTTGCCCTGTTCAGGGATGGTGACCAGAAACTGGAGAAGATCAGTGAGTGAGAGGCTTGGGCTGGGGCTGGGGAGCTGGGAAAGGATGCTGGAGAGCTGGGTTGGTCCAGTCATTCCTTAGCGGCTGCTGCCACCCCGTGGCCATCCCGGATAACCATCAGCCCTGGTGGCTGATCAGTTCCTCCATTTAGCATTCCCTCTCTCCCCAGTCTGCCAGGAAGCCAGCTCACTGTGTGACTTGCTGCTCACCCACAACCAGGAGTCCATCGATCTGTCCCAGCCATTGTTCATGTCAGTAACCAACATCATCTGTGCCATCTGCTTCAGCATCTCCTACGAGAACAACGATCCGATCCTGACCACCATTAAGACCTTTACGGAGGGCATCCTGGACGGCCTGGGTCATGATAACCTGGTGGACATATTTCCCTGGTTGACGGTGAGAACACCTCTCCACGTCCGGATCCCACCGGGACCGTGTTCCAGTGCTTCCGGTTCCCTCGACCACCTTTCTCATCCCACCTTTGTCTGCTGGGCCTCTTGCAGCCGCATACAGCTCACTGGCACCTCTCCCTCAGGGCAGGCTCTCCTGTAGCCCAGGCTGACCTCGGACTGCTCATATAACTGAGAATGACCTTGAGATTTTGGTCCCCCTACCTCCAAGTCTCAAGTACTAGGACTATAGCATGTCCCGTGATGCCCTCCTTTTTAAATCCTGTATCTTAATATTTATACTCTTATCACTTTCCAATTGGCATGTGCCTGCAGCGAGCATGCTGTTAATCATTAGGATCCCCCTGGAGGTATGTCAAATTATCCTCTTGGTCCAGATGAGAAAAACCAGCTGAACCTAGTTGAGGGACTTGCCTCAGTCTCTGTCCTATGGGAAAGGGAGGGCGCGCAGCTGTCGGGGTTTAGTGAATTGAATGTGGAGGGGATGAGGAGTCCACCCTGCCCTCCACTGTTTTAAGTTGTCCTTCTTGGCCATGTAATCTCATCCTCTCGTTATCTTGCCTTCCCAGCTGAAGGTCCAGGCTGGGGTGGGGGATTTTCTTAAAGAGAAAACTATGGTCTGCCTCCAGAAAGAATTCTCTTAGCTGGATAGATGGATTTGACATTTCCTTCTGTTTCCAGATTTTTCCCAATAAAACCTTGGACACGATAAAGAGTTATGTTAAAGTTCGAGATGAAGTACTGTCTAAAATATTGGAAAAATGCAAGGTAAGAGCTAGGGCAGAGGCGAATAGGAGGTTAGGGTGTTGTGAGAGCAGACACGGGCACACTGTGGACACTGTAGGAGCTCCAGGGCCTGGCAGGGGCCTGGCACATCACACGCTACCGCTAGGAACTGACTTATCCATGAATGGGAGTGGAAAAGTGAGAAATCGAGAAAGTTCTTAGAAGGGACCCAGGGCTCCTGCTGCCTCTGCAAACTCACAGGTCCTGCCCAGCCCCTCTCCACTCTCAAGTGCAGGGGACCTTGCTGTCTCTAGTCCAAGACGGAGCATGGCAGGGTTATGGGAGTGGGACTCCCTCCTCATCCTCACCTCCCACTCCAGGAGAAATTCAGCAGTGACGCCATCTCCAGCCTGACAGACATTCTGATCCAAGCCAAGATGAATGCAGACAATAACAACAGCAGCGAAGACCAGGCTTCAAATGCGTTTTCAGACAGGCACATCCTTTCCACCGTGGCAGACATCTTTGGGGCCGGGATAGAGACCACCGTCTCGGTGTTGCGTTGGATTGTGGCTTTCCTGCTGCACAATCCTGAGGTGAGTATCTCCTGACTCTTGTCTTCCTATGGAATCCAACCAGCCCCACTTTGCTGGGGTGCAATGCCTGGAGCCCTCTGTGCAGATAACCCTGCTCCACCTCTCATACAAGCAATGGCTGACTCTGACCCTGGGTTAATGTTGCCCCATCTTCTAGAAACAAGGCCTAGGCTGCAGAACCATCACTGGATAGAATCTTGTCGGGATTGTGACCGCTGGGTTCTGCTAAGCCCGCCTCCCTCTTAGACGAGAACAACCTGGTCACGTGACCTTGTTCTGGTCCTCAGGTGATGAAGAAGATCCAAAAAGAGATTGACCAGAATATCGGTTTCAACTGCACACCAACTTTCAATGACCGAAATCACCTCCTCATGCTTGAGGCCACTATCCGAGAAGTGCTTCGCATCAGACCAGTGGCCCCCGTACTCATCCCCCACAAGGCTAACATTGACTCAAGGTACGTCTTTCTCACCAAGACACTCAGCCTAGGATGCAGCCTTTAGCTAGCCTATTTGGTCCCCCATCCATGTCCCACCTGCCCTTAGCTGCTCATCACCCTATTGTCAAATGGTGATGGCTGTCCATCACCCCACCCTGGCCATCGTAACAGCTGCATCTGCCGCCACCCTGATCTCCACTGACTAAGCTGCAGCTCCATCTGGCTTTCCCTCCAAACTTCCTGGTGCCCTGGAGACATGGGTCTGGACTGAAGGACAGGGTGCTCAATGTTCCAAGCTCATCAGACAGCTGTCATACATACACTCACAGACACGCACACATACACACACACCAGCTTCCGAGGCACACCCATGTACTGACAAGCACAAATGTCCACATACATAAGGTTGAGAGGCAAGCACTTAACAAGCCAATAAGGCTGGATCTAAGTGCAACCCTGGCAGAAGCCAGAAACTGAGGAGTACGTGAGAATGAAGGCCTAGAAGATTCTTTCCCCAAGGGGACTCTAGGGGCTGAGCATGAAGGGAAAGATACTATTCCTTTTCTTCCTCCTTGTCTGGGTCAGTGTTGGCGAGTTTACCATCCCCAAGGACACACACGTGATCATCAATCTGTGGGCGCTGCACCACAGTGAGGAGGAGTGGGACCAGCCAGATCAGTTCATGCCTGGTGAGTGTCTGTCTGCCCTAGCCTGGCCCCTGGGCCACACAGCTAGCCTGGATTCTGCTCCACTGGGACAACCCTCCTTCCTGCCCACTAGGCTTGCTACTAGAAAAGTCTTGGCTGCATCCCACAGGCCTGTTGCCATTTCCATTCTCCTGAAGATTGCCCCAACTCTTCATAACTGGACTTTCCAACTCCTCAAATCACTTCTGTGGGAAGTCTGCAGGCACCTGTCTCCCAGTAGCCCCGTCCCTCTTCTCTTGGATGGTGATGTTTTCTCCTGGTGCGACCTCTTCCTCTCTCTCCATCCTTCCTGAATACTTAATTTCTTCATGGCCTAAAAGTGGGTTGAGGTTCTCGGCAAAAGCTTGGTCTCTGGCTGATGCTTCCCTCTGTCTCCAGAGCGTTTCTTAGACCCGACTGGAAGCCATCTCATTACACCCTCATTAAGTTACCTGCCCTTCGGAGCAGGGCCCCGCTCCTGTGTCGGAGAGGTTCTGGCCCGTCAAGAACTCTTCCTCTTCATGGCCTGCCTGCTGCAGAGGTTTGACCTGGATGTGCCAGATGATGGGCAGTTGCCCAGCCTGGAGGGTGACCCCAAGGTGGTCTTTCTGATCGACCCCTTCAAAGTGAAGCTCACGGTCCGCCAAGCATGGAAGGATGCCCAGGCAGAGGTTAGCACCTGGAGGTCATAACTAAAGTTTCCTGGTCCCATGCTGTGCAGCCCACAGCACAGAATTAGAGGTGCTGCTCCTACCATCTCCCACATCCTTCCTGACTCCTGCCCTATTATCTAGCCCGCAGCAGTGGAGGATGATATGCCTAAATTAAAGATTTTCCAATAAAAGTCTCTGGGTTGCCTATTCATTTACTCATTTGCTTATGCATTCAGACAACAAACATGAACTTATTTATTCTGTGTGGCAGAGGGATGTGTGTGTGTGTGTGTGTGTGTGTGTGTGTGTGTGTGTGTAAATGAAAGAGCAACTCATAGGAGTTGATCTTTTCCTTACCATGTCAGTTTCAGGGACAGAACCCAGGACATCAAGCTTGGCAGCCTTTGCCTGATGAGCCATCTTGCACACCTCTCAAAACATTTTATTGAGTGCATACTATACGCCATTCTGTGACTCAGGACACTCACTCTGTGTGTGTGTGTGATGGGGGACAACCAGGAATGTTAAACACATAGGGTTGTCCCTTTAAAGAGAGATGCGTATAATCTGCTATCTGCCCAGAAGGCTGGGAGTGGACACAGTTAATAGCCTGGTGACCTTTTCAATATCTGTATGGCCGAGACCGCACCTGATCCTCCCCTAGACCCTTATTGTGAACTTGTCAACCTATCTTTACGGAAGGTGTCACATGTGGTCAGTCATCTTTACGGGAGGCGTCACGTGTACTTTACAAAGAGTTTTAATGCAGTCAAGTTTAAGCCTTATTGTGCGCATGGGATCTAGTTAATCATTGCCAGAAAAGTTTTCACCAAATTGTGCTGTGCTTAAATACGCCTAAAATAAACTACTTGGAGCTGGGTGGTGGTGGCACACACTTTTAATCCCAGAGGCAGGAGGATCTCTGAGTTTGAAGCCAGCCTGGTCTATAGAGTAAGTTCTAGGGCAGCCAGGGTACACAGAAAAAAACCTGTCTTGAAAAACCAAACAGCAACAACCAAGAAAACAAAAAAATCTACTTGGGGTCAGTAGATTCTTTTGACCAAGTTTGATCCAACACCTGTGACTTATTGAGTTGAACCAAACTATCTCCTCGTCTTGCGGGGATCATTGCTCTGCTGGTCTTGGTGGTCCCAGAGACACCACATGCACACACACGCACGCACACACACACACACACACACACACACAAAGTCTGGTGACATCTTAGTGAAGACTGAGAGATAAGTGAGAGTTGCAGGCTCATAAATGCTTTGGCATCAGTGACACTGGAGATGGTACGGTGGGGAGTGGCCCCTTGAAGTAGAGTCCTGGGGATGCAGGTGAGGATGCGGGAGAGTGACAGCTCTGAAGGAGAAGCAGAGGAAATGGTCTCAAGGACACCATGACCAGAGCACAGTAGGGGGGTGGGGGTGGGGCAGTCTCTGGTGGGCTAGCATAGGAGGCAGGCCAGCTCCTTTGGGACCTTTATAAGGAGCAGGGAGTTTAGTTTCTATCCCAAACACACAAAAAGTCACTAGCAGATTAGAAACGCGTGAATGAAACAATGAGACAGGGTCTCATGTAGCCCAGGCTAACTTCCACCTTGCTATGTGGCAGAGGCTGGCCTTGATTTGCCTCCATTCACCTCAGAAGTACTGAGAGTCCAGGCTTGCCCACATCATCACTCCCAGCTCTACTGTCATTCTGGAGGCTCCCCCTGGTGGCTTCATGGACATTTAGGAAGGAAGCTGCTGTGCCAGCATGGGAATGGGATGTATGGGTGGGAGGGTCTGGGGCACGGCTACAGCCGGGAGGGTGGTGAGGCCTAGCAGAACTGAGTCTTCGTCTGAAAGTGGACTTCCTGATTTTCCTCTGGCCTATACTTTTTACTGCATGGGCCTTATAAATTTGGCTTTGTGACCACGTATAACTGGGTCCATTGAAGAATGCCATCTTGGTCCACAAGGATGGGTCCTTCCTCCTCTTCCTCTCAGGCAAACACCACCATGAGAAAGATTTCTAAATAGGTGCCTTCATCAGCCACACCTGGATTCCTCTCCCTTCCCCACTCAGAACGCCCTGGGAGTTGGAGATGCCTCCTTACTGGAAGACGGAGCTGATCCTTGAAACTGGCATCGTGTATACGTGCATGTGTGTGTTGTGTGATATTTTCATTGTGTTCTGACCAATAAAGCTTGCTTGGAGGCAGCCACTTGCTGACCATAGAGGTTTGGATGACTGGAGAGAGGACAGGAAGTGATAAGGCAGGGCTGAGTCAGGGGCTTGGCCCTTTTGGATGGAGGAAGGGAAGAGGTAGGGAGGAACTGTGGCTGCTCTTCTGCATCTCTGACTCCAAGCCCAGCTTTATTTGTCAGAACACAATAAAAAATGCATACACGTTGGGGGGGGGGCGTGCATGTGGCAGTCATCTTGTTTGTGACTGGGTATCTTCTGTGCTCGCTACTTTATGCATTACTTGACCTGCGTCGGGTGAGCCTCCTGTCTCTACCACCTGTCTCTTGGGTTGGATACACTATGATTTGGGGGTACGCTATGGTTACAGACACTTGTGCTACTATTTCTGGCTTTTATGTGGGTCCTAGAGATTCCAACTCAGGTCATCAAGTTTTGTACAGTAACAGTAATCCATCTCCCCAGCTGGAATCCAGCATCTTCAGACCTTGGCCAGTGGCCAGCCAACACATGACGACCCAGCCATTGTGGGAGATAGTAACCTTTGACTTTTAGCCTAGAAAGTGGCCCTATTCCTAGATCCCTGACGCCAGCCAGACCAGCGTCAAATCATCAGCAGTTGGGTCCTTCACCTCTGGAAAAGTCAGGGACATGCCTACGATCCTGCCTGGCTAAGCTGCCAACGGGAAGTTGAAGGAACTTCAAGGAGTTAGGTCACAGTGTGTTGTCTCTTGAGAGAGATTTTAGCACAGCTGTAGCCGACTCTACCCCAACTCTCCCACATCAGTCTTGCTCGTCAAGTACCGGTGACCCCAGACCCTGCTCAACAGCAGGAGGAGAGCTTGGGGGATCTGCAGCTGACCCTCACAAGCAGCTTGTAGGGAGAGGAGATGTTAACACCACGTCAAGTTGAAGATAAGTTGAACTGGAGGTCAACCCTTCCCTCTGCCGGCTCTCTCCCAGCTGGTTGCAGAGAGTGCCGGAATTCCTAGGGATGGAAGGAAGAGAGGCTAAGTATTTCACATCTGCTCAGATCCGAAAGACACTTTATGAACTAGCGACGAACAGACGGGCAAATGAGCAGGAAGTCTGTGTTCTCCACAGTACTAGGGGATGAGCCTGACCCAACAAGAGAAAACTGTGTCCTTTGGGAGAATAACGGCACGAGTCCTGACTGGAGCCTGGAATGGGAGGCTTTAACCCGCTGATCCGAATCATCAAATCCCTGACTTCTCTGTGTCTCAGAGTAAATACCTTCTTCCCAGACTTAGACTCCTGTGATTGAATTAGCCGTGGCTTTCAAACTGTTGAAACAACAGTTCCCAAGAAATTTAAATTTCCCCAGGAATTTTAGGCTGGGAAAAGGAAGAAGGCGGCTGGAGCCTGGTGCTAGCCAGAGAAGGGACTTGTCTCCTAGAAAGAGTTCTCATGGACTGAAACCAAGACAATGACAGTGGGTAGGACCACACCTCAGCCAATGCCCAGAATCTGAACCAGGAGTCTTAGTCCTGAATCTAGTGTTGACCAACAGGAAATATTCAGGGCTAAGGGTTTCACGCATGCTAGGTGTGTGCTCTACCACTGTGCCACGCTCCCAGTCCTCCCATCGTTACCTCAGTCCTCAGACTGCTTAGTCAGCAAAGTGATGGTAAATCAATATTTAACCCCAGTTAGGAAGGGATACCCGATTTTTAGTGCTTGCCAGCTAGTAGGTTTTCTGTGCCCCTCTCCACAATAAGGTTCTCCACTGATGCAGTAAGCCAGATCAAGTCAAACCGAAAAGGTATAACAACAGGTATATTGAGCAAAGCAACTCCCAGGCCCAACTCACTGATCCCAGAGATCAAGGCCAGAGAGTCACAAACCCCAGCCAGGACAACAAAGTTTTATAGGTTGTAGGTGAGGGGTGATGATGTGTCTGCCACAAGCTGGGTTTGTGCCCAAGTATGGTCAAAAGCTGAGTGCTTAGGCTGGGACTCGGGCAGCTGGCAACTTCAGGGGAGGAAGCTGGTTTAGCGGCCAAGAATGCAGAACTAGGTTTTCTAGGTTTTCAGTAACTTTCTTTTGTTCTTAGATGGGGGGCGGGAAGGGGGGCTGGAATGAGACAGAGAGAGGAATAGGGCTCCCAGGACCATGCAGAGGTGAACTGGATTGCATTATGTGGAGGCATGGAGGAAGGCGTCCTTGAGAAACACATCACTGGGTAGTTCCCTCATGTGTGAACATCAGTGTTCTTATACAGCCTAGGAGGTAGGTACCCTACGCCACAGCAGGACTACACGCTGTCTGGCACGCAGCTCCACTATAACCTTATTGCTGGGCATGTAGTCTGTCATAGAAACTTTATTGTGGGTACGCTGCAAAGAGCGAATGCCCTCTGTATGTTCGGGCATAGATTACACTAACATGAAATGTCAGAAAATGGCTCACTTTGCATACTCATCACCTGTTTCCAACATATCCATGCATGGGCTTAGACTTTTATCGCCTGTTTAAGAAGCAGTTTTTAAAATCTTTGAACATTTAATAATAATTAACTCTTGTAAGCTAAAATAGCTACACCCCGCTACCCTCCCCCCACAGTTCCTATCCTTGAGAAAAACACTTCCCACAGGGCCCTCTGTTGGGGGGGGGTGTTCCCCAGAGAGAATGTGTGCAGTGTGCAAGTTAGTGTTTCCTGAGGCCTCTGGTGGCCATGAAACCCAAAGTGATGGCTGCTCTCTGCAGTCACACAACTGTGGATGGCAGGGGACCAGAGTGGGAGACACTGGGAAAGCGAGAGAGAATACTCAGACGATAGTTTCTGGCCTCCCCGCCCTAGTCCTGCATCCTTTCCTTCTGCCGACTTCCTGAACTGCCATGTTGTCATATGGAAGGGGGGCTCACCCCACATAAGCTGCCCACTGTGTGGCTTGGGTGAGGATAAGAGCCGTGTGGGCAGGAAAGTCCCTTCTAAGTGACAAGGCCAGTATATGGAGATAAATTCAGTGCTGCTATTTAGAGACCATGTGACCATAGACAACTTATTTGGCTTTCTTGCACCCCAGGTTTGCCATCTATAATATGTGGGTGTGTGGATGTGGGCTGCGGTGTTGTGTAAAGTCTCCTCAGCATTGCTCTGAGTATGGACTTATATAGCATGTTTGGTTCCTCAATAAACATTGGCCATATCAAGATTTCATTAAAAATATTGTCTTTGCCTGAGGGTTTTACACAAACCTCTCAGAAGTAGGCTGGGTTGGGAGGTTTGTCAACGAGACTTCCAGAACCTACCTGCTTTTAAGAGCCAGGCAGTGATGATAGCCAAGAAATGGGTAGGGGATAAGAGGCCAGACAGACGCCTCTGGCTCCTGCATGGATGTTTTGTAACTTTTCCTAGTGGCAGTAGCAGGGTTACGGTGAGTAGATTATTTCCAACCAAACAAAAATCACCCCCCCCCTTTACTGACAATTTTATTTTGACCTTCCCTGGAGGAAGCGCTGTGTGCGCATGCATGCACTCATGCACGCACGCAGTTTTAACTCCTGAGATTTTGACCATTTCCAAGGGTCATGCCATCCTTGTGTGAGTTAACTTTGTTATGGGAGCTATTGTTGTTGTTGTATTGGTTTTTGAGACAGGGCCTCACTGGGGAGCTTCAGCCGGCCCCCAGCTCATTGAAGCCACTTGCCTCTGCCTTCCCAGTGCTCGGACCACAGGTGCACACCACCACACCCAGCCAGCCAAAGAGGAAGTTAACTTCCACCTAGACCTACTGAAGCCCTGTTTCTCCCTAGGGATAAGTTGGAAGGTGTGAGGCCTGGGAGGGTGGCTGAGGAAATGTTTCCTGCCTCGCCTTTCAAGGAGTTTTACACTCAACAGGCCCTGACTTGATTTCCTCATATTTGCAGTCACCAGCTTCCTCACATGGCTTCTGGGCACACTGCAACTCTTCACTGTCTGGCCTTTGGGATCAACAGTTCTGCCTTTAAATCCTGGCTCTGCTATTCATCAGCAGTGAGATCCTGGATCTCTGAATATCTTCCCCTCCTTACCACTGACAGAGCAGGGATAATTACAACCTGGGGAGCTGTATCAGGGTTAAGAAACTGTGAAGATGCTTGAACAAGGCTCACCTCAGGCCCACAGCCAATGGTTGAACAAGGCTCAGGTCCACAGCCAATGACTGAACAAAGCTCGTTCGTCTCAGGTCCACAGCCAATGATTGAACAAGGCTCCTTCATCTCAGATCCACAGCCAATGGTTGAACGAGGCTCGTTTGTCTCAGGTCCAGAGCAAATGGCTGAACAAGGCTCATTCATCTCAGGTCCACAGCCAATGATTGAGCAAGGCTCGTTCATCTCAGGTCCACAGCCAACGAGTAATAACAGGACACAGGCAGGTATGACCTGGACATTTTATTACCTGTTTACCTTGGGCTTCATCTCTGGCCACTTCCCAGATGCAGAGACCCAGGACTGCGCTGCTTGCGGCTTTTCCACACCACACTCCACGTGGCTCCAGGTTGGACCTCTTGGACCTTTGTGCTTTTTAGCACCCGGCACGCAGTAGGGAGCACTCAGTCATCCAGCACCCAGTAACCTATAGGTACCTAGCATTCCCTGCGCACTCTTCTGCCCCTGGCAACCATGGAGTCTCTTTTACCAGGAGGCCTGCCGGCATCTCCCAGTTTGTACTAACAGTACTGTGTGCCTCGTCCCTCTCCAGGACTCCATTCTGAAGACAATACAGTTCTCGGGCATTTCTGGTTTCCCGAAGCCTTGCCCATGGCAGGTGCCCCTTAAAGACTCTCCAGTTCTACATACGTCTATACATGTATGTGCATGGATCTTGAGGCAGTCTCCTTTAGAGCAGAGGATGGATGGCCTTAAGACCTCTGTGTAGTCAAGGATGACCTTGAACTTGTCAGGTCTCAAACCAGGGACAAATCCCCAGGTACCCATTTACTTCCTACTATAGAATCCTGCCATTTTGGCTACACCGGTCCTCTTACCCTCATAGCTTCTTGGTGTCCTTGTTTCCGGGCTCTTTGCTCTCCTCACATGGTCGGACTCGGTCTGGCCCTGTTCACTCTGGACTCTCCCAGATGTCCCTGCCTCCGACCATGCTCTCTCTTTTGTCCACAATAAACCTTTTCCTCCACCATACCTAGGAGCAGCCGTGTCCTCCTGTTTTATGGTTTTTTTTCCCCTTCACCTCTGAATGTTCACCTCCCAAATGCCGGGATTACGGTTGCTCACCACATTTGGTTAAGGCTCACTAGCGCCCAGGCTGGAACCTGAAACCCAAACACCTCCCAACTACAGCCCTTCTTCAGGCTCAGCAAGAAACTGCTAGCACTCAGCCAAGCCTCTAGCCCCCCCCCCCCACACACACACACAGGTCAAACGTTGTTTTCTCAATACTTAAAACCAGGAAACTGGTTGGTGCACACCTTTAATCCCAGCACTCAGGAGGCAGAAGCAAGTGAATCTCTGAGTTCCAGGTCAGCCTGGTCTACAGAGTACCAGGACAAGCTCCAAAGCTACACAGAGAAACCCTGTCTCAAAAAAAAACACCAGGAAACTAAAAACAAACAAACAAAAAATCAGAAAACTGAGGTTGCCTTGGGCTTCTGAGTAAATAGTCTCTACCTGAACCCTGAACTTGGTTGCTCAAGGCAAGAGACAATCTTCATACCACATTAGGAAAATGAACTCCCTTGAGCCAGTGTTCCAGGAGCCTAGAAATCAAGTGTAGACGAACAACCCTGGCCACTGGTCCATTATCTCTGAGCAGGCAGGAATGGAGAACACCTCCGGCTCTTCCTTGTGGGTTTTTGGTTGTTTTGCTTTAGAAAACAGGGTCTTGCTAGCTTAAGTTGGCCTGGAACTCACTGTGCGTCCCCAGCTGCCTCTCCCTGCATGCTGTGCAGCAAGCATGCACCACCATGCTCAGCTTCCCAGGCTTCAGAGGAACTGGCCTCCCACGCTAATATAGTTTCATGGGTACTGCCTGGAGCCTGCCAGCTTAGAAGTAGAGGGACAGCAACTATCTCCATTGAGTTATTGAGAAGCCAGGACATGGTCCTTTGGCCCAGGACCAATGTCAGGGGCAAAGACCATGTCTGGCTAATTCAAACTCTCAAACATATTGGAGCTGACTGCCATGCAGTCACTACCCAGGGGACTCAACCCACGGTGAGCAGACCTAGGAAGCAGGAGCCCCTTTTGTGATGGGAGCAAGGCTAAGCATCACCATGATTCGCCACTTGCAAGTTGCCTGAAGAGAAATTGTGCTGGGTGAAGGTATCCTTCCCCAGCAGAGGCAGCAACTAGCCTTTGCCCAGGGACTTATGCCTGACTCTGAGTTCTAAAGGGTGTGTTACAACAGAGGGAGAAATGAACAAAGGAACCACTGGCTCACAGTGGCAGATCCACACCTACAAACACACTGAGAACCTCCAGCTCAGCATAGGGCCTCAGGAGACCGCCCACGAGTCCCGGAGCCTCTGAACCTATACTTAATACCTCACTTGCGTGCCAACTGTTCTATGCAGGTGTATTTTGCTATCTTATCTATAAGCACTGGAGAACGGGGTGCGTGGCTCTTGCTTCTGCCACATTTCCTGAGACTCCATCCAGCACTTGCTGGGCACAAAACAGGCAACTCAGCACATGTTGTGTGTATCATATTCTAAGGCCGAGTGCAGCGGCTTCCTCCTGCAGTTCCAGCCTTAGGAGGCTGAAACGGGGATGAGCCACGGATATTATGAAGTTCCTGGGAAATCTGGGCTACAGTGAGATCCCATCCCAAACAAAAACAAAACCTAAAATCAGAGCTGAGAGATGGCTCAGTGGTTTAGAGGACCTAGGTTCGATTCCCAGCACCCTAACCCTAACCCTCTGTAACTCTAGTTCCAGAGGATGGTGCCCTCTTATGGCCTGCATGAGTCCTGCACGCATGTGGTGTAGTCATACACAAGCAAAACACCCACATGCATAAAATAATCTAAAAAAATAAAAAGCTCCAAACCAATCCAGCTTTGGGGAGTCTGCCAATGCTTGCTCTGCCTTTGGGATTGGATTTTAATATATTTATGGAATGACTCAAAGTATTTCTGATATTAGCAACAGAATTTGAAGGAAATTCCTCAGGACCAAGAACGGACTCAGCAGCAACCCCTGCCTACTGCTGGCCCAGGACCCTGCCCTTGACTGATATGTTGACACCACTTGGTCTTGGTATGGAGAAAGCAAAAGGGAGGAGGCAAAAGTCTGAGGAGGAAGAGACAGAAGTGAAGTGTGGCAAGGAAAACAGCGGCAGAACGCTTGGGACTGATTTTATTAGGGCTTCTCACAGTGGTTAGAGCCACTCTGTCTTCAGAACGATCACAGCACAGGATATGTGTCACCCAGACTGCCCAGGGACTCAGAGCAGCAGACTCTTATTGCTTAAAATACACATATTCACAATAACTGACGGACGCTGATGTGCCTCGCACAGGAATGTGTTAGCGGCTGCAAAGCTGACCGTAGCACCAAGCCCTCTGCCTACCCTCTCCTCCCACTGACCTGGAAACCCAACTCAGCCAAATCTCCCTGGCCCCTAACTCCTATTTCCTGTGCTCTCTCTGAGCGCCAGTGCGGCCTAGAGCAGCAGGGGCCCAGACTGTGGTGCTGTTATCTTGGTGGGCGCTTCCGTGAAGCCAGTCCACACTCAGGTCAGCTCCCATCCCGCCAGGGAAAAGAAACCTGAGAGGGTTCCACCTCATCGCTAGTTAACTGAAGAGGGATTCGTCTTTGGGAGAGGAAGTTTTGAGCTGTCTGGGACTTTAACAAGGTGTGTGAGGGCTGCAGCTTGGGACCCTGTGGCAACACACCAACCCCTCGAGACCTCGGCAGAGGAGGTGCAAGCTTGTGGCATCGAGGTGTCTGCCAGGGACTCCTGGTGATCCTGGGCAGGCCCATGTCTGAGCCACAACCGGTCCAAGCTTGTCACTTCACTCAAGACTCAATCAAGCTGTCTGACCGCAGCAGAGGGAGGGAGACCCGTTCAGAATACATTTCCATACACAGGGAACAGAATATAGGCCTCTGAGTGTCCCTGGAGCACTGTGCCAATCATAGTGGTGAGCTGAGGAAGAAGCCTCGCCCTGGAGGGCAGTGTCGCTGGCAAACAGAGGCGCTGCTGGCAACACCCGAGTACAGTCAGACGTTTGTTCGGTAAACAGTAAATGCGTAAAATAAATTACCTTGAGAGGGCCATATGTGCTCCAGACATGTGGCTAACGTGAGCAGATGGTCATTCAAAGTATCTTCACAGGAACACAGGGCTTGGGGCCACATACACCTTGCGCACACGCACACGCGTGCACACACACACACACACACACACACACGCACGCATGCCATCCAACATCACTGTGTAGACTTCACTTTTGTTCGACAAGGATTTTGGTTTGTGGCATCCAAATGCGGACACACATCACCTCACAGCCTCGGACCTGTGTGTGTGTGTTTACACGTGGACCTTTCTCTTCCTTTCTCCTCTCATCACTAAGGACGGTGCGGAGTCTACATATCATCGTTCAAGAGCCGGGAAGGAACCACCCTCCTTGCATGGACAGGGCTGGGTGGGGAATGTTCATTTCAGCTGCTTCTATGCTCCTTTTTCCTACCAAAGCCAGGTAACAGCAACCAGGCCCCGAGGTCCTGCTGGAGGTGACTGTCACCCCCTGCCTGAGAGACTCTTTACACAGGCTGTGCAGGTAAGGCACCCCTCTCCAGTAGGTTCGGGGCGGGGGCAGCCATGAGAAGCACAGATAACAACGGTGTTCCTTCTAAGTGGTCAGTTTAAAACAAACAAACACACAAACAACAGACTCGGATAAGAGAAAATACCATGTGAGGGCCAGGCTACGAGGCTGCCTTGCCCAGGACACACAACCTCCTCGGTCCATCTGCTTACAGAGGACAGGGAGAGACTGCAGATTGTGTTCAGGATGGGCGGGAACCACTGCGCACCTTTGGGCATAGACAATGGGCAGAAGTGGAGGATGCCATATCTCTACCAGGCGTCAGACTTAGATCTCCACTCACGGAAGGGCCAGGACTACTGCATTCTCTCCTGCTGGCCCAACATTATAGCCAGACTTTTGGAAACTCATCCTGGGGAGAGCTGCAGAATTCCCTCGTCCAGAAGAGGATTCTTGCCTGTCCCCCAATACAGCTGTTTCCAGCTAGCCTTGGTTATTTGTTTTAAAGGAAAACACAGAGAACACAGGATAAGCGTCTATACCTGAACCAGGCTGAAGCCAGCCGAAGCCTGCTGGGAAGGGCCCCCTCTACAACACAGGGTGCACTCTCTACCTGGGGCTTGCCAGATACAAGCCCCCTCACCAACCCGCCCACCGGCTCTCACCCTCCCACAGGATTAGACCAATGCCAGCTCTGCAGACACTGGCAGCCACAGGTGACAGCCATAGGCCCAAGTTTCCTTCACTCAGGGCCAAGATAAACTGTCTCTCCCAGACTGAGACACAGCGAAGGTCTCTTCCAAACTACTATGTCACCGGGAAGCATCTTGGAGCCCAGCCCCAGTTCTGGGGGGCTTTCCAGACACACGTTTCTTAGCTGAGCAGGTAGGTGAGATACAGCTCTGAAAAGGGAGGTGCGGAATGAGTCCCAGAACCGGATTCTCAGTCTTCTACAACACTGTGCTTTTGTGGGGGGAGAGGAGGCATCCACACCCCAAACTTGTACCTGGAGACGTGGGAAAAGTGGGATGGGAGGGGAGAACAAAATGAAAGGGACAAAGTGGCCGTACCACTTCTCAAAGTCACTTAATGCTTCTCTTGTGGGTGTCCCCTGCCCTGGCTGTCTGTCAAGCTCTCCGGCGCAGGCAGGGCCTGCTCTAGCTGGGGGAGCTGCCGCGCTGCGAGTTTGGCGAGTCCTGTTCATTGATGGTGTTGAGCAGTAGGCATGCAGGTGGCCGTGGCAGGTGGGGGTGCCCAGGCTCTCGAGCCTGCTCCTCAGAGGCCAGGCAGAGCCCTTCCTCTTCGTCAACGGGAGGCCGTATGTGACAACTGTCACAGAAGTCCAGGGGCCCATCCAGGCCATCATCGATGAGGGTACTGAACTCTTTGAGACCATCGTCATGGTGGCCCCGGTTGCACACACACACCTCAATGCCTGAGTCTCCTGTGAAGCGGCGATGTCGGCCAGGGGTCTTGTCTTTGTTGTCGGGGGGTACACTTCCATGCTCCGAACTTGAATCTTTCAGTAGCTCCTCCTTACACTCTGAATCCCTGTCCAGGAAGGCCCCTGGGTCCAGCTCCCCGTGGCCGGCCACTGAACCACTGGACTCCATTCCAGGGTCTTTGGTGGCTTCCCGGTCAGCGGGCACTTCAGAGGGCTGAGGGTCAGCGACACTCGGGGGTCTTGTGCTGCTTCTACTGGGTCCAGACAAAGGACTGCTCTGTGCCTCCTGGGAGCCCTGGGGTGGGTCAGCGCCTGGGGGGCTGCCGCCTACAGGGCCACCCTGAGGGGGCAGCAGCTGCTGCTGGAAGGCACTGTACGGTGGGGGAGGAGTCGGAGGTCTGTTCACCACTTCCTCATAAGGAGGTAGTAAATAGTTTGGCAAAAACCCTAGAACAAGGAGGTACAGAGGAAAGATTAGCAGTGGCCAGTATCCTCACAAAAAGCACACTGAACCTGCTATTGTCCCCTCCCATCTCGGAAGCAAAGCCATCGAGTGGCGGCCATGGGTAAGGGGAGGGGACTAGCAACTGCCTACAACATTGCTTCTAGACCTTCTCAATGCTGCGACCCTTTAGCGGGTCCTCGTGTTGTGGGGACCCAACCATGAATTCTATTTGCGGCTATTTCACAGCTATAAACTTGCTACCGTTATAAACCATAATGTGAATATCTGATACACAGGTTATCTGATGTGATCCCTGAGAAAGGGGTTGCAACCCACAGGGTGAGGACCACCGGCCTACAGGAAGAACAGTGTGGATGTGACCCAAAGGTCCTTCTTGTCATCTGAGAACCCCTGATGCTGCTACCTGAGCAAGGACCTCCCGCCTTCCTGGGGTTAAGGGACAAGGGGAGGCAAGTGTGGTGAACTGGTTGAGGGACAACTTCTTCCTAGAATGGACCTGCTTCCCAGAACACACAAGCCCCATACTTCTTCCTTTGAAAAAGCTTCCATTTTTTGTTTTGTGTAGGGAAGGGAGAATAGAGGGCAAGAGAAAGGAAGGAGAGTGTGAATCTATACACTTAGGCACAGTACCTAAGACTGCCAGAAGAGGGCGCTTGATGGCCTGACCCTGAGTTACTCTGATCTATGGTGGGGGAGAACTGAACTTGGGTCATAGGTAGGCTCTGTACACCCTCTCTCTTAACCGCTGAGCTGTCTCTCCAGTTCGGCCGAACACGCTGAATGCCATGAGGCTCAGACCGTCTATCTCATCCAAAACTGCAACAGCAGCTGCTAGCATCTTCTGAGCACTTACTGTATACACCCAAGGCGCCATGCTAAGCAGCTAACCCTCCAGCTATGAAAGTCCAAACATTTATGACACTATTATTTTGTGTAATGTACCCAATGGCTTTAGACAAGATGTCTGGTTGGGGCCTCCGTGGATCACATGAGAGCATGGTATGGGGAATTCCAGAATCAGGATTTCAGTTACGTCACCAAGTTTCTGTCTATCTCTTTCATTGAGACTCTATAAGGAACCCACATGGCAGCACGTCAAACAGGAGGGTTCAGGTAGATGAGTGCCAGATCCAAAGCCACTAAAATTATACATATTTCCATTGACTATATGCCTTTAAAAAATCCAGAGGGTTGGAGAGATGGCTCAGATGTTAAGAGCACTACCTACTCTTCTAGAGGTCCTGAGTTCAATTCCCAGCTCCTACATGGTGGCTCACAACCATCTATAATGAGATCTGGTGCCCTACATGCCAGAACCCTACATACATAATAATTTTTTTTCCTTTTGGTTTTTCGAGACAGGGTTTCTCTGTAGCTTTGGAGCCTGTCCTGGAACTAGCTCTTGTAGACCAGGCTGGCCTCGAACTCACAGAGATCCTCCTGCCTCTGCCTCCTGTTGCACTACTACTGCCTGGCAATAAACAAATCTTTTTTTTTTTAAAATCTACTTCAAGGCCATTCTTGGGCTCCATATAACGAATTTGAGGCCAGTGTGGGCTACATGAGACCCTATATTAGTTTATGTATATAATATATATATATATGCATGTGTATATATAATATACATTCGTATATGTGTATATGTGGCCTGTTAAAGGATCAGAGATCTAGCTGTTATGAGCCTGGGAATGGCCCTGAGGACTTAGAGACCACGACCACAGCCTGATCCACTGTGTGATTCTCTACTTGAGAGACCCTGGGTGCGGCAATAGAGGGCAACCTTCGCCAGGCGTCCTGGCCACTGATGGACCATTCGGGTACAGGCTCTGTGCGACTAAGGCCCTAAGGGTGGGGTATGGTGACCTGGGCTGAACATACTGAAGTAAAATGGCAGCGCTGAGTAATTGTGGGCTTCCCGGTAGGCGATCAGGTTGATTTCATGTTGCCGCTGCTGGGCCTGAAGGCGGTGCTTGGCTCGGCGGTGGTGGCAGACGCAGCAGCAGCTCAGGATGATGACAACGGTCCACACTAGCCAAAACCCTGGGAGTTGGGGAGGCAAGACAGAGAGGCACACACACAATGAGGACCGGCGAGACGGGGCGGCTCGCTATCAAGGTCTAGACGGTACCCTCACGGCTGGGCAGACAGTACCCTCACCCTGTCACTTTACGTCAAGCCACACATTCAAAAAAAATTTTTTTAAAAAATATTTATTTATTGAGTATGTATACTGTGTTCTGCATGTGTCCCTCCAGGCCAGAAGAGGGCACCAGATCTCATTATAGATGGTTGTGAGCCAACATGTGGGAATTGAACTCAAGACCTCTGAAAGAAGAGGTCAGTGCTCTTAACCTCTCAGCCATCTCTCCAGCCCCCTTAAAAATCTTTTTGCTACAGGGAAATATGCTCAGGACAAAAGGAGGGGAATGGGAAGGTGAGGAGGGTCAAGCCATCAATCACTTCAGCACACTGACAGGATCTGTGTTTTAAATGAGGCGGGCACTAATAAGAGATCCTAGACAAAATACTTGAGACTTTCTAGGTGCCTATTTCCCTTCTCTATCCCAACCCAGAAGGTCTGCAATTGCGGGGGATTTCAGAGCAGCCTATCACATAAGAATTCTACAGCCGGGCAGTGGTGGGTGGGCCCATGCTTTTAGTCCCAGCATTTGGGAGGCAGAGGCACGTGAATCTCTGTGAGTTCAAGGCCATTCTGGTCTACAAAGTGAGTTCCAGGTCAGTCAGAGCTGTTTCAGAGAAACCCTGAAATCTTAGGGTTCACCTGATGAGAGACAAGCTGAGGCTTTTCCCATGTGCCTCTGTAAACCACAATCACTAAAGAGAGGTGGAAAAGTTTTAATTGCCTCAGGCCCTCTCTTCCCTAGAGAGTGTAAATGACTTCCCGCATTATCTATAATTCGGTAGAATTCCATCTCCCACTGCCGCAACAACTCACTACTCCCCCTCCCGCCACTATTCCTTAAACCTGTAAGGGCAGAGGACACCGGCCACTTCCCTTCCTTCCTCCACTCCAAGGCGTGTGGAGTAGACGTCCATAGCTCTCTCATTTCCCACTGCCTCAGGAGAACCCAGTATGAGAACACCTCCTCAATTCTGAACAGAAAAGTCTTTTCAACACTTAAAAAAAAAATAATGGTACACTTTTGCTTAAATATATACAGACATCTATGGGAGAAAGACTGGAAGGAAAAACACAAGAATAACGACCTCTTAAAAATGTATATAGCTGGGTGGTGGCGCACACCTTTAATCCCAGCACTTGGGAGGCGGAGGCAGGTGGACCCCTCTGTGAATTCGGGGCCAACTTGGTCTACAGAGCGAGTTCCAGGATGGCCAAGACTGTTATATAGAGAAACTTTGTCTTAGAAAATCAAAAATAAATAAATGAATAAATAAATAGATATACAATAAATAATTAAAAATGTATACGTGTGAGTGCTTGCTTGCCTGGTGCCCTTGTTGGTCAGGAGGGAGTTGCCTCCCCTGGAAATAGAGTTACAGACATTGTGAGAATCCAGGCAGATGGTGGGATCTGAACCCAGGTCTCCACAAGAGCAGCAAGTGCCCTTAACCACTAAGCCCTCTATCTCTCCAGCCCCAAATAACGAGAGAGCATTATGAGAAATTTAAGCTTTTTTTCTTTCTCTTTTCTTTGTCTGTTTGTTTGTTTTTGAGGGTTTCTCTGAGTAGCCCTGGTTGTCCTGGAATTCACCCTGTAGACCAGGCTAGCCTCAAACTCAGAGAGATCCTCCTGCCTCTGCCTCCTGAGTGCTGGGGTGAAAGGCCTGGGCCACCACCTTCCAGCTATCTTTGTTTTTCCAAATGATACATTTATTTCTAAAAAGTACTGTGTAGGGCGGATTTGACAAAAACGCATATGTGCATGCACGAGATTGTGAAACATCTTTTAAATTACCCTATGTGTGTATAATGTATCGGTGTAGAGGTATGGATGACATGCATGTGTGTGTAAAGGTCAGGGAATAACCTAGGTGTGTGCAGAGGTCAGAGGATAATTTATGAGTGTTTATTAACACCATAAAGTAACCTCCCCTTTAGAGACAGGGTCTCACATGGTATAGGCTGGCCTTGAAGTCTTGATCCTCCCATCCCTACCTCCCAAGGGCTAGAATACAGGTGTGTGCCACCACTCCTGGCTGATCCCAATGCTTTCTATATGACTTTTTTGTTCTCATTATTTTAATTTTAGTAAGGTTAATGAAGCCATAGAATGGCAATAAATGTAATTAATTTAACTTAAAATATGAAGTGTGCTAATAGCCTAATATGTTGCCATTATCTTAAGTTGCCATAGTTTAATTGTATTTAATAAGCCATATTTGGAGGCTTTTTTAAAAAAATTATTTATTACATATATTCTGCCTGCATGTGTACCTGCACCCAGAAGAGGGCACCAGATTTCATTATAGATGGTTGTGAGCCACCATGTGATTGCTGGGAATTGAACTCAGGACCTCTAGAAGAATCAGTGCTCTTAACTGAGCCATCTCTCTAGCCCCTCCCCCCGGGGGAGGGGCTTATTTGTTTACGACAGGGCCTCACTATATAGGCCAAGCTGGCATCAATACCTTCCTTCCTCCGAGTGCTGAAATTACAAGCGTCCAGAGCATACTCTGTGCACAGCATACTGATACTACTTATAGACGACACATAATACAATATATTGTTTTTCTTTTCATAAAAGTACAAACGTGTGTGTGTGTGTGTGTGTGTGTGTGTGTGGTTTGTGGAGAACAACTATGGGGTGTCAGTCCTAGGCTGTCGGCCTGGAAGCTAGCACGCCTTTACCCCGTGAGCCATCTCTCTGGCCCAGAAGAGGGCACTGCACCCACTGGAGCTGGAGTTACAGCTGTGACCGGAACTCCAGTCAGGCGAGAGCAGCAAGTGCTCGTCACAGCTGAACAAACTATCTCTCTAGGCCAGTGGTTCTCAACCTTCCTAATGCTGCAACCCTTCAGAACATTTCCTCATGTTGTGGTGACCACCAATCATAAAATTATTTTTGTTGCTGCTTCATCACTGTGATTTTGCTACTGAGCAATGTTCTCGGTTCCTGAGACCATAGGGGAAGTGTTTTCCGATGGTCAAGACCAACAGGTTGAGAATCACTGCTCTAGGTCACCATTTTCTTTCCCCTGGGATTGAATGCTAAGTGGGCATCATGCCCTCTGGTCCCTGTTCCTACGCCCACCCCACAGCTCGACTTTAAAATCAGTAACTAATGTTATTTTTACTTGGATCATTTCCCCAATATTTCCCCATCTTATACATTTTCTATACTACACTACACGTGATCCAAGGCATTATTCTCAGCTTCTGTGACCTTTTTTCCTTCATTTCCCTCATGAAGGAAAGTAAAGAAAATCTCAGCCGGGCATAGTGACACATGCCTGTAACCTGTACTCCAGCAGGCCAATCTCAGTTCAGAGTCAACCTGGGCCATCTCAGCAAACAAGAGAAATCCCACACCCCACCTTTCACATTCACCAAAGATTCCTGATTCTCTACCTTTGGGTGCACAGGTTGAACTTTCTGACCTCTATGTGTGGGGGGGAATATGGGACTAATTCCACCCACAGCCAGAAATCATAAGTGCATGCCATTGAGAGACTAGAATGTTTCTTATATGACACCTCCCGTCGGGTTTCCATCAGCATTCCAGACAGTAGTTTCTGGTTCTAGGCTGTGAGACACACTCAAGCGGGAAAGAAGCCCCCATTCCACCTTCAGTGGACATACAGTAACAATGAGAAAGAAACCTGTCAGGTTTGGTCACTAGGATTTTGGACGTGTGTTCCAGGACACCTAGCCTACCCTGACCGCCACAGTGTGCCTACAGCGTTTACTACTCAAGTTTAAGTATTTATCAGGAGTCATTTAAAAGGCTGTGTTACATTTTTGTTTATTCTATGCACATGGATAAAGGTCAGAGGTCAACTGGGTAGAATTGGTTCCACCATGACAGTCTGGGATCAGCAGTTACCAGCTGAGCCATCTTATCGACCTCGTGAGGATTCTTAAATGAAGTCTTGATATAAAACAATGCAGAGGCTGGGCGGTGGTGGCGCACACCTTTAATCCCAGCACTCGGGAGGCAGAGGCAGGCGGATCTCTGAGTTCGAGGCCAGCCTGGTCTACAAGAGCTAGTTCCAGGACAGGCTCTAGAAACTACAGGGAAACCCTGTCTCGAAAAACCAAAAATAATAATAATAATAATAATAAAGAAAAAAATGCAGATACCCTCTTAACTGAAGTAGCATAGGAAAAACTTCCTTTTTTTCCCCCCAAAAAAACACAAAATGGAAAGATTAGGAAGCCCAACAGGCACATGGGGGAGAAGGAAATGAAGGTAAGTGACCATCAGTAAAACTCCTTACGTCCACTTTCTCTTCTCTCTCTCTCTTTCATGGTCCTGGGACAGAAATCAGGACCTCGTTCATGCTGGGGCACATGCTCACCAGCAAGCCACGTGCGCGGCCTTGGCCCATACTGCCCACCTGACACACGGGAAAGGGAACTATCTCTACCACGTCCCAGCTGTGCGATGTCACCTTGGTCTCAGACTGGATAAACCGTATCTGAGTGTCTAACAAGAAAGCACAGGAGAATTGTGGGGCTCGAAACAAGGGCAAACACAAGGAGCAGAAGAGGTCCTGCAGCACACTGGCCGTCAACCTGGGGACAGAGAAACGGGCATCGGGCCGGCCCCATCTGCTGGAACAGCAGACAGGACATTCTGACACAGCCAGCGTAGACTGAACTGTCCTAGGAATCACGCTGGTCATGGCTGTAAACTGACTTTAAGCAGTGATAGGATATTCGATTAGTTCCAAGGGACTAACTTTAAAATTTAGCTAGGTTTCAGAAATACGAGAAGGTGGGTTTTACTGGTTTTGTTTTTGAGGCAGGATGCAGCCTCAAATTTAGGGCAATCTGAGTGCTAGGATTACAGGTGTGTGCTACCAGGCCTAGCAGAAAGAAATTTTTGAGAAACTAAACCAATCAAACTCATAGAAGAGTACAGAACTAAACAAAAAAGACTCTCTACCCTATGTCCTCAAATACACGCCAGCCAAGGACTCCTCCCTGCCTCCCCACGTCATGGCCTTGCTGCGTGCAGCATGTGTCAGGCTAAGCTAAATGGAAACCATGTTTGTAAAAACAATCACAGTCCCATGTAGGAGCTGAGTCACGTGCCCCAGAGTTCATGACAGACTTGGGAAAAGGCCACTCCTCAACTGACAGGAAATTCCCAGCCAGGGAGCCACAGCATACTTAGCTCCTTCCTCTCACAGGACAGGGGAGACTCCCTTGGCTCTGACCGTTCTTACTGGGAACTCCTGCCCTGATGCTGCTGGAAATCTCTGAATTTGGGAAATGAAGATTCCAGAACTATACTATCATCTGAATTGTCCTATAGGGGTGACCACAGCTACACAGGTTCAAATCCCAGTTCTCAATGACCTGTGACCCTGGGGGCTTTGTGTCCATTCTTCTTGCCTGTAAAATGGGAGAACAATGGTCCAACAACTCTGATCATTTTAAGGCCCGAGAGAACACATATGAACTGCTCCAAGCCATGCCTGTGTATCGAGCAATCTCTGGCTTATTATTATAACTGTTGCTGTTACAGGCTAATCACAGATGGCAAGGATTTCCTTGAAATCCTCTTTGACCCCACCCTGAAAACCATTCCATAAAAAACATGGGTTAGGATCAAGTCCAAAGTCTGCTTCGAGGTTCCGTTCTTGGCAAAATTCTGTGGAAAAATCAGGCCACTCCTATTGATTGAGCCCCTGCTGTGAACAAGGTGCTGTGTCCGCTGATAGGAGCTGTTGTGCTCTGAACATCCTGCCCGTGTCCAGGGCACTGGGCCACCAGGGAGCTGTGCTTCAGCAGGGGCTTGGAGGGGAGCTCCCTGACAGCCAATGTACTCAAGAGCTAAAGGCCATAAGTTGGCCTTGATATCACCTTAACTGTCCTTCGAAGATAAACTAAAAAGAAATAAAATTAACTGTACTTGTGCATGGTTGGAACATCAATCCCATAGTGCCTCACAAATATGGACAGCTCCTCATACATTAAGTAAAATAACACAGTGAGTGAGTATTAGCCCGTTAGCATTAAGTGGGTTGCTAACGGTCTCTTTCATGTCGTCCCAGGAAACGACTTGAGTAAAATTCCTCCAAATCACGTCAGGGACAGAAAGTTCAACACTGACTTCTCCTGGGAGATGTGGTCTGGAGAATGGCCAGGGGCCTCAGACCAGAACCCGGAACGCTGGCTTCATGGTTTTTGTTTGTTTGGTTGGTTTTTTTTTTTTTTTTTTTGGTTTTTTCGAGACAGGGTTTCCCTGTAGTTTCTAGAGCCTGTCCTGGAGCTAGCTCTTGTAGACCAGGCTGGCCTCGAACTCAGAGATCCGCCTGCCTCTGCCTCCCGAGTGCTGGGATTAAAGGCGTGCGCCACCACCGCCCAGCCTTGGTTGGTTTTTTTTACTTTGAGGGTACTCCTGGATTTCTGGAGTCTCCTTGCTCCATCTGTTTCAGGGACATTAAGCATGCAGAGAAGCTCTCTGGGACCCTGTGACCTGTGCCCCTCCTCCTTCCAGCTCAGCCCTTAGACAACCTGAGATGGAGAGAGGTAGCCACTTCTCAGGTACTAACAACAGAGTGATTCCTGAATGCCTCCAGCCTCCAGGCGAGCAGACAACCTGAGTACCCCACAGGTGCAGACGACCTTACAATATCGCTATCTATACAAGTTTCCTATATCCCACCTCTCCCAGGCAAGCCCCACAGGCTCGGGACGTGGGTCTCTCCTACAGTGTCTTGGTTAAGAGCAGTCTCCAGTATTTGTATACGTCCTCTTGACCCTCGAGGAGCACTCAAAGGCCACCTTGTCCACACATGCCACCCAGATCTTGTCTGGACAAAGCAAATTCCCTCTGAACGGGAGCAAGCAGACGTGGCATTCACCCCATACTTCTGTGCTGCTAGCCCACACGGCATCGCCTCCTGGTTTGACTACTTCCCAAAGTGAGAGTTATGTATGCCCCACCCATTTCTGAGTTAGAAGATGCCATGGCATCAATTAAGAGCCTGCTAGAATTGCAAACTCTCAGGTCTAGCTCATATGTAGGGCCTGGAAGACTGTGTTTAAATAAGCCTCTGCCTCGCACCCAGCCTAAAACCCCTGGAATACAGGTTTGCGGAATGACTGGCAGCAGAGTGAATCCAAGCACAAACCGGTTTCTATGGTCTCAGGCAATGTGCTGGTCAAACAGGAACATCTCTTCCCACCTCACACGGGCCCAGGGCCTGGTTCAGGTTACAGCAACCCGAAAACTTGCTGGACAAAACTCAAGGTCAGCATGTGCCCGTGGGCTGTGGGGCTGTACATTGTGTGTACGTCAGTCCCTAGGACACAGGCAAAATTAGTTCAGCAGAGGTAAAAGGGCTGGTGGGAACGGCATTTCCCCCAGGGCCTTTCTTGTGAAATGAAGAGGTGCCTCGTCTGACCTTGCCAATGATCACTGGCTCAGTTTTCTCTCCTACAGAAAGGGGGGCAAGAGGTAGGAAACCAACTCAATGCCAGTTACTTTTGCATTTCTGGCAAAATTGAAAGGCAGTGAGAGGGAACATGGGTTACAACCACAAGAAGTGTATTTTTTCAGCACTTGGGAGGAAGAGGTAACAAAATTTAGAGCTCTTGGTCAGCCTGAGCTACACTGCAATTTCCAGGCCAACTATATACAAAAAAATATATCTTAAAAAAACAAACAAACAAAAAAACCAACAAAAGAACATGTGTTGTTTTGCTGAGAACTTCATAGCTCGATCCAACCCTCCAGCCCCCTCCTGTGCACTTCTTGAAAAAGCTAGGCCCCAAATAAGGAGGAAGACCTAAGAATCTCATAAGAGGGTCAGAAAAATGTGCACTGGGCATCTCCGGCCCAAGAAGTCACTACTGGGCACAGGCCTGTGGTCTCCATCCTCAAGCTCCCCCACCCCCACCGCACACCCGGAATTGGAAAGCCTTGCCACTTGTACAGGGAGGCTGCTCTCTCTCTGTTGGACCTCCCCAGATGACTGTGGACAGAAATGAGACAGAAGCCCCTCTTCCCAGACAATCTTCCTGTCACTTGCTTCTCCCGGCCCTTGCCACTGGCCCACCTCTTGGCCCGGGCTTTGCTCTCCCCCACAGCCCAGGAGGCTCTGTCAATCTGAGATGGGGCCATTAGCAACCCCGCTTCTTTCCGTAAGCGGTGCCGGCTGGGCCCAGGCCCCAGAAAAACAAGCTGGAGCTCTGTGCTTCTTGGCAGCCCAACTTCGCCTTTTGTTTTGACAAGGGGTGGAAGGGAGAATTTGAACCCTGTGGTTATCTGCATTTTAAAACATTTAAACACAGCGAGTCCACCTGCTTGGCACTCGGCACCGTTTAGCCAGTTTCTCAGCCCTGCACCTTCTAAACCAGCAATTCTGTACCCTCCTTTGGCTTATATACACGGGAGCTTGGTGGGGATCTCGACACCCTGTCCTTACCCGCACTCCACTCCTGTAGATCGGGTGGCCTTAGTCCTGGAAAGGGAAGGGTAAGGAAGAGGTCCTATTTGAGGACCCACCCATGCTGGCTTTCAGAGACCATGCATTTCACAGGGAGAGACACTTCCCAGCCAGGAGTCAAATCTCCTTGCCAGATCAAATACTGGTCCTAGCTGTTTTCCTACCATATCACTGACTGGGAGGAGTGGGTGAGGAGAGAGGGCAGGAAAGGCCCATAGGGAACAGTGGGAGTAAGGGCATGGTTTGACAGGCCAGTCCAATGTCTGGTTTTCTACGGAGCAGGGGTGAGGGCTCAGAATCGTCTGGGCAAACAGTCCGCGGTTGTTTCTTTTGAGAAGCAGCTGTGGGAACCTCGGCTGCGTCAGTCACCTGAGCCTGCTTTCCCCTGCGGACTCCCATCCTCCCACTCTGTCTGGCCGTCAACACTGTCTCATTTGAGTTCTAAAACGATCAGGGTACAAAGTGTGTTGGGCAAAAGCCCTGTCTGACAACCTTGACCTCTGGAGAGGCAGAATGCGTTCCCATCTTCAGCCCACAGTGCCCAGAGGGTACCCAAGCCCTCCTCCTCTAGAAAGGAATCACTTCCGCAACCCGGAAGCAGATGCTACTCACCAACACTGTCCCCAAGAGAATCAGAAAAGGCTGGCCAGCCCGCGGTTTCCCAAGGAGCAGAGGCAGTAACCGGGACCCTGGGACGCCAAGAACCCCCTGGGCAAGGACTTACACCAGAGTTCATAGTAGTAGTTGCAGCACTGAGACTGTCCACAGCAGTGTCCTGTGTCACAGATGTAGCTTTGATTGTTGGTACCCACACAGGCTTCCTTATCCTACAAAAGCAAGAAGCAATGGAGCAGGTTATGCTACAGCGTGTACCCACTGCCTGCCTTCTCCCTCCCCCCTTAACTCGGTCATCTGTTTGTCTGTCTCCCGAACACCCGTTAGGGAAACAAGATTTTTAAAAAAGAAAAAACACCTGACCACAGTAGAGTTTAGAAAAACAAAGGTTGATTTATTAGGGAAGGGTCATAAAACACAAAGCCACTTGGTAAAAAATGAGGCTCCCCTCAGACAGGACAGGGGAGGGAGGGTAAGGGGGCATACTCTATGTCTAAGGAAAAACAGTTCATGTTTAGTGCCAAACTCAGTTGCTAGGAAGGTGACGATCCCCCTGTCATGAACAGTAAATGAAATCACTTTCTGTAAAACTTTCCGGAATACTGAATGCAAACAGGATGCTAGAATCACCATCTAGTCAGTCATTCCAATCTCCCTTCCAAACTCCCTCCCAGACTGCTAACAGTAAGATTCAGAAGATGGTTTCAGAAGTAAGATTCAGAAGCAAACATGGGCTGGGGATGTAGCACAGTTGGCAGAATACTTGACTAGAATGCATGAAACCATGTGTTCAAACCCATCACTGCATAAACCACAGGTGATGGTGTTGCGAGATATTCGGTCACACTGTGAACCCCAAGTTTGCACTTGCATTAATTAAATAAAATTAATCTTGGGTCAGGAGGCTGCATCAGCAACTAACTGACAGAAAGCAATCTCAGAGCATCAGCGGGCATCCAGAAGATGGGAGAGAAGCACCAGAAGTAGCCGGGAGGAATTTGGAGTGGTGCTGCTTTTCTTTGGCAGAGCTGAAGGATGCTCTCTTTGGCAGATGACGCCAGCAAGGAGAGAAAGTTAGCTAGCTAGCTGCTACTCAACCTCTCTGAGCTAGCAGGTTTTCACCCCAGCCTTTGAATCTCAAGTCTTATTTATAAATAGAGTAATAGAGATTTAGTTAAAGCTACCTTAGCAGCAGCAACAGAGCTAGTGTCAATGGGAACAGAATTCCCACCAGGTTGCTGCCTGAAAGGCTAAGCTGCTGCCAGAAAAGCAGGCTGGTGACTGCAATTGCTGGCGGAAATAACAGTAGATTAAGTCATAGCCATTGTGCTGAAGTTAAGACAGGATGGTGGTGGCGCACGCCTTTAATCCCAGCACTTGGGAGGCAGAGGATCTCTGTGAGTTCAAGGCCAGTCTGTTCCAGTTCCAACTAGAGCTAGTTCCAAGAAAGCTAGGGCTATAACACAGAGAAACCCTGTCTCAAAAAACAAAACAACAAAAACAAAACCCAACATGATATTGCACACCTGTGGTCCCAGGACTTAGGGGGCAGGGGTAGGAAGCTCAGAAGTTAAGGTCACCCTAGGCTACACATGACCCTACCACAAACAAACCCAAAAACAAACCCCGAATAAACAGATACACAAAACAAAACCACAAAATCATTTCCTCTGAGTCTTTACAAAAAAAAAAAAAAGTGGCAAACCTATTCAGGAGGCCTAGAAACTTCAATTTCCTAGAGCATTTTTACTTATTGGATGATGTCTTGAAAGTCCTGACTTGATCCATGATTCACATGGTCCCTCATCAGGGCAGTTACATAAAGGGCATCGCCGAGCAAACACTTTGCCAAATTCTATTCATAGCATTAGTGGACGAGGATGGGAGTGAACGTTTTCAAAAATCTATTTCCCACTAAAGCTATGAATTGCCAACCAGGCATGGTGGCTACATGTGTAAGCCTAAATTTCTGGAGGCTGAGGCAGGAGAACTGCTTTGAGCTCAAGACCAGCTTGGGCTTCACAGTGAGCAGAGTCCATCTTAGGATATAGTATCTGTGTCAAAGAGGAGGCAGAGGCTGGAGATAACTCAGTTGGCAGTGTGCCTGCTGTGTAAGCGTTAGGAACTAAGTTTGGATCCCTACGACCCACATAAAAACCTGGGCATGGTGGTGCGCTTCTGTAATTCCAGCAACATGGTAGGGATAGGTGCAAGAGGGGGAGCCTATCACAACGCACAGGCCCTGATGGAGACAGGAAGATGCCTGGGGCTTGCCAGCTAACCAGCCTCGCTGATTTGGTAAACACCATGAGCAGTGAGAGACCATCATTCAAAAAATGAAGTGGAGGAGCTGGAGAGATAGTTCCGTGGTTAGGGGCACTGGCTTGTTCTTCCAGAGGACCTGGGTTCAATTCCCAGCACAGACAAGGCAGCTCACAACTGTCTGTAACTCCAGTTCCAGGGCTTCTGATGCCCTCACACAGACATACATGCAGGCAAAACACCAGTGAGCATAAAATAAATTATCTATTAAAAAAATAGCCGGGCCGTGGTGGTGCACGCCTTTAATCCCAGCACCCGGGAGGCAGAGGCAGGCGGATCTCTGAGTTCGAGGCCAGTCTGGTCTACAAGAGCTAGTTCCAGGACAGGCTCTAGAAACTACAGGGAAACCCTGTCTCGAAAAACCAATAAATAAATAAATAAATAAATAAATAAATAAATAAATAAAGTGGAGTGTAACTGAGAAAGACAGTAAATGTCAGTCTCTAACCTTCCCATGCACACACGCGCACAGACACCCTAACTGGTACACACATACCTCACACACACACGCACACGCACACACACACACACACACACAAATGAAGCAACATACTAACCAACCTTAACCTCCGCTAATAAGTATTTTGAGCAACTTCACGCATGTATGATGAAACTTACGCAAACCATCTGCCATACCTGGCTTTCGGTGTTTCATTTACTATCATCGGTCTGTGCCATCTTGGGTAAGTGGAACACAGAGATAAATAAAACATTGTTCCTAACTTTAACAAGCTCAAAGTTATGAAGAAAAACCCTGCTCAAGCAAAGAAACGCAACCTGATGGGTTACATTTGCATCCACTGCCCCTGCCCACTGGCATTCACCCCGGCAGACGGCTGCCAGGGGAAACTCAAGTCACATGGCCAGCTCTAGCCTTACTACATTGGCTTCAAGCATGAACAAAGCATTCTGGTGAGCATCTAGAGGCCAGGCAGCTACAGGAGGAGACAGGAGAACGGGCACAAGTATGTACCAGATCCTTTCGCAGGTCACATCTCTTCCACACACCCTTAGGGCTCCCACAGCTCTTTAAAGTCTTCTACCCAGGCCAGCAAGATGACCCAATGGGTAAACTGAGTCTGAGTTTGATCCTCCAAACCCACGATGGGAGGAGAGCGCCAACTCACGGAAGTTGTCCTCTGACATCTGTCTATGTGCTGTGACATGTGCGTACTCACACACACACACACAATAAGTGTGTATACCCATACACACACACAAAAAGAGAAGTCAACACTAATTTTAAGAAAGAACTCTTGCACCTCAGGATGAACAAGCTCCGAAGGAAGCCACAAAAGGGCAGTAAAGGCTGACAGCAAGTCTCGCAGCATTGCAGAGTTCTTTATTCTCGCGTCCTGAGCCCAGTGAAAACAGGATGCAGGATGCTATCTAGCAAGCGGCCGTCTGACCGGAGGCCTCTGAGAGGCATGGTGCATGTGGAGACAGCAGAGTTGTGCTTGCTACGTTCCCAGAACCCAGCCACTCTGGCTTCAGAGCAAACCACTCCTTTAATGAGGATATCAAGTCTCTTCGAGTTCACCAAGTCCTGCCAAAGCCGTTCTTTTGACACTAGCTTGAAAAGCAAGTTTAAAGTATTCATGTAGCTTTAAAACAGGGCATGCTTCCTCTCCCCCAGCAAATACATCCAGAGAGCCTTCTGCCTGGGGAAAACCCACCAGATGAGGCACAGGCGGTTACATGACCAGTGTGACAAACACACTTGAAATCTAAACAAGTAACACCCTCATGACCTACTGGTGTCAGCTCTGCCCTTGGCTCCTCCACTCTCCTGTCAGAAACAGGACCCCCCTCCACTCTGCCTTGCTGCTGGGCTCCAGTGCAGAGCTTGCTGTCCTCGCACCCCTTAACCCAGTTCCTCAAACTCGCTTTAAGTCAACTGCCTGGCCCACCCCGTGCCTGCTCCGCACCAGTCCTTCAACCCCAGAGGCAGGACACACCTGCACTCTGCACCAGTCTTGTTCTAGAGAACTGCCCCTCTGCGGAATGAGAAAGCAAAGGAGACCGGCAATGAAGAAGACAGGGTGTGGGCTCAGAGGCTGTTAGCATGCAAGACACAAAGGAGGACAAAGGAGGGTTACAGGGATGAGAAGTGGGCCCCGCCAGCCAGACCTGTGGTAGGAAAAAACCTGGCAGGCTTAGATTCCACCTCAGTCCTGCCACTTCAGGGGAACAAGACTCTGGGCAAGTGACATGACTGCCCTACAGTTAATGCAACCTGTAACATCTTCAACCTTAGGCTTTTTGGTTTGGTTGTTTGGTTGTTTGGGTGCTGGGAATGGAACTCAAGGTCTTGTGCATGCTAAGTTCAGGCTCTGTCTGGTTTCTTCAAACTCCCTGCCTCATCCCACCTCCAACACGGCATCCACAAGTCAATGGTAAGAGTTCATAAACTCCATGGCTCCTCTCACTCAAGCCAACAGCCAAGAGCCCAGCCAGAGGTCACCACTGAGGGGGACTCAAAGACCACTTGTAGGTCAGCACCCACAGAGTTCAAGTAGTTAAGAGTGAGAACAAAGCCACATTCCTGCACGAAGTTTATTTAATACGCAGCCTCGGAAGGCTGGTTCTCCAGGCGACTATCAGCATTGTTCCGTGAGCCCTGGTTACTGCTGGGCATGGAGGACCATCCAAACAGTACTTCGTCCTACCCGGCATCAGCAAAAACAGGACAGGCTGCTGCGGTCTGTGGGGCTCGTCACACACACAAGACACTAGAGAACATACAATAGGATGGTCTAAAATTCCCAGCCCTCCCCATGACTCGCCACGCTCCCCCCAGGCCTCTTCAAGCGCAGGACGCTCATGCTGTAAACGTCTCTCCCATTCCCTTTTCCAGAGGGCAAACTGGAGAACGGACTTTGATTTTCCTGAGGCTTGGAACCTTGTCTTCTCGGTCCCGCTCCCTTCCCAGGACATCACATGCTACGATGAGCAACGGTCACGTGATCTCTCCCCACAAAAGCAGCAGGCTGAGGGGATGGGAACTGCTGTGGCAAGCACTGTTAGGTGCCAGCGCTGCTCTAAATGCTTTTCGCGGGTCCTTTATTGAGACTTCAAAGGAACTATGAAGTAAGCAGAGACAGGGAGCAGAGGGCCCAAAGCCACAATGCAAGGAAGGGACCCCATCAAGCTCGCATGACTCCAGACCCGAGCTTTCCACCACCCGGCCTCCTGTGGAGGCTGGGCCTCTTCTGCGACTCTCCCATCCTTAGCTGCTGAGACGAAATCTCGAGTCAAACAAGTATCAAGGATTTGCTTTTGACGGAAATGACAAAGGCCCAGCTCTTGTAGACGTCTACTTGGGAACAGTGTACCTCACCTACACCAAGCAATGAGAAGGGGGACATGCCCAAGATCCTCCCTTCTGAGCTCAAAATGCCAGGCTCTGACACAACAGGGAGTAGAAGAGTAGGAGCTGACCCCAGCCAGGGATGGAAGCGTGCAAGCCCCGCCCCTTCCTTTCTGCAAAGCGTGCAAGCCACACACACACCACCACCCCTTCTGCAGCCTTTACTCCTTTACTGACAGCCTTGAGCTGGGGTGGGGGACACATGGCAAGTGAAAAAAGCCTCCCACTGTAGGAGGATCTTTAAAGCATCTAATAAAAGGCGATGAAATCATCACAGGCGTAACCGCGATGGAGCACACAGATGCGAAGGCCAATCAAGGCAGTCTAGATGGCTTCTGGGAGGAAGGTAAGCTTCACTTGGGACGGAAAGGATGATTAGAAAGTGTGTAACTACAGGAAAGGCCTGAGAAGAACTTTCCAGGATAAAAATGCCCTCAGCAAACGTCTTTGGCTAGGAGATGGCTGGAGAAGTAGGGAGGTTAGGTGAGCCAGGGCTTAACAACCCAGGGAGAAGACAGACAGACTGACATTTTTAAGGTTACTTTCAGCCTCCTCAGATACTGCAGGCACATGGTGCACACACATACATTCAGGCGAAAACCTATACACATAAAATAAAAATAACAAAATGAAAAAGAAAGAAAGAAAGGAAGGAGGGAAGGAGGAAGGGAGGGAGGGAGAGAAAAAGAAAGAAAGAATCTGCAGTTACCCTTTCCTGGAAAGACAATGAAAAGTCCACATAGAAAAGAAAAGAAAAGAAAGAAAAGAAAAGAAAAGAAAAGAAAAGAAAAGGAAGGTAAGAGGCAGAGCATATCAAAAAGGAACTGTAAAACCTAAGTGTTCTTGGGGCTGGAGAGATGGCTCTGTGGTCAAGAGCACCGACTGCTCTTCCGGAGGACAGGGGTTCAATTCCTAGCACCACATAATGGCTCACAACCATCTGTAACTCCAGTGCCAGGAGATCCAATGTCCCCTCTGGCCTCCGAGGGCACCGCACACACATGGTGCACAGACATGCATGCAGGCATTACCCCCACCCCCCATTTTTAGAAAGTGCTGTTACGCTGAGTCCTTCACCTTAAGGACGCAGTGGTGAACTAGCAATCTCTCTTCCATGTGTACAGCCCTGGCACGGCTCACTGTGAGCAGCTCCAAGAGACACCAAACAAAACAGAGGGGCACAAAGACGAAGCAATTGAAGCCAACACAGGACTGGCGAGAACACTCTAACAATGAGAAAAAGGCTGAACAGTGCATCTTTTGCACATAAGCAAAAAATTATCTCATTTCTTTAGTGGCGACATAAGCTGTGGGGCTAATGGTGTCCTAAACAGTTTCCACGTCTTGTAGTTGCTATTCTTAGCTGAGCCACGGGAAAGGTCAATTTAATCAACATGAGAACTTTCTCAGTGCCACTGGGCAGTAAGGGTTCTTCAGGCATGGTTTTAATTTGCCAGTTTATGGGGCTGGAAAACCCTGGGAGCAACTGGCTGATGCCAACGTCATCTTCAGATCCTTAGAAAAACACTGAAGTCTTAAAGGTTAAGAGGGAAAAATAGGATAACTGAAGTCCTTTATTGGATGCAGAAGTATTCAGGATACCAGCTGTCTTGGCTGTCTCATAAGAATAACAGGGAAGTGCCCACTTCTGGCTCTCCCCGGTGCCCCAAAATCACTTAGCTATGCACCAAATGCCCTCATCTGCCAGGCAATGTGTGGGCAGAGGCACGAGCAGGACAGCAAGGACAGCAGGCAAAAGGTCTACTCTGAAATACTGGCTACACGGCAGGAGCGTTTTCATTAGATGCTGAGCCTGCAAGGAAGAGCTCCAGGAACCAGAAATTACAGAGGGAAACTAGAAACCACGCTCAGAATTGAGGCTGGACCTTTCCGGTTGCCCTGAAAAGTGAGTTAGTTTGGTGATTTGGGGTCAATCTGAAATAGGGAAGTGGAACTGAGACCCAGCATATAAAGATGGGATCCACTGAGCATGGTGGTACACTTCTTTAGTCCCAGAAACCGGGAGGCACAACTGTTCTCAAATATGGTCTATGTAGTATGTTCCAGGACAGGCAAGGCTACAGAGCAGGACTCTGTCTAAACAAATCACAAAAAGATAGAGCCTTCATAGGAAAACAGAGGTCAGAAGAAATAGAAGAGCCGATAGTACAAAGTGGGAATGAAGAAGATCTGAGTGGAGACAGAGACAGTTTCCTCTAATCCAGCATGAGGCTGGACTCGCAGCCTGAAGATCTTTAAACTACAAATGCAATAAAAATGGTTTCCGAGCCGAGCATGATGCTCTTGACTGCTGGGATCAGGCAAACAGTCATGAGTCTGGCTACATAGTGAGGCCTTGTCTCTGAAAGAAAGTGTCCCTGGGCTGGCAAGATGGCTTAGTGGGTGCAGGTGCTTGCTGCCAAGCCTGCCAGCCTGAGTTAATCCCCAGGACCCACACAGTGGAAGGGGATAACTAACTCCGGATGCACTGCAAGGCGGAGCTCCCAGGCTAGTACCAGCCCTGTGACTCTATACGTGACACTAACATGCTATCCGGGGACAAATGAGAAATAAAGGTTCTAGCTGAACGGTCGTGTGTTTGTGTGTCAGGAGGACAAGGGGTCAATGGTGCTGGCTAGTTTCATGTCAAATTGACATAAGGTACAGTCATTTTGGAAGTCAAGTCAGAAAACGTTGCTCCTGGACTGGTCCGTGGGCAAGACTGTAGTGCATTTTCTTAATGGATGACTAATGCAGCCAGCTCACTGTCAGCTTTGCCACCCCTGGGCTGGGTGTCCAGGATGTGTAAGAAAGTGGGCTGGGCAAGGCACAGGAGCGAGCCAGGAAGCAGTACCCCTCCACAACTTCAGCATCAATTCCTGTCTCCAGATTCCAGCCCTAACTTCCTTCCATGATGATCTGTGATGTGGACCCCTGAGCTGAAGTAAACCCTTTACTCCCCAAGTTGCTTTTGGCCATGGAATTTTATCACAGCAGAAACTCTAAGACACATGGTAAGGGGTCCCACAAAGAAGGCTCGACTGAAGATGGGTTTACAAATAAAATACAAAATACGTAAAAACACGATCCATCACAACAAATGATAGGATAATAGCAGCTGGGAGGAAAAGGAACTCATGATAACAGAGTGCTCAGAGAAGACCTATGTAGGAGGTTGCAGCCAGGTGTGGTCACTTACACCCCTAATTCCAGAACTCAGCAAGCTGAGGCAGGAGGATCATCATGAATAAAAAGCTAGCCTGGGATACAGGGTAAGGTCCTTTCGAGGAAAAGGACAGAAGGGAAGGAGTGTAAGAAACTGGTTCAACAGGAAAAGCACATGCAATATGAGTCCTCGAGCACAGTCTACAAAGCACAGAGACCCAGCAGGTATGCTGGTAATCCCAGCACTAGGGAACCAGGACAAGTGGATCACTAGGCTCTGTGCCCATCAAAGACTTTCCAAGGCTCTCCTCTGGCCTTCATGCATGTGCGCACACACGTGTGGCATGCACACCCTTGTACGTTGTGCACGCACACCTTTGTACATTTGTGCATCGGCACATGAACACACGCAAATCAAAAATGAAGTTTCAAATAATTAAAGCCCAAAAGGAAGAATAAACTATGAAAAAAGAATACAAGCAAAGGAAAGCTGGCAACCAATGCTTATTTTGGCAGCACAAAATAATGCTACAAAAATCAGAAGGGCCCCTGAGCAAGTACAACAAGCAAAGTCATAAAGCACTCTGAGTCTTTGGGAAGAGCAAGAGTGAGGCCCAGCAGCAGCGGTGCACACCTTTAATCCCAGCAGTTAGGAGGCAGAGGCAGGTGGATCTCTATAAATTCAAGGCCAGCCTGGTCTACAGAGTGGTTCCAGGATAGCCAGGGTGGGTTACACAGAGAAATTTTATCTTGAAAAACCAAAAGGAAAAAAGAAGAATGATTGAGGAGAGAGAGAGAGAGAGAGAGAGAGAGAGAGAGAGAGAGAGAGAGAGAGAGAGAGAGAGAGAGAGAGAGAGAGAGGCTGATTTGGAAAAACCATCTATTACAGTAAAAATGCAGGGCCGCTGAGGTGACATCAATGGATAGGGCACTTGTCACTAAGACTAATGACCTTAGTTCCATCCCTGGAACCCACATGGTAGGAGGCAAGAAGACTTCTACACGCAGGCTTCCTACCTACATATAAATAATAATAGTAGTAATAATAATAATAATAATAATAATAATAACAATAATAATAATAACTTTCAATAGATGGGTTACACAGAGATTTAACAAAGTTAAAAAGAGAATTAATAAACCAGGGAGCAGATTTGAGAAAATTACCCAGCAAAGTGCGCTTTTCTCGATTGGAAAAAAACATGGACAGGGAAGGCAACAGAATGCTCAGGAAGAAAAGATGAGCCATATTCGGAGACAACTGGAAACAAGTCCAGAACAGTTACAATGTGGAATCTGGGGTGGTAATGAAGATATCTAGGTTCGTTTTATGAAATTACAGAACAATAAAGAAGATTTGAGATACACTCTCATTATCCAATAAAAGTAAAATTTAAAGAGTAAAAAGTTTTACAAAGATAACACGACAGCCAAAGAGGACAAAGATTTAGGTGGAGTTCAGGAAGCGCAGGGGATGGCAGCATCTGAACTAAGCCCTGAAGGACAAGGAGACACTGGCTTACACTGACGTCAGGAACACTGCTCTAGGCAGGTACGTGTACTGCACATGGTGTTTCAAGGACCAGAAAGAGGGCTGGTGTGGATGGGTGCAGGGAATCTCGAGGGCAGGGTTCCTACACTTTGCACAACCCCTCTGGCGATGCTCAGAACGCTGCTGCAGCAAATTCCTCCCTTAGGTTATGGAGATTTTAAAGACAATATTTTTGAAACTCTCACATTTACTTTCCAACTATACAGTAAACAACAAAATAATTTTATTTTCCATTCTTGAACCTAGGAATGACCCTCTAGAAACAGACTCACTGGCAAAGAGGTCTCCTGCTACAGGGACTGAAACCAAAGGAGAACAAGGCTTCCTCAACAAGACAGATGTGAACAAGAGAGTGCTAAACCCTGACAACACGGGACCTTCAGGGCCAGCTCTCTAGGTCCTCAGAGAGCCATAGGTGCTTATGAAAATTATTCTCAGCCAGGTGGTGGTGGTGTATGCCTTTAATCCCAGCACTTGGGAGGTAGGGACAAGCAGATCTCTGTGAGTTCGAGGCCAACCTGGTCTACAAGAGCTAGTTCCAGGACAGGATCCAAAAGAGAAACTCTGTCTCAAAAATAACCAAAAAAAAATGAAAGAAAGAAAGGAAAGGAAAGGAAAGGAAGGAAGGAAGGAAGGAAGGAAGGAAGAAAGAAAGAAAGAAAGAAAGAAAGAAAGAAAGAAAGAAAGAAAGAAAGAAAATTAGTCTCGGGCTGGAGAGATGGCTCAGTGGTTAAGAGCGCTGGCTGCTTTTCCAGAGGTCCTGAGTTCAATTCCCAGCAAAGCTCACAACCATCTGAAATGAGATCTGTTGCCCTCTTCTGGCGTGTGGGCATACATGGAGGCAGAATGTTGTATACATAATAAATAAATAAATCTTAAGAAAAAAAGAAAAGAAAATTATTCTCTAAACCTATACAGATTTACCTTGTGTGACACTGGAGGAGGGGGGAAGAGGCGGTGAATTGAGACAGTCTCACTCAATAGTCTTACAACTCATTATGTAGACCAGGCTGGCTTTGAACTCACAGGAACCCACTTGCCTCTACCTCTCAATTGCTGGGATTAAAAATGTGCACCACCATGCCCTGCTACCTGTACTTTTAACAACCACGAAGTAAAGACCGTGTTATCGTCCCTAACATGAAGGATGCAATTTGAGGCTACACAAAGAGCTAAGAGAAGAGGGACACTCGGGGGACACTTTGAACAGGTAGAAGGAATAAGCAAGGGGGTTCCTGGCCTGCTGATTCTTCAGTCTTAGTCTACCTTCCTTTCTTCCATGTGAGACTGTCACATATTAATTTTGCAGCCTCCACAGTATATACCGTGTCTGGAAATTATTTTTTAAGCTTTGTTAACACAAGATAACTCTCATTCTTTCTGACAGAGCAAGCCACTGCAGGAAGTTAGCCAAGTCTCAGCCTTGTGTGTGCACTGGAGAACACATGGACTTTTGAGCTGTTTGGCGCAATTCAGCATTTCCCCAAAGACCAAACAGCCTGAGCTACGCAAGAATCTCCCTGAACAGAGGCAGAGTCCACCGACAGGATTCTCACAGCTGCAGTCTGACGAGTGCTTCACCCTAAGGCTCCATCTGCACTCTAGATACAAAGTCCCCTAGTGGGTAAACCAGTGACGCACTAGAGAGAGCGCTGAAGTGACAGATGCGTGCTGGCCTTTATGTGGGCGCCGGGGATCTCCCAGGTTCCCCTCAGGTACTGATTAATGTAGAGTGAGGACCTCTGGGATCGCTGACTAAAAATTGTCCTTGTTTTTGGAGACAGGGTTTCTCTGTGTACTTGGAACTCACTTTGTAGACCAGGCTGGCCTCAAACTCGGAGACCTGCCTACCTCTACTTCCTGAACGCAGGGATTAAAGGTATGGGCCACCACTACTTGGCTGAAATTTTTTCCCTGGTAGCACAGGCCTATAATCCTAGCTCCTGCAAGGCAGAGGCAGGAGGATGAGGAGTTCCAGGCCATCCTTAGCTACATATCAAGTTTGAGGCCAGCCTGGGCTATATGAAACTGTCTTAAACATACATACATACATACATACATACACACATACACAAATATTTAAAAATGAAAAATAAGTGCCAGAGTCCAGCTCCAGCAGGGCTCAGATCCCAGAGATGCTTGCTGAACTTGGCACTGTCGTCTCAGGAAAAATGCCACCATCAATTAACAGCCACTTTTGTACCTAAATCATTGAGCCAGTCTGCTCTCAACCTTGCCTGTGGCTAAACTACTGTACAATTTGAGTAGAAAGTCCTTTTTTCAATAAATGAGCAGCCATCCTGATTCACCCTCAGATCCTGCCACAGCCGAGTCTACGTCTCCTTTTGGGACGGCTTGACTGCTAAGAGCAGCTGTTGCTCTTGAGGAAGTCCTGGGTGTGATTCCCAGTACCCACACGGCAACCCACAGCTGTCAGTCTACTTCAGTGGACACTAGGTCCATATGTGACGCTCAAACACATGCAGGCAGAACACAAACACAAAATTTAAAAAATAAATAAACTTTTAAAAAAGTAAATACAACTGCCTGGGTTATGCATGTCATATATATTCAAGTTTGAGACCCACTGTCTTGGATGCGCACTAAGCATCCAGTAAATAGTCCATACTTTTCATAACAGATGAGGACTAATGATCCCTCTAGAACCCCAAACACGCCCAAAAGTTACCCACCAGAGCACATAAAACCATTTATTTACCCTCTGTCCCATTCCGTAAAAAAAACACAATAAATCATAAATATGCATTTTAAAAATAAATGACACGTTCATTCGGAACACTCCCACCTGGACAATGTTGCTACTGCTGAAGCCACATCATAACTGGGTCCTCATTAAACAGCCCCCAAACGGAGCAGCAAGCAGAGAGATTAAAATCCATTTCCTGTGTTGCTATTAGGAACCTGAACAACATCCTCACAAAGAGTCACCTGACCCTAGAGGAAAATCCCAGAGTGAAAATCCAAAGTTGCAACACACCCCAAGGTTTTCTTGAAGTCCACTCGGTAAGGTCCCCCCCCCCCGCCCCCTCTGGGGGTTCAGCCCTTATTACGTTGAAATAAACAGGCTGGAGGCAGGGGTGCTAGCAGTGTGCAAGCAGGGGCGCAGGCAGGGGTGCAGGCAGCTGTTCGTTGTCTATTTTTGACCATACCAGGTAACTTTACCTTTTCTTTTTAAATCATTTATATTCGTTTTATGTATATGATTGTTTTGCCTATATGTACGTATGTACGCCACACTGAGTGCCCGGTGCCTGCAGCGGTCAGAGGAGGTTGTCTGATCCCCTGGAACTGGAGTTGTGAGCTGCCATGTTGGTGCCTGGAACAGAACCTGGGTCTTCTGGAAGAGCAACGAGTGCTCTTAACCGCTGAGCCGTCTCTCCAGCCAGATCCAGCTATTCACACAGGTGCCTGGGGACTTTGCTGACTGAGCCACCTTCCCAGTCCTTATTTTTCATTTAAAGAAGAAGGAAAGGAAGGACGCTTGGGGGCAGGGAGCACCAAGATTTTAAAGTAAAAAATACCCATATAAGAAAAGAAATACAGGGGTTAGAGAGATGTTTCGGCAGGTAAGAGTGCTCGTTGCTCTTCCAGAAGGACCAGGGTTCAATTCCCAGCACCCTCATCAGGTGGCTCACAATCACTAGGGACCCCAGTTTCATAGGAACCAATGCAGTGCCTTCTGGTGGCCCCCATGGGCACCTGTACACAATCACAGACTTATACATATAAATAATAAAAATAAAAGCAAATCGTAAAATATTTATTTTGGATTCAGGAGGCAGAGGCAGGTGGATCTCTGTGAGCTCGAGGCCAGCCTGGACAGTCAAGGCTGCACATACAGTGAGATCCCATACCAAAAAGTAAAACAAAGTACTACCACCAACAATAAAAATCAACAGAAAAAGCTAATGTTTCAATTTTTATTGCTGAAAAGATCCCTAAACATTCAAGATCGGGGTTGGGGATGTAGCTTGGTTGGCGAAGTGCTCGTTTCACATGGGCTCAGTCCTTAGCACAACACAAAGCCGGGCACAGGGACCAAGAATCCCAGGAAGAGTGTAGCTCAAGATCACCTCTGTGAGTCTGAGGCTTGTCTGGACTACCCTACCTCAAAAAGTGAGGGGACTGGGAAGACGGCTCAGTCAGCAAAGTGTTACCAGTGCAAGCACAAGGACCTGAACTTAGTCCTCAGAACCCACGTGAAAAGCTGGACACTGTGGCACACACTTGTGATCCCAGGGCTAGGAAGGCAGCGACGGGAAGACCCCTGAGACTTTCCAGCCAGTAAGCCTAATCAGTGAGCCCCCTGTCTCAAAAACCACAGTGGGCCAGTGCCAAGCAAGGACATTTAAGGTTGGCCTCTGACCCCCTCCCCTACAGCCATCTGAGCATCCCCACCACACACACAGAAAGGGTCAAGCAATCAAGTTCATCTTGCCCCTTCACAAGTACAATCTAAATGAATAAAATTCAGTGTGTGTGTGTGTGTGTGTGTGTGTGTGTGTGTGTGTGTGCGCACGCGCGCGCCTCACCTGGGCATGACTACTGAGGCATTCTCAGCCTCGGTCACCCGTCACCCCTAAATGACTTGTAACTCAGAAAAGCCCCTGGGGTCATTTCTCCAAATGGTGACATGTATACACATAAAAATTCACACTTGCATGGGGCACTCAAGCTCCTCACACCTCTTAACCCGCTTGCCCTTGTCACCTGTAAAAGGTCAAAAGTGCCACCAACTGAGAGACCCAACCCTGAGATCACCCAGTTCATCAGTGACTTTATAGAACCCTGAAAAGGGCTCTTGGTCAAACAAAACCCCTCCCTCCCTTCTTTAGATCTATTTTTATGCACATGGGTATCTTGCCTGCATGCATGTCTGTGCACCACACGTATGCCTGGTGCCCGTGGAGGCCAGAAAAGGGTGTTGAAAAGTCCCTGGAATTGAAGTTACTACGTGGGTGCTGGGAATCACACCAAGGTCATCTGAAAGAGTAGCCAGGGCTCTTAACCACGGAGCCATCTCTCTCAGGTCTAAAATACCCATTTCTTTGCCTCAAAGGAAAAGGTGCCGTTTTCAGGGGGCCCTGAGCTAGGAATGCTGCGACTCATTCTATGAGATCCACCACTCCCACCAGCACCAACACGCACAAGCCACGTCATTCCTCATTTTAACTCTGATCCTCGGTTTAGCACCGTCTTTGTCTGTGGCACACACTTGTGATCCCAGGGCTAGCCTCCCAGCAGAGGCTCCTGTTTGGAGCCGAGACTCACCAGAACTCACCTCAGGCGGCTGTTGGCTTCCAATCCAGGGCTGGAGATTTATGCATCAAAAAGGTCAACATTGTTCAAGGTAACTGCTTACTCCTACAAAGAGTAACATTAAAAATGGCCTCTCCAAGATAGATGTGAGATTTAAAAAAAAAAAATTTAAAGATTTGGGACACAGAGGCTGTCTCCAGGATTCAAAAACTTAAAGAAACAAGGATTCTCTAAAGAGAATCTGCTTAGAGGTTAAGACAGCCTTGGATTTTTGTTTGTTTTTAAGACAGGGCTTCTCTGGGCAGCCCTGGAGGCCCTGGGACTTGCTTTGTAGACCAGGCTGGCCTTGAACTCACAGAGATCCTCCTGCCTCTGCCTCCCAAGTGCTGGGATTAGAAGCATGTGCCACCACCACCAGACTAGCCTCAGATGGTTTAGGAAAGGGTACAGGATGGATCTATTACGAATCAGTTTACAATGAACTGTAAGGGGTACATGCCTTGAAATACAGTCTATTATTACAGTAACTACCACCTGCCATGTAAGCTGTGAGTTATCTGGGCAAGACTGAGATCTGGCCCTGTTGGGGGTTGATGTTCACATCACACACAGGGCAAGAGGTGAGATTTCAGGTCCAGAGGGTTTGGTATTATGCCCTCCCCACACGCAGAAAATATCTATGAGATATGGTCCCTGCTGACTGAGGGGGCAATTGGATGTAAGATTCCAAGTCTTCGGGCAGGTCATAAACGCAGGCTTCGGAAGCAAGGAGAAGTGCATTCGCCTTCCCTTTATTACATCAGCCATCCCAGGCACAGTGATGCAGGCCTACAATCCCAGCACTGGGGAGACTGCAGCAGGAGGGTTATGAGTTCAAAGCCAGCCCTAGCTGCACAGCGAGCCCTCCTCTTTAAGGCCCATGACACCCACTCCCTCAGAACAGCAGCAGACTGGTGTCAGGAGTTTCTACCCTAGTAATCTCCATGCCATCACCCCTGAGCCCAGAATCAGTCAACAGGATCTTGACATTGCTAAATGTCATGGGTGCCCACAGGGGTTTGTGTGTGTGTCCCACACATACAAAACTATCCCTGTTTTGTTGTTGCTTTTTTTGTTTTTGTTTGTTGTTGTTATTTGTTTTCGAGACAGGGTTTCTCTGTATTGTCCTGGCTGTCCAAGAACTTGTTTTGTAGACCGGGCTGGCCTCGAACTCAAGAGATCCGCCTGCGTGCACCACGGCCACACTAAAACTACCCCCCAGTTTTAGAGCACCGTTCTACATAAAGGACATAACTGTGCTCTTTTCGGTCTGGTGCTCTGTCGGCTCATGGATTCTGTGTTCTGTGAACTCCACGGTAGGACTGAGGTCGCCATCACAGGTGCGCCTACTCTAACAAAACCCATAAGGAAGTCCTGATTGGAGGACTGTGGAGCTAAGGCGCCCCCCTGGACAACACCCCCTCCCCAAATCCACACACACAATCCCCACCCAGACCCCATACTCTTGGTCCCTTGGGCAGCAGCCTGCAGAGAACCTCCCAAGGTTCAAAGCCTAAAGTGCTTATTTCCCAGATGGGTAAGAAATGAGTCGCTGGCTCCCTGACCACGACAGGTTTACAGTAACCCAGCACAATCTGGGGCTGGCCCAAAACTTCAGAACCTCTGTTGGGTGGCGGGGCGGCTGCGCATTCCATGTCTGCTGGAGCCTGCTCCAGTCTATCCCAGGCCTTCCTATTGTGCTGCGGAGCCACGCTCAGGGGTAGGATGTCATGAGTGTTTGTGGTCGGCGGGTAAGCAGGATTTCCAAACCCTTGACTGAAAACCACACACACTAAGAAGTTAGGCACTATCAGAAACCAAGACTGGGCCCTTGTGTCACAGTTCAGTGGGAGCTCCTGAAATCAAGCGTGTTGAGCAAAAGAGCCAAACAATAATAAACAGAAAGCCAGCGGGAAGCAGAGCCTGAGCTGGAACAGTCTAGTAAACCCTATGGCACTTCCAGGAAAGGAAGCCAGTGCGCCACACTCCAGCCACTGCAAAGCAAACAGCCTTTCAGGAGTTGATGTGGCTCGTGGGATGTCCTCTCTCGCAGTTGAACGAATGACTTAGAATTAAGTCACAGACCAAGATTTATCTTTTAATTCTTAAATATGTTTTTATTCACTACACAGAGATCCTGTAATGGACACAGAGAATTGCAAAGGCTATATAGTTCTTATTCTTATATATTTGTAAGTACAATACATAATACATTTCAATATATTAATATACACATTAATCTATAATGCAATGCATATAATAAAAGAGAACACTGATTAAAGAAATACAAAAATATGGCATTATTTCTTTTCTTTCTTTTTTTTCTTGAGACATTGTCATATAGCCCAGGCTGGCCTTTAGTTCACTACATAGTCAAAGCTAATTTCCAACTTCCTATTCTCCTGCCTCAGTCTCCTGGGATCACGTGCCCAGCAGTCACCTTGAAGGACTGAATCACTATTTCCAACAACAGAAGTCGTGTCCTATTGAGTTTGCCGCCCCGCCACCTCCCCGTGAAGCCCAGGGTTCGAACTCTGCCCAAAAGGCAGTGGCTACTGAGGACACAGAAGTGGAGGCGGGTCAACATCTAGGGTTCTTTCAGTCCACTTAGAGATCAGCAGCAAACACCAAGAGGTGTAGGGATGGAGAATTAAAACCAGTGAAGTCTGCTAAGGGATGAGAAGAAATTTTTGGAAGATAAGGAATTTTACATTTTTTAATACAACCAAATTAGGTTCTGAAATAACCAAATTACTGTTATCATGGACTAAAACTGACCTCTTCAAGGAAAGGGGGGTGGCTCAAACTCAAGAGCAATCACTGGAGGAAGGGACTGCCTCTGGCTCTGCCCAGGGAAAAGTTGCCGTCACCAGACAGAGCCCTTGTCCATTAGGTCCTGTCCCGATGTCACAGAACAAGCCACGCTCCTTGAGAAACGTGGCCTCTTTCTGCAGAGATGACTCCAAACATAAACGTGGGCAGGCTCAGGAAAACAGTCCTTTCTCACGTCCCATCGAGGGACAAAGCCAGGGTGTTCCCCCGGCTGAGGCAAGATTCTTACAATCAGTCCAGATGAGGTTCCTGGCTCAGCCTCTGACAGCACAAGCGTCCACGTTATATACGGCTAGTTCCCTTCCCAGCTAGATCTCGCTTAATTTGCCCTGAACCTGGCCAGGCTCAGAGGGGTCAGGGTGACTAGGAACAGAGCCTGGACCTCCGCAGAGCAGGGCAGGGAGCAGGACACAGCACTAACCCAGAGCACAAGGGCATGAGTCACTAACACTAACCCAGCCATACGCTGGAACACAGACCTCTGGATTTCCAGTCTCCCGGCAAAATGGAGACAGGACCGGTCACATGTGGGTGGTGATCCTGAGGTAAATACTCCAAATGAGTGTTGACTAATATTCAGCCACCCCAGAGCCACAGGGGGACAAACTACCCCTCCCTCCCAGTCAGGGCTCTCACCCTGCAGACTGGCCTGGGAGTCATCACAGCCTCTGCAGAGTTTGTGTGACACTTAGGTCACTTTCGGTTTGTTTTTTTTTAAAGATTTATTTATTTATTATGTATACAACAACATTCCTTCCATGTATGCTTGCATGCCAGAAGAGGGCACCAGATCTCATTATAGGTGGCTGTGAGCCACCATGTGGTTGCTGGGAATTGAACTCAGGACCTCTGGAAGAGCAGTCAGTGCTCTTAACCTCTGAGCTATCTCTCCAGCAGTTTGTTTTGTTTTGAAGATGCCAGGCACCAAAGCCAGGCAGGTGTGAAGCAGCCGCTCTAAGCTATCACCGGGAGGCAGCTCCCACACCTAGAGAGTACCTGGGTCAGCACTCTGCCTGTCTGGTCCATACAGCATGGGACCAAGAAGGGCATGAAGAGAGCAGTCACTAAATGCAAACAGCGGCTGGGTACAGTGATGGGCGCCCATACAGTCCTGTTACAAAAGAAGCCAAGGCAGGAGGATGAAGGGCTCGAGACAATAAAGCAAGACACCACCCCTATCCCAACTTTTCAAAAAGGTTACAAATAGTCCCTTAGGCCAGGGGTTGGTCTCTTGTCATGAAAATATGAGCAAAAGAGTTCAAGAAGGTCTGAAGGCCTCTTTTCAGTTCCACTGGAAACTAGTTCCCGTGTTAGAGGACATGGACACACACACACAGCTGCTGCCATGATATAGACAATTTGGGACACAGTGGGCTTTCCCACAGAAGTGAGACAGCATTTGAATGTACATTAGTGTCTCCAAGGGGCTAGCCTGTATTGACAGAATGGGACAACTGGTCACCCTAAACATCTAAGAGCATCTACTGTGTAACAGCTGACACTACTGGACTATGGCCTGCACAGGAATCGTCTTCGCATACCTCCGGACGTCTGCACCACCTGTCCCCTTTGAGGTCATGTGAAAAGGTCTGCACCTACCAAGTCTCTCCGTCATCCACATGCTCGTTCTGAGGCTGTGAACCTCTTAGAGGCCAGGAGAGCACTTATAGCTCTTTGTGTCCATAACGCACTTGGAACTATATCTGCACACGCTCTTCAGATAGACCTGCTGATCCCAAGGGTCTCCCAGTATTACCAAGCCATCGCCTCGTACCTTAACCATGAACTAGCCCTCATTCCTACCTGCAGGTCAAGCACCTGCTGCTGCAATACTGTTCTCAGAGAATCAGCACTAACTTCCCGGAAGATGTGCTAGATTTTCTCTCCCAGAAAACCTGGTTTCTGATCTCGAGAGACAATAAAGAGAGAGTGTAGCTGTGCGCCATGTCTAAAATCTAGTACGTGACAGCATAGCCAGGAAGTTTCTACACCCCAGCTCCTCTAAACACTGTACGATTGTTCTCTGGTCGATACTGTAGCTTCTAGTGGGCCATCTACACTGTCCCTTGCATGAAAATGTCCCTTGCATATATCCTGTGGCTCCCTTGTTCTTCACAGACACTGAAGTCACGTCATGTGCGCGCTCTCTCTATCTCTCTCTAGGTACTTATTTACCTACCTACTCTATCTATCTACCTACCTACATCTATCTATCCATCCATCCACAAACCCACCCACCCACCCATCCATGCATCTATTTACCTACCTACTCTATCTACCTACCTACCTACCTGTCTGTCTGTCTGTCTGTCTGTCTGTCTGATGTGGGATTCCCCTCTGTATGCTATGAATACCGTTGGTTAATAAAGGAACTGTCTTAAGCCCGTGATAGGGTAGAATAGAGCTAGGCGGGGGGAGGGGGAGGGGGTAGGTAGAAAGAACTAAACTGAATGCTGGGAGAAAGGAGGTGGAGTCAGAGAGAAGCCATGTAGCCCTGCCACAGACAGACACCAAACTTGTAGGCCACAGCCATGTAGCGATATACAGATTAATAGAAACAGGTTAAGATGTAAGAGTTAGCCAATAAGAAGCTAGAGCTAATGGGCCAAGCAGTGATTTAATGAATACAGTTTCTGTGTGGTTATTTTGGGGCTGAGCAGCTTGGAACTAACAAATGGCCTTCCTACTAATCTATGTATCTATGTATCTATGTATCTATCTATCCATCTCTACCTACTTATTTACCTACTCTATCTATCTATCTATCTATCTATCTATCTATCTATCTACCTACCTACCTACCTACCTACCTATCTATCTACCTATCTATCTATCTAATCTATCCACCCACCCATCCACCCATCTAGATGAAAGACCCTACTAGGTCCCTCTTACTCTATGAAAGATAGATGCCTGTAAACCTAGGGGTTGTGCTGCATCAGGTAAACTTAATCCCAAGATTCACAGAGGTAAGGCAGTTTCTCTTCTCATCTGCAGGAACAAGCAAAGATCTCAACTGATCAGTCTGGAAAGCGATTCATCCATCGTTGAGGCTCAGACCCGAGACTATCTCAGGAACGCCTACCATGTCCACTCAACTGGCCTGATCCAACGGTATCCCTGGGCATTCTGTTACAGTCCCAGCACACTGTCTTGTCACTAAACCCTAGGCCAGAATCTCTCGGGTATAGCCAGAAACCCCTGGGAGAACTTAATAGCAATACTATCCCCAGGGCCCACAGGAATCTACAAAATCTCCATTTGAACAAACCCCACTTCATATGGCATATCACAAACAACTGTCCCAGGCATAAGGTCCCTGGAAGGAAGGACCTTCTATCTTCAGATCTTCCTGTCAGGCTACTCTAAGTAAACAAGAGCTCAGCAGACAGGAAGCACTTGCCACCTAAGATTGACAGCCTGAGCTCAACCCTGGAACCCACAGGTTATCACCCAGGAACCTTTAGACAGCACAGGGTCCCGACACAGGACAGTCAGGTAAAGAAATGCTAGAAATAACCAGACTACATAAGCTACAAATTCTTCTGCAGGCAGGGCTGGCCTGTAGAAGCTGAGAGTGGTAAGGACCACTCAGAAGCCAGTCTAGAAAACTGGTGCTGGTCATTGAGGGTGCTCGGAGGATTTTAATCCAGTGTTCACCACCATCTCGTTCTCTTGGCTGAGCTGGGCTTCTGGGACACAGGCCTTCAACTTCTGGCCACCCCCAAATATAAGATGAAAGTATCTTGGCAAAGTAAGAAACGGCCATCAGGTGGTGGTGGCGCACACCTTTAATCCCAGTTCTCGAGAGGCAGACGTGAGTTCAAGGCCAGCCTGGTCTACAGAGCTAGTTCCAGGACAGGCAAGTTACAAAGAGAACAATCACCCCCCACCAAAAAGAAAGGAAGGAAGGAAGGAAGGAAGGAAGGAAGGAAGGAAGGAAGGAAGGAAGGAAGGAAAGAAAGAAAGATGATTTCTCAAGTCTAAGTCAGCACACAGGGTGCTGAATGACAGAAACACATGGTCACTGAACTCTTTCAACTTCTGCAAAGGGGCCTGCAGCTTCTTGCTCCTGTACCACGGCAGTCACATGTCCTTAAATAATGAGTGAGCAGGGCTAGAAAGATGGCTCAGCAGTTAGGACTATGCACTGCTTTTGTAGAGGACCTGAATTTGATTGCTAACACCCACCATGGGTGGCTAAAACCACCTGTAACTCCAGCTCCAGGATGCAATGTCCCCGGCCTGTGTGAGCACCTGCACTCACTCGCACGAATGCACATGCACACGCACACACACACACACACACACACACGTACACACACGGAGTTCAGTGCTTACTGAACGCCAGACAAGGTACTAGTGTTTTACACACATTCTTTTATGAAATCTTCCTCAAGAAAATATTATTATTTGCATTTCAAAGATGGGGTTCACAAATCTCCCTGCCTTTCCAGTCCTGTTCTTCCCACTGTACTCCAGTTGCTAATGAAAGGGGATTTCCACCCATGCATTTTCCAGAACTGCTGGAAGCTGAGGTCTCATCAGTGCCCTCCAGACCTTACCATGCTTGCAGACTAAAGGCAACTTTTGTCAGGAAGAGGAGAAAGTGCTCACAACAAGACTGTCACTGCACCAACCGTATCAGAGGATAGTGGGGCTGTCACTGCACCAACTGCACCAGAGGACAGTGGGGCTGTCACCGCACCAACTGCACCAGGGACAGTGGGGCTGTCACCGCACCAACTGCACCAGGGACAGTGGGGCTGTAACTGCACCAACTGCACCAGGGACAGTGGGGCTGTCACTGCACCAACTGTACCAGAGGGCTGCTCTGCAGCTCGATGAGGACGGTAACACAATGTTTCTGGTAGTTTTCCCACCCGCTCTTTTATATTCTGTTTTTCGTATCACGTATCTTGATCCCATTCATTGCCTGTCCCTTCACATCCACCCTGTACCCCTGCACCCTCCACCGAAATAAACAAAATTCAAGAGAAAAAAAAAAGGAAGAAAATAAAATTTAAAAAAATTTTAAGGAAAGTAATTACAAATCTCATCATGGAAGCTGGAGTGTGACCCAACAACTCACGCTGTATACTCTTCTGCCCATAAATCTCGACCTGCCAGTGTTCACCGCAAACAATCATTGGTTCAAGGCCCTTGGTCTCCATGTTTGATGCTTGGACATCCCGCTGCCATCCTGTGCCCACACCCACCTTTAAAGAACTCCTGGCAACCTCTAAAGATCCACTCACCTTGCCCTCAAGGCTCCCCTCTGGACCTGGGGCCTGAGCTCACCAGTGGCCTCGCTTCCCCAGGGACAAGCTGTAGACAGTGTGTGTGCCTGTCCCCTCTGGCAGCCCTGCGGCTGGGTACAGTCACACATTCCGATACAGACAAGCCTCTCAGACCAAGGAGGGGGTGGGGGTGTCCGGCTCTCCGGAGCCCTGGAACAAATACTTGGAGCAGTATCTATGCGGGTGACAGCAGCCGGTCCCTTGCTACTGTTTTCTCATTCCACACTGGGTCACCAGCAGGAATTGAGCGCTCCCCTCCCCACACTTCAAACAGTGGCCCACAAAGTAATCAAGCCTCTGCCACAGGAGTCTGTTTGCCTTGTAAATCAGCCAGCAAGGCCAAAACAAACAGTTTCCACTCCACCCCCTGAAGTGTCCAGGATATCCCTCAGTCACAGGGCCACCCAATGAAGGGAGGCTCAGAGCCTCAGCCCACCCCTCCCCCAGTCCCTTCAGAACCGGTGGACCGGAAAGAAGTCTCTCCTACCTCACCAAATCAAAATGGAGAAGGAAGAAAGGGGGGTGAGCAAGAGCCCCGCTTTCCCCCACCCTTCACCAAGCTGCACATGCGGCCTCAGGGCTACAGCCCTAGGGTCACCCCGGGGACACTGGGGTGAAGAATATGAGGCTCTGGAGGCTGGGAGCAAACCGGCCTGTCAGGGCTGAGACACTTTCTAAATACGCCCCATGCTCAACACGGCAGGACAATAACGTCCCCCACCTCTCCCTCCCGTCCCCAGCCAGATCAATGACCCACGTAGAACCAGCCAATTACCTGTCTAAGCCCCAAAAGGAAAGGCATCCTGTAAGAGCATCGTCCACACTACCGTTAGCAACAAAGGGCTCTCCAAAGTTAAGGTCTCGGAGTGAGCATGGCCTGTGGTGGTTCGGTGCTCTCAGAGCAAGGAAGAGACAGTAAACAGAGTCCTGGGACCCAGCAGGCTGCCTGCTCGCCTCACTACCTCCCCCCACCCCCGCCTGGCCCCGACCCACCCCCACCTTCTCGTGACATATCTCAGACGCAGCACAGCCCAGGAGTCTGCCAAGGGGGAAATGACATCAGTTCAGGAACAGCGGAGAAACTTCAGACAGCTGCCGAGGATGTGCAGTAAACCCATGATGCCAAGACCAACCTAGAGGGGGGCCTGCTAGCTCCCCCTGCTCTGACCGGGCTCCCAGCTGGCAGATAAATCAAGTCTGGGAAACTCAGGAGAACTGCACTTCTCTGCAAAAGGACTCGGTCCCAAGGTGTTGTTTCTCTTCAGGGAAAGAAATTCAAGCCTGGTTACTGTCCTTCTGCAGAAACTTTTCCAGCCCGCCCCAATCTTCTGTGACAGCGCTCAATAAACAGCAGCACGGTTCACGGCTGTCCCCACCCTCTCTGGGAAGAAGCAAATGCAGAGGGGCCTCGAGGGGCATCTCTCTCTGCTTAGGTGGTAACCCTGGCTACTGCCTTGGGCCCCCCACTGTAAGGGGAGTTTATAGTTCATGAACCAACTGGGTACATCCAGGTGCCAACATCTTTCCTCACTCGTCCTACGAGGGTACAACAAGTCCCGCCACACCCTCCAAGCTGCCAGTAACACACATCAGCTATATTTAAACCAACTCTTGGTTCAGAAGAGCTCGCTCCCTCAGATCTGCTGGGCTTCCTTTCTGGAGAAGACCAGCCGGCTTTGCCCAGGAAACAAAGACACTGGGGTCAGCGTCCTGATCTGACCTTTCCTGGTTGGTGAGGCGAGCCAACTCTCATCCTGAACAGCAAGCAGCACGTGGGAGCGTTCCCAGACCTGAGTCCTACACCAGAACCATCGCTAGTACAAGGTCCAGATTCGGGTGTGGGCTTGCAGAAGTGACTCTATTGGGTGTGATCTGAGACAGAACTCAGGGCCTCCCTAGATAAGGGCTCTCCCACTGTGCTATGCCACACCCCCAGCTCAGAAATGACTTACGACAGTTTTCAAAGGGAACTTTGAAGTTCAAAGTCAATTTTTAGTAGCCTAGACTGCAGATCAATTGTATTTCCCTCAACTCAAGAGTCCACATAGTTCTTGTAGAAGCTTCTGCAATTATTTTCCCTCAGCGATATGTACTAGCTGACTCATATAAACCAAGATGTCCACAAATTACAATCTTGAACTCCCACCTAGGACAAGAAATTAGCAACACGCAGCACCAAGCACAGTGTGGGCCACGCATGTACCTGCTCATTAGACTCCAGCCAGACACACAGTGTGCTTGCTGCAGGCCACAGCTGACGGTCAAGGACACAAAGGCGTTTCTGACAGGAAAACGAATACGGCAAACAGGCTGAGCCATTACATGAGGCTCACGTAAGAACAAACCCCAACCTCACTGCTCTAAGAAAAGAAGAAAGAGCTGATGTACAGAGTGGGGGCCTCTATGGCTGGAGCCCAGAGAGCCACTTTAGGGCAAATACTGTATTCTCAAGACACACAGTCTGTTCCATGCTCTCACACACAGGCTAAACTGCCAGACAGATGAGACGGGACAGAAAGGCTCAGCTGCCACGAAGACCAGTGAGACCATTTTCAACCCCTTCCCCTCATTTCCTGTTTCCCGGCAACCACTGGGAACAAGAAAACACGTGAGATACAATTTCACTTTGGCAAGCCAACTGCGGAAATATGTCGAGTCTCTCTAGCCTGTACTGACCTAACAAGACAGACAGGTACCTAGGGTTCTCAGGAAAGGGTGCCACAGTGTGAATGTCCCCGTTTATTGATCCCACACCCACTAACTACCCACAGTATACCTGCCAGGTACTGTTCTCAGTGCCAGGAATACAACCATTAAACAACTCCCACACCGCTCTTGGATGGGTGACAGAATTACTCTATATTTCTTATTGTTTGATGGGAATGAGGGATTGAGAAAGGTATCGAGTAACCCAAGCTGGCTTTGAACTCACTACTGAGTCAAGGATATCCTGATCCTCTGCCTCTCCCTCCCAAGTGCTGCGATTACAGGCTTGGGATCATCATAATGATGATTCCTGGTCACATTTCTTTGCCTCTCAACCCCCACTTATGAGACAGGGCCTCACAGAGCCCATACTGGCCAAGTCTCACTCACCTCTGATCATCCTGTCTCCATCTTCCTGGTTCTAGGATTAAAAGAGTCAGGGCTGGAGAGATGGCTCAGTGGTTAAGAACACTAACTGCTTTTCCAGAGGACCCACGTTCAATTCCCAGAGCCCACACGGCAGCTCACAACTGTCTATAATTTCTGTTCCGGGTTCCAGGGGACCTGATACCCATGGCAAAACACCAATGCTCATATATATAATAAGGAAGGAAGGAGAGAAAGAAAAGAAAAGAATAGAAAAGAAGAGTGTACCGCCAAACCTGGATAATATGGTGGTGTGGACAGAACCCAAGACTTCATGTATGCTAGGCAAGCTCTCTACCAATTGAGCTACGCCCAACCCCTGCGTTTCTAAACCAATCCATCAATGGTGACTCGAGAAGTCAAAACTACATCAGTGTTGTATCACAGGCTGATTTCCTCCACACAAACCACCCCTCTGTGGCTGCTACTCCAGACGGGGCTTCTAATCAGTGGCTGTCTGGGTTCATCTTCGCGCAAGATTATACGTTTCTGAGCACAGGCAGCATTTTACGCCACAGCGTCATCACGAGACCAGCAGCAAAGGCTCTGAAGAAAGTGCTGACGGTCCTTCACACTAACCTACTTCTTGCCTCAGCCCACGGGTGACTAAGCTTCCCTAAGCAATGAGATCCGGGGGTGAGGGCAGAAAAGGGGAGCTAACTAATTCAGGCAGTCTCAGGAAGGTGAGCTCACTTTAAGCCAGGCCCTGGAAATATCACAGCAACCTAGTGACAAATATCACCGCCACAACCCAGTCAGCTTTGGGATTTAAGAATCGAGAGGGCCACTGCTGCCAGCTTGAAGGTGGAGCTGGGAGATTCATCTCAAGTGATCCAGGCTCAGACTCCATGAGCCAAAAATAAAGCCCTCCTTCAAGTAATCTTCGTCATCTTCCTGTCAATGCAGAATTAAATTAAATGCCGAATTTACCAACTTAAAAAAGGAAGTCACACTAACCTAGAATTAAGCAGGATTACGTTGTCAGAATGCTGTAAGTTAGCCACTGCTAACCACCCCGGAGCCATGTCTGGGGCAGCCTTTTGTTGACTCTACCCTCTCTCCCCAGAGAACCCTCCACGACAGCACTGCCAACGCTACCCTTTGGGTTCTGGTTAATGTCTTATATTAAAATACACTGCAGCACACGTACATTCTTGGCTTTCACTCTTTCATGTCATGTCATGACAGTGTTTCCAAAGCAACCTGTACACCTGTAACTTTTCACTCAAGCTGGTTATTTGTTCAATCCTGACCGCGAGACAAACGCTGAAACTCTACCTCGGCAACACCTGAACTCCCCAAGCCTACGATGACTACCTCTCTGCAATGGCAGAAGCCGGAGCAGGTGGCAGAAGCTGGCTGAGGGAGAGCACAAGGGTTCCTTATGATACAAAAGCCAAGATCCCAGAAGACCAGAGTTACCAGGGTGGGGGGAGACTCCGATCAGTAGATGTGGGGCTCAGTGGCTGCCACGCGGCTATGTGCACAGATCGCCTGGCGGTACCGCCAATTCCCCTTGAGGATCACACTGGAGCTGACGGCGGTGTGTGCCACGGAGACTTGGAGCCTTGGCACCCCGTGTGGTGAACTGAGGTCTACAGGGGAAAGGACTGAGAACAATTCCTAAGAGTCTCGTTTGTTCTCGATATATCAGAGCCCATACAGGGACAAAGCTGGAGACATTCCTGGGCCTTGGTCTCCACATTATGGAACTGTCCCTGCTCCCAGGTCATGTGACTCACTGAGGTTAGACAGGAGAGCTGAGGGCTGGGGGTATCGACTTTGCAGTCCAGGAATGTAGAGCAAGAATGGTGTTGTCAGACAGGACACCTGCCAGGCTTCCGGGGCGGCAGGTGCTCTGCAGACCCAAGGCAGCCCCATTTCCAGAAGCATGGGCAATAAAGGCCATCGAAAACCATAGGGGGCTGGAGAGGTGGCTCAGCGGTTAAGAGCAGTGACTGCTCTCCCAGAGGACCCACGTTCAATTCCCAGCACCCACAACAAGCAGTATACAACTGTCTGAAACTCCAGCTCTGGGGTATCTGGTGCCTCTGAGGAGACTACACTCATACACACTCCCACATACATGTAATTCATAATAAAATTAAAACTTTGAAATGGGCACGGAAAAGTTGGAATACTTAAAATACGTGCCTCAATAAAAGTTAAGGGGGCAAGAGAGAGATATCTCTGTGCGATAAAACCATGTACCGACGGAATGATCCTGAAGCAATTATCGTGGGGAATGCCATGGGTCAGATCCCAACCCCAGACAAATATTCACGGGCTGCTGCCAAGCAGTAATGCAGAGATTGCTCAGCTGCCAGGAACCAAGAATCCGGGCTTATCTGTGTCCGGGAGCTGGACAAGGGCAGGCGCGTAGCAGGCCTGCCGAGGCAAGAGAAGCACACCCGCGCACGGAGTTCTGTGAGTCACTCGGCTTGTTCCTTCCACAGCGCATCCTGAAGAGCCCAGGACTGCTCTCCTCCTCTGGGGCTTTTCAGAGAAGATGGCTGGGGAAACAGTTCTTGGCCGCAATGATGTAATCACTTGTTCCACATCAGACAACAAGCAGAAAAGGAAGATTTCAGCGGCTATTGAGAGTTCCCATGTCCCAGACAGAAACACCCAGAGTGAAATGATGTAAATCATCCGAGGATGCACGCCTCACAGGAGACGGAACTGGCATTTCACCCAGGCCTGTGCGGCTCCCAAATGGTGTGGACACACAGAGAAGTAGTATTTTGATATTAATTACAATTGTCACCCGGGCTCATTTGTGATCTCCTGTTCGGGGTTGCCTCCAGCCACCCAGAGGAATGGAGGTAATGAAGTCAGTCTAGTCTTGGGGGGTTGGTATTTTTAGCGTGTGTGCTGACAAAGCAAGCAGAACGTTTAGTTACCCAGTTTGGGACAAAGACAAGCACACACTGAAACAAACACAGGCCCTGCATAATTAATAAAAGGGCTGGGTAGAAAGATCAACCAACCTAAAGGCTACTGAGGGACAGAAAGGCACGAAAGGTGGCTACAAAATCATACGTCAGGTTTGTGTGGGGAAATGAGTACACGGGGCGGAGCCGAGCATGGACGCATGGGGCATGTCAGAAAAAGAATGAAAGGCGGGAAGAATCAAAGCATGGTGGTACACATTTGTGATCCAGTGTTAGGGAGGCAGAGGCAGGAGGATTACCACAAGTCTGAGGTCAGCCTGGCATACACTGTGAGGTCTAGGCCAGCCAGGGCTGTCTCAAACAAAAACAAAAAGCCAGAAAAAGAGAGAAGCAAAGATCAAACCGTGGCAGTGGTTGGAGGCTGACTCACAGGTATGTCCAGAGTCCCTTGGAGCAGTACAGCTTCCTGTGTGGAAAGCATGACAGGAGCTCCACGACTCTCATTCCACTTGGGGCGCAAGGCCTGCGTGTCCACTGCTTTGGTTATATTCCCTTCGATATGGCCTTGGAGCTGGTTTTGTCCTAGGTGTCGGTGTTAGAGGATTGTCAGCTGATTTGGGTTTGCTGAGGGAGGGTCCCACTTTCTTGCCCAGGCGACCTGGAATTCACTATGTAGCTCAGGATGTCCTTCAGTGATCCTACTGCCTCAGCCTCCCCGTAATGCTGGGATTACAGGCATGGGCTACCAGCCTGGCTTTAATCTCAGTGTTTTAAAAAATGAAGAGAAGTCAAAGTTGCAGGAGCCAAAACTCACTGGCAACAGTTTCTACTTCTGCCACCCAACAAAAAAGTCCTGCTGGAGTGGAAAGATCAGTCTACAGGCATTCCCTCCCGGGAGGAGCATCCGCTACGCTGGGTCCAGAGCTTGGGAAGCTCACACTGATCCTAGGCATCACTGACAATGGAAAGACTCTCCCAGGAGCTGCACCCTGAACTTCATGAAGGACAGAAGTCTGGTTTTGTGCCAAAACGTGGGTGTTTTTCCTTGTAAACAGTTCAAGTCTAACCGGAGAGGCAAGCAATGGAAACCAGCAGGCTGTCAGCAGACACTTCTCCTGTCTCCTAACCCGCACTGGAACAAAAGGGCCAGGTATGCCGCTCAGGGATGGAGTGCTGGCCTAGTGTATGTGAGGCTTGAGGCAGTCAGCTCCGACTCCAGCGCTGAAGGAGACAAGAAGAGGACTACGACAGAAACAAGGGGCGAGTCACATCGACTGTGCTTCACACCCAGATGGGGATCCCAGGCGCCACCAAAGCCGACTTCTTTCATTTCTATGTCAACTTCGAGCAAGATAAAAATAACCAGGCGGTGGTGGCGCACACCGTTGACCCCAGCACTTGGGAAGCAGAAGCAAGCGGATCTTTATGAGTTCAAGGCCAGCCTCGTTTACAAAGTGAATTCCAGGTCAGTCAAGGTTACACAGAGATACCCTGTCTTGAAAAAACAAAAATAAATAGATAGGTAGACAGACAGACAGACAGACAGACAGACAGACAGAAAGTAAATAGGTGATGATGTTGTGCCCTCCTTTGTGGATATGCAGCCGCAACGATGGCTAACCCAAGGGCTTACATCAGCTCAACCTAAAGCAGCCCTGGTAGTAGATCCCAGCGTCTGGAGACAGCATCTTAGTGGTATTCCGCTCCCTTGTGACACTGCCCTTTTAGATCCCATCCCCCCCCAGCCTATCTCTTCCTTTAAAGTCTAAGCAACTTGGGGGCAAAAATGTGCTCTTTTTAGTTTTTGATAAAGTCTCATGTAACCTAGGTTTGGTGAGAGTCTGTGTCTCAACAAAATAAGGTAGAGAGAAGAGCAACTGACGAAGACACCCAAGCTCAACCTGTGAGCTCCACACGCACACATATACAAGTGCACGGGCGCACACACACACATACATACACACCACACACAGGAAGAAAGGAAGAATGGATGGAAGAATCCATCCTAATGAATGAGTGCTGGTAACATTTTCCTGGCCACAAGAATCCAACAAACCACTACCCGATCAAGAGAGAACCTGAGCTGAGCCAGGGTTCAGGAAGTTTGATGAAGGAAAACCCTGTGTATGTACCTATTTATTATTATTATTTGTTTTTTCCCCATAGTCCTGTGTAGCCCAGAGTGGCCTCAAACTCGCCACTTAACAGGACGACTTTTATTTCCAGCCCTTCTGCCCACCCACCACATCGCAGGATTACAGGCTTGCATCACTGCATGGTCTTGCACCTCGCAGGATTACAGGTTTGCAGGATTACGGGCTTGCACCACTGTATGGCCTTGAACCTTGCAGGATTATAGGCTTGCAGGATTACGGGTTTGCAATACCGCGTGGCCTTGCACCTCGCAGTATTACAGGCTTGCACTACCCCGTGACCTTGTGCTTCACAGGATTACAGGCTTGCAGGATTATGGGCTTGTGCCACCGCGTGGTCTTGAGCCTTGCAGGATTAAAAGCTTGCAGGATTACGGGTTTGCACCATGGCGTGGTCTTGAGCCTCGCAGGATTACAGGCTTGCACCACCGCATGGCCTTGCACCTAGCAGGATTACAGGCTTGCGCCACCATGTGGCCTTGCGCCTCACTATATGCAAATCTCCAATTTCTCAGTTGAGGAATTACAGGCACTTAAACCATCTCAGAGGTGAAACTCCCTTTCTCACGGTAGTACCAGGACATGAGCTAACTTCCTCACACGATTTTCCATGATGTGGAAAAGGGTGAAGCTACTTGGTCCTCATCCAGTAACGATTAGTAATACCTGGAGGTGACCTTTTAGTATAAGGGATGGTGAAATTAAATAGGGTCAAACTGGAAGCATAGTTTAAGGAGCCACGCCTTCCCTCAATTCCGGGATCTTACACAAATGATCTATTACACACGCCTTCTCGCAAAGGATGCTTAGCTTTGTGTCACGTGATACCCAACCTAACCCTGTATTTCTTACTCACTTCAAAAATACCTTCATCGGGGGTCCAGATTATGAAAAGGGCAGGAGCAGTCAGCCAGGCTTTCTTCCCAAAGCTTAGGGGAGAGGGCGCAAAGTGTCCTTTTTTTTTTTTTAATACACTTACATATGTGCCCACTGAGTCCAGAAGAGAGCATCCGATTCCCTGTAATTGGAATTACAGACAGTTGTGAGCACATGAGTGCTGGGAATCAACCCTGAGTCCTCTGCTAGAGCAGCCTGTGCTCTGACCACGGAGCATCTCTCCGACCTCTAGAAAGTGCCTCTGAAAATGCCTTCCCATTTCAAAGAGTGAAACAGATTAGCAGATGCCAACTTCGTCGCCTTTACACACATGGCTCTTCACAGCCAGACTCTTGAGAAACAAAACTCTTCCAAGGTCCCTGTGTTCGAAACAACAGGAAAGGTACAGCTCCCCACGAAACACACCCAGCCACCATGGTTCCTTTCGAGGAACTCAAGCAAGCCGAGAGAACACGGAGAATCAACTCAACGAAGATAGACGTCAAAATGCAGAAGCTACTTTCACGCCCACGTCAGCAGCGGGAAGGAACAGGATGTTACTTGTCCCCACTCGCCAGAGGGGACAAGAAAGGTCTGAAAATGTGCAGTGACCTAGATCTGGACTCGGGATGGCTGAGTGAAGGGACAGCGGTCTCCCGGTGGGGCTCTAGTGACTGATGTCCCAGAGACCTGCCTTTAAACTAGACTACGCCAGGGAAGCTTTGACATAAACCTGGACCGGCTAACCTCTCTGGGCCACCTCTATTGGCACGCTCCCAGGCTAGCCATTTCTGTGATGAGCAATCCAGAGTTAAGGAGCCTGTGAGGCTGCATCAGAAGGAAGCTATATTTCCTTCCCAGCTGCTGGCTATCAGAAACTAAGAGGAGGATGAATGTGAACTTCATATTTAAAAAAAAATTAATTTTATTAGGCGAGTACAGTGTTTGCCTACAGGTATATATGTGCACAATGTCCATGCCAAGGGCCCAGGGCGGTGAGTAGAAGGAGCTGGAGTCATAGAGCTGTGAGCTACCACAGCTTGCTGGAACATGAACCCAGGTCCTCTCCTAGAGCAGTAAGTGCTTTTAACCACTGAGACACCTCTCCAGCCCTGAACTTCACACTTTTGATGCGAAGAGCCTGCACACAAGTTGCTACTGATGCTCTGGGTGAAGTGTGGAGGGGTGGTGTGGTCCAAATCAATGCGGGAGCAACAAGTAAGCTTTGTTCATGAAGCAGGATATCCTGACCCAGCCAAGGGCACCCGCGGCTGAGGAAGGAATATTCTCCTGTTATAGATCACAGGCAACTGGAGACACGAACCTAGAGATGCGGTGGAGGCCAAGCTGAGTACTCTCAACTTGATCTGGGGAAGATGACCATGCCCTTTCATCTGAGACCCAAAAGAGCTGACAGAATCTGAAAACTTTTTAGCATCTCTAAAGATGATATCAGGCCTGGTGGTAGTGGCACACACCTTTATTCCCAGCACTGGAGGCAGAAGCAAGTGGATCTCTGTGAGTTCAAGGCCAGCCTGGTCTGCAGAGTTAGTTCTAGGACAGCCAGGGCTACACAGAGAAACCCTGTCTCAAAAGAACCAAAGCACAGATCCAGTGTCTCCTGCCTCCTGTGGCCTGCAACACAAACACAGACAGAGCTCTCTCAAGAATGAGCATACTAAGAGCAGGGTGAGCCGACAGGATCCGCTCAATTTGCTGCTAAGAGAAAGAAGGCAGACAAAAAAAACACCAGAAACCGACCACACCAAGAGGTGCCGGCTTGTCCTCACTTTGAGAGCATCGACCTAAGCACAGCCAAAATCAGGAACTGTGCCTCAGTGAGACTGCCCAGCAGGTAACAGCCTTTGCCACACAAGGCGACCGAACAGCCTGAGTTCAACCGCTGGAATTCAGAGCCAACTCCTGAAAACTGTCCTCTGACCTCCACATGCATGCCACGGCATGTGTGTGCCCACACATTCCTACATGCACACAAATATAATAATAAAAAATAGCAATAATAATAATAAAGATGGGGCTGGAGATGGTTCAGTAGTTAAGAGCACTGGCTGTTCTTCCAAAGGACCTGAGTTCAATTTCTAGCAACCAAATGGAGGCACACAACTATATGGGTATCTGACCCCCTCTTTTGGCTTCTGTGGACACAAGACACACACTTGGCATACAAACATAGGTGCAAACAGTTATACACATAAAATAAATAAATCTTAAAAATAAAAATAAAAAGAAGCACAGGGCCCCTAGGACCCCTTTCTGACCACCCGCTAGCCCGCTAGCAGCACTGTTAGCTCTGGCGCCCTTCTGTCCCATCTGTCTCAGCTGTGTGGCCGTGTACCATGAGGGCAGCAGGCACAGTTAGCCATGAGGGACCAGGAGGTACAATCCAGGCCTTCTGGAGAGCTGAACGAGGAGAGAAGCTGCTAGCAGTGGCCTCTTCACGCCCCCACATCTCGCTGACCACTGGTGCAATCTCTGACGAGTAGGAATCTCGAGAAATCCTTTCTACACAGCAATGGAGGGGAGAGTCTAGGTGAACCGTCCACATCACACAATAAGTAAAGGGTGGAAAGAGGAATCTGTGTCAAAGGGAATGACAAGGGAAGGGGTGGGGCTGCTTGGGGGGGTCACTATGATCAACTAGACCTGCTTGGGGAAACTGAGCTGCGGCTGCGTGCTCAACGCGCGCCTTCAATGCCAGGCACTACCTGAGGGGTTGAGGCGCTCAGCTCGCTAGGTCTAGGCCACATAGTGAGACTCTGTCTTAAAAATAAAAAACCCAAACAAACAACAGAGAAACTGAAGTCAGAAGAGCATTTATGATAAAAAACAGAATTGAGAAGTCCAAAACAACTGCTTATAAAAACTAATAATTCACATCACGGGCTCAATTCTGTAATACAATTTTTACTCCTAGCTCTTAAATTCTCATATACAAGATCCTCTCCTGCAACATTAACAAATTATTGATGAATTATTGTCCATCTCTTGGGATGTGATGGGATACAATGGTTACACTGAGTGACAAACTCGTACCTTTATAAAAAAAAAAAAAGTCCAGCTTACAGATTTCCTAACCGCGGGCCTCTGCAGAGGCCTAATTGTTAGTTTATGTCTGTCCTTCTCCAAAGAGACAAACTTCTCTGGCCATACGGACCTTGAATCACAGAAACGGTTGTGCTGGCGCTGCCCTGGGCAGTGCTGACAGAGTGAGACACAGCCTCTAAGGAGCATGTGCAAGGAGCTCGGCTCAGTTCCCACGCTGGGGAAGAGTGAGGAGGCCCAGAGAGGTTAGACAGCCCTGGAGCCTGAGCCTGAATGGGGGCACGGCCTCATCTGCAATGACCCTCGGAGGCGGCTGGGATCACTGTCCCGTCTAGCAGATAAAGGAACTTAAGCTGGACAAAAGACTGGATGTTTTTCTTCAAAAGACTTACACAAATGACCAACGAAGCACATGGAAAGGGCTGCGGCAGAGTGCTTGCCTAGCACATGTGAGGTCCTAGGTTTGATTCTCAGCCCTGGAAAAATAAAAATGCACAGAGGCAACTTCTCCACTGCAATCAAGCAAAACAACCGGCAAAAGTCAACACCACTAGTCACTAGGAAAATGCAAATCAAAACCTCAGTGAGAAACCGTCACAACCCCTCTGCCATGGTAAAGCAAAACAAAACAAAATAACCCACATGTTAGAAAATCTTGCAAGTAATGAGAGACATTAGAACCCCCATCCACAGCTGCTGGGGTGTGAAGAGATGCAGCTGCTCACCAACGGCCTGTCCAGCTCTCCAAAGTTAAACATAGTCCTCTACAACACATGATCCAGCCGCTCTGCTCAGATTATCCAATGCAAGTTTTGAAAATTTCCTAAAGACTTATATATACCAAAGGTCATTGCAGCATGGCTCAAACAAGCATCAGCTGACGAATGCCAAACAAAGCATGGCGTGTCAGGGAGCTGCACATGTATGAAATTCCCAGAGAATGGAGATATTTACATAATAGGCTGGAGTGGTGGCACATACCTTTGATCTCAGCGCTCTTTCTGAGGCAGAAGCAGGCGGATCTCTGTGAGTCTGAGGCCAGCCTGGTCTACATAAAAATTCCAGGACAGTCAGGGCTACATAATAGAGAGATCCTGTCTAAGAAAAAAACAAAGTAGACAAGTAACAAAAACAAAACAGAGTACAGCAATACAGAAGAATATTAGTGGGTCATCAAAAGGCAGGAAGGTCGGATACATGATACAGCAAGGACACCCGCTGTCAACTCCATGCTGAGTAAGAGAAACTAACTATAGAAAGTCACGTGGAGACTCTTCGCCCCCTTCCTTGAGACAGGGTCTCCTGTAGCCCAGGCTGACCTGGAACTTGCTGTGGAGCCAAGGGTGACTTTGAGCTTCTGATCCTCTGCCCCCCACTCTGAGTACTGCGATTTCAGGCATTCACCACCACGCTGTGCCTGGGATGGAGCCCAGGGCTTTGTGCATGCTAGGCAAGCACTCTACCAACAGCAATGTCCCTGGCTCTGAGATTTCTCCCCGAGGTGAGGAAAAGGTTCTGAAATTCAGGTAACGGTGACAGCGGCCCAGTGTTATAAATAAACTGAAATCTGCTTTCCCTTAGGCTGGGCCTCTGAAGGAGAGATGGTCCTTGCCACCACCAGCAGGTCTACTCCCGTCTCCCAAAGCCACAGCTGTCACTCTTGTGCATCTGCTCAGATGACCAAGAAACACGACACCAGGTAAGATCTCTGTATGAGTTCAAGGCCAGTAAAGACTACACACTGAGACCCTGTCTCAAAAAGCTATGGAGGGAGGGAGGGAGGGAGGGAGGGAGGGAGGGAGGGAGGGAGGGAGGGAGGGAGGGAGGGAGGGAGGGAGGGAGGGAGGGAGGGAGGGAAAGAAAATAAGAACCCGCTGGGCAGTGATAGCACTAGCCTTTAATCCCAGTACTTGGGAGACAGAGGCGGCAGACAGATGTCTAGAGTTTGAGTATACCCTGGTTTACAGAGTTCTAGGACAGCCAGAGCTGTTACACAGAGAAACCCTACCTCGAAAAACCAAAATGAATAAACAAAGCAAGAAAACACACACTGGAAAAAAACGCTTCTCCTCTGATATGCACAGGCCGTGGGGACGTGGGGACCAAAACAATCCCCGAGTTAACCAAAACAGTTTTCTAATTCCCCCACTGTGGGAGGCACTGAGGGCCCTGTGCTCAAAGATCCCACTAAGAGAACCAGGAATATTAAACACACAAGGTTGTCCCTTCAATTCACAACCTGTTACCAGTCCAGAAGTCTGGGAGGGGCGAAACAGCCTGGTGGCCAGGACCTACCCTCCCCCAGACTCTTACCAAGAATCTGTCAATCTACAGAACCTATTTTTACGGAAGGTGTCACATGTGGTCAATCTATAGAACCCATTTTTATGGGAGACGTCACGTGTACTTTACAAAGAGTTTCAATGCAGTCAAGTCTTACTGTGCGCACGGGATCTAGTTAATCACCAAGTTTTCACTACATTTTGCTGAGCTTAAATATGCCTAATAAATTAGCTGGGGTCAGACTCCCCAAGTTTGCACTAACACTGGCTACTGGTCATGTCGCAGGAAACTACCTTCCTGACTCTGGCAGATGTTACTCTACTGGCCATGGCTGTTGCAGAGACAACTCCCATCCCACCCCGACTCCGCGGACAACAGATCCTGGGTGTATAGAGAAGTCTCAAGGGGTCCCCAAGGAAGGCCACCACTGAGCAGCTGCTATACGGCAGGCACTGCTATGTTTCACGAGCATTACCTATAAGCACTAACTCCCACTATAATTCCATACGCAGGATGCTTATTATCCCTATTTTATAGGCGAGGAAGCCATGTTAACTAGCTCAAAGTTCTCCGGCTTGTGGGGTAGAGCTTTGACGCAGGGGGTCAGGCTCCCTCTCAGCAGTGCTGCTTCCAAGAGTCCCCACATCTTTGATGACCACACAAAAAATGCTTGGAGTTGGGCACAGTGGCTCATGCCTATAATTCCAGGACTTGGAAGCTCAAGACAGCAGGACTGTCAGAAGTTCAAGGCCTGCCTGAGCCAAGAGTGAAACTCTGAAGGAATAGGGGAAAGAGGGAAAAGAGGGGGGTCTGAGAGGGCCTTGGTGACATACTGAGGAGGAGGGAACACACAGACTGACTTGTGGCCATCGGAGCCAACCCCCACTCCCCTAAACCACCTGCCTACCATCATTCAAGAACCACGGACCACTTCCTTAGCACCTAGGCAGGCATATCTTAGCCTTCAACTACAGGCTTGCTGCCCTTGAGTGAACCCTGTTCCCTGTTCCTGGGAACTGCGAACAGAGGACACAGAGGACGGGAAAGAGGCTGGAGCTAAGCAAACAAGATACAGATCAGCTTCTGAGGAAGTGGACTGAAATGGCCCAAAGCTGTCAACACCAACAGTCAGAAGCTTGCTGACGAGAAGAAGCGAACCTTCCAAACACGGGGGTAACGACCCTATGCGCACCCTGCTGGTGGGAATATAGAGAGCTTTAAATGCACCCTATAGCCAACCCTATGGTTTTCAATTCTGTGTCCAGGACAAACACACAGAGCGGAGCATGGTGCTCTCCAGAGTGGTTGCTCAAAGCGAGATTATACTGGCATCCTAAAACATCAGAGATGGTCCAGGTAGGGCACTTGCTGTGTAAGCAGGAAGGCAGAGTTTGAATCTCCAACACACCCCTAACTTCACTATATAAATTATTAATATATAAAACACACTATTTATGCAAATTACTATACATGTGGTCCTTGATAAAAAGATTAGGTGGGTGATATAAAAGGGTGGCTCCAATTGCCACAACTAAGCAACACCTCTCCCACCTCCCCAGCAAGGCCTCCTCTGGCCCTTCCTATCTTTCTTCCCATATACATTGATAAATACGTTTAGGAGGCAGGAAAGGTACCAAACAGATACCAAAGCACACTCTTCTACTTTTTGCTTTATATCTTTTTGGATTTCTGTATTATCTGCCATTGTTATGAGCACGGGCTATTCTGCAGAATTAAAACCATCGTATAAGAGAAAGGGTCTCTAAAGCTCAGGAGAGAGCAGTGAGCTCCTCTCTAGGGAGAGTAGGCCACTGGGCAACCACAGTGGACCTCAGGCCAAGCAGGATGGTACCAGCTTCTCTGTCCCCACCCCCTGCAGGTACAGCAGGAAGATCTGTAAACTCAGAGAGAAATTACTCCATGAACAAGAATGGAGCAAGCCGGATGAACTGGTAGCCCTAGGCAACTCTGTACTCTGGTCCCAAAGAATTACAGTGGCCCTGCATCCTGATGCTGAGTCCCCTGGTAGCTGCATCCCCAAAAGCACCTCAAGAACTAAAAGGGTAGATCTGATCAAAAAGCTTCCGGCCTTCTGTTTGGTCTGCATTTGGTCAGACTGCAAGGTAAAACCTTAGAGGAAAGTCGGATCGAATTGGCGCACACCTTCAAACTCAGCACTCGGGAGGCAGAGGCAGGTGGATCTCTGCGAGTTCGAGGCCAGCCTGGACTATACAGTTAGCGAGTGCCGGGACAGCCAGGGCTGTGTAGAGACCCTGTCTCAAAGCAAACAAAAATTTTAGATGAACAAGATAAATTGGGGGATGGCACCCCGAAACTAGCGTGTGGTCACGTGTAAAGCATGATCACTTTCTCTGCACACAAAGGCATCCAAGCTGGAAGACTGTGTAACAAATGAGGGTTACAACACACAGCGCTTCTGGCTGGATATCTGAAAATCAAACCAGACATGTTTTTCTAACTCTATTCTGGGACCCACCCTTCCAAACCACAGGATTCTTGTGCCAGCTTACACTTTTCGCCTTTTCCAAAACAACTTGTGAAAGTTCAAGTCTATAAAATTCCTAAGATCTTGAAGCAGAACAGCTTTGGCATCACGCCAGCAGTGGCATGGGGGAGATGCTGTACAGAGCTCCCCCGGCTCTCCTGGTGTGGTGGTGCATGCTTTTCATCCCAGCACTCGGGAGACAGAGGCAGGAGCATCTCTCTTAAGTCTGATGCCAACCTGGTCTACACAGTTACATAGTGAGTTCCAGGTCAGACATGGATACACAGTGAGACCCTTCCCCATCCCCCCAAAAAAAAGAAAGAAAGAAAAGAAAAAAGGAAGAAGAAAGAAAGTATAGTGTGGATAAGAAGAAAGCCAAAGGTAAACACAACTGAGTGGAGAACGTCACTGGGAAACCAGAGTCCCCAAGCCCCACTCCCTGCAGGGCCGGTTATTGGAAGTCTGAGAAGGTGACCTATTTTAATCCCCACATTAAGAGTTCCCAAAACTGGCTCAACAGGCCACGGGATTCAATTGGATGGGATTCTCTTCCCCTTGCTGACCTCCCAAGTTGCAGTGCTCTGGATTTAACTGTGTTTGTTTGTGGTTTCCACATGTACACTTCAGGCCAGATTCAGCTCCGCCTAGTGGAACTGAAAAGCCCGTCTGCAGGGATGCCACAGGTCCTCGGCCGCCACTGTTCCTGGGACTCTGTGCAATCAAACATGGGACTGGGGGTCGGTCCCCAACAGCATGCAAGATGGAATATGGACCAGACCACTGATGGTCACACAAATCAGTCCTGTTCACGCATGGCCCTTCAAATTGGCCCTAAGAACTAAGGCAAGCAATGGAGACTTCTCTCAGGGGCATGGTTGGCTAGACACTCAAAAAGCAGTTGGGATTCTAAACCCAAAGCCATCCAAAACACCCATAAAGTCTTGCCTGCAGGTCCCAAACACAGCCTAGCTGCATCCCCAGGCCTGAATGCAGGTTCTCCTTTAGACTCAGCCGAAACCCAGGACATCTGGCCTCCCTTGCGGCAGGAGCCGAGATCACTCATCGGTTTCCACAGGCTATATATAGTGTGCCTAAGAACAATCCAGTAGTCCTATGGCCAAAGACGAGCCAAGCCTTGGAGTGGAGAAAGGAAAAAGTTCTAAAGCCATGACTCAGTCAGACTTGGTTATGGGACCGTAGAGGACACTGAGAAAAGGAAGTAACTGGCCATGGGGCTTTCACTGCAGCAAAACCAAATTCTGTTCTTAAACCGAAACCGCAAGGGCAGATCAAAGCAAGAGGGAAGAAAGTTCAAGATGGGGTGAGTGGGAGGTGGGGGTGGAGGGGCCATCACCTGCACACTGAACCCGAGACCACAGACTGTTTCATCCAGATGTTTGATGTTGGCTGACTGGTGGAAGGAGTCACTGACTTCACAGCCATCACGTCAGTGCTCTAAACGGCCCATCTAGAACCTGCCACCAGGGCAGAAAGAAGGCTCAGTGGGAAGAAGAACCCACCTGGTAGGAGACTTCTATAAGTGACCTGTGCACATACACACAGAGACGACGACACAGTAAGTCAACGAAACCTGCAGCAGGCAGGTCGTCCGCACACTGCTCCTCTTGGAGGGGGCCTAACCTAAACTCTGGACAGCAGGCGCTGAGCCTAGAGGGTCTCCACCTCAGGCCAGACTGTCTCCTGGCTGCGGGGCACTGTCTTGAGCAGCATGAGATGGCTAGTGTACGCCTGGGTCTCACATATGGGATGCCAGCCACACTCTCAACACATCTCCAGGGGCTGGAGAGATGGCTCAGAGGTTAAGAGCATTGCCTGCTCTTCCAAAGGTCCTAAGTTCAATTCCCAGCAACCACATGGTGGCTCACAATTATCTGTAATGGGGTCTGGTGCCCTCTTCTGGTCTGCAGTCATACACACAGACAGAATATTGTATACATAATAAATAAATAAATAAATAAATAAATAAATAAATAAATAAATAATGCATCTCCAGACACTGGCAAACATCCTCTGTGCAAAATGACCCTTCGCAGAGAATCGTGATTTTAAAGCTGTAGACGCACCATGAACAGTGGTCTACACAGACAACCTACAGGAAAGACTAACTCCATATCCACGAGAGAGACTCGAGCAGGTCAAGTTCAACTCCAGACCTGGGTCCCTCGAGACAGGTGCCACTAGTGTGCCAACTACAGTGCACCCTGCAGACCAACAATAAGAGCAATGGCAATGAGGATTACTATCATGTTTAACCACTAAGTGCATTCTAAGAGTCTTTCTATAGATTGGATTTTCCCCTCATAAGTCTGTGAGACACATGCTAATGTTAGTCTCATTTTGAAGGGGAGGAAACTGAGGCAGAAGAATTAAGTAACTCGCTCAGTATTATCATATTTGGAACTCAGATGGCCTGACCACAGAGCCCATGACCCCATGACCTTCCCATGGTGTGGGGCTATGTCAAACTTATACGCAGGAAGCTGCTAGATCACACTGCCCACGACGGAGTCAACAGTTCCATGGAGCCATTCGGTGTAAAACAAACACTGCGCCACGTTGAAAAGCGGTCTGGCGGGTCCCTGAAAAGTCATCCAGAGCTACCAGTTGGCCCAGTAATTAGGATCCACACGGAACTGAAAACAGAAGCCAGCATAGCATACACTTGTAACCCCAGCACTGGGGAGACAGCGCAGGAGGGGTGCCACGAACTGCAGGCAGCTTGGCTACAAAGTGAGACCCTGTACCCATGAGCCACCAAAATGGCTCTGGAGGCAACGACGCCCACCATAGAGCCTGGCAATCCAGGTTTCGCCCCAGGACTCATCTGCAAGACAAGTCCTGAAGGTTGTCCTCCGACCGGCCATGCACAGGCACCCGAATGATGTATGCTCACACTTAACAAATGTGGGAGAAAATAAAAACAGTGTGTTTATGCAAAAACGTCTATACCACTGTTCCCTGTAGCATTATCCCTAATAGCTTCAAAGTGGAAACAGCCCAAACGACCACCAACTGATAAACAGATAAATATAATATATGGGGCATCCACGCCATAGAAAGAAACAAAGAGTCTAAAGAGATGGCTCAATGAGATGGAACACTTGTCCTGTAACCTAAGTTCAAATCTCCAGCAACCACACAAAATCCTGGGCAAAGTGTGAGCCTTGAAGCCAGCACTAGCAGGAGAAGTTAGGCCGATCCAAGAGCTCATTGTCCAGTTAGCATCGCCAAGGCAAGCTTCAGTTCATGAGACTGACTCAAGGCATAAGATGGGGCGGGGGTGACAATCCTGCTCAGGCTCCACTTATATGCGCATGGGCACATAGACCCAGACACTCATATGTGCGTACCACACGCAAACACCACATACAAAAAGAAATGAAGAATTGATACGTGCTACAACACAGGGCAACTATAAAGACATCCTGTTCAGTCCGGGTCCATGCTTTCTAAAAAACACACAGAACAGGCAAATCTAGGGAACCTGAAAGATGAGCAGCTACTGAGTGAGGGCTGGTGGAAAGGGAGGCAGGACGGGAAGCGAATGCTAATTGTTAGGGGCTTCCTTCTGAGGGTGAGAGCGATAAGATAATCTAAAATGTTAGAGCAGAAGTACTGGTGACATGATTCTAGGACCACATGGAAATAGGCAATTTATTATACAAGTTTTGTTGTTGTTTTTGAGACAGGGTCTTGTCGTGCCTGGCCTGGAACTCACTATGCAAACCAGACTGGCTTTGAATTCTATGTAAGTTTTTAAAGGTGTGAAAATATCATAATAATAATAAACCAGGCGGTGGTGGCGCACACCTTTAACTCCAGCCCTCGGGAGGCAGAGGCAGGCAGATCTCTGTGAGTTCAGGGCCAGCCTGGTCTACAAGGCAAGTTCTAGGATAGCCAGGGCTACAAAGAGAAACCATCTCAGAAAAATGAAACAAAACAAAAAGATATGAAAATTAAATATGGTTATAAACCCAGTTTCTCAGGTACCTTAGCCAAACGACAAGCACTGAGAGGCACTGAGCAGCTACTGAACTGCACTGCCCCGGCAGAGGTCACTTCCAACATCACAGAAAGAGCACAGCCTTAGACAAGAGCTCCTCAGCCCTTCACCAAAGCTGGCAGGGTCGCCCTCTCTGCTGCACCTGACTGCACTCGAAGCTTCCATGTAAGCCAGATGGTTTCTGATCCTGTCTCCTCCTGCACCGCGAACCCACAGTGGTCCAAACGCAGCTGTCTCTAGGAAACCTTCCCTGGCTGTTCAGCCCCAGCAGAGCCCAGTGCTCGCCCCTCGTCCTTGTTGCATCTCCACTGGAGAACAACCCTTCTGGATTATAATCTGTGTGCGTTATCCTCCTCCCCACTCCCAATTACCCCATCCTTGAGGTAAGAGATTCTCTTCCACATCTGACAATTCCCAGAACCTGCTGGAGTTCCAAAATGTCCACTAAATGGAATTCCAACAGGAAGGAAATGGTTTTTGATAAAATGCTCACTTTGGAATAATCTAACAGTCTACAAAAGCAAGGAAAAGGGGGCTAGATCCTGCAAGATACATACATACTGCACTACATAGTCCTAGTGTTCTACAAGAAGTAGTGACAGCTGACTGCCCTGAAAAGCTACGTGTGTGACCAGAGTTCAAGGTTATCCTACACCACACAGCAGGTTCAAGGCTGGCTTGGGCTGCAGGAAACCTTGCCTCCAGGTTACGAGAGAGAAAGCCTGGATGGAGCAGGCGTGTGGTGCTTCCTACATCCTAGTACTCAGAGGCTGAAGCATGAGCATCCCCACACGGCAGCCTGGGGATGGAGCAGTGGATCTAAACTCAACCTAAGACATGAGAGGGAAGTAAAGCTGACGTGAAATTGAGGGACACAGTGAGAAAAGGCAGGAACGGAGCCCATCTGAACTCAGTGTTTTGAAGGTGGCAGAGGAATTGTAAGGATGGCATCTATAGGTTGCACCCACACCACGGGCTGGACCATGTTATGAATATAGACATTGCTACTAAAACTTCATTTTAAACAACGTTGTCCGGTGTTCTGGTTTGATCTAAACATCAGAAGGAAAGCAACTCTACGTTATCTCGAGCATAAATTAACTAGAGGAGACAAACGCCAAGGCCTTCCTGTTTGCGACTGCAGCTTTTTTATTCTTTTCAGAGTCAAGGAATCTCATCTGTGAGTCACAACGCCCCGTGAGAGTCAGCCAGATGTTCTGAACTGCAGAAGTCCCCAGGCATTGAACTTTCCTGGTGCGCATGGCAAGAGACAACCGTAATGAAGATTCAGTAATGGGAAAAGTCACCTATTAATACATATAGTTCAGATATTCAGTGTGCGTGTAGCTGGGCATGGTGGTACACACCTGTAACCCCAGCCCTTGCAGGGGGAGGCAGGAGGATAGCGGGAAGTTGATGATCAGCCTGGACGGCTAATAAGACCCTGTCTAACTACACCCACCCACCCTCGCCATGGCCAAAACAGACCCCTACCAGGTGGCCCAGGGGGTATGGTGGTAGACTGCTAAACCCTACCAAAAAAAATAAACAGAAAAAGATGGCTTTTGACAGATTCGTTTCAGGGAGGGAGATAGTGAGGTACCACATTCCACACAGAGTTCACAGTGCCACCTGAGTGACCTAGAAATAAAGGCCTGACGGATTCCCAACAGATGTTCTCTGTGACAAACCAAAACTCAAAACAAAAACCCTAAATTGACTAAGCTGTGGTGGATTCAGAGTTAATAATTATATTGTAACTTCCATTCCAAAGGTTAAAAACCAAAACACCAATTTCACCATAGATATCTGGTATGATTGATTGGACAGCAGGCCACGGGGGGGAGGTGGGGGGAAGAGAAGGGGTGAGGTGGGAGTGTGGTCCTGTTGGTTGACGTTTGGAAAGCATAGGAAGGAGTGGGCAGCTCATAGCAAAACCTTTCCCTCTCTACCGGAACTGTAGTAACCACACAATAGCTATGGTTAGTGCTAGCACCCAACCAAATGGAACAAAATACAAAAGCCACCCTGTCCCCCAAGTACTGGAAGCGGCAGAAATCTAAGAAAGCAGCCTGCGAGTGACGAGCTGCATCAGAGTCTCACACTGAAGACCCTCCTCCAGCCTGCGAGTGACGAGCTGCATCAGAGCTTCACACTGAAGACCCCCCCTCCATATCTCGCCACCCCAGGCTCCAGGATGTGGCGGGAGGCACCGCTTCCCAGTTCTTTTCCTGGAAGAAGTGGACCAGTTCCTCCTAGCAGCAGGGCCATCTCCAAAGTCTCCACATCCCTAAAGGTGATTGAATGGCTTTAGGGAACAGTCCTCAGTGACAGCCACAGAAATGGGAAGCAGGTTCATTCCGGATTCTGTTCTGTCAATACCTATACTTGACTTCACCAGTCCTGCCTGATTATATTTCGATTAAGAAAACAAAGAACCTCAAGGTTAAAAGGCTTAAAAACTAAAGGGTTCCTTCCCTAGAAAGGAATACATTCAAGGTCATATCATGAGCTCTGTTTCTTTCACATATTATTTCCCAGATAATCATACCCCCCACTAAGACACTGCAACAGATAAGACGGCAAATAAACTGTAGGACACACATAAAGGGGTATATTATTTTGTCACAATGTAGATGAACCCCAGTATGTGAGAGAGATCAAACACCAAGGGCTCCACATTCTGGAGCATTCCACTGCACAGAATATCCAGAACAGGTAAATCCACAGGGGCACGGATGCAGACCACCGGTGGTCCAGGGCTGGGGCCAGGGCAGGGGCCGGGGTGGAGATAGGGAGTGATTGGTGAGAGGGACAGGCTTTCCTCTGGGCTGCACAACACCGGGAACGTACTGAATGCTGCTGGCCGCTTGGCTTTTAAACTCTTCATTTTGTTGTGTGAATTTCAACTCTCTTAAAAACCTATCAAACCCCAGAACTTGGGTAGCTGAAGGAAAAGGGTCTCGAGGTCAGGGCCAGCCTGACCTACATAGCAAGGCCCCGTCTCAAACAAAACAAAATACAATCATCTGTGGGTTTTGTTTTTTGTTTTAGGGAGAGGACACTCAGGAGCAAAACAAGATCCGTACATGAGAGGCTGTCCTTAAGCTCTGAGAGAGAGAGATAAAGTATTTTGCTAGCAATTTCTGCTCTTCATCAAAACATGAAGCTAAGTGTTAAGCTGTACAGGCTGTCCCCGCTGTCAGTGCATGTGAATGCTTTTCTGAAAAAAAAATAAAATAAAATAAAAAAGACAATGAAGGGATGAAAGGGGAGAGAATAAAATGACAGAACCTTTGCTAAATTTACCAGAGGGGGGGGGGGTTGATTCCCCTACTGCACCCCGCCCAAGTTGGCACCAAGAGTAAGGCTTCAATTAGGGTTTCGAAACGCCAGCCTGAGCTAGAATCAGCGCAAGCAAGCTTCCTTGCCTGGACAAAGAGCAAGCCACCCAGCAAGAAAAGCTAGGGTGCTCCATTTGCTGCAGATACTGGCATTATCAGCACCAGTGACCTGTTCTAACCAAGGCAGTCAGCCTAACAGCATGGTTCTCACAGCTCAGACGCACCCCTCCTCCTGAGGGGTTCCACTCTACTGCATCCCTCCTACCTTCCAAGAACCCTGTCTCCAACAACAGGCCACCAACGTGCCATGCCTTACAGCACTAAAAATAGAGCCAAGATGCTCAGAACTTTCCTTTGTCCAGCCTGAAATAAATATCCTGCTGGGCCCTTCTCCCTATGGGGCCAGTTCTGTAACCTGTGATCCCAACACACACTGGTGTGCACACAGTCTCTGGCTCCTGACTCCACTGCGGAGCTAGAAATGAGCCCCAGATGCGCCAGCGTGCACCGATATCCAGCATAGTTCCTCCAGCACACCTACCAAACCTGTCTTCTCAAAAGACCCTCAAGTCGCCTGGCACCATTGCCTCTGCCATCTTTCTGACATCCAAATCGTCACAGGTGTCCCTCAGCTAAACACCAAAGCCCCCTTCGCCCTGTCCACGCAAGGCATGGGCGTTCCTCTCGACAACACTCAACTCTTTGCAAACAACCCTCCTTGAGACCCCCTCCAGCCAGGCCTCGTCCACCCCGGACCCCCGGGCTGGCCCAGACGCCCTCCCCTTACCTGCGGGGGCTCAGCCCTGACTGACAGGGGGCTGGGCAGCGCCTGGAGGAGCAGGAGCGCCATGCCACCCAGGAGCCTTCTCCTCTCCATCCCCCTCCTGCTCCTGCTCCTCCGCCACGGCGCCGCCACCCCTCCTCCTCCCTCTCTTCTTCCCTCTGCTTCCTCCTTCCCTTCTTTTCCTGTTTCGCTCTCCCCCCCCCCCCCCCCCCTTCCGGCTCGGCTCCACCCCGCCCCAGGCCAAATGCCCTCCCAGATGCGGAGGACGGTCTCCAGCTCCCGCGCCTCATTGGCTCCTACCTTTCGTCCATTGGTCCAGAGAGCTGTGCGTCTAGTTCTAGTCCCAGCCCTCCTCGTGCAGGGTGATTTAGCCAATGAAAAGTGGGAGGAAGCCGGGCCATCTTGAATGCTGCGAGCTGCATTAAAGTGCAGTGCGCCCCGCCCCGCGGAGAGTGGCGGAAGTACCGAGAGCTGGGGACGAGACCATCCAGATGCATTGAAGAGGCTTGCTAGTGTAGCCATTTTGAGTGTGGCGGAAGTGTTAGGTTCCCACAGTTAGGGGGTGAGATAAGGAAAAGGGAAAAAAAGAGGTGGTAAGGTTTAATGATTCTAAAGGGTACTTCTAAAGGGTAAAACAATTGCAGCCTGACATTTTCTGGGGCCTTTTGTATTAAACTACAGGCAGCCCTATTATCAGGATGCCTTTTCCAATCCCACTGTCCAAGGAGCAGCTCAGATCCATTCGAATTCCCTATTCGGCCGTAATTCTATTAGAGACAGTGCTCTGCCCTCCCGAGTTTTAAGGACAAACCTCTAATGACTCTACTCGGAAACAGCTCTGATACCCACCACTCATCGCTTCAGCCTTGCTATCTTCCGGCTGAATGAAAATGACTATGCCCTGCAGAGTAGCCAGTTCTCCACCTCCTCAAATCCAGTCCACATTACTGGTTCACACAAACCCAAACATGATTACATAGCAGGTTCTCCCTTGACAATACTCACCCAGCTGGGTGGGGGATGTCCCGCTCTGTGGTAAATGGCTTGTATGGGCAAGGCCTTGAATTTAGTCCACAGTGTGAGCCACAAGGAAAAGAGAAAGGGAAGAGATATAGGGAGGGAAAGAGGGAAGAAAAAACAAAGACTAGACTTTAGCTGGCACACACCTTTAATTCCAGCAGAGGCAGGTGGATTCTGTGAGTTCAAGGCCAGCCTGGTCTACAAATGAGTGCTAGGACAGCCAGGACTTCGTTTCCCTGTCTCAGGAGCAAACACTATGGAGACAGGCATGCCAAGAGACTTGAAGATGTGGAAAGCTAAGGAAAGCTGATCTTTACAGAGAATACAGTGAGAACATTTTCTTAAGTTCTGATGTTGCTTTTCCAGTTTGTCTGTGGAATAGAAAAGCTGCAGTCAAGTCTCCCATTTTTAAAAAGCTGCTGGGGGGACTGGAGAGATGGCTCAGAGGTTAAGAGCACCGGCTGCTCTTCCAGAGGTCCTGAGTTCAATTCCCATCACCTATATGATGGCTAACATCGTCTATAATGAGATCTGGTGCCCTCTTCTGGCCTGGGGGCAGCCAGAACACTATACATAATAAATATATCTTTAAAAAAAGAGAAAAAGCTGGCTGGAAAATAGACTTTCCTGCTCATGTGCCAGCCAACATCAAACTTCCCCTTATAAAAGGAAGGAACCCTGTAAGCATGCTAAGCAGAGAAGCCGGAAACAGAAGGCCCATAGTGTGATCTGATTGGAAGGGGATGGGGCTGAGAGCCAGAGGAACTGCTAATGAACTTGGGGTTTGGGGGCGGGAGGAGGGATATTACTGGCAACAACGCTGCATCTTGGTGACTGGAAATTACTAAATCATACAATTTTTTTTTTTGTTTTTGTTTTTCAAGACAGGATTTCTCTGTGTCGACCAGGCTGGCCTCAAACCCACAGAGACTTGCCTGCCTCTACCTCCCCAAGTGCTGGGATTAAAGGTGTGTGCCACCACTTCCCAGCTTTAAACCATATAATTTAAAAGGATGAATTTGGCCAGGTGTGGAGGTGCACAGCTGTAATCTTAGCATTCACAAGTCTGAGCTGACAAGTGAGTCCAGGATAGCCTGGGCTCCCATCCCAAAGAAAACATAAGTTTCATGGTATGTGTGTTCCATTTTACAATTTAAAATGGGTGTGAAGCTAAACTGCAGCTGCAGTCTTCGCATCAAGGATGCGCTATCTTCTGGTGCAACCAGCATTACCAGGAAATGAGCACACCTGCACGATCTCAGGCTCCACCTGAAGAACTGCAAGCTGGGGCGAGCCTTTGCCCTTGTGTTTGCTCAGCATCTCCAAGTGGCCCTGGCATACATTTTTTTCCTCTTTTGAAGCAGGGCCTCTCTGTTGCATTGGCTGGCCTGGAATGTGCTATGTAGAGCAGGATAGGCTCAGACTCATGAAGAGCCACCTACCTCTGCTTTCCAAGTGCTGGAATTAAAGGTTTGCCCAGCCGGGTCTACTTTATGTTCCTAACAGCCACAACTACTGGATACAGAGACTTACGTTAAAACTTTATATGACACATATACAAAGTCCCTTTCGCATATTCTAGTTTTTCTTTTTATAACCTATTAAGAGATGTAAAACCATTTTCAGTTCCTAAATCCAGAGAGAGAGAGAGAGAGAAAGAGAGAGAGAGAGAGAGAGAGAGAGAGAGAGAGAGAGAGAGAGAGAGAGAGAACACAGGTGACTTTGGCTGTATCATGGCTCACCAATCCTCTAAGGCAGCACAAATCCCATTCTGGGAGACCAGTGGGGCATCAACACAGGTGGACAGATGGATTCAGAAAGGGTCCCTTACAGCTGTGAGATCCTCTGATGTGCCCAGCCAAAGTCAGACCATAGATCCTGCTTCCCATCAGGAGGTAGTAGCTTGGTTTGCAGAACAATGCTTCACGTTCTTTCAATCATTTATTCAATTCATAATGACAGCGTTTAAACAGAATCGGCAAATCTCACCAGACAAAACTGACCCCATATACACACTGACCCCAAGGAAGCTACAGTCCTCAGGGGGCTCAAGGAACAAGATAGGCGCCTAAGGGGCCCTTTGCTGCTTCTGGTCCTCTTGATTTCCTCTCAGAGGTGTCCGGGTACAGCTCCCCTGTCCTGTCAGGTACTCAGCAGTCTTTCTTTGACCTAACCTAATGGGTTCAGGGAAGTGAGGCCACCAGGAAATCATCCATTAAAATGTGTGGTAGGGCAGGTGCCGTCTCTCAGTGAGGGGACTTGTAAAACAGGCAAGGCAATGAGAGAAGAGACTTCTCTCAGAATAAGGGTCCCAGAATAGACCTAGACATGATTTTAGACAGAATAAAGTCATCATCAGAGGGCTAGAACTTGATGCCCACATAACTTTGGTGAAATGGCTGTTTGGCTGTACAGTCTGAAGAAGGCTCTTTGGTCCTGGCTGAATTGTGCTCTGGTATCCAAGCAAAGCTTCCCTTTCCTATCAGTACACACCAGTCCCTGGTTTTTGACCTATCGGGCTGAGGACAGGAACTATTTGTCCAGTTTTCTGTCCTGTTGTAGTTATCTCTCAGCGCCTGAAAAACTCAAGTCTAGCAGCGCTCCATGGAGGCACCCCAGTCAGGGCACATGGGGCAGGGTTGAGAGGAATCCCCAGGGGACAGAGTGACCCTCTTCTGTTCCTGAGTAGGAGCTGCAGAGATGCTCTTTCAGAGGACCTGGGTTGGATTTCTAGCACCCATGTGATGGTTCACAGTAGTAATTCCAGTCCCAGAGGATCTGACACCCTCTTCGGACCTCTGTGGACACTGGTGCAGAGAGACACACATGAAGGCAAAACATCCATACACATAAAAATAAAAATAAAATGATAAGAACCCTTTTCAAGAATCACACAGGTAAACATTTCCCTTGCTTGAGAAGGAGGAAGTGGGAGGAAGGAGGAGAGGGACTCAATACATCTGCGGTCCTGACTGGACAGGAGCCACAGGTCTCCTAATTACTCCACACTGTGTCTCCTAGACACCAGCAGCTTCCGCTGAGATGGGCTCAGCTTCTGGTCCCAAAGGACAGGGATAAAGGACAAAACGGACGGAATATTTTTGTCCTTGTTCCCTCCCCTATTTTTTTTTTTTGAGACATTATCTCTAACTCAGGCTAGCCTCAAATTCTCCATGTACCTAAGGTTGACTTTGAACTTCTAATGCTCCTGCCTCCACCTCCCAAGTACAAGGATTGCATGCATGTACAACCATGCCTGAAACACATGGCGCTAAGGATTAAATCCAGGGCTTTGTGGAATCTAGGCAAACACTACCAACTGAGCTACATCCCCAACCACCTTGATTCCCCTTTTGAATTTTTATCCTTGGGAATCCCAAAAAAATGGGTGTTTATATAGAAACAGGAATCCTCTCCCCACCCACCTACTCTATCTCCCAGTCTAGCCTGGCTTTCAAAGAGGAATGTGGACACAGCTGTGCACAGCTGCCAGCAAAAGCTGGTCCATACAGGGTATGGATTGGCCCCTGCAGGTGAAGAGCACTTAGAGACCCTTATTAAAGTAGGCAAAGAGGACTTGTTCTCCATGCTTGGCCTTGATGGTGTCCTGCAGCTCTGGTTCTAGATAGGAAACTGGTAATTCGCTGAAAAGAAAACCAAAACAGGGTTATGAGGATGCTATTATCCAAAACAATCAGCAATTCACCCTGAGAAAAAAGCCCACCCTACATGTCACCTCTAGGAAGCCCATCCTAGAGAGCATTAACTATTAACTTGGCACAACCTAAAGTCACTGAAAAGAGGGGTCTCAGCTGAGTGACTTCTTTACCAAGCTGGTCTGTGGGCATGTCTGTGAGGAACTGTCTTGATTGCTGACTAATATGGGAGCACCTGGGCCATTGTGGGTTGCGCCATTCCCTGGGCTTCATGAAAAAACTAAGCATGAGCCAGTGTGAACACACCGGCAACCACCGTGTGAACACGCAGGCAACCACCGTGTGAACACGCAGGCAACCACTGTGTGAACATGCAGGCAACCACCGTGCCCCGTGGTTTCCGCTTCAAGCTCCTGTTTGAGTTCTCGCCCTGGTTCCCTGCCCACCTTGACACAGATGTACAAGGCTCCCCTTGGGAACCTGTCTCCCTGAAAGAGATTTCACACTGTTCTACAGGACGAGGCCAGGGCTACTTAGGGTGCACATCATTCTGGGCCCTGCCAACACCAGCAGATACCAAAACACACATGAATGAGAAATAAGGAGACAAAACCTCCTTCCCCAGAGTCATTCTTAGTCATGGTGTCTGTCACAGCAACAGAGCAACCCTAGTGAAGAACCCTTCTGGTTTGTCAGACCATGCCACCCTTTTGTGTGTATGCAAGTATGTATATGCATGTGTATGTGTGCGCACACGTGTACAGGGGCCAGAGATTAACTGTCCCCAGTTTTATTGTTTGGAGACAGGATCTCTTCTTACTGAACCTGGAACTCACCAATTTTCAGCTAGGCTGGCTGTCAACGAGCTTCAGGGATCTGCCTGTCTATGCCTCCCTAACACTGGGGTTACAGGCACACACACTGGGGTTACAGGCAAACACAGTGGGGTTACAGGCACATACTGCTGCACCCAGGGTTTTTGGGGGTTTGTTTTCAGCCAGCTTTTTTAACATGGGTCTGGGGAATCTGACTCAACTCCGAGGGCTTGCGTGGCAAGCACTTTACCAACTGAGCCATCTCAGACCTTTTCTTAAAGTTTTAAGACAGGGGTTGTTATAAAGAAAAAATTAAATTGCTTTTGCTTGCTAGGGTCTATATATCTCAGGCTGGCCTTGAACTCTTGATCCTCCTGCTTTAGCCCTGTGCCCTACCCGCAGTGTGGAATTACGAGCTCAAACTATGCACTCATCTAATTCCTGATTTTTCCAGCCAAAACTGTTACTGGCCTTTGTGAGTCAGAATAAATGTTACATTTCACCTCTAAATCAACCTGGACTAAAGCTCTCAGTCTGTCTTTCCCACAAGCTTGTAATCACAGTGCTCAGGACTCTGGAGGTGACTGGCAAGTGGCCAGAGAACCCATACAGAGGGCAGGATGGCTACTATCTCAGGTCATGTGGCAGCTACACCTGTTTCCTGGAACCAGCCTCCAGCTGACCCCAGGCTGGGGTCCCTTTCCGTCATCTCTACTCCCACCCTCCCTTCCAGGAAACACAGAAGCACCTGAGAAATACAAGGCTGTGTGCCTAGGGAACACGAGCCAGGAGCAGAAGAACCGCCTTGTTCAACCTCAGAGACCAGAGCCAGCCTGAAGTGGCCTTCCTCCACTCACCAAGCAGGGTAAGTCTCCAGGTGCCTGCCCCCCACCATCTCTCCAAGGCGCTGGGCGGGAGCAACTCTTACTCCTGGCTTCTCCCCCAGCCCCTCAGAGACCTGACTGGTGTGCCATTCACCCAGCGTAAAAAGGCCAGAGTTGAGGTGGGTGGGCACCTGTCCTTAGAAACATCTATTGTCCCATGTGTCCCTCTCTCTCAGCAGGTCAGCGGGGAGCAGAGCAGAGCATTTGATAAAACAAAGCAGGCAACAAATGGCTGATACCATTCCTGAGGGAAGAGCCCACACGCCACTGGCACCATGAAGAGGAGGCTGTAAGAAAGGAGAAGAGTGTCAGGGACGTGACCCTGAGGCCTGGCCACACCCTACCCCGAGCCCACACAGCTGGCTAGAGGGAACTCTAGCCTTTCTCTAGGCCCTGTTTTGTTTTAACACAGGGTCTCGGAGCCCAGGGGCAGGGGCTGGCTGAGGCTGATCTTCAACTGATTCTCCTACCTCTACTGGGGTGACTACCTGTGTGCCCTCACCCTGGTCAGGGTCTTGTACACACTAGGCAAGTACTCTACCACTGAGCTGTAGTCCAGAAAACTCACTGGACTTGGTGATAAAAACCAATGTCCCTCCCTCACACCAACCTCTACTTCACACCCATATTCCAACCTGGAAAGAAAACAGCGCTGTACCTAAGAATGGTAAACTGGAGACTCCAAGGTCACAGTCACCTGTGCCACACGGGGAAAGGGACTGTCACCAGGAGGGCACAACTAATGGTATCAGTCAATGGCCAAGTCCCTAAGGACACTGACGTGAAGTGCCATTTTTCCTGTACATGAGGCTGGGATGTGCGACAGGCCCAACCAACCACTGCCTCCTCATTCTTAGGTCTTCTGGAAAACTGCTCTAGACCTGAGGGAGAGGGAAGCCTGGGAAGAAGTCGAGCTTGGCCGTCCGGGTGCTAGACATGACATGAGCCACTTCTGAAGACGGGTCAGAAGACAGGTCCCAGGTGCTCCAGCCAGCAAAGACCCCAGAACACCAACACCACATACTCACAAGCAGCCACACAGCAAGACCTGCAGCGGAGCGTGCAGCACTCCGACTTTCTGCACAAAACAAGAGAAAAACAGAGAGATCCCCATGGGACTCAGACACCTGCAGCAGACCCGGCACCTACGCCCCCACTAGCTAGCATGAAGTCTAGGACTTGCTGCCCTCATGGGGAGAAGGGCTTCTCCCGGCTCTCTGCAGACAGGGTCAGGAGGCCTGTTTTCATATCTGAAACAGGAATTGACAGAGATGGGGACTAGCTCTACTAGAGTAAGATGGGGTGGTGGCTGTTGGGAAGGAGGGGAGGGCCAGTTGTTGGGGCTCTAGGCAGGGAGACCCCGCCTACCTTCATCAGCCGCAGAGGCTCCAGCCGCTCCATGATGACAGGTAGTAAGACTGGAAGAGACAGGGCAGCTGAGAGGAGGAATGGTAGGCTCTCCCCAAGCCCCACTGCTGGTCATACCTCAGACCTCAACGCCACTGGGAGAAAACAGAGCCTGCATGGGCACTGCTACCCAGACTCTCCCCAAGTCCCAGAGAAAGATGCTGCCCGAAAATCTGTTCACAGTAACAGAAGGCAGACACACTTCAGGCCTGGACCCGAACCATCCTTCTCAAATCGAAAAATGGTAGACTGCATCTACCACTGTCTCCCAGGGACCACCCCCCACTGTTGCTTAGTGAATATCAACTAAATGAAGTTAACCTGCTCCCCCAAATCAGAGGAACTGATATTCTAAAAACACCTGTGTTTCCCTGGGCTTTCAGCTTTCAAAGAAAACACCTTGAGAAGGCATCCCACCTCCCACTTGAAAGCTGAAGTAACCGAGGCCTCTGCCAGATATTCAAGGGTGCCCCCAGGATAGGAGGTGTTTCCCATCTTACTCATGCCAGGGGCAGCCATAGTAATCCGAGAAATAACCACCTGGGTGATGCCCACAGCCGCAGCTCTCTGAGGACAGAGAAGAGATGTCAGGAAGCACTCAGTCGGTGGGTGTGGGCTATGAGGGAAGTCAGGTTCGTGCCCAAGTCTGAGCAGAGCAGGCAAAGGAGATGGGATGGTCCCCCCAACCCTCCCACCTAAATGATGCTGGAAGCCTGTTCTAAACAAAGAAATGAGGGGGATTTAAGAGAAAATGAGGACAGGAAAAGTCTTCCAAACCCACAGTGGCACCCAGGTCATGTGCGATCACCTAGGAGGGGACAGGGTTTGAGGAGAAGTCTCTCCTCTGCTCACCTGAGAATGGCCAAGCTCATTTTGGTCCCTGTCCTTCACACAGATGCCCTGGATGAGTTCCCTAGACAAAAGAAGTTTCTGGGCTTTAGGAAACAGGTGCTGGGAATCTGCCTGGCATGTGACACATCAGGTTACCAGTGCCAAGGGACCAATGCTCTAGGAAGCTCCTCCCTTCTTTCTTCAGTCCAGGGAATGGTACCTGACAAGCGACCCTCAGGAGCAGCCAAGAAAGCCAGCCCCAGGTCCACTGCCTCGGTGGACTCCTGAAGCTACAGGTCACATGTGTGACCTTGAGGACGGTCTTTTACCCTTCAAAGCCTCTGTGTTCCTCATGTGGAGGATGAGGACAATCCTGGCACCACTTCACGGAACCTAATGAGAATCGTAGGAGCTCCTGACCAGGTTCTGAGTCCAGTACCTGACTTAGTATCCACTGCCCAAATAGTACCTATTCTGTTCACAGACAAGCGCGACTCGCTGGTTGGAGACCAGGATGGGTCGCCACACTCATGCATCTGCTGAGAGAGCTAGGCGGAGAAAGGCAAGCAGAGTGGAAGGATGTGCGTGCAAGATTCTAGAAGCTCTTTCTCCGAGGGCTGCTGTGGTAAACCTCCATCTGCCAACAAGACGTGCCCGTAGATATAGACGTGATGGCAATGGCGTCAAAGAGAAACAGTCCTCATGTCACTTAAGTTCTAGAAAAATACAAAAAGAAAAAGCAAAGAAACAGAAACTGGGCCGGAGAAGCAGCTCCATAGCCACTGTGGCTAGTGTGCTCGAGGCTCTGGGCTCAACACCCAGCACGGCAAAGAGGAAAAGAAGAAGAAGAAGCCATCCCTGTAGCACACGACTGCGACCCCAGCAGAGGCAGAGGCAGGAAATCAAGGCAAGCTCAAGGTCAGCCTGGCCTACAGTGTGTTCCAGGCCAACCAGGAGTACACAGTGAAACCCTGCCTCAAAAAACAGAAATAGTACTGGGGAGACGGCCCAGAGGAGAAGAGGACTTATTGTTCTCACAGAGGACCCAAGTTTGGTTCCCAGCACCCACAGCAGGCAGCTCATAACTGCCTATGACCCAGGGGAGTTTGATACATTGAGTCCAGTCTGTGTGGGCACCTGCACTCATTACACATACATACATACACATAATTAAAATCTTTAGCCAGGCATGGTAGCAAAGGCCTTTAATCCCAGAACTGTGGAGGCAGAGGCAGATGAATCTCTGTAAATTCAAGGCCAGCTTGAGCTAAATAGTGAGCTCCCAAGTCAGCCAAGAATACAAAGTGAGTCCCTCTGGGGGTGGGGGTGGGGAACCTCTTAAAGGAAACTCTAAGATAGAATCAGGTTTTTTGAAGAGAGCATAGCTCCTGGGCACATCCACCTCTTCCCCTGGCTTCTCTGAGCGCCTGGGTATTGTTCTATTGCCACTTTCCCTCCATTAAGCCAGTCTGAGGGCTTGGGAAGTAGGCAGAGTTCACAGCTTTGACAGGATCTAAGCTAGGGAGGTAGCTTTAGGGACAGAGCGCTTGCCTAGCATAGATGAGGCATTGGGCTCAATCCCCAGCACTACCAATAAAAGCCATCTGGTCCACATGTCCACCTCACATCACATATGACACACTATATTTAAATCACCCATCATTCTTTGGGCCATTACAGAGGAATGGCCGCCCTTGAGAACCTTCAGAGGCTGGGTCCATTGGTCTTCTCCGTCCTACCTCAGTCCCAGGAAACTAGTGGCTCACTGCCTTGCTCCCTCCCCTTCCCTGCTAACCCCTTTACGGAGAGGAACAAGGCTCCCTGTACTCACTGCTGTCGCATCATTGGGATATTGACACAGTTAGCTGCAGCCACAGCGGCAAAGGGCACCCATCGGGCCACCAAGGGTGGAGCTCTCTGTTGGAGGCAGGGAATAATGGAAGTTACTCAAGCTCATGCAAAGGTGAGGGTAGAAAAGGCTTTGGATTACATAGGAAGAGAGGCAAGGCTGACTTGTCCAGACATCCACTCTGGGATCCTCAAACTCCTGTACCGAGCCAAGAAAGCTGTTTTCGCTAGGCCTTTGCTGCCCCCTGGTGGCCGCTGTGCTCACAAGCCCCAGCCATACATACCTTTGTCCACATATTCATGCCCACCGCAGTGGCCACCGCAGTGGTGGTAGCTGTGAAGTAGGAGAGCGCCATCTGCCTAGTGGAAGAGAAATGTCAGATGGATGAATGCATAGGTGCTGGGAGTGGTGTCCACGGTGGCTGAGGCAAGGCCAGGGACTTCAGTGAGAAACTCTAGCAATGGAGTTTCGGGGCCTGTGGTCTGTCTCTAGAGCCATCTCAGACTTTGTTTCCATCACTCAATGCCGGACCCTTGGTCCTCCTTCAGTACCTTAAACACCTCACACTTCTTCCTGTCTCAGGACCGATGCACACTGCTGCTCTTGTCTACAGAACACTCCTGGGCTCCTACATGCCTGCATCCATATATTGGCTAGTTTTGTGTCAACTTGATACAAGCTAAAGTCATCTGAGAGAAGGGAACCTCAATTAAGAAAATGCCTCCAGCTGGGCAGTAGTAGTGCATGCCTTTAATCCCAGCACTTGGGAGACAGAAGCAGGGGGGATCTCTGAGTTCAAGGGCAGCAAGTTCCAGGACAGCCAGGTATACACAAAATAATCCTGTCTCAAAAAATGAAAGAAAGGAAGAAAGGAAGGAGGTAGAGAGGAAGGGATGGAGGGAAGGAGGGAGAGAGGGAGGGAGGGAGGGAAGGAAGGAGGGAGGGAGGGAAGGAAGGAAGGAAGGAAGGAAAGAAAGAAAGAAAGAAAGAAAGAAAGAAAGAAAGAAAGAAAGAAAGAAAGAAAGAAAGAAAGATGTCTCCAAGACCAGGCTGTAGGCAAGTCCAGTAGGACATTTTTTTTTCTTTCCGAGACAAGGTTTCTTTGTGTAGCCCTGGCTGTCCTGGAACTCACTATGGAGACCAGGCTGGTCTTGATCTCAGAGATTTGCCTGCCTCTGGCTTCTGAGTGGGATTAAAGGTGCACATCACCACTGCCCATCTTAGGGCACTTTCTTAATTAGTGACTGATCAGGGAGGGCCTAACACTTTGTGGGTGCAGCCATTCTGGGTTCTGCAAGGAAACTGAGATAGACAGAGGGAGGAAGCCAGTAAGTACCCTCCATGGCCTCTGTATCAGCTCCTACCCTCAGGCTCCTGCCCTCACTGCTGCTAATGATAAGTTGTTATGTCAAACTGTGAGGGAAATAAACTCTTTCCTCCCCAAGTTTAGTTTCATGAAGGAGTTTCATCAAAAGCAATAGACTGAGACTGATTAACTAACTAAGACAACCCTTATCTTTTAGAACCCAAGTGGATGCCACCTCTACAGAAGGGATTTCCCAAGGGGCCTCTCTGAAGAGAGCTGTCCTGCCACGCCTTTCATCGCCCTAACTACAGAATCGCAATGTGAGTTCACTGGGTTTGTTTTGCTAGGAGACTTTTCTGCAAGTTTGGTTTGGTAGGTCCTGAGACAGGATCTCAGTATGTGGCCCTGTAACTGCTACACAAATCGAGCTGGCCTTGAACTCATAGAGATCTCAAACAGGACTGCTTACTTACCAGGCACCTCAAGCTTCTAGAATCTTGCCTGGTACATAAAACACACTCAGGAAAATTCTGGACCTCAGTGGTTAAGAGGACTTGCTGCTCTTCCCGAGGACTGAAGTTCAATCCTCAGCTCCCACATGGGATGACCCAGAACTACCCAGAACTCCAGCTCCAGGGATCTAACTCCCTCCTCTGGCTTCTGCAGACATCTTCACACATGTGAAGAATAGAAACACCACACACACATACACACACACACACACACACACACACACACACACACAAACACAAACACAAATAAAGATAAATCTTGGGATAGGAGAGAGGTCTCAGTGGTTTGGAGCATTTTTTTTCTTTAGTTTTTAAGACAGGGCCTCATTCTGTAGCTCAGGCTATCCAGAAACTCAGAGGTGCCCCTGCCCCTGCCTCCTGAGTGCTGAGATTAAAGACATGAGCTACTACACTCAGCTTGACTTTTTGTTTTTTATTTTAAAATTACGTGTGTGTACATGCGTGCATGCCCATAGAGGCCAGAGGTCAGATGTCCCTGGAGCTGGAGCACCTGATACAGGTGCTAAAAATTGGACCTAGGGGCTCTGGAAGAGCACCTGCTCCCGTGGTGTAGTGGTTAGTGCTCTGGACGGGCTCTGAAGAGCAGTCCAGGCTCTTAACTACTGAGCCATCTGTAAAGCCCAGGGCACTTGCTGCTCTTGCAGTGGGCCGGCGTTTGATTCTGAGCATGCACATGGTAGCTCACAACCATCCATAACTCCAGTTCCAGGGGATCCCATGCCCTCTCTGACATCTGTAGGCACCGGTGTGCATGTGATATGCATACATACATGCAGGCAAAATACTCATAAAATAAAATAAAATAAATCTAAAAAGTAAATCTTTAAAAGAGAAATGAAAGCTGGGCAGTGGTGGTGCACTTCTTTAATTTAATCCCAACACTCAGGAGGCTGAGGCAAGCGGATCTCTGTGAGTTCAAGGCCAGCTTGGTCTACAGAGCAAGTTCTAGGACAGCCAGAGCTACACAGAGAAACCTTATCTCAAAACAAAACAAAAGAATAACATATTAGTCAAATGAATGATCATTTTAAAATAGTCTGGGAAGAAGATACTCTCAGTTCTGAATATTTCAAACACTGGGAAATGGTACCCCAGCCACCTGCCGGAGTGGGCCCCAGCCAGGAGCAAGGACAGTCTAAGAGCAGAGGGCTGCTCCTGCTCAGGAAGAGGACAGCCTTCATTTCACGTCTCCTACCTGACTGACGTGGGGGAAGCCGCATTCCTGTTGGTGTAGTTGACTAAGGCATTGAAGGACTGGTTCACCCACTGCCAGAAGATTACCGCAGGCATTGTCCTACGAGCAAGGAAGACCAGGAGGGATGAGAGGGAGGCCGGGGCTGTGCTGCACCACAGCATCAGTAGTTCCTAAACTACTCCCATCCTTTCTTATAGCCTGGGGTTCTGGATGGGATGAGCCCTTTGCCTGGACTCTCCCCCCTTCCCTTCACACAGGGGCAAAATCCTGCTCTGTTGAGATGCTTTTCTTCTTGGAATTTTTCTGTTCCTTCTTCCGCCCCTCCTGAGACAGTCATTCCATGTGTCCTGTTTCCATGACTCTTCCCCCAACCTACCACTTCCCAATCTCCATGCTGTTCTGTGTCTCCAGGAGGGGAGAGCCTAAAGTCCTTCATCCCTGGCACTGGCCCAAGGCATAGCTCAACAACTAACTAAATGAATACACAGGGTTGGAGGACTCAGCGGGTGGAGATGGGGAGAGAGTCATACCCCGAAATCTTACTCCCTTCCCAACCAAGCAGAGCAAGAATGGGGCCTTTTCTTTTTTCATTTGGATGTCACATTCAAAACATAAAGCCACTGTGGAATTTTTACTTAAGAACCTAGGAGGAGCCGGGCGGTGGTGGCGCACGCCTTTAATCCCAGCACTCGGGAGGCAGAGGAAGACGGACCTCTGTGAGTTCAAGGCCAGCCTGGACTACAAGAGCTAGTTCCAGGACCGGCTCCAAAAAAGCCACAGAGAAACTCTGTCTCGAAAAACCAAAAAAAAAAAAAAAAAAAAAAAAAAAAAAAAAAGAACCTAGGAGAAGGGTTGGAGAGATGGTTCAGCAGTTAGCATCAACTGCTCTTCCAGAGGTCCCAGATTCAACTCCCAGCAACACATGGCAGCTCACAGCTGTCTGTAACTCCAGTTCTAGGGGACCTGACACCCTCACACAGACACACAGGCAGGCGAAACACCAATGCACATAAAACAAAAATAAAAATTATAAGAAGAAGAAGAAGAAGAGGAAGAGGAAGAGGAAGAGGAAGAGGAAGAGGCAGGATGGCGCACGCCTTTAATCCCAGCACCTGGGAGGCAGAGGCAGGTGGATCTCTCTGTAGACCAGCCTGGTTTTAGGGCAGCTAGAGCTAAAATGAGAAGCCCTATCTTCAAGAAAAAAAAGGAAAAAATAAGAGACTTAATCTTTTAGTCTAAGTACTCTGGCGGGCAGTTTGAGTCTCTGTGAGTTTAAAGCCAGCCTAGTCTACATAGAGTTCTAGGCCAGCTAGGGCTGCATAGTGAGACTCTGTCTCAAAATAACAATAATGATGATACTAATAATACAAAAAGCCTAGCCTGGATAATCCACTGAGGAGGAGGTCTGCTCCGGCAGCAGCAGCAGCCCCCACAGGCTGACTGTGGCTGTGAACGGTTACTCAGCCTCTAGCGACCCATCTAGCAAAGGGAACTGAAAACAGCACCTGTGTGTGTAGGGCTTGAGAATGAAAAGTCCTCTCAGGCAGAGTTTAGCACAGTGCTCAGCATCTGGTAAGGGACCAACCAAGAGGACTGTTATTCCACGGGCTCCCCCCACCCCCCGCCATGTCAGCTCACCTGTAGAACTGCAGCATGAAGCCTGTGATGAGCATGCCCCCGGGGACCTGGAAGGACATCCGCCCAATGACGTTCATCTTCTCCCCGGTGTCAGGGTGGAAAGCAGAGTCATACAGCTTCTTGGCATACAGCAGCTGCTCCACCTGAGTGCCAGGGGGCACAAGTCCCATCCTGTCATGAATAACAACAGCAGTGACCACCTGACCTGACGATCCCTGTCTCCTAGTCTCCCTGCTCTTCTCCTTCCTTCCCAAGACCTCTGCCCACTCCTTCCCTCAGAGAGCGATGCTGAGCTGGCACCTCCAGCCCCTCCCCCGCCCACCCCTCACCTGCTCTTCTCAACCATCGCCTTGGCCCAGTCCAGTTCCTGCTCTGATGCAAAGACGGTGCGAGGATCCGTGATGTTAAAGAAGTGCTTCACGCGGCCCAGGAACATGCGCTGATCCCAACGGGGCGCATCAATGTTAAAGCCAGACAGGTCAGCCTCCATATTGCCCACATACAACCTAAGACTTAAGAACAAAGAGAATGAGAGCTGACCCCTACCTGAATCAGTTTGCCCAGAGGCCCTGGCAGCCATAGACTGTCTGCTTTTGCCAGACCCTAGGCATCCCCTGTGAGGATCTAGGGGCCCTATGAATGGCAATCAAACTAGGCAATTGGCAACAAGCGTTTCCCGGGACCGTGTTAGTGGCCAGGCCTGTGCTTGATCACACTATGGGAGGCAGTCTCTGCCCCAGAAGAGCTCAGTCTGACTAGGCGATGAAAGAACACCACGAACGAGCATAATATCCCCTGGTACTCCAAGAAGGGAGATAGGAAAAGTGGCCATCCTGAAATAGAATAGAAGCTCTCCGCTCTTCACCAGGCCCGCCTTCAGAGAAACTCTTTTACCACAGCCTAACCACCATGGCAGGGAATACATAGTAGCAGGCGTAGGAGTGAGGTAGCTGGGCACACTGTGTCTGCAGTCAGGAAACAGAGAGATAAATGCTGGTGCCCAGTCTCCTCTAGCCTTTCCACCTCACCTACAGGGGCTGAGGAGTGCGGCCCCAGAAACATCTGTGGAATATGCAGAGTGAAGGCTCACTAGGAGGCACACCAGACATCTGTCTGATCTCAACCCCCCTCTAAAGCTTTCCCCTAAGCGTTCATGGCCCTGTTACTCCTGCATTTTGGATGCCCAAAAATCTACAAGGACAATTCTAATTCTGCTACGGGTTCAAGACGTAGTCCGGCTCCTTCTGTCCGCCGCTGTGGTGGCCTCTGCGCACTTTGCCAACCAAACTCGGGAAAACAAGTCCATAGGTAGTTGTAACAGCAGAGGCTCTCTCCTTTCAAATGGATTTGCATTTTCACCAAGTGGAGCCTTGGTTGGGTAAGCCTTTCTTATTATCCCAGTGACAAAGAGCAGGGGTTTCTCTCTAATGACACTGTCTAGAAGCTTTCTACCCTGTATCCCTGTTTCTCATATCAGTCGGCTTTCTCTCACGGTAGCTCTAAGATCTGTGAGCAATAACCATGACACAGCCTCAATGCTATATTGCCTTGAAATTTCTCCAAATAACTTAGTCAATGACCTTTTAATTTGGCCTCACTCAAACTTTCAAAATATGACCAGAATGCGTATTAATTGCCAGAATGGAACATGAATGATTTCTAGCCCCGTTCCCAGTGGGGTCTTCGTTCCCTTCTGGAAGCATGGGAGGTGGGCTTCCACTGTCTGCATTATCTGGGCTTTCTTGGGTTCCAAACTCCAACCAAAATGACCCACTAGGTTCTGCGTAAAGCATCTGAGAGCTGATTTAGCCCATGGCTCCAAACTCATCCACATTACTCCCACAAAGCTAAGGCCTGCAAGCCACACGATCAGGTCTAACACAGCAACAGCCCTTCTCCCTACAATTTTAGTTACAAGATATTTTCTTGTTGCCACGACAAAACAAATTATAAAAGTTGGGAGGAGGGGATTATTTTGGCTCATGTTTCAAAAGAATGCATGCCACCACAGCAACAAGGACATTGTCGTAGCAAAGTGAGGTGGCTGGGCACATGGTGTCTGCGGCCAGGAAACAGAGAAAGATGGATCCTGGTGCCCAACTTGTTTTTTGTCTTTTTTTCCTTTTGCATTCACTCTAGGGCCTATGTCCATGGTGCCAACCACATTGAAGGCAGGGTCTTCCCTACCCAGTTAAAGCGCTCTGGAAACCCCCGAGGCGGATTCAGAAGGATCACTCCCAAGTGATGCAGGCAAGCTGATAGTCAAGATTAACTGTCGCCAGGTGGTGAAGGCGCACGCCTTTAATCCCAGCACTCAGGAGGCAGAGGCAGGCTGATCTCTGTGAGTTCAAGTCCAGCCTGAACTACAGGAGCTAGTTCCAGGACAGGCTCCAAAGCTACAGAGAAACCCTGTCTTGAAAAAACAAAAGAAAAGAAAACAAACAAACAAACAAAAAACCTGTCACTGGGTCATTTGCCTTTTTCTTTCTAAAGCACCACCTTACTTAATTAAATATTCACTTATAAAGTTGGGGAATGAATTCATTTTGCCCAATGATTGTTCTGATGCCTAGCACAGAGTATTTAGTGTCCAGCTGGCCAGCAGGTCGGCATAAGGATTTGAAAGTGTAGACATGGGAAGTAGAACAAGACAAGATCTCCTGAGTAAATTGGGAGCATGGGGACCTTGGGAGAAGGTTGAAGGAGAGGGGAGAGGTGGGGGGGGGGGCAGAGAAAAATGTAGAGCTCAATAAAAATCAATTTTAAAAAAGTGCAGACATGCAGGCTAGAAGGGAATGAAGTCTCTGCTGTGGGAGGTCCCTCAGCCAACAGCATTTAAGATAGCAGCCCACTTGGGCCTGGTCTATTATACTATAAATGCAGCTGTAAAGCCTGCCTTCGCTCTCTTGCTTCTGGCTCTCACTTCTAGCTGCTGGATTCTGTTCCTGCTCCCCGATTGTGCAGAGGATTGTGATCTAGGACAGTGATCTGTAAGTCTCCCCTAAATAAATGACTCTTTATTATATGTAATTCTGAACTAGTGTGGGATTATTTTGTATCTTCTGCCATCATCTGGCACCTAAATGTGGGGACCAGTCTACCAGCCGCATGGCGCACTGGGCACTGACTCTCCCACCCGTGACTTTAGCTGGCCCTCAGATGCAGCAGGCTGCTGCTCAGTGCTCCCCGGCTCGTGACTCACACGCCAGCCCACACACTGCTGCCTGTGATACCCACGGTGAACACAGTCCGCAAATTGCACTGACTGAAAACTTTGGGTTTTCTCTTTATCCTGGGCCCCAACTCTTGGAGTCATTTGATCGCCTTAATAACTATTTTTAATTTGTTAAACGAAGCATATTTGTCAGTACCTAAGTAAGCAACACATGCTGTTCACTGCTGCTAGCATCTCAGAGTCACATGGCTGCAACTGCGACACCTGCTGGCTGATAACAATTATTACACCTACTCCAATTCATTGTAATTGCCTTACGACAGGTAAGATCTGAAAAACTACAAAAAATGACTGATAACATCAGGAGTTCAATAATTATTTTGCTTATATTTTGGAAGGTATTGTGCAAGACTTACGCTATTTTCCTTCCCTTTATTTGATTCTAGGAATTAGCTTTGTTTTTAATATTATCTCATTTAAAAAAATGGTTCAATGCTACAGATAGGGATAACATCAATTTGACAAAATTATCTGAAAAATTTTGTGCTGTTGAATCTAACTGTCAGAATCTGCTGAAAAGTTATGATATGTCCAAGGATGAGACATTATCTTTACTGAACAAGTTGGAATCCTCAGTGAAGACATAAGAACAGAACACTAGACAGGAGATTCAGACTTTTTAAGGCAGTAGTAAAAAGATAAAAGATTGAGGAATTTATTAATATTGATGAGCAGGGACAGACGGTACAAGGACAGGATTTAGCCTCATCAGTACGGGCCAGGCCCCTGGATGACTTACACAGAGTTTCAACTGCATATCCAGTAATTTCCTCAGAAAGACCATATGGCACAAAGTACCCTAAGGGTGTCAAAGAATATTAATGGGAACCAATACGTATAAGTGATCTAAAAGAAATAAAACAAGCAATAGTTTCTTTTTTTTTTTTTTTAAATTAATGGAACGCTTCACGAATTTGCGTGTCATCCTTGCGCAGGGGCCATGCTAATCTTCTCTGTATCGTTCCAATTTTAGTATATGTGCTGCCGAAGCGAGCACAAGCAATAGTTTCTTATGGGCTTCATTCACCATTTGTCAGGGAAATGGTGAAAAATGTGGGCTTCAAGAACTAAGACAGCCCACATGACTGGCTTCAAATAATCTCAGTGGTTTAGAAGATGAGCCTCAGCTGCTTTGGAAGTGTTATTGGAAATAAGAGGCAAAATTTTTAGAGCAACAGGGGAAAGCAAAAGAATTTGAGACCTCCCAAGATCCTCAGGAACAGGCTCTGTCCCTATGTAGCACAGCAGCTTTAAATGCTTGGGACAGGATTCAGGAGCCAGGAAAGAGGACTGAGTCACACATTAGAGTTAAACAGGGCCAGAGACAACCCTTTACTGACTTCTCAAACTGACTCAGGCTATACAATTAGGAGTGACAGACCCTGAAGCTAGACATGTACTAACTTTTGAAAATGCCAACTTAGAATGTAAGAAGAGCATTTGGCCTTTAAAGGTCAGATCAGCACCCATAGATGAATGGATCTTGCATACAATGAATGTTGAAACATTTGACTATAATACTGAAAGCTTGGGTAGGAGAAGTGATTTCCAATTGTATGAGGAGACACTAAAATGCCAAATGTTTTAATTGTGGTAGAATAGGACATCTGAGAAGGGATTGTAGACAAGGAATTCCTAGGAATAATATCTCCTCTAGAAATGGCAAGAATAGGAGGAATCAGCCTTCTGGTATATGTAGGAGATGTGGCAAAGGCTGACATTGGACTAATGAATGTAGGTCCACAGAGACAAACAAGGCAACCCAATACCATAGGGAAACTCCTGGGGGGGGGGGAGCTCTCACAGGTGCCAGTGTCAAACAAGGTCCAGTCATTCCCAGTCACTGTGGAGAACATGTCTCACCAGGAAAATTAAACAATCCAGTGCCTTCTGTAAAAAACCATACTGTTCTGGAGGATGGAATAGACTTGGAGGAGGAGTCAAAAACTTCAGTAGGAAATGGGAAACGTATATCTTGGCAGACATTTATAAATAATCAAAGACCAAAGCTAATAGTGCATATAAATGACTTTGTAATTGAGGATGCTAGATACAGGTGCGGATGTGACTATCATTACTCCAGAACCTTGGCATCCAGATTGGCCTCTTCAAGAGGCAGATATTCAATTCCTAGGAATCGGAACTCTATCTCAAGTAAAACAAAGCACAAGGTAGGTTAAATGCATAGGGCCAGGAGAACAGAAAGGAAGGCTGAGGCCATATGTAGCTAATATTGCAGTGAATTTATGGGGTCGTGACCTATTGCAACAATGGAATACTCAGGTTAACATTCTTGCAGCCCCGAAAACTCATGTTTCTGAGATGGATATTATAAAATATTATTTTAAAAAAGGTCACCAGCCATTCAGGCTGTACAAGAACACAAAGCAACTAGCAAACCTTCAGAGCCTTGCCTTTAAAATGGTTAACTGAGAAACCCATATAGGTTAAACAATGGCCTTGAATGGAAGACGAATTGGAGGCTTTAGAACAGCTGGTACAGGAGCAACTAGATGTTCAGCATATTGAAGAATCAACCAGCCCTTGGGATTCTCCTGTATTTGTTATTAAAAAGAAATCTGGAAAATGGAGCTGACAAGGTAATTCAACCAATGGGCCCTCTACAATCTGGAATTCCTCTGCCTTCTCTATTACCAAAAGGATGGCCTCTTACAGTTATTGATTTAAAGGACTGTTTTTTCACTATACCTTTACAAGAAAAGGATCGAGAAAATTTTGCTTTCACAGTGCCTACTTATAATAATTCTCAGCCTACTAGGAGATACCAGTGAACTATCCTCCCACAGGGAAAGATCAATAGTCCCACCCTGTGCCAATACTTTGTAAATCAGCCATTGGAAATAATATGAAAACAATTTCCTAGGTCTATAATTTACCATTACATGAACAACATTTTGTTATCTGACACAAATGTAGATACTTTAGAAAGAATGTTTGAAGAAGTAAAAAAAAAAAAAAAAAAAGATTTTTTTGCCTAAATGGGGATTACAAATTACTCTTGAAAAAATTCAAAGAGGAGATTCTGTCAATTACCTAGGTTACAAAATAGGTTTACAGAAAATTAGAAAACAAAAGGCACAAATTAGGAGAAACCAATTGTGGACTCTTAATAACTTTCAAAGATTGTTAGGAGATATTTCTAGTCTACAACTGGCTGTTGGGATAACACCTGACCTAATAGTTCATTTAAAAAAAAAAAAAAACCTTAGGGCTGGAGAGGTGGCTCAGAGGTTAAGAGCACTGGCTGTTCTTCCAAAGGTCCTGAGTTCAGTTCCCAGCAACCACATGGTGGCTCACAACCATCTATAATGAGATCTGTTGCCCTCTCCTGGTATGCAGGCAGAACAATGTATACACAGTAAATAAATAAATTAAAAAACAAACCTTAGATGGTAACAAAGACTTAAATAGTCCCAGAGAATTAACAGCTGAAGCAGAAAAAGAATTGATGGTCATTGAAGAGAAATTACAGGAGGCACATGTAGATAGAGTGAATCCAAATCTTAATTGTATTCTAGTCATATTGTCTTCCAGAATTTCCACTACAGTAATTTTAATGCAGAGGGAAGGTATTATCTCAGAATGGATCTTTTTACCACATAAACCAAGTTAAAAATTAAAAGCTTATGTGGAAAAAGTCTCTGAATTAATTATAAAAGGAAAATTGATACTTCATCAATTAGCAGGTATAGACCCAGTAGAGAGTATAGTGCCTTTTACTACTGATAAAATAAAAAAAAGTTATGGGAAGACAATGAACCCTGGCAAAGAGCTTATGCTAATTTTTAAGAGAAATTAATAGCGATTACCCCAAAAGTGATAAAAAAAAAATTTAAATATTTATTTATTTATTATGTGTACAGCATTCCTTCCATGTGTGCCCACAAGCCAGAAGGGGGCGCCAGGTCTCATTATAGATGACTGTGAGCCACCATGTGGTTGCTGGGAATTGAACTCAGGACCTCTGGAAGAGCAGTCAGTGCTCTTAACCACTGAGCCATCTCTCCAGCCCCAAAAGTGATGAAATTAACCTTATAAAGATAACTACTTGGATTCTTCCTCACATTGTATGGGATACACCAATAACTGGAGCCCATACATTTTATATAGATGCAAATAAACTAGGAAAGGAAGGTTACAAATAAGAAGAGTTAAGTAAGGTGGAACAAAGCCCTTATAATTCTGTCCAAAAAGGCAGAATTATACGTTATTCTCATGGTGCTAAGGGACTTTAAAGAATCTATCAATATAGTTACTGATTTGCAATATGCAGAAAGAGTTGTCTTACATATTGAAACTGCTGAATTTATACCAGATGATACAGAATTAACTTTATTATTCATACAGGTTCAATATATAATCAAGAATAGGCTTTGTCCCATATACATAACACACATCCAATCCCATTTGGGTCTGGAATCCCAGGTCCTCTAGCACAAGGTAATGCAGAAACTGATCAATTAATGACTGAAAGTGTGCTGAAGGCCTCAGAATTTCATAAGAAACATCATGTCAATAGCAAAGGTGTAAAGAAAGAGTTTTCTATTACATAGCAACAAGCTAAGGAGATTATAAAGAGATATTCTACTTTCTTTCTATAACCAAACACCATTACCAGCAGGGAGTAACCCAAAGGGTACTCAAAGGAATAAGATCTGGCAGATGGATGTGTTCTACTTTACATAATTTGGAAAATTAAAATATGTACACCACACCATTGACACTTATTTAGGTTTTTGGTGGGCAACTGCCTTGAGCTCAGAAAAGGCTAATTCAGTAATCATGCATTTATTAGAAATTATGGCCATTATGGGTATGCCTGAACAAATAAAGACAGGCAATGGTCTAGCATATGTGTCTAAGAAAATGAAACAGTTTTTTGCTTATTATAATATAAAGCATATTACAGGTATACCAAACAATCCTACAGGTCAGGCAGTTATAGAAAGATCAAATTGAACTATAAAGGATATGCTAAACAAACATAAAATGATGGAAAATACCCCCAGAAATAGATTGCATAATGCTTTATTAACTTTGAATTTTCTTAATGCTTAATGAGAAAGGAACAGCAGCAGCAGAGAGACGCTGGATAATAGAAAAAACTTCTGAATTAAGTCAGTCAGTATATTTCAAGGATGTGCTGACCCCACAATGGAAACCAGGAGATGTGCTATATTGGGGAAGGGGTTTTGGTCTTGTTTCTACATAGGAGAAACTATTCATCTTCAAAGAATGGAGAGACCTTGGACATTTAGATGCCTAAAGATAAAAAGATAGCTATCCAGAAAGAATCAACAAGCAAAGAGAAATCTGCCTTATGATGCTGTATTATCTGAATGGTAAAATTTGATTATCTGGACACATATACGTCTCTACTTAAAAATAAGAGCTGGCTTTGGAGTTGAACAATGCCTATCCTTCTCTAAATCCAAGCATGATGTTAGAAGAAAAATTCAAAATTTCTGTCTCATGTCAGGAGCCATCTGGTATGGGACAAATAGAAGATAGATTTTTTTTAATATTTATTTATTTATTATGGATACAATATTCTGTCTGTGTGTATGCCTGCTGGCCAGAAGAGGGCACCAGACCTCATTACAGATGGTTGTGAGCCACCATGTGGTTGCTGGGAATTGAACTCAGGACCTTTGGAAAAGCAGGCAATGCTCTTAACCTCTGAGCCATCTCTCCAGCCCCCTAGAAGATAGATTTTTAAGGAAATATTTTACTTTTCTCCATGCCCATTTTGTTTATATCATATCTTTTGCTGACTATATGTCTATATGAATAATGCTTAAGTTTTCCACAATGAATAGTAGATTTTCCTGCAGTAATCTTTAAAGCTTTCAGGAAGAAGATGGGGTCCCACAACAATGACTCTACCTGGTTGATATGACGTCATGATGATGATAGCACTACTCTGAGACCAGTTTTGGGGTACCAGCTGTGGAAATGGTACACCTTCTTACCACATTCTGGCCAGAACTCCAAATAAGAACTTCAAAACAAACAAACAAACAAACAAACAAAAACAAACAAAAAGACCCTATCACCTACTCAGAGACCATTTGTAATTACACAAAACAGTAATCTTGAAACTTAACCATCATTTTACTTTTATAGAATCCCATAGAAAAAACACCATCCCCAAGACAGCAGGAAGCAATTCTAGAAAGCAACTTCCCCTCTCCCAACAAAGTTTGTCCTCACGGTTAGAGGCACCATTTAGGGGTTGCTTATTACTTGCATAGGGTTGGAGGTTGGGGTGGAATTTATGTAGGCCTATAGACCTCAAAAAAAGGGAAAATTGAATGGGATAATAGGTAATTTAGTGTGAACTTAATTAACAACAACAATAATAATAATAGTGAGTAATAAAGTGAATACTTGTGAACTATTATTTATAGGCAATTTACACTGGTATAGTTTTTTGTATATTGACACAAGTTCAAATTATATTTGTTATTTCTGTTTACAATATTTGTACACCTATGCAAAGTTATTTTGTCATGTATCCATGCATGTTTCTGCCTCTGTTTAAGACATTTTATATATTGATACAATTTTAGGATATATTTATCATATTGCATTATATATTTCTACCACTGATAAAGATGTTTATACACTGTTTACATTTTGATGTCATTGTCCTCCTTTACTGCACAATTGTTTAAAGATTTTTAATATTCTGATATGAAGTCTTAATCTTCAAGTTATATAGGTATTAAGTATTATAGGTCAATATCATTCATGTTTGTTATACTTTTAGTCAGATTAATTAGGTTCTTTAGACACTTAGAGAGATTGTATTCTGCATAGATAGGTAACCTTCAGTCACTTCAAAGACCTGTAGAACATGGCATTTAAATAACTCAGGGTTCTGTTGACATGAGACATGGTTACTCCTGGTAGCACCAATCTACTCCTGAGAGAGTGCTGAGCACCAGATATACTCCACTTGGAGTTTGTCTTCTTCTTGGCACAACTGGCCTTTGGGCAAGAAGCTGCCCATGTCTCGACCACTGACAAAATGCACAATGTCCGGACTGGACAAGCAGGATACAAGAAAAAAAAACTGTCAAACCTTGCCAAGACAGGGTAAGATGGTTTTGAAATTTTTCCTGCCTCTGAAAATGGTCTGTCAGTTACTCTAGGCCTTAGCCAAAGCTGGTTGCTTCAACATTGCAACAGAGACTTTGGGTGATTGCTCAGGCAGCCAGTTGCCTCTGTCATCTACTGCACATTTTGGAAGCTGCTTGAGTGCACTTTTTGCCTACTCAAGTAATATTATCTCCCTTCACAGGCCTTCAATGGGGTTGAAGATTAAATAGTCGTAGTTATTGTCCTTATGTCTAGCCAAGTCATTTCCAATACAAGATTTAGACTCCTTAGGATAGCATGTTAATTAAAACATTTAGCATACATTCCTTGCTTAATATTGTTTATGCTGGTTGTAATTCTAATCTTATATTTGGTATTTGTTCCTAGTGTATACAGTTTTGTATTGCGTTTGCAACTCTCTTATTTAAACAAAAGGGGGAGGTGCTGTGAGAGCTCCTTCCACTCCTTCAGCCAATAGCATTTAAGATACCAGGCCACGGGGGTGGGGGGGGCTGGAGAGATGGCTCAGTGGTGAAGAGCACTGCCTGCTCTCCCAAAGGTCCTGAGTTCAATTCCCAACAACCACATGGTGGCTCACAACCATCTGTAATGAGGTCTGGCGCCCTCTTCTGGCCTTCAGGCATACACACAGACAAAATATTGTATACATAATAAATAAATATTAAAAAAAAAGAAAAAAAAGATACCAGGCCACTTGGGCATGATCTCTTATACTATAAATGCAGCTGTAAAGCCTGCCCTTGCTCTTGCTTCTGGCTCTCACTTCTGGCTGCTAGACTCTGTTCCTGTTCCCCGTTTGTGCAGAGGACTGTGATCTAGGACAGTGATCTGTAAGTCTCCCCTAAATAAATGGCCCTTTATTACACATAATTCTGAACTGGTGTGGATTATTTTGTATCTCCTGCCATCAGTCAGTAGCACTGTCATTAAAGCTAACACTTTCCAGCAAAACTATTCAGAATAGAGAGAGAAATGAGGATAAGCCCCAGAAAACTAAGAAAAGTGATCTCAAATGATGGGAAAGAACGCAGGAGAGAGAGGAAGGTGGAAGCAGCATGTAGGGAAAGGATTGTTGTGATGGGAAGCCATGCTGGGAGCCAGTCATCTGTAAGCAGACAGGAACTGAAGAGAAAAGGCCGACATGCAGTGCCCACAGTGCCTGTGCCTGACCCTAAATGCAGCATCTTAAGTGGCGATTTCAGGAGAGAGCAAACGCCAGACTGCGAGTGTACACTGGCAACTCTGATTTCTGCCTCTCACTCTGCTTGACTCCTGTAGCATGGTTCCAATACCAAAGGTATTTCCCTCCATCTAACAACACTCATGGTAGAGGAGAGGGGTTCACTTCCTAGACACATCAGGAACCATCTCCTAGGTACGTCAGGACCCTCATCCAGAAACCAAAAGAAAGCTCAAGCTGGGCAGTGGTGGCACATTTAATCCCAGCACTCGGGAGGCAGAGGCAGGCGGATCTCTGTGAGTTCGAGGCCAGCCTGGTCTACAAACCGAGCTCCAGGACAGGCAGGACGATTACACAGGGAAACCCTGTCTCGAAAAACCAATGAATGAATGAATGAATGAATGAATGAAAGAAAGCTCAAATTCTAGTCCCCGCCCTTTTTTCCTGTCTTCTCTATCCAGATTGCTGCCGTCTCTAGGGCTAATTCTGGTCCCCTGATTCAAGGTAAACTTTAGTGACAGTCTGGAGTGTCAGAGTGTGATCAAAATATCCCAGAACCATATAAGCTTTTGGGAGCCATTATCATCAAAACACCGCTCCAACGTGGTGACTAAATCCACTTAAAAACCTGAGAGGGCTTTAAATAAAGGAGAGAGAGAGTTTAACACAGCTTTTTGCTGTTTGCCTGGACATGCCGTAGAGAGATTTCCTGTTTCGGCAAAAGCGGCAGAGAAAAAGCTGAGTCTTTTTTTTTTTTTTTTTTTTTTTTTTTGTTTTGTTTTTCGAGACAGGGTTTCTCTGCAGCTTTAGAGCCTGTCCTGGAACTAGCTCTTGTAGACCAGGCTGGTCTTGAACTCACAGAGATCCGCCTGCCTCTGCCTCCCGAGTGCTGGGATTAGAGGTGTGCGCCACCACCGCCCGGCTTTTATGTCTTTTTTTTTTTTTTTTGGTTAGCTGAGTCATTTTAAAATGCGCTATGCCGCCAATGCAAACTCTGGCTTTAAAGCATTTCAGTGGCTTTTATGGGCCTGGATATTTGTGTTCCCGCTTGGGAAAGGAAGGAGAGTGCACTGAGACTGTGCCAATGGCTCCCTGCTCCCTGCCTGCACCTGAGCAGATGGCGGAATCAGGCTTAGGCGAGAGGGAGAACATGGCAGATTTCTGCCGCCATACAGAGAGATGTTTCCAGGCTGCGCGGTGCTCTGTGCGTCAGATTTGGCTGTAACTTGGATGAAAAGAGTTTCTGTGCTGCACGCTCAGTCTCAGAATTAAAGTGCTGAGCGCAGCTCCTACCTGGCGGCCCCAGAGCTAGTAGAAAATGGTACATCCTCCATTTTGAAATTGGAGAGAGGTGGAGCCAACATCCAGAACAGCTAGTCACTCTGCAGCCCAGAGCTGCAACTGATTCAGTCACAAGCGGCTCCGCCATGTTGGACTGGGCGTGGCAAGCCCCGCAGTACCTGTTTTTGACCTAGGAATGTCACAGCTTAGATTCTTAAGTGCTTAGTGATTTAAAAGCACAAAACAAAAGTGCTTCTGGATAGTAAAAAAATTACAGATTCACAATAGGACAGATTCAGACATATGAATGTACGTAGGCTTGAGAGAGAGAAGAAAAAATATAAAAAAATAAAGTTAATGCCTTAAAAAAGGGTAAAGTCTTTAAAGAGACAGAGTACAGATAGTTATAGATTAAAAGAAGTAAAGTGATAGAGTAAAAATAAGTCACGTAAAAATGGAAAATTCACAGAGAGTCTGGATTATGTATTTTGTTGTGTTTTCTTTGATTTTTTTGACTGTAAAGGAGCTAAGTACAGAGAGACATTTCATTATATGGGCTGCCAAGCTAAACCAGAATGGATATTATAACGGTATGACTTCAGAATTTGGATCTAAGAACATGATGCTTTGGAAAAGAGTTTCTTCTTTTGTTTTCACAGAGGATGAGACTCTATGGATTGCTTCTATCCCAATATGGTATGATAGACCACGCCCTCCTGAAAGGTTGCTGTGAACACCCTCAAAAAATTACTTCACGCCGGGCGGCGGTGGCGCACGCCTTTAATCCCAGCACTCGGGAGGCAGAGGCAGGCGGATCTCTGTGAGTTCGAGACCAGCCTGGTCTACAAGAGCTAGTTCCAGGACAGGCTCCAAAGCTACAGAGAAACCCTGTCTTGAAAAACCAAAAAAAAAAAAAAAAAAATACTTCACTCAACTACCAACTGAGATGAACATAGCAGACAGGTTATACCATGAAAGACCTAAATAACAGCGCCCCCATTCAGCAGGAAGCAGTTTGGAGAGAAGTAACTGCGCCCATTTTCCCAAATATTGCTTATAAATGTTCTTTTACATTTAAAGGGGGATATGATATAGATATGAATAATTTGCGTTGGTATGGATTTTAAGGTCAATTTTGTTATATGTATATGTATTTCTGATCTTGATTAAGCTATTTTGATTGTGTAGTTCATTTTAAAAACTGTAATGTATAATCAGGAAATATAGGTTGTTAATGGATAATCATCAATAATAGTCAAGCTTGTAGTCATGTTAGATTTTCTAGATATATAGAGATACACTTTAGTTAAATAGGCATTCTTCATATCTTTCAATAGTCAAACTTGTAGTCACGTTAGTTAGATTTTCTAGATGTGCATAGATATATTTCAGATAGGCATTCTTCATATCTTTCAAAGACTGCAGAATATAGCATTTAATTTTTTAATAACTTAGGGTTTTTCATGACAATGAGACACATTTGCTCCTGGCAACACCAATCTACTTCAAGAGGAAGATGGGCATCCAAGAGGCTCCTTATGGAGTTTGATAGCCATATGGGCAAGAAACTGCTCTTGCCTGGACTGTTGCATAAACTGGACATAAAGAACCCACAGAGAGAGGACTGCTGAACTTGCCTAAAGGTGAGATGTTCCTTCTGGGTTCCTGATTCATGAAAGAGTCTACGAGACATTCTGCAGGACACAGCAGAAAGTGACTGAACTGTCTTTGGAATTTCCTGCTTCATGGAAAAGTCTGCTGGACACTATGGGCCTGAAGGCTGAAGACGGATGCCCCAACGGTACAGAGGAACTTTGGGTGACTGTCCAGGCAGCGAGTTGTCTCTCATTTCTAGAGTTTGAAAGCTGCATATTTCTTGTTTACTTAGGTAGTCTTATATCCTTCTGGAGTCTTTGATGGAGTTGAAGAATGGTTCAATAGTTATAGTTTTCCTTAGTTATGATAAAAGATAAAATAGATTTAAATATTGTAACTGTAATTCTTGCTTGATAACTGTTTTGTTACATGTAATTTTACTATGTTAAAGTTAAAGCCTTTCTTTTTTGTTTAAACAGAAAAAGGGGAAATGATGGAGGAGTGTCTATATGTTACTTTCATTATTAATAAAGAAAACTGCCTTGGCCCTTTAAGAGACAGAAAATTAGGTAGGCGGAGTAGACAGAACAGAATTCTGGGAAAGAGAGGGGAGACGCTTCAGGCGGTCTCCATGCTTCTCCTCTCCGAGATGGACACAGGTTAAGATCTCTCCTGGTAAGCCACACCTCGTGGTGCTACATAGATTACTAAATATGGGTTAAAGGAAGATGTGAGAATTAGCCAATAAGAGGCTGAAACTATGGGCCAGGCAGTGTTTTAAAAGAATACAGTTTCCGTGTAATTATTTTGGGTAAAGCTAGCCGGGTGGCAGGAAACAGCCCCGCCGTTCCTTCTACAGTGGTACACATCTTTAATCCCAGAGCTCAGGAAACAGAGACAGGCTATCTCTGTGAGTTTGAAGTCAACCTGGTCTACAAAGCGAGTTCCAGATCAGCCAGGGCTGTTACACGAAGAAACCCTGTTTCTGGGGGAGGGAAAAAAAACACACAAAAACAAACAAACAAAAATCACAAGTTCAGACGAGCCTGAGCTACACATTGAAACTGTCTCAAACCAAGGTTGGGGGGGCTGTGAGATGAGTGGAGAGGTAAAGGCACTTGGCCCCAAGCCTAACAACCTGTGTTCATTCTCCAGAACCACACAGTGGAAGAGGGAAAGCAAACTCTGCGAGTTGTCTTCTGACCTCCACACACAAACATGACAGCAAGTCTAACAGAAACTCAGGGCAAATGGCTAACTGTAGTGTGTTAGCATCCCAAAGTGTCAGCTGGCTCTTCCCAGTTCTCACCCGAGACCTACCCCAAACCTCTCCTGCTCCTGGGTTCCCTTCCTCAGCTTCTCATTCCTACATAACACTCCCATTTCAGCCAGCCCCTCTCTTGAGCCTGCTCCCTTGCTCCTCTCTCTCTTGGTCCTCTCTCTCACTCACTTTCAATCTGCTAGCCAAAGACTACTTTGTCCCCTGGCTCTGGACTCTTCCAGATGCCCCTGGCTATACTTTGCCACATGTGTACAATAAAAACCTTCTCCTCAGCCATACCTTGGAGTGATCATGTCCTCACTGTATACACATAGTACCTGATCACCACATACACACAAGCAAATAAACTTTACATTGTTTTTTAAATGAGAACGCAATTGTGACAGAAACAGAGGAACAAGTGAGGAGAAAAGCAATGTTTCCTAGAGAACACTGATCTCCAGCAAAAGGCACCAAAGCTCAGATCAGGGACCACAGGCATAGCTCTGAGTTGGAGTACTTGGGAGATGGAGGCAGCTCATAACTCCAGGAGACCAGACCAAAGACCGCTAAAACAGTGAAATTCTGTCAAGGTTGCCTGGAGCAAGCTGGAGAATGATGGTAATCATTAAACCAGTAGGCCCGGGACCATGCCACATGGTGCCTGATTTCAGCTCTAGGGTGCCAAACACGAACATATGTAAAGACAAAATATTCATGCACATAAAATAAATAGTTTGGGTTTTTTTGGTTTTGTTTTTGTTTTTAAAAAGGTTTTATGCCGGGCGGTGGTGGCGCACGCCTTTAATCCCAGCACTTGGGAGGCAGAGGCAGACGGATCTCTGTGAGTTCGAGGCCAGCCTGGTCTACAAGAGCTAGTTCCAGGACAGGCTCCAAAGCCACAAAGAAACTCTGTCTCGAAAAACCAAAAAAAAAAATAAATAAAATAAAAAAATAAAAAGGTTTTATAAAAAGTACTTTACTTGAGCAGGGCATAGTGATGCATGCCTTTAATCCCAGCACTCAGGAGGCAGAGGCAGGCGAACTCTGTGAGTTCATGGTCAGCCTGGTCTACAGAGCAAGTTCAGGACAGCCAAAGATACACAAAGAAACCCTGTCTCAGGAAGACAAAAAAAAAAAAAGGACTTTACTTGAATATAAAAATATCTGCAGCACTCGGGAGGCAGAGGCAGGCGGATCTCTGTGAGTTCGAGGCCAGCCTGGTCTACAAGAGCTAGTTCCAGGACAGGCTCTAAAACTATAGTGAAACCCTGTCTCAAAAAAAAAAAAAATCTGAAAACTAGCGGAGCATAGTGGTTCACGCTTCAAACCCAGTATCCAGGAGTACCCAGGAAGCAGGCAGATTTGTGAGTTTAAGGCCAGCGTGGTCTACAGTGAATTCCAGTCCAGCCAGTTACATGGTGAGACTGTGTCTCAAAACAACAAAAAATATAACAAATCAAAAAACAAAAAACAAAAAACGAAAAAAAAAAAACTGAAACCTGCCTTTGCTTCTGTAATCTTAACCAGGTTGGTAGGGTTGGTAGGAAGAGGGGTGAAGCCTGAAGCCCAGATTAAACTTTTAATACTATGCAGCACTGCCTCTGTGACAGGCAATGATGTGAGCACTTGACATAGAGAACAGGTAAACATGAATGAGCAAAGTTCCAGAGGTACCATCTCTACCTACACCATCAGCTGATAGAAAAATTCTCCGATTCCTGGTATAAACTAGTCTGGGGCGAGGGACGCAGTGGACCTTGGTGGTAGAGGGCTTGCCTACCCTGCACAAGCCCCTGCATTCAGTGTTCAGTCCCCGAGGGCAGACAGCACGCCTACCTGGGCCACAGTGTTAACAAGCAACATTGTAAAATAAACAGTTTACAAGATAGTTCGTGTCCCGACTCTATCGCCTACAGTAACTGACTTCTTAGAGTTGGGCGGAAATAAATTCTGTCTAAAAAGCATTCCACTAGGAGGAATAGAATTTCTCCCACGGCAGATTGGACCAAAGTCGAGAACCTGGCCTGGCAAGACTGGACCTGTGTCGAGAACCCAGCCTGGCACAGAGGCAAGGGTACCTCTCCAGTGATCCTGTGCACGAAGGAGTGGGAAGGAGCGCTTGCAGTCCAAAGTGGCTTAGCAAAATCCAGCGGACCCCAGACAGTCTAACACTCCCGCTGTCAGCTAACCTCGACGCTAGGGACCAGTCCCCAATCTCCCTATCGCTCTCTCTCTGGCGATCTCCTCGAACCCAGCAGACATCACCTGTCCTGGATTCTAACGAGCCTGTGGAGATAAAGGAGCAGCCCATAATTCGGGTGCCCCAAAGCCTGGCGGTCGAAGACAACGAGGGTCAGAAGGGAGGAGTCCATTGGAGCCCTGGTCCGTCCCACCTGCCACGCTGCTTCAGCAGAAGGAAGTCCAGCACGCAGTGCCTGGCAGCCCCAACAGAGCAGAGGCAGGAGACGCAGGGACTGGAAGCAGCTGTGCAACCGGCTTGCACTGGAGGCCCCTTACCTGGTCCCAAAAGGAGGCACCAGGAGCCCGCCACCAGGCGCCGCTGACTTGGAAGCCTGAACTGGAGGACCGCGGCCAGGCCGGGGAACACCCCCTCGCGCTACGCCTCCTTTTCTGACCAATCACAGACCACAGGCTCCCGCCAGCCACGTGGGCGATCCTGCCCCTCCCGCTGGGTCGCTCGCCAGCCTGCCCCAGCCTTCCGCCACTCCCAAGACCGCCTGCGCAGTGAGCGGGCGCTTTGGCGCGCTTGCGCACTTTGGGTAAAGAGGAGCAGAACCCCGCCCCATCCCGCTACTCTGCTCCTTCGCTGTGCGTGCGAGGGACGTCAGGGGCGGTGCCGCAGCAGTTACCCCTGGTAACGGGGGAGGCAGCAGGAGGAGGAGGCGGAGGCGGAGGAGGGACTCGGCTTGAGGATGGTGAGTGTGGGGGGTCCCCGATCCCTCTGGTTCTGGCCAGTCACCCCGATCCTGTTCCCAGGCCCAGGGCGGGGCGCTGCGCTTAAAGCCAAGTGGGACGTGGGATGGCGCTCGCCTGGCTCTGTAGGGTTCTAGATCGGTTTCGGGGGCGAAGGGGGAACCCCAAAGGTGGGCCCTGGAGGGAGGCCTAGGCCTGGGGAAGAAGGAGGGAGGGATTTGCGATGAATCGGAGGCTTGGGGAAGGGACTTGCGGAGTGCTTCGCTGGCGGGGAAGGAACCTGGGTTCCATCATCATTCTGGCCTTTGGGATGAGGGCGGCTCCGGGGATCTGCGGAGATCAGGCCAGACACACAGGCTTAGATCTTCCTGCGAGTCGAACTCTCGGCGCCTCGGGACTGTGAGGTCCGCCCGAGACCCGGCCAGAAGTAGGATAGGCGCGGTGTAGTGTCTTTGAGATCACCCTGGCGACACCAGGGAGTTGTAACCTAGCTTTCCTAGATGCTCGCGTCTCTGAGTGAGGTGTGTAGGGAGTTAAGTCCCAAGACAAAAAGAGGTACCGCTGGGAATGGATGCCTGATTTCAGATCTCCGTGGTAGGTGCGCTCCTGCAGCCCCAACTTATTCTCTGAAAGTTCCGCAAGGTTCCGCAATGGTTGTTGATGAGCATTTTTCTTTCCATATTTATTCCATGTTGATAGACGCAAACTAGCCTCCCGTGTCCTAGCATTTCCTTCAAACTTGTTGCAGCGTCCTTTTGCATGTGGCCACACGAAAGGTCTTCGTCCCAGTAAGGTCCCCCAAACTAAAAAGAATGAGAAACTATAGAGAGTGAGCATCAATTTGGAGCAAGTACTTTCTCCGTTAGCCTTAAAAAATTAAGGCTTCACCAACTTTTAAGTTACAGTATGTTACAGATTTAACTGGAGACACTCCGTTTCTTGTTGATTCTTTGAATTATTTTATTTAATGTGTATGGGTGTTTAGCCTGCATATATGCTTTTGTACCACGTGCGTGCCTGCTGCCTGCAGAGGCCAGAAGAGGGCTTTGGTTGCCTGGAATTGGAGTTAGAAATGGCTGGAAGCCACCATGTGGATGCTGGGAAGTGCATACTGTTCCCCTGGAAGACCTTCAGTCCTGAGCATCCATCCAGCCCTCCTTTCCGATTTGTATGCGTTAGATGGAGAGTAAAAATATAGGTAAGGGGAAATGAATATCTTTAGAGCTAGTCAAAGAAAACTTGATTTCAAGACATTTAGAGCAGGTTGGCTGGAAAATATTGAACTACTTCTGTTGACTTAAGAAGGCTAGGCTATAGCTCAGTTGGTAGAGGTTTGCTTAGTAGGCATGAAACCCTGCATAAAACGAAATGTGACAGTACCGCCTATCATCCCAGCACTCCAGGGATGGAAGCAGGAGGAGCCAAAGTTCAAGGGCTACATAGTGATTTCCAGGCCAGCCAGGGATACATGAGATCTGGTCTCAAAAAAGAAGAAAATAAATGTCAGGAGGAAAATTACACATCTACTTTTGGTCAGTTTGTTTGTTTTGTTTTTCAAGACAGGGTTTGTGTAGCATTGGCTGTCCTAGAACTAGCTCTGTAGACCAGGCTAGCTCAAACTCATGGTCAAATTATTGAACAAATGAATTTTGACAAAAAAGAATCGGTTTACATTGTCAAATTGTTAAGTAGAATTATTTAATTATTGTCAATCACATTTCATACTTGTTACATTTGCAGTTATTTCTAACCTCAGGCTAAACAGATTTTAACAAGTGTTTTCTTTTTATTATTTATACATGAGCTGCCCATTTAAAGGCTAAGTTTATCTTAACAAATGAATACATATATAAATATTTACACAGAAAATAATGGATTTGCGAAAGTGGCCATGGCAGCTCACACCTTTAACCTCAGCACTTGGGAGGTAAGAAGGAGGATCACAAATTCAAGGCCAGCCTGGGCTACATGAGACTCTGTCTCATAATAAATAGATAACTTTAAAACTAATAAAAATAGGGAGAATGGCTCAGAGGTTAAGAGCACTGGCTACCCTTCCAGGGGTCTTGAATTCAATTCCCAGCAACCGCATGGGGACTCGCAATCATCTGTAATGAGATCTGGTGCTCTCCTTTGGCATGTAGTCATATATGATAAATAAACCTAAAAAAATCTAATAAATCTTTTTTTAAAAAATTAATGAGAATAATTTGAACTGCAGTTTAAAAAGCCCGCCAGTCTGTGTGCGGTGGCGTGGTGCATGCCTCTAATCCCAGTACTCTAGATGCTAAATTAAGAGGCTCACCACGAGTTAAGAGGCCATCCTGGGCTGCTACAGTTAATTCCAGGTCAGCCTCAGCTAGGAGACCCCACCCCAACTGCCGTCCTCTTAGAAGAAAGAGCCACGTGCCAAAACAAGAGAAAAAAAGATTTGTTATAAATGAGAAACATGAGAGGTGCCTTACTTTCTTCAGTTTATCAGCTGAGTAGACTGCATCATTTTATGATTACTTAATTTACAGTAATAGGTCATAACGAGAAAACTGCTCGTGTTTCTAGGTGCAGATTGCCTTTGTATGTAAGTGTATAACAAATTGACAGTATTGTTGGATATCACTAAAGTATTCAATGTTCAAAATTAAATTTATATGTATATGTCTTAGTGTTTTGCCTGAGAGCATGTATGTGCACTCTGGGCTCTGGGCATGCCTGGTGCCCAAGGAAGTCAGAAAAGGGCATTGGAGCCACTGTGAGGGTGCTGAGAACTGAACTCTAGTCCTCTGCAAGAGCATCAAGTGCTTTTTTTTAATCATATTTTGCCTACAGGCATGTATATGTATCACATGAATTTGTGATATCTTTCAGAAATCAGAAGGCTTCGGATCCTTTGGAACTGGAGTTATAGATGGCTGTGAGCTACCCTGTGGGTACTGGGAATGAAACCCAGGTCCTCTGTGGGAGGAACAAGTGCTCTCAACCATTGAGCCATTTCTCCAGCTCCAAAATAAATTTAACTATTTTATTGGATTTATTAATTTTATTTGATGTGTATTTCACATGTGTGTATGTGTACCACGTATCCTTGCTAACCTCAGAGGTCAGAAGAGAGCACTGTCTCCCCTCGCACTGGCGTTACAGATGGTTGTGAATGACCACGTAGGTGCTAGGACTCACCCAGGTCCTCTGCAGGAGTAACACGCGCTCTCAACTGCTTAGCCATCTCTCCAGCCCAAGAAATTTTTAAAAGTAAACAATAAGCAGCTAAGGTGGTGGGATGTGGTGGTGCACACCTTTATTCCCAGCACTTGAGAGTCAGAAGCAGGTGGTTATCTAAACTAGAGGCCAACCTGGTCTACATAATGAGTTTCAGGCTAGCTGAGGCTACATTGTAAGACCCCTCCATCGAGGGGGGGCAGGAAGGGAGGGAGGGAAACTATGATAAATTAGTTGAGATTGTTTGAATTTACAAATCCATTTTTTTCTTTCTTCCAAAGTGTAAGTTATTCTTAGAACTGACAGTGGTACCCTGGGTTTAAATAGTCAATGTCATGATTAAGTGTGTCACATATAATATCCCATGAGTCCTATGGATAAGTGTACTATTGAAAAGTGAGCTATGCCAGGCCTAGTGGCACATCCCTTTAATCCCAGCACTTGGGAATCAGGTGGTCTCTGTGAGTTCAAGGTCAGCCTGGTCTACATTGCAAGTTCCAAGACAGCCAGGGCTACGTAGTGAAACTGCGCCAAACAAACAAACAAACAAACAAACAAACAAATAAATAAATAAATAGAAAAGAAAAAAGTGAGCTGTGTGTGTTTTAAATTCCAGCTGTGAGTAATTTATTTTTTCTTTTTAAATTTGAGTGACTGACAAGGGCACACTTGTCCAGGGAATGCGGCCCGCAGCTCCTCACTACAAAGACCAACCTGGACAAGTGTGCCCTCCCCTGAAATAAAAGCGTTCTTAGGAAGACAGGGGCATGGTTCAGTGGCTCTGTTCTCGCCTAGGCTGTTCAAGGTTCGATCCCTAGTTTTTTGATTTATTTATTTTTATTGTTATTGCTTTCTTTGAGACAGGATTTCTCTGTAGCCTTGACTGTCCTAGAACTCACTGTGTAGACCAGGTTGGCCTCAAACTCACAAAGATCCTCCTGCCTCTGCCTCCCCAGTGCTGGTTTTATTCAAGGTGAGCGCCACCACACCTAGCTTATCTCTAGTATATGCACACATGTTCTCTCTCTCTCTCTCTCTCTCTCTCTCTCTCTCTCTCTCTCTCTCTCACACACACACACACACACACACATACACACACACCTGCACACACGCCCCCACCCCTTCCCACACACCATCTCTAAAGGAAAGGAAGGAAATACAGAACTGACAGTGTTCATCCCCAGCTCTTTACATTTTTTAAAAACATTTTAACCATTGTTTTGGGTGGCTTCTTTGTGCCCTGCCTTACAGCATCACCTTATTTAACCCTCTTCATGTTTCTCAACAGATTTTTGTCATTTTCTCCATGAAATCGTGGTGAGGGTTCCTCACACAGGGCAGCTGAGTACAGTCCTATTCTTCAGGCCTCCGCTGGGAGGGGCTCACTCGTCTGAGGACTTCCCTCCTGTGTCCCTCAGGAACAATCTTTGTATCTATTTAGTGGGAGAGTGATAAGAAAGACAGCAAAGTTTGAGTGTTGATGGGCTGGCTCAGTGGGTGAAGGGCTTGCCAACCCAGCCTTATGACCCGTATTGGATCCCCCGGACACATCTAGTGGAAGGAGTGTGCCGGTTCATACTAGCTTCCTGCTGACTTCACAGGCACGTTGTCCTAAGCACATACCCTTACACACACATGAAAGAAGTAAGCAAATACAATTTTAGAAAATAGTTGCAAAAAAGAAGACAGACTTCCAGATGTTCCCATCACTAGGATCCTTAAGAGTGAGATGGGACTGAAGTCGTCCCGTTTAAGCTAGCTAGGCAGTGCCTGTGCTCAGCCGCGTAGTGGCTACGGTACTCAAACCTTAGCTACTCCTCACGGCGGTGCGTGTTTTCCATATTCCACACATTCCTCTAGCCCCCTTCCCCACTCGGGTTTTTTGAGTGGCCTAGTTTGTGTCTTTTGAAGTCAGAACCATGCCTCTGCCGTGAGCTGAGTGTGAACAGATGGAGACAGACAGGTTTCTGTGGTTTGAGCCAGGTGTGGTGGTGCAGACCTTCAACGCCAGCACTGGGAGGCAGAGACCAGGACACCAAGGGCCACGTGAGAAATCTGTAAGAAAAAAGAAATAAACTCTACAGTCCAGAGCACATCTCTTTGTGATCTGGTTGTAGGAGAGTTTGTTTAAATGTTTTGCGGCTGAGTCAGAGTTCTTCTGCCCCCGCCCCCCAGAGCACAGATAACCCTGCGTGCCCGAGCTGGCAGCACATGCGTACCATTGACTGGAGTTCTTGTTTCTCGCTACCTGTATTCAGTGTCTTGGGAGTTAAACCCTACATAGAGATCACGTCTCTTCTGCTTGGAGAACATTATAGGTGTTAACAACAGTTGAATGAATGATTGTTTGGGTCAAAATTACACTGTAAAACATGAATTTCATTGTCTTTATAATGTAAAACCCATCCCCGTCATAAATTAACTTTTAATGACTGTCGTTTCATTTGCCACTTAAAGCATCGCATGGAGACTCGCAAGCGCAGGGCGGAGTTGCTCTGCTCTCTTCATCTAGCCTCTTAAATCCGCTTACTCTGTACCTTTCGGCCAGAACCCTGCTACTATAAATATCCTCTTCCCTGTTTAGCGAGTCCTGGTAATCCTGTGACCCCCGTCCTGGATGCTTGTGCTAAACAGTGCATTGTTGAAGGAGCACTTGTGTTCCCAGGGCTGAGCTTGAGATGCCATTTATCGCTTTACTGGAGGGAAGAGATTTTAGCTGAACTCTCTCTCTCTGTGTCATTTCAGTTATGGGGGAAGCAGCTGATGTCACTGCCTAATAAGGAAGATTGTTCATTAGAAATTAAAAGTATATGGGGCTGGAGAGATGACTCAGTGGTTAGGAGCACTGACTGCTCTTCCAGAGGACCCGGGGTTCGATTCCCAGCACCCACATAGCAGCTCACAACTGTCTGTAATTCCAGTTCCAGGGGACCTGACACCCATGGCAAAACACCAATGCACATAAAATAAAAATAAATTAATTTTTTAAAACCCACAAGAAAAAGTATGTATTCTGTATTGTTAGATTAAGAAAAAGCACCTTCTCTTTTCTCTTTGCCAGACTCCTTTAATGATAGAAATTAGGAGGGGCGGGGCACCCAGGAAGCAGAGGCAGGTTCCCTGTGGAGGCCACTGATAGATACATACTGAGTTCCAGGCCAGCCAGGGCTACATAGTGAACCCCTCTCAAAACAAAACAAAATAAGTAAAGGACGGGTGAGGGATGAAGCTGGCGGTAGCATGTCTGCCTAACATGCGCAAAGCAGCCCTGGTTGTGCCCTGGCATGAGGGGAAAGTTCTTTCGCTTCAGTGATGCTGCAGCAGAGATCCATGTTCTTACCTTAATTGTCAGTTTCAGACATTATGAGTAGGCAAGAAAAACTTGGTCTCCAGGCAACAGCATATGTATCTGGTGACTCCTTGTTTAAGATCTAATTTTTGCTTTTTTAATTATGTGGATGTGTGTATGCCTCTTGGAGTTATGAGCAATCTGAAGCCATCCCACATCGGTGCAGGAGCAGGATATCCTCTCAGCTCTGACCCACGTCTCTGGCCCTCGTCAGTGATTTTTTGTTGTTGTTTTGTTTTTGTTCTTTTGAGACAGGGTTTCTCAGTAGCTATGGAGCCAGTCCTGGAACTCGCTTTGTAGACCAGGCTGGCCTCGAACTCACAGAGATCCGCCTGCTTCTGCCTCCTGAGTTCTAGGATTAAAGGTGTGCGCCACCACCACCTGGCTATTCAGTGTTTTCATAGCGAGGAGGCACTTGATGAAAAACTGAAAATGCTAATTTTAAACTTTATAAATAATATTTTTCTATAAAAAGATGACAGATTCTTCCTTGACAGTTTCTACACTGGGGGTAATGCATGAAAGTCTTACTTGTGGCGTTTAATGTGTTAATTTGATAAATTCCCATTTTTGAATGTATTTTAAAGGAATGATTTCAGTATAGCTTATAAAAATTGAGACACAACTTTGTTTAGATGTTCGTTATGAATACCTCGTCCAGTGTCCCAACCTCTCTATTGTGTCTGTTTTTTCTGAAACAGCTAGTCTCTACTCTGAGACTCTTCTGTTCAGGTTCTTTTAAAAGTTTAATGAAGGCCAAATATTTTAGCCAATAATAACCCAGGAGTCTTCTCATAAAGATGGCTTGAAGAAGGAATGGAATCGAAGTGGCCAGGGCAGAATGAGATGAAAACAGAAGCAAAAACATGTCCTTCCTTAAATAACAACAAAAATGCTGCTCGTCTTCTGTTAGTTTCAGATTTATTGTTTCTGCCCTAAACCTTTTGGCATAACATTTGTCTGTCTTAGACTAAATTTTCCATTTTAAGGCTGAAAAAAACCGAGACATAGAGAAGTTAATGTGGTCCTCACCCGGTCAGCACAGATACCACAAAGGAATCAGCCAGGGAGGGTGCTAATCCACCTGCATACTTCCATGGCATTGTCCAAATACCTAACTGCTGAGAATTAGTTCACAGAAATAGGATTTGATCACCATCAACAAACCAGCTTGAATCCTTGCCTGGGGCAGTGTAACAAGCAAACACAATTATTTTATGTAATTCTAATTTTTTTTTTTTTTTTTTGAGACAGGGTTTCTCTGTAGCTTTGGAGCCTTTCTGGAACTCACTCTATAGACCACGCTGTCCTCAAACTCACAGAGATCCATCTGCCTGTCTCTGCCTCCCAAGTGCTGGAATTAAAGGCATGCATATTGGTGGTCAAAACAGTTCCACGGTAGCCCTGAATGGAGTGTAACAAAGGTTTACTTATGTGGGGATAAACTCACAGAAAGGGTAGTGATCTGCATGCAGTCGTCCTCAGCGTGTGCTGGGAACACCTCCCCCTTTTGTCTAAATAAGAGAGTTCTAAGCCTAGTACAAAACTATATACAATAATAACAAATATCAAGTATTGTCTAGGGAAAAGAAGGGAAAAAACATACATAAAAATTAGAATTACAACCAGCATGAACAACATCAAACAATAAACCAATGCTAAATGTTTCAATAGTTATCCTATCCTAAGGAATCTAAGCATTGTATTTAAAATGGCTTGGCTAAGTCATGAGAAGAAAGTAACTACAATTATCTAGTCTTCAACCCCATCAAAGACCTGCGAATGGAAATAATATTACCTGAGTAAACAGGAAGTAGAATCAAACAACTTCTAAAAGGTGCAAGAAATGACAGAGGCAATCAGTTACCTGGGCAATCACCCCAAGTCTCAGTTGTGACACTGGGGCAGCCAACTTTGGCTGAGGCCTAGAGTAACTGACAGACCGTTTTTAGAGGCAGGAATATTTGAAAAACTATCTTACCCTGTCTTGGCAAGGTTTGCCAGTCTTTTTGCTTGTATCCTGCTTGTCTAGTCTGGACACTGCATTTTGTCTCCAAGTGGAGTGTCTTCAGTGCCTAACATTCTCTCAGGAATAGATCAGTGCTGCCAGGAGCAATTGTGTCTCATGGCAACAGAATCCTAAATTATTTAAATGCCATGTTCTACAGTTCTTTGAAGTGTTTGAAGATTGCCGATCTATGCGGAATACAATCTCTATGTATCTTAAAAACCTGATTAGTCTAAATATAAGTATGACAAACATGGATGACTGTTGACCTGTAATTCTTAATACCTATATAGCTTAAAGACTAAGGCTTTATAGTAAAAAATTAAGCCGTCTTTAAACAAATACGCAGCAAATAAGAACAATGACCTCATAAATGTAAACAATATATAAATATCTTTTTTAATATATAAATATCTTGATCAGAGGTAGAAATGTATAGTGCAACATGATAAAATATATCCTAAAATTGCATCCATATACAAAATATCTTAAGCAGAGGTAGAAACATGCATGTGTATAATATGACAAAATAACTTTGCATAGGTACACAAATATTGTAAACAGAAATAGGAGCATATTCAATATAACAATATAATTTCAATTTGTATCAATATACAAGAATCTATGCCAATGCAAATTGTCTACAAATAATAGCTCATAAGTAATCTCACTAGTACTCACTATTATTATTAGTGTGAGTAAGCTCACACTAATTTCTTATCCCATCCATTCCCCCCCTTTTTTTTCCAAGAGAGATCCGAGTCTACTTTATTTCCAACCCCAACCCTGTACCACTTATAACTAACCCCTAATAATATCCCTAGCCCTGAGGACAAACTTTGTTGGGAAAGGGGACATCATTTTCTAGAATTACTTACAGCTGTCATGGGGATCCTGTAAAACTAAAATGATGGTTAAGTTTCAAGATCACTGTCTGGTATAATTTAAGATAGTCTCTGAGTAGTCAGTAGGGTTTTTCTGAAGTTCTTATTTGAAATTCTGGTCAGAACCTTGTAAGAAGGTGCACCATCTCATCTAGCCAATTTGGAATCATCTTGAGCAGTTTGTAACACAAAACCAATCTTAAAATGGCGCTATCAGCATAGTGGCATCATATCAACCAGGTAGAATCATTGTTGTGGAGCCCCATCTTCTTCCTGGAGATGTTAAAGATTACTGTAGGAAAATCTATTGTTGATTGTAAAAAACTGAAACATTATTTATATAGACATATATTCAAAGAAAAGTACCATGGAAACAAAAATAGATATGGAGAGAAGTAAAATTTTTGAAAGCAGAGTTTTGATAATAGTTGTCCCTAGATTTTAATCTTTCTTCTGTCCCATACCAGGTGGCTCCTGATATAATACAGAAACTCTGAGTTTTTCTTTTAACAACATGCTTGGATTTAGAGAAGGATAGCCACTGTCCAACTCCAAAGCCAGCTTTGATTTTTAATAAATGAAGACTACTATTATATGTATGTTTAGGTGTTAATATTTTACCCTTCAGAGGATACTGGTATCATAAGTCAGATTTCTCTTTGCTTGGTGGTTCTTTCTGGATAGCTATCATTTCTTCTTTATGCATCTAGATATCCAAGGTCTCTTGGCTTTTCGAAGATGGGTATTTTCCTGCAAAGACAAGAACAGAATCCTGCCCCAACCCTTGTGAGGTTTCTTTACAACCTATAGGATTGTCATCTCTGTGAATGAGCCATCATTTATCTCTCTCTCTTTTTTTTAAAGATTTATTTATTTATTATGAATTCGGTGTTCTGCCTGCATGTATCCCTGCTGGCCAGAAGAAAGCACCAAATCTCATTACAGATGGTTGTGAGCACATGTGGTTGCTAGGAATTGAACTTAGGACCTTTGGAAGAGCAGCCAGAGCTCTTAACCACTGAGCCATCTCTCCAGCCCCCCCCCCCATCATTTCTCTTTATCAAGAGGTTTCTCCTTTTCAAATCAAATCTTAATTAATTTTGATGGTATCCATAGCTTTTCTTCTCCAGAAACAGGAGTAAAACCCCTTCCCCCAATGTTGCACACCTCCTGGTTTCCATTCTGAGGTCAACACATTCTTGAAATACACAGGCCGATTTAATTCATAAGTTTTTTCTGTTATGCAGTGTTTCTCTGCTGCCATTGTTCCTTTCTCATTAGCGTTAAGAAAATTCAAGGTTAATAAAGCATTAAGCAATCTATTTCTGAGGATTTTTTTTATCCCTTTCTGTTTAACATATCCTTTATAGTTTGATTTGATCTTTCTATAACGGCCTGAACTGTATATGGTAAACCCGTAATATGCTTTATATTATAATAAAAAACTGTTTCATTTTTTTAGAGACATATGCTGCACCATTGTCTTTATTTGTGCAGGTATACCCATGATGACCATACTAGTTAAATGTGTGATTACTGAATCAACCTTTTCTGAAATCAAAACAGTTGCCCATTAAAAACCTGAATAGGGGGGCTGGAGAGATGGCTCAGTGGTTAAGAGCATTGCCTGCTCTTCCAAAGGTCCTGAGTTCAATTCCCAGCAACCACATGGTGGCTCACAACCATCTGTAATGAGGTCTGGCTCCCTCTCTGGCCTTCAGGCATACACACAGACAAAATATTGTATACATAAAAACCTGAATAGGTATCAATGATGTCGTATACATATTTCAATTTTCCAAATTCTACAAAGTGGAACACATCCATCTGCCAGATTTCATTATTTGAGTACCCTTTGGGTTACTTCCTGCAGGTAGTGGTATTTGGTTGTATAAAGAACAAGTAGGACATCTTATAATCTGCTTAGCTTGTTGCCATGTAATAGAAAAGTCCTTTTTTAAACCTTTGCTATTGACATGATGTTTTTATGAAATTCTGAGGTTTTCAGCACATTTCTTTTTTAAAAAGATTTATTTATTTATTATTATGAATACAATACTCTGCCTGCATGTGTACCTGCACCCCTGAAGAGGGCACCAGATCTCATTATAGATGGTTGTGAGCCACCATGTGGTTGCTGGGAATTGAACTCAGGACCTCTGGAAGAAGAGTCAGTCCTCTTAACCGCTGAGCCATCTCTCCAGCCCCTTTCAGCACATTTCTAATCAATAATCAATTTCTGCATTACCTTGTGCTAGAGGCCCTGGCAGATCTGTATGTGATTGGATGTTGCTATGTATATGGGACAAAGCCTATTCCTGATTATATCTTAAACTTGAATAAAGAATGAAGTCAATTCTGTAAATCTAGTATAAATTCAACAGTTTCAGTATGCAAAACAACTCTTTCTGCATTTTTAAATCAGTAACTATATTGATAGGTTCTTTAAAATCCTTTAGTACTATGAGAATAGCATATAATTCTGACTTTTGGACAGACTCATAAGGGTTTTGTTCTTCTTTACTTAAATCTTCTGATTTGTAACCTGCCTTTCCTGATTTATTTGCATCAGTATAGAATATAGGGGATCCAGTTATTGGTGTGTCACGTACAATGCGAGGAAGAATCTAATTAGCTCTCTTTATAAGACTAATTCTATCACTTTTAGGATAGTTGTTATTAATCTCTCCCAAAAATTAGTACAAGCTCTTTGCCATGGTTCATTGTCTTCCCATAATTTTTTAATTTTATCATTAGTAAAAGTACTATAATTTCTGTTGGGTCTATTTCTGCTAATTGATGAAGTCTCAGTTTTTCTTTCATAATAAATTAAGAGCCCTTTTCCACATAATATTTTTTTACTTGGTTTATATGGTAAAAAGATCTATTCTAAGATAATATCTTCCCTCTTCATTAAAATTCCTGTAGGGGAATATTTGGAGGGTAATATGACCACATGTACCTCCTGTAATTTCTCTCCAGTCAAAGTCGATTCTTTCTTAGCTTCAGCTGTTGACTCCCTGGGACTCTTTGAGTCTTTGTCAGCATTTAAGGTTTTGTTTAAGTGAATTGTTTGATGAGATGTCATCCCAGAAATGGACCATTTATTGGAAATGTCTCCTAGCAACTTAGGAAATCATTAAGAGTCTGCAACTCAGTGTCTCCTAATTTGTGCTTTTTGTGTTTTAATTTTCTGTAAACTTATTTTATGACCTAGATAATTGATAGAATCTCCTCTTTTTTTTTTTTTCAGGAGCAATTTGTAATCCCCAACTAGACAAAACTTCCTTTACTTCTTCAAACATTCTTTCTAAAGTATCTACATTTTAATCAGATAGCAAAATGTCATCTGTGTAATGGTATAAATTCAGGAAATTGTTTACATATTATTTCCAATGGATGACTTACAAATATTGGCAAAGGGTGGGGCTATTTAACATTTTCTGTGGGAGGATCCTCTTTTAGTAGGCTGAGAATTATAATAAGTAGGCACCATGAAGGCAAATTATTCTCTGTCTTTTTCTTGTAAAGGTATAGTGAAGAAACAGTCTTTAAATCAATAACTATATGAGGCCTTCCTTGAGGCAATATGGAAGACAAAGGAATTCCAGATCGTAGAGGGTGAATTTGTTGAATCACCTTATAACAGCTTAGATTTGTCACCGTTCTCCATTTTTCAGATTTCTTTCTTTCCTTCTTTTTTTTAAGATTTATTTGTTATGTCTACAGCATTCCTTCCATGTGTGCCTGCATGCCAGAAGGGGTGCCAGGTCACATAATAGATGACTGTGAGCCACCATTTGGTTGCTAGGAATTGAACTCAGGACCTCTGGAAGAGCAGTCAGTGCACTTAACCACTGAGCCATCTCTCCAGTCCCCAGATTTCTTTTTAACGATAAATACAGGAGAATCCCAAGGGCTGGTCGACTCTTCAATATGCTGAACATCTAGTTGCTTTTGTACTGGCTGTTCTAAAGTCTGCAGTTTCTCTATTGTTAAAGGCCATTGATTAACCCATATAGGTTTCTTAGTTAACCATTTTAAAGGTAGGGCTGTTGGTACCTCAGAAGGTTTGCTAGTTGTTTTGTGTTTTTTTACAGCCTGAATGGTTGGTGACTGTTGTTTTTGTTTTTGTTTTTGATTTTTTTTTTGGTTTTTCGAGACAGGGTTTTTCCTGTAGCTTTGGAGCCTGTCCTGGAACTAGCTCTTGTAGACCAGGCTGGTCTCGAACTCACAGAGATCTGTCTGCCTCTGCCTCCCGAGTGCTGGGATTAAAGGCGTGCGCCACCACCTCCCGGCTAGGTGACTGTTTTTTTTATAGTACCTTATAATATCCTTCCCAGAAACATGAGTTGGTTCATGTTCCACTTCTGAAACTGCAGGAACGTTAATCTGGGTATTCCTTTGCTGCAACAGATCACAACCCCATAGATTCACTGGTATATTACCCACATATGCCCTGTGCCTTCCTCTCTGTCCTTCTGGCCCTATGCATTCATCCCATCTCATGCTTTGTTTTGCTTGAGATAGAGTTCCAATTCCCAGGAATTGAACATCTGCCTCCTGAAGGGGCCAATTCTGATGCCAGGATTCTTTAGTAATAATAGTAACATACAAGCCCGTGTCCAGAATCCTTCAATTACAATGTTATTTATTTGTACTCTCAGCTTTGGTCTTTGATCATTTATAGAAGTCTGCCAAAATACATATTTCCTATTTTCTATTGGAATTTTTGATTCATCCTCTATGTTTATTCTACTATCATCCAGAGCAGTATGGTTTTTTACAATAGTCACTGAATTTTCAAATTTTCCTGAAGAGGCATGTCCTCCACAGCGACTGGGAATAACTGGACCATGTTTGACCTGGGGGCCTGTGAGTGTCCCCCAAGGAGTTTCCCAATGGTAACAGTTTGCCTTGTTTGTCTCTTGTTGATCTACAGTCATTGGTCCAATGTCAGCCTTTGCCACATCTTCTGCATAACCCAGAAGGTTGGGGCCTTCTATTTCTGTCATTCCCAGAGGAAACGTTTCTTCTAGGAACACCCTGTCTGCAATCCCTTCTCAGATGGCCTATTCTACCACAATTAAAACAGTTGGCATTTTGATGTCTCTCATACCTTTGGAAATTGCTCCTCCTACCCAAGCCTCAGTATTACAGTCAAATGACTTGACATTGGCTGTGTGCTGGATCCATGCATCCATTGGTGCTGACCTGACAATTAAAGGCCCAGGTGTCTTTTTGCATTTAAATTGGTATTTTCAAAAGCCAGAGATTCAATAATTACTTGTCTAACTTCTGGATCTGTTACCCCTTGTTGTACAGTTTTAGTTAATCTTTGTAAAGAGTCACTAACGGCTTCTCTTGGGCCTTGTAGGACCTTAGTATGTGATTCAGTTCTTATTCCTGCTTTTTGAATCCTGCCCCCAAGCATTCAAGGCTGCTGTATGGCATAGGGACAAGATGTGTTCATTGTAAATAGCTTGACTGTTGCTCATCATAATGTCCCTTGCCAAGAATTTGATCTGTAATGAGATCTGGTGCCCTTTTCTGGCATGCAGGCAGAATATTGTATACATAAATAAAAAAATCTTTTTAAAAAAGTTTCTGGTTCTCATTCTGCACATGTGATTCCAAGGTTTTAAATTTTTTCATTAATGGTATCTTCTCATCCTTAGATATTATTTGGATGGTGTGAAAATTGCCTTCTAGGAGGAATATCCTATATGCTAAATTTATCATAACTTTTAACAGGTTTTGATTGTGAATTTCAACAGTATGAATCCTTTCAGATAATCTCTCAGTACCCTCTTGTAAGTTTTCATAACCCACTGACATGGACTGAATTTTGCCTGTCAAATTAAGGTTATTGTTTACAATAGTATGAATCCTTTCAGCTAGAGACTATATCATTCCAATAAGTTTCTTTCTTTTTTATCTTTTTATTTTTTCTTTCCTTTTCTTTTCTTTCTCTTATTTATTTGTTTGTTTGTTTATTTGATTTTTCGAGACAGGGTTTCTCTGTAGCTTTGGAGCCTGTCCTGGAACTAGCTCTTGTAGACCAGGCTGGCCTCAAACTCTCAGAGATCCACCTGCCTCTGCCTCCCAAGTGCTGGGATTAAAGCGTGTGCCACCACCGCCCGGCAAGTTTCTCATTCTTAACTCTGTTATCAAAACATTTCTTTAAGGATATAATATGAAGAACAAAGCTAATAGCTGCCATGACCACAAAAATATATATACTAGGTAGCTCTTGCAGAATTCCATCCATAGTAGAAACAAAAAGGTTGTTAAATTCCTGGATGGTGATACTGTCTTCCATTATCTTGGGGTTGGTTTACAGTTTTCAAATTTATTTATTTATTTATTAATCAAATTAATTTTCCTCTGTTATAATTTTCAGAAATTTGTTGTAGGTGTAATAATCTTGATTGGCCAGCAGGTGTCACAGTTGTGACAGTAAGGCAAGTCCTAGATCAGTACTTGAATTACCTGAGACTTAGAATTACTAACAAATGCATTTAAATACTTAAAAGCAGCACACCTGCATACGGAGAAGGTTTGAGTTTGGCAGAAGGTTAAGAAACCCAGAGCTCGCAGGCAGTCCTAGAGTCGCGAGGTGAATGGCCAGAGCTAGGGCCAGGCATTCACGGATCTGAACTGACAATTCAAGCCTGTGTTCCAGGTGCGGGTTGAGAGCTGCTGCTCCTAAGTCAGAGCTTGGCCTGATCAGAGCAGGCCTGGCAGAAGCCACGGAGGAGGTGAATACCTCAGGCCTGGCGAAGCTGCACAGTGGAGGGGGTGGTTCAAGGCTACAGACATGGGGGGGTGGAGGGTAGATAGTCTGAGCAGGGCCCGTTTGTTATTCCACAATATCCTGGAATGGAGTATGACAAAGGTTTATTTATTTGGGGATAAACTCACAGTAAATGTAGGATCTGCAGTCCTCTGCGTGCGCTGGGAACTGGGTTTCTTAAAGGCTATTGGCTGAAGGAGTTCCCACAGCACCCAGCATGCAGAGATGAATCCCACCCACAGCACACATGCCACCGTCACCCAGCTGTATCTCTATATTCTAAGACTTGGCTTGATGACTCTGTCTGGGATCTTAGATTATATACCCTTAAAACTCTGCTACCTTTTGATTCAGTAATTCGTTTGTTTGTTTGTTTGTTTGTTGAGACCGGGTCTCACTATGTAGCTCTGGCTGTCCTGGTACTCTCTCTGTAGACCGGGCTGGCCTTGAACTCACAGAAATCTGCCTGCCTCTGCCTCCTGGGTCCTGAGTTTATTAAAGGTAAGCACCAACACATCTGGTCCCTGATTCTTTTTGAACCATGTCTTATTGGGCTAGGACTGTCAGCTACTGGACAGAACAAATGAATAGCACATAAAATTTTCTTGCCTTTTAATAAGAACGTAGGACTACGGGCTGAGTGAATATGTCAGTGGCATAGGCAAGGCCCTGGATTCAGTGCCCAGTAACCGCCCCCCCCCCAAAAAAAAGGTTTGCTGGAGAGATGATTCAACATTTAAGAGCCCTGACTGCTCTCGGAGAGGACCCAAGTTTGGTTCCCAGCAACCACAAAAATGCCCTGGAAACTATGAATCTGACCCCTGGGCTCTACAGTACCTGCATTCATGTCCGCATACTCCTGCACAGATACCCATGGATGCACAGAATTAAAGATAACGTGTGGTGCATACCTTCAATCCCAGCGTTCAGGAGGTGGAGGACAGCAGAGCTCTTGAGTTTGAGGTCAGTCTGGTCTACAAAGTGAATTCCAGGACATCCAGAAAAACCCTATCTCAAAAAGCAAAATAAATAATAAAAAAAGAATAATGTTTAAACACTGATTAAATCATGATCATGAATGCCTTTTTTATAATTCCCTAATGGTTATGTCTGATTTTTCATCTGGAAAACAGGGATTCTCTGTATTACACACCGACTCTGTAAAGCTGAAGTCATGAACACAAATTAAAACAAACAGAGCCTAAGTGTAGACGCAGCTGCTGTTTCTTGCAGCCTATTTGTGTCTCTGCACAGCACCTTAGAAAGCACTTGGAGGCAGAGGCAGGCGGAGCTCTGTGAGTTCAAGGCCAGCCTCTGAGAGGGAGAGCCAGGATGGCCAGAGATACACAGAGAAATCCTGTCTCAAAAAGCTTAAAAAGAACAACAAACTTTTTTTAAGTGGCTAAATTGTGATCTTACCATCATCCTAAAAACTGGGCTTTGATCTGCACCACTTGGCCCTTTCTCCTCTGATCAACTCCCAGATGGCAGTCTTTAATCTCTATTAATAGCCAGAGTTCTCTCAGATCTACAGTGGGGCTGTTCGAGCTCAAACCTCAGCACAATGCTCTTTGTAGTTGAAGCGTTTGTGCTGAGAATAGGCTTGGTCTGCCCACCTTAGTGGCTACTCTGTTTCTGGTCCTAATGTCACTCCCCCAGCACACAGAATCCTTGCCCTTCCTTTACTGTGTCACTTTGTGGGGGTGGTGCTTGCCGCACAGTTCTCAAGAATTCAACAGGTTTTACAACATTGACAGTGTTTGTGTGAGGTCTCTTGGCACAATCACCACCTCAGAGTCCTGTATTAAATTGGGCGAGTAATTCTAATATCTCTACATGGCAGGAAGCTTTGCTCTGGTAATGGGGAAATATGAGCAGTGACCTAGTTTGCTGTGATAAGTATTCTAGCCTAATTGTCCACCAAGGGCTTGAGGAACACGGACGGGTAGCACTTCACACTTGAGAAGAGCTGGGATGACGTAAGCCAGCCTGAAAGGGAGAGCAGGAGGACGCATGTTCTCAGGCTTCTGATGAGACTTGGAAGGAAGGAGCAAGTGGAACACATGGCATCAGAGTGGAAAGGAATGAGGTATCCACAACCGAGAACCTTGTTCAGGAAGTCATTCTGATGTCACTAACACCGCAGTCACTGCCCCCAGTAATCCGTCTCTTTCATGGTTGTCCAAGGGCTTGCTCTCTATTTTGCGCAAACTGAAAAGTGCACCAGACCAGGAGGTGCGGATCCTGCTCCTGGGCTTGGATAATGCCGGCAAGACGACTCTGCTGAAGCAGCTTGCGTCTGAGGACATCAGCCACATCACACCTACACAGGTGAGCACCCTCAGCTCCCGGTGCTGTCAGCCAGGGAAAGTGGAGATAGCTGTCCTGGTTCCTGGCTGTGGCTGTGATCAAATGCCCTGCCTGAAAGCAACTGGAGAGAGAGGGTTGATTGTAGCTCACAGTCCCAGGGAAGTAAAGGCAAGAAATGAGGCAGGGGGTCACATCCACAGTCAGGAGCAGAGAGAGACCAAATGGTGGGGAGTGTCTCCTTGTGCTGAGCCCCCTCCCTATGCCACACAGTGCAGGACCCACCAAACTCAGGGACCACAAAGGGCAGACCTTCCCACCTCAGTCAGTGTGATCATAGCAGACACACACACATGCTCATAGGCCTACCTGATCAAGACAGTTCCTCATTGAGACTCTTCCTGGGGGTCTCTAGGATATGTCAAAACAACTGTTAAACCATTACGGTAGCTGTGGGAGATAGAATTTATATATTGCTAAGGTTTGTTTCTGAGAAAAGTCTATCTTGTCTAAGAATAATCAGATTTCAAATACATACACAAGAAAGTCCATGCATGTGAAGTAGTTAGAACTGTCCAACTCACAGAGTCAGGAAGGAGGAGGAGGAGTGGTTACTGGAGCTGGGAATGGGACCATAGGGAGCTTTGCCTGATGTAAGAGACGAGTTTTATACGAAAGCCGTGCTGGGGCTGGACGCAAACTGTGTAAAGATACATGAGGATACCAAACTGTACATTTTAAAATTGTTAACCAAAAAAAAAAAAAAAAAAAAAGAAGAAGGAAGAAGAAGAAATAAATGAAATGATTAGAGCTGCAGGCCTTTAATCCTAACACTCAGGAGCAGAAGCATAGTGAGTTCCAGGACAGCTCTAGCCCTAAGAGAGACCTTGTCACGAAAACAAAGGTTAAGGGTGTATTTTATGCCATGTATATCCTACCACAATTTTAAGTCTTTATACACACATCTCAATCATCTTTCTTAGGCCTAAATCATCATTATGTAGACAGCCCCCTGCACTTTGTTTTTAACTGCTAAGGATGGAACCCATCACATGGTACATGACTTAATTTCGAGAGTGGTAGTAAATGCTTGTAACTGCAGCACTTTGGTAAGGCAGAGGAAGAAGAATTAGGAGTTTAAAACAATCCTTGACCACATAGTAAATTCTAGGTCAGCATGGGCTTCAGAAAATGTCTCAAAAAGAGAAAAAGTTTTAGTCAGGCATGGTGGCAGCCATGCGTAGCTCAGAGGCAGACGGAGGAGGATTACTGTAAGTTTGGGCCATTCTAGTCTATATAGTGAGCTCCAAGGCACTGAGAGCCTGTCCCAAAGAAACCAAAAATAAAATGAATAGGGCTGGAGAGACAGAGACGGTGCAGTGGTTAAGAGCACTCAGGATCTTTCTGAGGACCTGGATTTGGTTCCCAGCACCCACATGGCAGCTCACAACTGCCAGAACTCCAGTTCCAGGGCGTTTGCACCACCTTCTGGCCTCCATCAGCACCTGCATGTAAGTGTGCACTTGGACTCCTGAAAGAACGCAAGTGCATGTAAATAAATTTTTAACTAATAAATGAAGGCCCTAGTCAAGGCTGGGTGTGGCTAAGTTGTAGAACACTTGTCTCAAGTGTTTAAGGCCCAGCACCAAAGCGAAAAAGAATTTACCTTTGGTTATGAAGTCGACACAGAAACAGTACACAAGAAGAAATGAAAGGGGGCTGGAGAGGGCTCAGGGCTGAGGGCCCTGCCTGGTCCCCAGCTCAACTCCCAGCCCAGCGTCCACAGAGGCTCACAGCCCTCGAAACTCCAGTCCCAGGGCATTCAGCACACTCTGTGGCCTCTTTGGAGCTGCATGCATGTGATGCAAAGACATACACGCAGGCAAAACATCCATACACACAATAAATAAAAATAAAATCTCAGGCTGGAGAGATGACTCAGAGATTAAGAGCACTGGCTGCTCACATTGTTTGTCACAGCCAGAACCTGGAAACAACCTAAATGCCTCCTACCAAAGAATGGATAAGGAAAATGTACATTTACACAATGGAGTGCTACACAGCAGAAAAAAAATAACATCTTGAAATTTGCAGGCAAATGGATGGAGCTAGAAAACATATTGAGTGAGGTAACCCAGACCCAGAAAGACAATTATCATATTACTCGTAAGTGGTTTTTAAACAAGAAGCAAAACAAAAAACAAAAACAAAAACAAAAAAAAAAACAGCCTACAAATCACAATCCCAGAGAACCTAGACAACAATGAAGACCCTAAGAGAGACATCCATGGATCTAATCTATATAGGAAGTAGAAAAAGACAAGATCTCCTGAGTAAATTGGGAGCATGGGAGCCATGGGAGAGGGTTGAAGTGGAAGGGAGGGGAGCAGAGAAAAATGTAGAGCTCAATAAAACCAATTAAAAAAAAAGCACTGGCTGCTCTTCCAAGGTCCTGAGTTCAGTTCCCAGCAACCACATGGTGGCTCACAGCCATCTCTAATGAGATCTGGTGCCCTCTTCTGGTCTTCAAGCAGACATGCAGACAGAACACTCATATATAAAAATGCACATAAATAACATTTAAAAAAAGAATTAGTAGGCAGAGGCAGGCAGACCTCTATGAGTTCGAGGCCAGCCTGGTCCCCAGAGCAGGGAGGGGGGCATGGACTCCTGAAAGTACACACATGCACAAAAGTAAATAAACCTGGTTTCCAGGACAGGCTCCAAAGCTACAGAGAAATGTTAAAAAAAAAAAAAAAAAAAAAAAGAAGAAAAAAAAAGAAAGAAAGAAATCTGAGAAAGAATTTTTTAAGAAAGAAAAAGTACTCTGAAAGAAACATATCAGCTTTTTAGATTTGCGTATTCTTTAAGACAAAGCCTCACTATATAGCCCAGGCTGCCCTTGAACTCGAGTATAGCCAGAGCTAGTCTCCAACTCGGGACCATTCTGCCTCAACCTCCCTAGTGCCGAGGTTACAGGCTTGGGGCATGATGCCCAGCTATGTAGCAGTTTTTCAAATCTAACAAAAAACAAAAGCTGGTTTGTTGGTTTTATTTTTATTTATTTTGTTAGTTTGATTTGAGACAGGGATCTTCTATGTATACCTGGCTATCCTGGAACTCAACTCACTCTATAGACCAGTCTGGCCTCAAACTCAGACCTTCCTGCCTCTGCCTCCCAAGTGCCGGGATTAAAGGCTTGCGCCACCATCTCCTGGCCTGGTTTGTTTGTTTTAAATCCAAGTTTATCACCCTTTCTCTTTCCTAAAGGGCAGACAAGCAAAACGCAGAGGGTAAATTCGGGGCTAACCACCTGGGAGCTCATAAACAAGTCCTGACAGAGAGAGGGCCGCAGGACTTCTGTAGGCCTCGTTCCCTAGGAGAAAGCCTGAGGAAACTTGACTTTAGACCCGATAGCCTGTTCATCTTAAAACCTAAACCCTTTAGATGTGTGGGCATTGGAGGTTTGCGCACAGCAGCCCTAGTGTTTTCTGTCCACGACTGATGTCCCCTGGTGTGGGGCTGCTGGCTGTGCTGGCGTGTGTACTTCACGGCCTGGGAGTCTTAGCGATTCACAACTCTGCAGAAAAAGTCGTCTCAGCTGCCACCAAATGAGCAATCTTACAGCTTCTGAACAAATTTAATGTATAGCCCGAGGAGGAGGAAATTACAGCGGTCTAGCCTACAAGGCAGAAAACACACATTAGTGTGTCGGGATCTCTGCCAGAAAGAGAAGGGCTGGTGGCTTAGCATTGGCAGTAGATTGCGTTTGCCACACCACTGCCTAGAGGCAGAGCAAACAGACACCGGCCTGTGGTAACTCAGCCTTCCGCGGCCCTCAGGCTTCGTTGGATGTGCTAATTTTACAGTGTTGAGGGTTCATACTTATTCTCCAAAAACACACTCTTACCCTATTTTTGTTTAATATTTAAAAAGACTTAGGATGTTCTTTACCGAATAAGTAAAGTTGAGAAACTAGAGACGGCAACAGCAGGCGAGAGGATGCCTCAGTGGATGATGGTGCATAGTGCCGAACCAGACGGTTTGTGTTCAGTCCCTGGAACCTGTGTGCAGGAGAGAGAGTGTGGCCTCCACCTCAGCTGTGATGTGCGCAAGTGTGCACACATGAAAAAGATTGTTTTAGGATTTAAAAAGAAAATATTTATAATGCCTGCAATGGTTTGAATAAGAATGGCCCCTCTAGGCTCATCTATTTGAATGCCTAGTCACCGGGGAAGACTAGGAGGACTAGGAGGGGTAGCCTTCATCTCCAGCACCACGTCTGTCTGTGCGCCACCATGCTCCCTTTCATGATAATTAACCAAACCTCAGAAACTGTAAGCAAGCCCCAAATTAAATGCTTTCTCTGGTAAGAGTTGCCTTGGAAGCCAGACAGTGGTGGTGTACACTTTTAATACTAACACTCAGGATGCAGAGGCAGGTGGATTTCTGAGTTTGAGGCTAGCCTAGTCTACAAAGTGAGTTCAAGGACAGCCAGGACTACACGGAGAAACCCCGTCTCAAGAAGAAGAAGAAGAGGGCTGGAGAGATGGCTCAGAGGTTAAGAGCACTGCCTGCTCTTCCAAAGGTCCTGAGTTCAATTCTCAGCAACCACATGGTGGCTCACAACCATCTGTAATGGGGTCTGGTGCCCTCTTCTGGCCTGCAGGCATACACACAGACAGAATGTTGTATACATAATAAATAAATAAACATTAAAAAAAAAAGAAGAAGAAAAGAATATAGTGTAGATTTGGGGGGGGGTTGATTTTGATTTTCGTTTGTTTTGGGTTTGGGTTTTCAAGACATGCTTTCTTTGTGTAGATCAGGCTAGCCTCTTGAACTCACAGAGATCCTCTGCTGAGGTTAAAGGTGTGTGTTAACACCACCTGGCATCTTTTTAGTCCAGATTATTCATGAGCATCTTTCTTTGTGTTTGCTTTTGTTTTTCTTTAAACAAGGTCTAATGTATCCCAGTATGGCCTCAGATTTGCTATACGGCTAAAGATGGCCCTGAACTCCTGGTCCTCCTGCCTTTATCCCGTGTTTGTAGGGAATACAAGTGCGCCCCACCACACCTGTAGACAAGGCTTCCTGTGTAAGCAAGCGCTTTCCCAGCTAAACAGCATCCTTATGTGTTGGTGTGCACACACATGCATGTTCACAGACACACACATCTGTATGTGCATGTTTGTGCTCCTTTGTTAGTATTTCCTTAGAATCGTTTCCTGGTAGAATCTGTGGATCTGGTGAGTTACAAAAAAACTATTTTGTTTTATTTTTTTCCAAGATAGGATTTCTCGGGGCTGGAGAGATGGCTCAGAGGTTAAGAGCATTGCCTGCTCTTCCAAAGGTTCTGAGTTCAATTCCCAGCAACCATATGGTGGCTCACAACCATCTGTAATGAGATCTGGTGCCCTCTTCTGGCCTGCAGACATACATGGAAAGAATGCTGTATACATAATAAATAAATAAATATTTTAAAAAAAAAAAAAGATAGGATTTCTCTATGCCCCTGACTGTCCTCAATCCCATTTGGTAAACCAGGCTAGGCTTACTGCCTGCCTCCACCTCCTAAGTGCTGGAATTAAAGATGTGTGCCACCATACTTGGCTTGACTTATAGAAATTTAAGAAGTTATTTTTTTTTTTGTAATTACATTTGTTTACTTGGGTTAAGCTGCTGGCATGGGCTGTAACAAAGCATGTGGGAGCTCACAACATATGGCAATTGAAGAGCAGCTTACAAGAATTGTGTCTCTCCTTCCACCCCATGGGTCCTTGGGACTGAACTCACATGTTCTGCTTAGTGGCAAGTGCCTTTACCTGCTGAGCCATCTCACTGGCTTGAGTCTATATTTAAGGCGTAATCTTGCTCATGCAAGGAAGAAACAAAGACAAAAGCCAGAAGTTTAAGGAGTTGAAACATGTGGTCACATCACAGAATTTACTACTATTTATTTTCTACTTCATTCCAGAAAGGGTTTGATATCCCTTGGTTCTATATAAATATCATTGTTGAAGAATAGAATTTTCAAATTATAGCTGGTCATGGTGACACACTCCAATAATCCTGGCACTAAAAAATGGAAGCAGGAGAATCAGAAATTTATGGTCATCCTCAGCCACTACATAGTGAGTTCAAGGTCATCCAAGGCTACATAGATCCTGTCTCAAAAAAAAAAAAAAAAACAATAAGAAGAAGGAGGGGAGAAATAGAAGAAAGGAAGGAAGGAAGGTTCAGATATACACAAGTTCTACCACTGTCGCTTTCATGATACCTTTAAGACATTTCCCTGAGAGTTCTTGAGCAGCTAATTTATTCGGTCGTGGGTGATTTAGGAGAGTGCTGGTCAGCGCCATCCCTGTTTGTCCTCTGTGAGTGTTCCTCCTCTGCAGAACTGAGGGGCAGTGCTCCCTGGACCACCTGCCTAGGCTGGGCCTGGTATGCTAGGCAGCAGTACTGGCAAGCTGCCAGATGGGGCAGGTGGTTTGGGAGGTGTCCCCAGACCCACCTAATACCAGTAACTCGGGATGAAATGTAGCAAAATCCCGGTCGATACTTCCAATCCTGGTCTCCCTTTATCATTCTTGCAAGAGGATTTTTTCCCTCTTGCTCATGAAGTGCATCCCTTCTGAACCCCAAAGGTCTTGTTAGCTTGTTTCTCTCTACTAATTCCCAGTTGCCATGACTTGCTTTCCTCGGGTTTTACTCTGAATAACTGCCCTAAAAGCAAGTTTTCCCTTTCTCTTTTTTTCTTTCTTTTATTTAATTTTATCTATTTTATTTTTCGAGATACGGTCTTAGTCTGTAGCCCTGGATAGCCCAGAACTCACCAAGTAGCCCACCATACTGGCCTAGAACTTGCAGCAATCCTCCTGCATCAGCTTTCTGAGTACTAGGATTAAAGGCACACAAAAGCTTTTCTTTTCAGGTTTATCTGAGGTGCCTGTTGACGTTATTCAGATGAGCGTGCATTGGTTTCCATCCTGGTCTATGATGGGGGTCTCCACTTCGGAGAGTGAGCGTGCCTTCCAGCAGATCCCCCTCGCTCCACTGACAGTCCAGCTGCAACCCTGTCTGCCCTACGGTAGCCTCAGCTCAGCTCCTGTCTTCCTGTCGACCAAGAAGGACATTTCTTTTGATCCTCCAGATGTGCTTGTCTCTCTCTAAACTTGGTGTTTGTTCTTTTCTCTCATCTTTAGCTTCTGAGTTTTTTTTTATTTGCTTTGTTTTTATTGCACTATACATTTTTCTCTACTCCCCCTTGCTCCCCTCTCCCTCTCTACCCTCTCCCGTGACCCCCCACACTCCGATTTTACTCAGGAGATCTTTTCTTTTTCTACTTCCCATGTATGTCTCTCTTAGGGTCCTTTTTGTTGTCTAATTTCTCTGGGGTTGTGAACTATAGGCTGTTTTTTTTCTTTACGTCTGAAAGCCACTTATGAATGAATACATATTATATTTGTCTTTCTAGGTCTGGATTACCTCACTTAAAATGGTTTTTTCCTAGGTCCATCCATTTGCCTGCAAATTTTAAGATGACATTAATTTTTTACTGCTGAGTAATACTCCATTGTGTAAATGTAGCACATTTTCCTTATCCAGCTTCTGGTTTCTGTCACTTACATGTAGTATCCTATTAAACTTATCATCCTGAAGGCCTCATGGAGAGAGGTCTGTGTTAATCATAGTAATCTCATGTCTCATTATCCTTAGTAATATCCAGGTATACAGATATACATAGTACATATTTTTCCATGCCTTTGGAAAGATGGAACCCAGGGCCCATGCACACTATGCAAGCTCCCTACCTCCTCAGCTGATATCTATTGGCCAGGCTGGGGTGGTGCATGTCTTTAATTCCAGCACTCAGGAGGCAGACGCAGCCGTATCTCTGTGAGTTTGAGGCCAGCTTGGTCTACAAAGTAAATTCTAGAACAGCCAGAGCCGTTACACAGAGAAGCCCGGTCTTGAAAGAAAGAAGAAGAAAAGAAAAGATCATGTGAGCCTAGTGTGGCAGCACACAACTCTAACCCAGTGTTTGAGAAGGGAGGCAGGAAGAAGGGGTCCATCCTTGGCTACTTAGCAACTTCCAGTTTAGTCAGGGCTACACTGAGAGCTTGGCTCAGAATAAAAAGAAAGAAAGTAGCCTCTTAGCCTTGATATTATTAACAGAGATTCTACTGAATGAAATAAACTTTGTGTGTTTCTTTATTATCACAGTAAGCCATTTGCAGTATTAACAGTATCACTTTATATCACATCTGGCAGAGTACTTCAGAACTAATAGAAAAATAACTATTAAGATTCCTATGCCTTGCCTGGCCGTGGTGGCACACAGCTTTAGTCCCAGCACTCAGGAGGCAGAGAGAGGCAGAAGGCCAGTCTGGTCTACAGAGCAAACTCCAGGACAGGCTCCAAAACTACAGAGAAACGCTGTCTCAAAAAAACAAAAAATAAAAAAAAATTAGAAAAAAAAAGATCCCTGTGCCTTAGCCAGGGATGATAGCACAGCCCTTATCCCAGGATTTGGGAGGCAGAAGCAGGCATTTGCAGCCAGTCTGGTACATAGTGAGTTCCAGTACAGCCAGAGCTGTAGTCTCTGGCTTAGTAGCTTAGTGAGACCCTGTCTCAAAAACTCAAAAAATAAAAATAAAATAAGAATTTCTGACTGTATAGTTTAGCAGGGCATCATGTGTGTTGTATACTTGAAGTCCCAGGATTTCTCCCCAGTTTCTGTGAGCTATTAAACTGTAAGAATTAATTGGTCTTTTTTTTATTTTGTTTTTCCCATCTGTTTCAGGGTTTTAACATCAAAAGTGTACAGTCACAAGGTTTTAAACTGAATGTATGGGACATTGGTGGACAGAGGAAAATCAGACCATACTGGAGGAGTTATTTTGAAAATACGGATATTCTTGTAAGTAATCCTGATGCGCCCATCAGTAATTCCATTGCTAACCGTGATCCAAGTGAGCAGGGCCAGCAGAAGGATCTTTGTACGAGATATTTGACTGCCACTTGGGGACAGTGCTGTGCCCATGCTCACCTTGGTAGAGTGTTTCTTAGTTCCCACATGGTATGAATAGCAAAGGAAGAAAGATCTGTCACCCCAAATTAGTCAAAAATTTATGTATGTCCAGCAGAGAGTGATACAGTCTAGGAGTCTTGATTGGGGTCATTTTTCTGTCAGTTAAAGAATTAAAAGAATCCCAGGTGGTGGTGGTGGTGCACACCTTTAATCGCAGCACTCAGGAGTCAGAGGCAAGCGGATCTGAGTTCAAGGCCAACCTGGTCTACAGAGCTAGTTCCAGAGCAGCCAGAGCTGTTACACAGAGAAACCCTGTCTAGAAAAACCAAAAAAGAGGGTTGGAGAGATGGCTCAGTGGTTAAGAGCACTAATTGCTCTTTCAGAGGATCCAGGTTCAATTCCAGCACCCACATGGCAGCTCACAACTGTCTGTAACTCTAGTTCTAGGGGACCTGACCCCATGGCAAAAACCAATACATATAAAATAAAAGTAACATAAAATTTAAAAAAAAAAACCGTCTCGGGGCTGGAGAGATGGCTCAGAGGTTAAGAACATTGACTGCTCTTCTAAAGGTCCTGAGTTCAATTCCCAGCAACCACATGATGGCTCACAACCATCTACAATGAGATCTGGTGCCCTCTTCTGGCCTGCAGCCATACATGGAGGCAGAATACTGTATACATAATAAGTAAAATATTTAGAAAGAAAGAAAGGAAGGAAGGAAGGAAGGAAGGAAGGAAGAAAAAAAAGAAAGACAAAAAGGGAAAAAAGAAAAAAATAGTAAAGAAGCAGCAAGGAGAAGAATGTGGTCAGAATAAAGGTGGAGAAGAGAAAGGGGAAGTCAGGGAGGTAACAAATCAGAATGTAGGGGACCTTGCGGTATTGGAAGGGCTGGCCTTTTACTCTAAGGTCAGAGCTTATGACTTAATATCACCACTGCAGCCACCATAGAAGACTGCAGGCAAGGGCAGAAGCGGGGGACTGTCATGCAGAATGCACAGATTGGTGGTTGGAAGTGGGAGTGGAGGAGAAGGGGGCGGATGGACAACACAGTGACATGGATGGGGTACTGCCCAGGCTCCCCTGGGATGGACAGGACTTGCTAACAGGTCAGGTGAGGGGCGAGAAGAGCAAAGCCCAAGGAGGATTCCCTTGGTTTTGTTTTGATGGTTTTTGTTTTGTGACAGGGTTTCATGTTACCCAAGCTGGCTCATCCTCATTATTGTGATTGCAAAGTGTGCCAACTGTACAATTGTACCTGTGTTTTGGGATTTTTTTTTTTTGAGGAGGGGGTTATTTTGGTGTAAATGGAGACTGCACATTCATTTCCCGGCCGCCATGACCCAAATAATCATACAGAAACTATATTAATTACAACACTGGTGGCCAATGGCTTAGGCATATTCCTACCTAACTCTTACATCTTAAATTAGCCCATTTCTATTAATCTGTGTATTGCCACGAGACTGGCTTACCAGAAAGGTTCCAGGCGTCTTTCTCATTCAGCAGCTATATGGTGTCTTCCTAACGCTGCCTTCTCTCTCTCTCTCTCTGTGTGTGTGTGTGTGTGTGTGTGTGTGTGTGTGTGTGTGTGTGTTTGGATTTCCCACCTGGTTCTATTCTGTCCTGCCATAGGCTGAAGTAGCTTCTTTACTAACCAATGGTAATAAAACATATTCACAGCATACAGAGGAGAATCCTACATCATTTTAGGCTTTTGGGTTTGGGGGTTTTTTCCCCCTTGAAACAGGGTCTCTCTCTGTAATTTAGGGTGGCCTGGAACTCACAGAAATCATCCTGTTTTAGCTTCCCAAATGTTAGACTTACAGGAGCGTTGTGTTGCCGTGGGTGTGCCTGAGCAGGAGTAGATGAAGAAAGGAACACGGTTTGGGACATGCTGTACTTGAGGGGCTTCTGCTAACAGGGAGACTTCAAACAGGCAGCTGGCTGCATGAGACCCAAGCTCATGTGAGAGTTCCAGGCTAGAAATAACTTGGGACTCATCAGTATGTGCATTATAACCAAAGTCCTGAAACCAGAGGAGGCCATAAAAGCTGTGACTTAGAGGGAAAATAAGGACTGAGTCCTGGGGCATCCTACATTTGGAGGGTAGATGATCTAAGAGCGCTCATTGCTGTAGCAAGCACATCACTGACACATCAGCTTAACCAAGGTTTCGTGTGGCCAGTTTTGTGTTTCCGACCGGTCTGTTTTAGGCCTATAGCAAAGCTGCTGTGTGGCAGGCGTTATAGAGGAAAGCTCTCCCCCGGTGGCCAGGACGCAGAAAGGGAAGGGAGAAGAAAAGGCCAGGGTCTGAGTCACCCTTGAGGTCACGCTCTCAGTAACCTAAATCCTTGCCCATAGGCCTCAGCCCTTTCCTAGGGCTCTGCATCAGTCGCCTCAGCCCCTCAGGTGCCGGCACCACAGCTGTCATGGCTCTCCCTTTCTACCACTGGCTCCCTCTACCACTGGCTCCCTCGTCCTCAGTGCGTCACCTCACAGCTAAGGTTATCCCCACACCTGTCTGTCTGTCTGTCTGTCTGTCTGTCTGTCTGTCTGTCTATCTATCTATCTCTATCTATCTCTCGGTTTTTTGAGGCAGGGTTTCTCTGTGTAGCCCTGCCTATCCTGGAATTCACTCCATAGACCAGGCTGGCCTTGAACTCACAGAGATCCGCCTGCCCCTGCCTGGGATTAAAGGCGTGCGCCACCACCACCCAGCTTTCTTCTTCCTTTTTTCAGTGCTAAAGATCTATCTAGCATAGTTCTTACCCATGCTCGACCGCAAGCATCCCACAGCTGAGCTGCATTTCTGGCCCTGCTTGATCCACATTTTCAGTTGTTTAGTGCCCCTTCTCTCACCAGAGAAGGTTCATGAGAACAAGGGCGTTAGCCTTTTTCATTTCTATTTATTACTATTATCGTGTGTGCACATGCATGTATATGTGTGCAGGTGCTTAGGCACATGCAGAGATCAAAGGGCAGCCTTGTGGGGTCAGCTCTCTCCTTCCCTCTTATGGGACCTCCAGGGATCAAATTCAGGTCCTCAGTCTTGCGTGGCCATGTCAGGCACCCTCACCTGCTGAGCTATCTCAACACGACCTGCTTTTTTTTTTTTTTTTTTTTTAACTGTTGCATCATCAGTGCCTGGAAAAGTTCCTCAGAGAAGAAAAAGGAAGCTGTTGTAGATGTTTTCTGACATGAGGTAGGATGTAGAATTGCATGACCTCTAAATTCCCTCCCAGAGCCAAGACTGTTCATCTGTGTGGTGGAGTCCAGCTTGCTCATTCCCTCTGTGGGATGAGACCGTCTGATCCGCAGGGGAGGACCTGGGTGACGTAGTAAATGCATCTGCTCACTGTCGTGCTACCGTCAGCAAGCATACTGTGGCTTCGCACCATCACATCTTTTTATGGCCCTCTGAAGTGTGGCTCCAGTCTCTTCCTCATGCTGGGTTAAAGGTCAGGTAAATGAGACGACAGAGGAGTAGGAGGGTGCTCCCACCACTCATCCCCACCAGTCATTCTGTAGAAATAAAACAGGGCCACATATCCCAGGGGCTTATTCTGCTCTGTACTGAGATGACCTGAACTGGTCATCTTGCCTCCATCTCCCAAACGATGGGATCCAGGTGTCTATTACCCCCAGCTGTATGCAGCGCAGGCAGTCATGTGCCTACCAGCCGTCTCAGGGTTTCTGTTGCGGTGATCAACAGCAACTTGGGGAGGAAAGGGTTTATTCCAGATTATTCTTCCAGCCAGCAGTCCAACCCTGATGCAAGTCAGGGCCGGAACTGATGCAGAAGCCATGGAGGAGTGCTGCTTATTGGCTTGTTCCTTATGTCATGCTCAGGCTGTTCTCTTAAACCACACAGGACCACTTGCCCAGGGTAGTCCTGTCCACAGCTGGCTGGGCCCTTCCACATCAATCATCAATCAAGAAACTGTCCCATAGGCTTGCCCACAGGCTGGTCTGTCAGGGACATTTTCTCAATTGAGGTTCTCTTTTCCAAATGACTCTAACTTGTGTCAGGGGGACAAAACACTAACAGACACACTGGACAAAGCACTATACCAGGACGTTACATCCCGGACCCTGCAATGTTTTAGTTTAAAATGTTCAGATTTACACAAAGCTTAAAAGCAAAATAGTATATTGAAACCCAAAATACAAAACTCAGCTGGTGGTGCTGGTGAATGCTTTTAATCCCAGCACTACTTAGGAGACAGGGGCAGGTGGACCTCTGTGAGTTCCAGGACAGCCTGGTATACAGGACAACCAGGACTGTTACTCAGAAAAACTATGTCTCAAAGCCCCCATCCCCCCCAAAAAAGAAAGAAACCAACCAACCAACAAATAAACAAACAAACAAAAAACGCCACTCAGCTTTATTTTGTTCAGTTTGGGCAATCTGTTTCACTGTACTTTTAGATAATTTAAGACAAATCTCATGCATTGTTTGTTTTTTGTTTTTTTTTTCATTCACAAATACAAATGAAATATGTGGGGAAAGTATAAATGGGGAGTTGTTGTTTTGATCTCAAAACTAAAATCAAAGCATGACTTGGCATCTAAAATATGGACACTTGAATACAAACCTTGGGCATAAATCTATGTGTGGAGGCAGGTGCAGTGGCACATACCTTAATCCCAGTGTTGCCAGATGTTTGATTATACTGTGTAAGATATGTCACTGTGATTGGCTTAATAAAAAGCTAAATGGTCGGGGTTGGAGAGATGGCTCAGAGGTTAAGAGCACGGATTGCTCTTCCAGCACCTACATTGAGGTCCACACTGTCTGTAACTACAATTCCTGACCCCCTTACATAGGCATGTACGTGCAGACAAAACACCAATGCACATAAAAAATAAATGAATGGGGGCTGGAGAGATGGCTCAGCGGTTAAGAGCATTGCCTGCTCTTCCAAAGGTCCTGAGTTCAATTCCCAGCAACCACATGGTGGCTCACAACCATCTGTAATGAGGCCTGCAGGAAGAATACTGTATACATAATAAAAATAAATAAATATTTTTAAAAAATGAATAAATGTGCCGGGCGGTGGTGGCACACGCCTTTAATCCCAGCACTCGGGAGGCAGAGGCAGGCGGATCTCTGTGAGTTCGAGGCCAGCCTGGTCTACAAGAGCTAGTTCCAGGACAGGCTCAAAAAAAAAAAAAAAAAAAAAAAAGCTGCAGAGAAACCCTGTCTCAAAAAACCAAAAAAGGAAAAAGAAAAAAAAATGAATAAATGTTAACAAAAAAAAGCTAAACAGACTGGGACTTTCAGACATACAGCTCTGGGAAGAAGAAATGGGAAGTCATCAGCCAGATGCAGAGGAAGCAGGGAAGCAGGAGGAGAGGTAAAAATCACGAGCCACGTGGCCACACATAGATTAATAGAAATGGGTTAATTTAAGTCATAAGAGCTAGTTAGAAACAAGCCTGAGCTAAGGCTAAGCTTTCATAGTGACCCATAGAAGTCTCCGTGTTATAATTTGGGAGCTGGTAGGTGGAACAAAGACAGACTCTTTGCACACGGCTCCCAGTGTGGGGCCACGTATATCCACATAAGACCTGAGCACTTGGGCAAAGACAGATCAATCTCTGTGAGTTTGAGGCCATCTTGGTCTACATAGTGAGTTCCAGGACAGCAAGGGGGAGAAAACCAAAATAAGAAAAGAAGATTTTTCTCTAAAGCTATAGCATAATCCAGACAGAATATGGAAAGAATGTAAGAATTGATCAGTGGGAAAAAAAAAGAATTGATCAGTGGTATAAATAGAGAACACAAAACTAGACACTCCCCCACCCAAGTCTGCTCACTAAGAGAGCGAGACAGTTGGGGGAGGGAGTTACTACACATAGTGCTCAGCCAGGGGAACAGCCATACACCAAAACACAAAACCATCTAGACACAAACTTACCCCTACAGTCCATGAAAGAAAAAAAATAAGCTGGGTTTTACAAGAATTTAAGCCTTCTGTTTTATGTAGGCACTAGTAAGAGGATGGAGCTGACTGGTTAGGCAACTGCTCTAAGACAGAACTTCTGGAGATGCAGCATCTGTATCTGCTCACCCCAGGTAGGAAGCCTACGATGAACCAAACCAACCAGCCAGGTGGACCAATGAGTTTTATTGGGGTTCCTACAGGAGTATGGATGAGGGGTTACTTACAGGAGCAGAAAAGATTGTCACCCCAGTCACCCTAGCATGGGTGACAGCTTACAAAAGCTGGGAGCATAGAGAATGTGGAGATGGCTCAGAAGTTAAGAGCTCTGGCTGCTCTTCCAGAGGTCCTGAGTTCAGTTCTCAGCAACCATATGGTGGTTCACAACCATCTGTAATGAGATCTGGTGCCCTCTTCTGGCAGGCATGGGTACATGCAGGCAGAATACTGTGTACAATATGTGGCACGCACTGCTCAGCCTGCAGGCAGCTCAACAGGTTGGAGAGTGATTTTATAGTTATGGGGCCTCGGGCTTCCCTGGCCAGGGACTTACAGGGAACCAACCCCTGCACTGAGGTTTTTATTCAATAACCTTATGGCCTCTGGGAGTGTCCTTTTCCACCCAAATAAATTTTTTTTTCCTTTTAATTGAGCTCCAGCAGGGTTGGGTAGATGGAAGTGCCATTGCATCTGGGTATCCCTCCAGTGCCTTTCCAAATCTGCAAAACACTCAGAGACTAGCATTGCATCATCTATATAGCAAAACCTTTCCAGAGGATGGGCAGGGCAAGGCAATATCCTGAATGCATAACAAGGAGTGGGTTACAAAGATAACCTAGGGAAGCACCCTGGAAGTCGGTCGTCACCTGTTCTCAGCAAGTGTCAGGTGACCCCAGAAGTCCACAGCTGGAAAGATACTAAAGTCAGACATAATCGAGGTCTAATACAGAATGGAAAGGTTCCATCCGTTTGTCAGTTGCTTCCTCCACAGGCCAAAGTTGGGTACAAAGTACGAATAGGAGATGCTAGCGTAACCTTAGTCCTTCTCTCTGAGCCATTCCATATCCTGGAGCGCTTCCAGGGAGCTTCCCTTCATTTCTCCACCCCTAGTGAACTCAGTAGCCTGACTTCATCTGCTCAGACCTCCTCATGGCCTGCTGTCCCTTGCTGCCCCTGACAGCTCTCTGGGTCAGAGTGGTCCTGGATTGACACTGTAAGCTGTTGACCCCCTGTTTACCATACCTTACTGTTGGGAGAATTCCTGGCTGAACAAATCATCTTTATTCTAGTATGACCTTTCGTTGGAAGAGAATGCACCCTCCCTTCTTCCTCTGGGGTTATTAGCCACCCCCACGACAGGCTTGACTGTCTTTTTTAAAAAAATATTTATGTATTTATTATGTATACAACATTCTGTCTGTGTGTATGCCTGCAGGCCAGAAGAGGGCACCAGACCCTATTACAGATGGTTGTGAGCCACCACGTGGTTGCTGGGAATTGAACTCAGGACCTTTGGAAGAGCAGGCAATGCTCTTAACCTCTGAGCCATCTCTCCAGCCCCAGGCTTGACTGTCTTTACCTGCGTTCTGTCTGAAGGTCTTCTATGAACTGCTTCTCGGGCTCCTGAGCATACTGGCTTTCTATCAGCTTTTTTTTAGGAACTCAAGCTCGACACAAACCAGGCCACGTTTGTCTGTGAGTAACCCAGACAGGCTCTTTCATTGCTTTGTCTTTCTAAATTTTTCCTTAGGTTGTTCTCTCACCTTCTCTCATTACACATTGGCCTGTCATTTAGATCTATCAATGCTTTTTATTATAAAAATCTTCACCGGGAGGTGGTGGCACACTCCTTTAATCTCAGCGCTCAAGAGGCAGAAATAGGTGGATCTCTGTGAGTTTGAGGCCAGCCTGGTCTACAGAGCAAGTTACAGGACAGGCTCCAAAGCTACAGAGAAACCCAATCTAAAAAAAAAAAAATCTCGGCCAGGTGTAGTGGTGTACTTTAATCCCAGAATTTGGGAGGCTGAGGCAGGAGGCTCTCAAAATTTGAGAACAGTCAGGGCTACATGGAGAAATCCTGTCTCAAAGAAAAAAAAATATCTTGCCCCACCAAAGGATTCAGTTACCATAGACCTGCACCAGCCTCGGGTCCCTGCAGAATCAACCTGTTCTTTAACTCCTCTGTTAAAATTCTGTCTGGCCCAGTGAACTGCGGTTCAAACACAGCTCTTCTTGGTCCTGGTTCCCTCGGTAGCATCAGCCCCTCCTCTATGTTCCTCCAGCCCCTGCTGTTTGTGGGAACCTCAGACAGAGATGACCAAGTGTTCCTAATAGCTTCCATAAGCTGACCTCCCTCACACTCTCAGGTTCTGCAGTCTTTGTCCTAAGAGAGACAGGAAGTGACCTCACTCGGGTTTCCTGACTTATCCCTTCCACTCTCACGTCCCAGGGCCTCGCGAGCATGCTGAGACCGGCCCTCTCGCAGTTCCTTTAAGCCTCCCTAATTCCAGCAGTTCAAGTGCGGGGGCATTTTCTGATCACCCTAGTTCCTCATACCACACTATTGTTAGGCCCCACTCTGCACACTGGATCACAGATCTCTCTCTGTCTCTGATCGGCCCCTTGGGTGTCTTTTATTGCTTTTATCACGGGTTTGGCTTTGTTTTTCCACTCTCTGAATCTTTCCATGGGTTCTGAGTTCTTGGGTCCCAGGAAGGACTTTTGAGCAAGGATCTAACTTGCGTTCTCTTTTCCTTCTGGCCCCCAAACCTTAAGAAGCAGCAGCAACACCTCCATCTCGTCCTTTTTTATCTAATTCACTTGCCACACCAGAGGCTTGCACAGATAATGCTAGCCACATCTCCCTTTCTGATTGCAATTCCCCCTTTACACAAACAAGTTCCTGCTTGGCCCCCATCTCGGCTTCGAATGCATTCCCAACCACACACCGCCGAGGCCAAGCAACCTCTGCTGCTGCTTGTTGACAGGCTCGACCCTGGTACATCAATCTCCAGGACTATAAATTTTCATCTGACCCTTTAGCTGGTTTGGGCCCTCTGTATTCATCAGGCAGGCCTGTCACCGCACCCCACACAGAGGAAGGCTGCCATCCTGGGATTCCTCCCTCAGACACTCCTAATCCTGATGGCTCAGCCGCAGTACATGTCTCACTACCCAAAGCAAGAACCATGCAGCTGCTGCCCTAGCACCAACACCAACACACTCCAAAGAGGAAACAGCCACTGTATTGGAATCTCCTCCACAGATTCTCCCCACTCAGGCCCCTCAGCCTTTGGTTGCAAGTCTTGCTACACAGTTGGGACCATGCACTCACTGTTCCGCAAGTCATTTTTGGTCTGCCATGTCCCTGTGCAGGTGCCAATTATGTTGTGTGCCGAAACTTTTCCTAGGAAGATACAGCACACACATCTGCTCAGTCCAGATAGGAAGCCCATGGCAGACCAAAGTGCACACACCACCAGAGTCAAGGCAGTGAGCTTTCGTCAAGTCTCTTACAGGAATGTGGGTAAGGGGTTACCTGAAAGGATTAGTATCAGGACACTGCGAGACCAAGTTCTCAGCACAAAGGAGATTTATTTGCCCCAGAAGGACAGAGAACAGAAAATAAGGGACAAAGACCAGAGATACAGGATGAGGGAGAAGGGATATCTGTCCCAGAGGAACAAGGACTGCCTTTGGGTAGAAAGCAGGCAGCCATGGCCCATAGGCAGATGATAGTTTACACAGGTAAAGGAGGAAACCTGTGTTAGGATGAGGTGTTCATTTTAACTGAGCATGTTAATTACATGGGTTAAAGGGGGCCTTTGATTGCTGGACTTCAATACTTCCATAGTTGGACCTTGGTCTCAGGAAGAGGAAGAGGCCAAATAAGGGAATAGACCTTGGTGTGAAGGTGCGTGGTTGATTGGCAGTTATGATTCACCAGACAAGCTTTAATATATATATATGTCAGTTTTAATAAAGGAAAGGAAAGGGAACTTACAAATCCAAGGTTCCAGCGAGGAGGGCAGGAAAACAAAGAGAGAGCGGGCCACAGGCCGGCAAGATTTTATAAGTCAATATTAGCCTAAGGGGGACACGCCTAAGAGGGACACGCCTAAGAGGGACACGCCTTTAGACCAAGGGGGCCACGCCTTTAAACCAAGGGGGACACGCCTTACAAAACAAGGTTTTGGGCTAGGCTTCCCCTTCATCTCCCCCTTTTGTCTAAATAAGACAGAACCAAACCAAATACAACTATATTCAATAGGAACAAATAATAAATATAAAATTACAAACAATATTAAGAAGAAACATAACAAAAGTTTTACTAAGCATTCTATTTCAAGGAGTCTAAATAATGTAGAGGGTAACTACAATTATCTAATCTTCAACCCCATCAAAGATCTGAGAAGGGAAGTAATATTACTTAAGCAACCAGGAAGTACAAACAAGAAACTTCCAAAATGTGCAACAAATGACAGAGACAACTAACTACCTGGGCAGTCACCCAAAGTTTCATTTTGCAATGTTGAGGCAACCAACTTTGGCTAAGGCCTAACACAACTGACATAACATTTTTCAAAGGCAAGGAACTTTTTGTAGAACTGTCCAACCCTGTCTTGGCAAGATAAGACAATCCTGTTTTTATCCATTTACGGATACTCTGAAACTCTGTCAGTGGTCGAGGTATGGGCTTTTTCTTTGCCTAAAGGCCACTTCTGCCAAGAAGAAGACAAGCTCCCAGTGGAGTGTCTTTGGTGCTCAACATTCTCTCGGGAGTAGAGTGGTGTTGCCAGGAGTGATTGTGTCTCATAAGTATCAAACTCTAGGTTAGATTAAAGGCCATGTTCTACAGCTCTTCAAAGAGGTCGAAGATTATACTATCTATACTAAATATAATTTCTATGTATCTAAAAAACCTGAAAAACAACTGTGCAATAAATGAGGACAATATCCCCAAACGTAAACAATGTCATTATACAAATAATATCAGAGGTAGAAATGTACATTGCAATATGATAAATATCTCAATATAACAATTGTTTTAAACAGAGGTAGAAGCATACTCTCATACAATAGAGGTAGAAGCATACTCACATACAATGTTCAATATACAAGAATCAACACCAATGCAATTTTCTAATAACAATAATTCACAAATACTAATCATCCCATCAAACCAGGTAATCCCCCCCCCCTTTTTTTTTCATAAACACCCCTGAGTCCATATAATACCTCCCCCATCCCCTCAACCCTATACCATCTACTAAATGATGTCCCTAAACCAGAGGGCAAACTCTGTTGGGAGAGGGGGCGTCGTCCTCTAAGATTGCTTCTAGCTGACATGGGGGCGACGTTCTTCTCAGGGGGTTCCATGAAAGCAAATGATGGTAAAATTCCCAGAATAACATTTGGTCGAGGAAATTGTAACTAGCCTCTGAGTGTTTTGAGGAGGTCTGGCCAGAGTGTTGTCAAAATTGTACACCATTTGAAACTGTCTTGTGTAGTTGGTACCAAAAAAAAAAAAAAAAAACCAAAAAAAGGTCTAATTTTAGCGCTATTAAAAACATGACGTCATAGTAACCAGGTGAAATTGATGTTGTGGGGCCCCATCTTCATCCTGGAAACTTCAAAGATTACTGAAGGAAAATTTGTTGTTTGTTACAGGAAAGGTAAACATTATCTACAAAGACATATACAGACATATATATTCGATGAAAGGTATAATAAAGACAGACAGATATGAGGAAAGGCAAAGAAAGTTTATCAAGTATCATCATCATCATCATCATCATCATCATCATCATTATTATTATTATTATTATTACTATTATTATTCTGTCCCATTTCATGGCTCCTGACCTGAGACAGAAACTCTGAGATATCCCTTATAAACAGGCTTGGAATTGAAGAAGGACTGAGCCATAGTCCAACTCCAAAACCAGCTCTATATACATATAAATAAAGACACAGTATATATGTAAAAAAAATGTTTTATACTTACTAAACATATTCGGGTTCTGTGTTGATCCATATTAGGTTGTAACTAGTGTCCATGCATCAGTATTTAAATATCCAGGGTCCCTTAAGTTCTTTGAAGATGAGTGGTTTCCTGTGGAGATAAGAAAAGAACCCTGCCCCCAACCTATATGCTTTTCTTACCATCAGTATGATCATCATCCTTGTGAATGAATTATTTTTCTTTTCCAAGGGGCTTCTTCTCTTCAAACCGAACCTTTATTAATTTTGACGGTATCCACAATTTTTCCTCTCCTGTGGAGACAAGAGCAAAACCCCTTCCCCAACGCAGCACATCTCCTGGCTTCCACTGCGAGGTCAGCACATCCTTGAAATAAACTGGTTGATTTAATTCAGCAGACTTTTCCATTATCCAATGTCTTTCTGCAGCCGTTGTCCCCTTCTCATTAGCGTTGAGAAAATTCAAGGTTAATAAAGCACTATGTAACCTATTTCTAGGGGTATTTTCCACCCCTTTCTGTTTGTTTAACATATCCTTTATAGTTCTATTTGATCTTTCTATGACTGCTTGACCTGTAGGATTGTATGGTATACCTGTAACATGCTTAATATTGTAATAAGCAAAAAACTGTTTCATTTTCCTAGAGACATAAGCTGGACCATTATCTGTCTTTATTTGTGTAGGTATACCCATGATGGCCATAACTTCTAATAAATGAGTGATTACTGAATCAGCTTTTTCTGAGCTTAAAGCAGTTGCCCATTGAAAACCTGAATAAGTGTCAATGGTGTGGTGTACATATTTTAATTTGCCAAATTCTGCAAAGTGAAACACATCCATCTGCCAGATTTCATTCCTTTGAGTGCCCTTTGGATTAGCCCCTGCAGGCAGTGGTGTTTGGTTATAAAAAGAGCAAGTAGGGCATTTCTTTACAATTTCCTTAGCTTGTTGCCATGTAATAGAAAATTCTTTCTTCAAGCCTTTGCTATTGACATGATGTTTTTTATGAAATTCAGAGGCCTGCAGCACACTACCAATCAACAATTGATCAATTTCTGCATTACCTTTTGCTAGAGGACCTGGCAGACCCGTATGAGATCGGATGTGTGTTATATACATAGGGCAAAGCCTGTTCCTGATCATGTCTTGTACCTGGATAAACAATGAGGTTAGTTCTGTATCATCAGGTATAAATTCAGCAGTTTCAATATGTAAGATTACTCTTTCTGCATATTGTGAATCAGTAACTATATTAAGCGGTTCTTTAAAATCCCTTACCACCATAAGAATGGCATATAATTCTGCCTTCTGGACAGAATCATAAGGGCTTTGTTCCACCTTACTCAAATCTTCTGATTTGTAACCTGCTTTCCCTGATTTATTAGCATCAGTATAAAATGTACGTGCTCCAGTTATTGGAGCATCACGGATGATTCGGGGGAGAATCCAAGAAGTTCTCTTTATAAAGTTAAGCCTCTTGCTTTTCGGATAGTTGTTATTGATTTCTCCCAAAAAATTAGCGCAAGCTCTTTGCCATGGTTCGTTATCTTCCCACAATTTTTTTAGTTCATCAGCAGTGAAAGGAACTATAATTTCTGCTGGGTCTATGCCTGCTAGTTGACGAAGTCTCAATTTGCCTTTTATAATTAATTCAGAGACTTTTTCCACATAAGTTTTTATTTTCTTACATGGTTTATGTGGTAAAAAGATCCATTCTAAGATAATATCATCTCTCTGCATTAAAATTCCTGTAGGAGAAATTTTGGAAGGCAATATGACGAGAATACAACTGAGCTCTGGATTCACCCTGTCCACATGTGTCTCTTGTAATTTCTCTTCAATCATTCTCAGCTCCTTTTCTGCTTCAGCTGTTAATTCTCTGGGACTGTTTAAGTCTTTTTCACCATCCAAGGTTTTATTTAAATGAATTATCATATCAGGTGTTATGCCAACAGCTGGTCGTAAGCTGGAAATGTCTCCTAACAACCTTTGAAAGTCATTGAGAGTCCGTAACCGATCTCTCCTAATTTGTGCTTTTTGTGTCTTAATTTTTTGTAAACCTATTTTATAACCTAGATAATTAACAGAATCTCCTCTCTGAATTTTTTCAGGAGCAATCTGCAATCCCCATTTAGGTAAAAGTATTTTTACTTCTTCAAATAGTCTTTCTAAAGTAGCCATGTTTGAATCAGATAACAGAATATCATCCATGTAATGATAAATTATCGACTTGGGAAATTGCTTGCGTATTATTTGCAATGGTTGATTTACAAAATATTGGCACAGGGTGGGAGAGTTCAACATGCCCTGTGGGAGGACGGTCCACTGGTATCTCCTTGTAGGTTGAGAGTTATTATAAGTAGGCACTGTGAAGGCAAACTTTTCTCTGTCTTTTTCTTGTAAAGGTATAGTGAAGAAACAATCCTTTAAATCAATTACTATGAGAGGCCATCCTTTTGGTAATAAAGATGGCAGAGGAATTCCAGATTGCAGAGAGCCCATAGGTTGAATAACCTTATTGATAGCCCTGAGATCTGTCACCATTCTCCACTTACCAGATTTTTTCTTAACAACAAATACAGGAGAATTCCAAGGGCTGGTAGATTCTTCTATATGTCGAGCATCTAATTGCTCTTGTACCAGCTGTTCTAAAGCCTGCAACTTTTCCTCAGCTAAAGGCCATTGCTTTGTCCATATTGGTTTCTCAGTCAACCATTTTAGAGGCAGTGCTGTTCGTATCTCTGAAGGGCCATCCATTGGTTTGTGTTCTTGTACAGCCCGAACAGCCGGTTTCCGCCTTCTGTAATATTTTTTAATATTTCCCTCGGTGATATAGGCTCTAGAAGCAGCAGGAATGTTAATTTGGGTATTCCATTGCTGCAACAGGTCACGGCCCCATAAGTTCACTGCAATATTGGCTACATATGGCCTTAATTTTCCTATTTGTCCTTCTGGCCCTATGCATTCAACCCATCTCGTGCTCTGCTTTACTTGAGATAGGGTTCCAATTCCCAGGAACTGAACATTTACATCCTGAAGAGGCCAATACGGATGCCAAGATTCTGGAGTAATGATACTTACATCCGCACCTGTGTCCAGTAGGCCAGTAATAAAAACGCCATTTACACATACTCTTAACTTTGGTCTTTGTTCATTTATAAAGGTCTGCCAAAATACACGTAACTCATCTTTCAGGCCATTTTTGCTTTTAACAGCAGGCATGGGGCTTTCTAATTTTCTTGACGAGGCATGTTCTCGGCAGTAACTGGAAATGACTGGACCACATTCGCCATGGGGGCCTGCGAGAGGCCCCCCATTGAGTTTCCCAGTGGCAACAGGTTGCCTTGTCTATCTCTTGTTGACCTGCACTCATTTGTCCAGTGTCTGCCTTTTCCACATCTCCTACATATACCTGAAGGCTGAGTCCTCCTACGTCTGTTATTTCTAGAAGAGGCATTATTATTATTATTGTTATTATTATTATTATTATTGTTGTTATTATTATTATTATTATTTCTGAAAATCAGTTGTCTGCAATTCCTTTTAATATGTCCCATCTTGCCACAATTAAAACATTTGGTAACTTGATGCCTCCTTTTTGCATTAGAAATTGCTTCTTCGACCCATGCTTCAGTGCCATAGTCAAATGATTCAACATTCATTGTATGTAAGACCCATTCGTCCAAAGGCGCTGATCTCATCTTTAAAGGCCCCAGGATCCTTTTACACTCCACATTGGCATTCTCATAAGCCAAAGATTCAATTATTATACGTCTTGCTTCTGGGTCAGATATCCCTATCTGTACAGCTTTAGTTAGCCTTTGTAAAAAATCACTAAAGGGTTCTCTCTGACCCTGTTTAACTCTGATATATGATTCCAGTCTCTGTCCTGGGTCTTGAACCCTGTCCCAAGCCTTTAAAGCTGCTGTAGTACATATGGATAAGGTGTGTTCATCATAATTCGCTTGTTCCAGAGGATCGGAGAAAAGTCCTTCACCTAGAATTTGATCTAGGGAGATCTCAATTCCCTTTGCTCTTTCCTGCTGTTCTAAAAGTTTAGCCTCTTGTCTGAACATGCATTTCCAATTTAATTGTGACCCACTCTCTAGAACAGCTGATACTAATTGTACCCAATCATGGGGCGTTGCCTTATTGCTTATAGACCAAGTTTTGAGCATCTCTCTAACAAAGGACGAATGTAGCCCAAAGTTCATAATAGCTTGTTTAATTTCTTTGAGATCATTCATACGGACGGGTTCCCATGTATATTCCTTGATGACTTTAGGGTTTTTGGAACCAGTCACCTTTTCTGACGTTACTATTGGAAAGGCAGGTAGAACTTTATGGAAATTATCCCGGAGAGTTTTACTCATTGACGGAGTTAAATTTCGCCTTTGTACCGTTTGCTCCTGTTCTATAATTTCCTCAATCTTTTCTAATCTGCTTACTATTCCCTTCTGTAAGGCCTGGATCTCCTGTCCAGAATTATGCTCCAAGGCCTTCATGGAGGATTCCAAAACATGAAGTTTGTCCAGTAGAGTTAGTATCTCATCCTTGGATAGAATTTTCATGGCATGAATTGTGCCTTCTTGTATTGACAATCTGTCAGCCAATCTGTCATATCCTTTAGTCAAAGTCCGATTTTCACATTCAGCAGTTTTAATTCTCTCTGATAATGTTTCAGACAGGGACTGAAGTTTACGATCCAAATCAGCTGTTCTCTCCTCCGCAGCAATGAGTCTCTCCTTAATATCAGACTGTAGTTTTTCTAAATTTTGCTCATTTGACCGAGTCATATCAGACAAAGCCCTATTCCCTTCCTTGAGACCTTCAAACTCTTTCTTGGTGTCAGTCTGAATTGTTTTTGCAAATACCTCGACCGACTTAAAGTTGTCACTCAAAACAGTTGTGCCCTTTCTTAAGCATTCAACCTCTGTCCTAAGAATCCTGGTTTCATTCTGTAAGGACTTTATCATTTTTCTATTTTCAAACCATGTAAGGGAGAAACCAAATACGAGAAAAATTGCAAGCCCTATAAACATCCAAGTTATGGGAATATCATATGTATCCTGTAATATTTCTACCATAGTACAATTAAATAGACTGCAGAAGCTTTCAACGGTGATATGGTCAGACATTTTTTTTTTTTTTTTTAATCAAAAGAAATTTTACCTGAAATGACCGTTCCCTGCCAGTAGGTCGCTAGGGCAATAACCGCTCGGCCAAACCGAGTCTGCAGTACCGGCGGAGCTCAAATGTTGGGACTCCGGCAGTAACCGCTAGTCTCCGGCAGGTCAGGGCCCAGGCCAAACTCAGCCGGGACTGGTGCTGCCTGAGGGGTTAGCGAGCTCGGACTGAGTCACCCGCGCACACACACACACGTCCTTTGCTCCGTACAAGCGGGGCTCGGACAGGCTAGTCTGGGAAACTGCTCTGAAGCAATCAAGAGCCCAAGGCCGAATCCCTGCCACGCAGTGTGGGAACTGGAGCTGAAGGCTCCCAAATGCCCTAGTTGGACGCCAAATGAAGGTGCGTGGTTGATTGGCAGTTATGATTCACCAGACAAGCTTTAATATATATATATGTCAGTTTTAATAAAGGAAAGGAAAGGGAACTTACAAATCCAAGGTTCCAGCGAGGAGGGCAGGAAAACAAAGAGAGAGCGGGCCACAGGCCGGCAAGATTTTATAAGTCAATATTAGCCTAAGGGGGACACGCCTAAGAGGGACACGCCTAAGAGGGACACGCCTTTAGACCAAGGGGGCCACGCCTTTAAACCAAGGGGGACACGCCTTACAAAACAAGGTTTTGGGCTAGGCTTCCCCTTCATTGGTGGTTTCGTCTGACGGTTTTTAGCAAGGCAGAGGGAATCAGGGAGGAGGGCAAGGCCTGCCAGAGCCATGTTTTTGAGGCCCAAGTTGGCCAGAGTCCCTTCATTCCTTACAGGAGCAGAAGTGACTCAAATACAGCTGCTTTCTGCTTCTCCTGGGCAGCTGGTGTGGTCACACAGCCTTCTGTGTGCCTTGGCTGTTTAAGAGTCCTCTTTGTGGCTCAGCTTCTCTCCTCAGTAGGGAACACTTGACTTTTATTGCTTGCTCTGTCAGGGAGGGGCCTATTGAATCTGATCAATTTCAGGGTCTTCCTGAATCTCTTTTGAGTTCTTTACCTTCCTGCTTAAGGCGCTTCCCTGCCAGATGGAATGCCTCAAGCTCAGAGGAACCTGCTACACACAGCAGCCTAGCTGGTATAGACACATGCCACCAAGCCAGACAAGCTGAGGTCACTCTTTGGGATCCCTGGGTTGGAGAAGGAGAAAACCAACTGCTGCAGGCTGTCCTGTGACCTCCATGTGTGTCCTGTGACCTCCACGTGTGTATTATGACCTCCATGTGTGCACTGTGGCCTCCACGTGAGCACTGTGGCACTAGCTTGCATACACATACACACAAAAATAAATAAAAACAGAGAACGAAGAAACATGCTGCAGACTGGGAGAAGATATTTATAAAATACCTGCTAGAAAAGCTTATATCTGAAGTATACAAAGAGCTCGGGTAGATAATAAGAAAACAACCTGATGATTTACCTGTTTATGAGTGTGTGTCCCCTCCTCTCTGCCTGCCAGCTAGGAGCGCTGGTATTATAGACGTGCCACCACATCCAACCTCTTCATAGGTTCATGGACAAAAATCAAGTGGGGTTTGTGTGACAAGCACGTTTACCACTGAACCATCTCCCCAGCCCAACAATCTGAATCTTTTTAATTTTATTGTTTGTTTGTTTTTCAAGACAAGATTTCTTTGTGTAGCTTTGAAGTCTGTCCTGGAACTTACTCTGTAGCCCATACTGCCCTAGAACTCACAGAGATCCACCTGCCTCTTGCCTCTCGAGTGCTAGGATTAAAGGTGTGCGTCACCATTACCTGGTCACAACCTGAAGTTTTAAATGGGCAAAAGAGAAACTAGGCATGATGGTTCATGCCTGTGACCCCCAAATTCCTGGGTGGCTAAGACAGTAGAGAATACCATAGCAGATTTGAAGCCAACCTGGACAAATAAAACTGTCTCAAAGCTATAAGCTAATTAATTAAATAAAGACAGAAATGACAGATAAACACTTGAAAATACTTAGGGAATTGCGAAGTACAGTAGCGGAGAGCTGTCACTGCACACCTACTAGAATGGCTGAAATCCCAAGCCTGGCCATGTGACAAATGCTGGCGAGAGCTCGTAGCTATGGAAACGCTCATTCACTGCTGCAGGGATGCAGAACTGTAGGCCACTCTAGAAGGCGGTTGGTAGTTTCATTTAGGACTGAACAACCTAGCAAATACAGCGCAGCAACAAAGTATCCAAATTCACTGAAAACTTATTTTCTGCCCCAAACCCTAGGCTTGCAAGTTTGTAGCAGTTTTACTCCTCCTGATTGTCAAAAACTAAAAGCCCCCAAGATGACCTTTAATCAGTGAATGGATAGCAAACTAGGATACATAATTTTTTTGGATATTATTCAATGATAAAGAAATGGTTCAGCAGGAAAAGGCGCTTGCTTGCCAAGCCTGACCACCCGAGATCTATCATGAGGATCAACATGGTAGGAGAGAATCAGCTCCCACAGGTTGTCCTCTGGCCCACATGTATACTCAGTAGCACATGCATTATTTCAGATACACAGAATGTAAAACTAAAACCCACCAGGCTATTTGTGGTAGTGTGAACTTCAGAGGCAGAGGTAGGGGGATCAGAAGTTCAAAGCCAGGCTCAACTATGTGGGACCCTGTCTCAAAAAAAAAAAAAAAAAAAAAGCGGCTGGGCATGGTGGCACACACCTTTAGTTCCAGCACTTGCACTTGGGAGGCAGAGGCAAGTGGATTGCTTGAGTTCAAAGCCAGCCTGGTCCACAGAGTGGGTTCAGGGACAGCCAGGGATACACAGAGAAACTGTTTCAAAACAGCCAAACAAGTCTAGATGTAATCCTAGTACTCTGGGAGGTGAACAGATTTGTCTGCGAGTTCAAAGACCAGCTCAAGTTCCAGGCTGATCAGAGCTATACAGTGAGACACTGTCTTTAAAGAAATGAAATAACCAGGCATGGTTGCACACTACTTTGATCCCAGCACTCAGGAGACAAAGGAGAAGGAGGACCTCTATGAGGTCGAGGTCAGCCTGGTTCAAAGCAAGTTCCAGGACAGCCAGGGCTACACAGAAAAACCCTGTCTCAATAATAATAATAATAATAATAATAATAATAAATAAAATAAACTGGAAAATAAGGTAAAGATGCTTTGGATAAACTGCCCAGAGAGGAGCAGTGTGTAAGAGCATTAATGATTGAAGCTCCAGGAGTTCTGGGACCTGCCTGGCCTACACGTAGCTCTACCCTCTTGGAAGTGGACAGCAGTGAAAGCTTGGCAGGACCCGGATCCCACATCCTCAGTAGCTGTGAGTGCCCAGGAGAAACAAACCCTAGCAAACATCAGAGCAGCCTTATGACGTTATGCTAGCACAAAATAATAGTTAGGGTTGAGAGTCAATTTTATTGTTTGCCAGTGCCATTGAGATGAAGCAGGTTTTGGAAAGCAGCCGACACACACACACACACACACACACGTCTACGGCCTGAGACTCAGCTCTGCTTGCCTGCCCGGCTCATAGCTGCCCTGAGCAGGTTCATGGCTTCTGTATGTTTGTCTGGGTTTAATAATCTTCCATCATTAGTTGAAAAAGAACTATTACGCCGGCCGCCTTACCACTGCAGGAGCAGGACTGAGGCTTGACACATTTCGTTGCCTGGTTAAATCTTTTCAATTCTCTCTTGAGTGCCATGGTAAACTCTAGCTTTGGAGCAGAGGTAGACAGATTGATCCAGCCTGCCTCCTGTTTTTGTGTAGCCTGTGAGCTAGAGTGGTTTTTATATTCTTAAGAGGTTGAAAAAAATCAAAAGGAAAATACTGTTTTCTGACACACGAGAACGATGTGAGATTTAAATTCCAGTGTCCGTAATGAAGTTCTGTTGGAACCTAGCTGCCTGGGTTTGTTCTTAGATTTCCCACCATTGCTTTCTTGCTGCAGCAGCCTGGCTCTGTGGCTGTGAATGAGACTGCGTGGGCCACAAAACTGTTTATGCCTGGCTGTTCACAGAAGTTTGCCTAGCCGCACTTTAGGACATGATACGGCTCTTTCAGGGTTTGGAAGGTCAGGGTTTCTCTCCAGGACAGTAATGCTGAGGACATCTGACTTCGACCGTGGATCTTAGGGCCACAACTGAAAAAGGATTGAAGATGGAAAGAAGGAGCTGGAGCTTCCAGTTCACTCTGATAGCCAGGTGTGGCGGTGCACACGGGGAGGCAGAAACGGGCCTGCCAGAGTTAGGGCCTGAGACCCTGTCTCAGGGAGGGAGAAGAGAGGAGGAGACAGACAGACAGACAGAGGAACTCAAGAGGAATGGATGTCAGATGTTTTCAAATAGCTCTCTCCTACTAGAAAAGAACAAAAGGCACCAGTGACTGACACCAGAGCCATGCAGACAGCTAATTTATCAGTGCCCTTGTCCTCTTAAGTAAAGCCACTCTCTTCTCTTGTCACCTCCTTGCTGCCTGGCCTCTGGTGGGGAGGTCCCAGAAGCAATAAAATGGCCAAAAGGTGGCAGCAGGAGGGAGAAAGGACACAGGAAGGGAGAGGAGGTGAAGGTGCCTCGGTTCAATCTCTCTTTCAAAGTTAGGGCCAAAGTTGCTCTAACTTTGATAAGGGAATCTTTTCTGGGTCCTCCCACTACCAAATACAAATTGAGAAGCAACTGCCAAAAACAAAAATCAGAGCACCTGTGAGTTGCCATCCTCTAGCCTCCTCCCAGGTGCTGGGGACTATAACCTTGCTGCAGATAGCTTTTATGATTTACCATTTGAAGGTCTCTATCATTTTAAAGTCAGAGTATAAGTACTTAACTTTCTCTGCTACTTCCTTGCTAGAGACCAGAATAAAAAGTTTATTAATGATCAGTTTGTTCTGAATTAAAACAAAAAGAAATTTTAAAAGAAAAGTCAGAAAGAACAAGAACTGTTGCATGACTGCCCAGGAACATACCCATGCACTGAACAAAGAGTTCCCAAAGGAAGCGGACCCTGCATGCAGGGGCAGGCAGGAAGCACACTTGGGACGGAGGGTCTTGGAGGCCAATTTACTGGCCATTGTTTTTTTCCAGTGACTCTTAAGAAGCATGGTAGTTGCTGTCTAGACTTGGTCCTAAGATTTTTTTTTCAGCCGTGTTCAAATTCTATACAAACCAAAGCTAAATACAAGAAAGAATTGGTGTGTAGTTAGAGACATTCTATATACAATATATATACAATAGTCTGTCTCTGTGTATGCCTGCAGGCCAGAAGAGGGCACCAGACCCCATTACAGATGGTTGTGAGCCACCATGTGGTTGCTGAGAATTGAACTCAGGACCTTTGGAAGAGCAGGCAATGCTCATAACCACTGAGCCATCTCTGCAGCCGTTAGAGCCATTCTTTAGAACCTGCTATAAAAAGCACTAAGTGAAATGTGATGTTCAATAAAAAAATGGCAAATCCTTGGTGAATGGAAACTGTTCTTGGGGCTCAACCCCTGGACTCACTGGTGTTTGGATGGTGGACTCTTTAAAACCTTCTGCTTGGGGGCTGGAGAGATGGCTCAGAGGTTAAGAGCATTGCCTGCTCTTCCAAAGGTCCTGAGTTCAATTCCCAGCAACCACATGGTGGCTCACAACCATCTGTAATGGGGTCTGGTGCCCTCTTCTGGCCTGCAGGCATACACACAGACAGAATATTGTTTGCATAATAAAATAAATAAATATTTAAAAAAATAAAATAAAACCTTCTGCTCCTTGCTCTTCTGTCTCAGCTGTCTTTGTTTCTTACTTCCTTTACATTTATTTGTTGGGTACAGGCTTGCCATGGCTACCTGTGAACACCCTTTTTCCCTCTATCAAGTGGAACCCCAACTCCGTCATGCAGGCTCCGCTTTTTTCTCCTCATGATACTGAATGACCTCAGCTTTATTCCCAGCCCTGGCCCTACATACGCACCTTCCCCCTACTTCGTAATTTGTGTTTTGTTCAGTGACCTGCACACACCCTTCAGGCTGCTGTCTGACTCTGGAGCATCCTCCCAGCAATCACCTGGCTTTCCTTCCCTCCTTCCTGTCCTGACCTATGGCACCAGTCGTGGTTGTCCTAATTAAACTTTAGTCTTGTAGATAATTCTAATGGAATCATATTTAGGCCCTCCCATCACGTTTATTCTTTCTAAACCTGTGTTTATAGTATGCAGGAGCCCAGGATGGAGAGGTGGCCCCAGGGTCAAGAGCATATATTATTCTTCCTGAAGGACTTGAGCTCAATTCCCAGCACCCACGTTAACAGACCTAGAAGCTGCCCCAAACTTCAGCTCCAGGGGATATAACACCTATGGCCTCCTTGGTAACCCATACACACGGCCTACACACACACATATACACATGAGTAAATTTTTTTTTTAAATATTTATTTATTTATTTATTTATTTATTTATTATGTATACAATATTCTGTCTGTGTGTATGCCTGAAGGCCAGAAGAGGGCACCAGACCTCTTTACAGATGGTTGTGAGCCACCATGTGGTTGCTGGGAATTGAACTCAGGACCTCTGGAAGAGCAGGCAATGCTCTTAACCACTGAGCCATCTCTCCAGCCCGAGTAAAATTTTTTTAGTTAAAAAAAAAACCTGGTGGAACCTGGTATTACACACTTTTAATCCCAGCACCCAGGAGGCAGAGGCGGGCAGATGTCACTGAGTTTGAAGCCAGCCTGGTCTACAGAGTGAGTTCCTGGAAAGCTGGGACTATGAAGAGAGACAACAAAGCCTGAGCCTCCAACATACACAGCTAAATAAATTTAAATTTCATTATAAAAAATAAATAAGCAAAAATAACACATGGGCCACATGCGCTTTGCATGGTGACTTGTTATAGGGTGTCTGTGGCACGTGCACAGTCCGCTTGACTAGTGCTGGGTCGGTACAGATCACCACAAGAGCAGCGAATCCCATCCATCTCCACCCCCACCCCAGCCACACGATTCTCAAGTGGAAGCACAGGCCATTCCTGAAAGAAAATGTAAACTTGGATTCAGCTGCCATAGTGAGCACTAGTGACTAAATGAAAGGACGTTATGCAAAGAAATGATAGTTTTCGTTTCCAAAAGAACAGGTTTCCAGTGTGATAGAGTTTGAGTCAGCAGCAATGCTGTTGTAGCTTGCTATGTGGTGGGGGAGCTGGAGGTTGGTTCTGTGTTTAACTGAATGTGCTCTTTAAAGAGAGAGTTCCAGACAGGCGGTGGTGGCGCACGCCTTCAATCCCAGCACTTGGGATGCAGAGGCAAGCCAATCTTTGTGAGTTCAAGGCCAGCCTGGTCTACAAGAGCTAGCTCCAGGACAGGCTCCAAAGCTACAGAGAAACCTTGTCTCGAAAATCCAAAAAAAAAAAAAAAGAAAAGAAAGAGAAAAAAAGAAAAAAGAAAAAAAGGGGGGGCTGGAGAGATGGCTCAGAGGTTAAGAGCACTGCTTGCTCTTTCCAAAGGTTCTGAGTTCAAGTACCAGCAACCACATGGAGGCTCACAACCATCTGTAATGAGGTCTGGTTCCCTCCTCTGGCCCAGAGGCAGGCAAACCACTGTATACTTAATAAATAAATAAATCTTTAAAAAAGAGAGAGTTCCATTTCGCTCTTAGCTCAATAATAATAATTTTAAGTTCTTTTTATTTTCTTTTTTAAATAAATCTTTATTTATTATGTATAATATTCTGCCTGCATGTATGCTTGAACACCAGAAGGGGAACCAGATCTCATTATAGATGGTTGTGAGCCACGATGTGGTTGCTGGGAATTGAGCTCATGACCTCTGGAAGAGGAGTCAGTGTTCTTAACCTCTGAGCCATCTATCCAGCCCCAACAAAGTTTTATAACTAGACTGACCTCAGATTCTCAATCTTCCTGCCTCAGCTGCCCAAGTGGTGAGATTGCAGGTATGTTATCACTAAGCTCACCAAGAAACAGTGTTAATTTTTAAAAGAATGTTAAGAATATGCTTGGTGCTGGTGGTGGCGGTGGTGGCAGTGGTGGCGGTGGTAAATTCTTTTAATCTAAACACTCAGGAGGGAGAGTCAGACAGGTCTCTGAGTTCAAGGACAGCCTGATCTACAGAGAGAGTTCCAGAACAGCCAGGACTATACAGAGAAACCTTTCTTGAAAAAAAATGGGAGGGGTGATGTGCTAGAAAGATGGCTCAGTGGTTAAGAGCACTGACTGCTCTTGCAGAGGACCTGGGTTCATCTACCAGCACCCACATGGTGGCTCACAACCATTTTGGGGGGAGGGGGTTGGGGTGTTTTGTTTTGTTTTGTTTTTTTGAGACAAGGTTTCTCTAGCTTTGGAGTCTGTCCTGGAACTAGATCTTGTACACCAGGCTGGCCTCAACCTCACAGAGATCCTCCTGCCTCTGCCTCCCGAGTGCTGGGATTAAAGGCAGGTGCCACCACTGCCTCAGCTCACAGTTGTCTTTAACTCCAATCCTAGGCAATCCATCACCTTCTGGGTCTGGGTATTAGGTTATTAGGTACACATATGATACACAGACATGCATGCAAACAAACACCCATACGTATAAAGTAAATGAAATGTTTTAGAAGCACAAAATTCTAATTCTAATTTTCTTTTTAAATTTGCATATGGGAAAAAAAGGAAAAAAATTTGCATATGGAGAATTAGGAAAACTTTTTTCTTCAAGACAGTGTCTCACATTAGAGTGAGTTTGAAATTAGCCTAGACTAGCCAGGTGGTGACGGCGCATGCCTTTAATCTCAGCACTTGGGAGGCAAAGGCAGGAGGATCTCAGTGGTTTGAGGCCAGCCTGGACTACAAAGTGAATTCCAGGACAGCCAGGACTGTTATGTAGAGAAACCCTGTCTTGGAAAACCATAAAAATAAAAAATAAAAAAAAAATGAAAGAAAGATAAGAAACTAGCCTAGCCTAGCCTAGCCCAGCCCCATTCTCATAGCCATCCTCCTGCCTCAGCCTCTCAAGTGCTGAGATTACAAACGTGCCTCTGCCCCTGGCTGGGCGGAGCCTTCTGTAGGAAATTTTTTTTTTATTTTTTATTTTGTTTTTTTTGGTTTTTCGAGACAGGGTTTCTCTGCAGCTTTAGAGCCTGTCCTGGAACTAGCTCTTGTAGACCAGGCTGGTCTCGAACTCATAGAGATCCGCCTGCCTCTGACTCCCGAGTGCTGGGATTAAAGGCGTGTGCCACCACCGCCCGGCTCTGTAGGAAATTTAAATAGCTGATATGGTTAGAAGCTGTGACCTATGGGTGATTTTTTTCATTCTTTCTTTTAAACTTTGCTTTCCTTATTGTTACAGTTACTTATGTACTAACTGAAAATCGTGGATCAAGAAGGACACTTCAGATTTATAAATTACAATGAGTCAGATTTTCTCTCTGCTGGGAATGTAGTTGAGGTAGTAGAGAAGCTGCCTAGCATTCATGTGAGGCCCTTAGTTCAATCCCCAGGATCCCATAAAACACACCTGTACCCAGCAAGTCAGATAGGATCAAAATTTCAGGGTCATCCTGACTATGTAGCCAGTTCTAGGACAGCGTGGACTACGTGAGACTCTGCCTGAAAACAAAAACAAACAACATTGTCTTCTAGCATAGCTTCCCCACCTGGTTCTGGTCTTCACTCTTGACCTTCCAGCAGCCTGGGAAGGAAGTAATAAAAGAGGCAGGAGAGAACTGCCTCTTGTCTTGACCCCAGAGTCAGCAAAGAAGATGCTGATACTTCAGAGAAATGACATCCCAGGAGTATAGGACTGCAGACGCCTCCAAACACCGCCCATCCCCTTTGGTCCCTCCCATCCATCCTGTTCTGAGGACATGGTGCGGCCTGGAAACATGGTAGCAAGTAGCTGTGGAGTTCATTGTCTAGTGTGTTTGAGTTCAAATCCTGCCTTGTCCCAGATTGGGTGTAACTTGGGCAGGTGTTATTGTTTAGACTTCAGGTTTTCTATGTGCTAGATCAGAAAGTCGTGAGTCTGTCTGATGGAGCTGTAGGAAGAGGCCTCACTAGAAAAGGCCAGAGGCCACTGGATGCTCTTATTTTACCCTCCTAGGCTTAGGAGCTCCCCTGCGTGTGTTTTCTAGGCATCTTTAGTTAATTCATTATCTTTCTTTGCTTCCACAGATGAGGTGAGAATTGCCAGGCTGTATCTATATGTTGGCTTAATCTGAGCTCTGAAGACCTTCTATTCCTTTTGTAAAACTTAACCGTTCTCCTGTGTCTGTTTATTGAAGTGACTTTCTTGTTTTCCTTTGCAGATCTATGTAATTGACAGTGCAGACAGAAAAAGATTTGAAGAGACGGGTCAGGTAAATGATTCTTTATATGCAACTCGTTCCCAAAACACCGGGTATTCATTAATCTACCTGAAGTGTGTGTGAGGGAAGGGGGCTTTTGTTCCAGTTCAAGGAAGAGGCTTGTTCTGTCGAGCAGGCAAAAATACCAGCTGTCCACAAAGAAATTAGTTTCAAGTCTTTTACGCTATCTTTTGACGAAAGCCTTTTAGTTTAATCAAATTTAATATATAAGATATAAACAGATGGTCTCTGGGGAGATGGCTCAGGGGTTAAGAGCACTGACTCCTCTTCTAGAGGTTCTGAGTTCAATTCCCAGCAACCACATGGTGGCTCACAACCATCTGTAGTGGGATCTGATGCCCTCTTCTGGCATACAGGCATATATGCAGACAGAACACTGTATACATAATAAATAAATGAATTAATGAATGACTAAATCTTTAAATCTATATGTTGTATGTATATGTGAATATATATGCCCAAATGGAACTTCACACCACACCCCAAAGTCCTTCTGTGTTTTTCCCCAGACCTTGTAAAAACAAACTCACAAAAATCACAATTGCTTTTCTATTTACATTTTTCAATACTTAGTTGACCGAGAGTAACTTCAGCAAATTCAGCAAGATGAGAAGAAAGATACAAGCCAAAACTAAGCCAGGAGACAAGGCCAGGCTTGAATTTAAACATGGCTTCATAACATGCAGGGTGCATGTCAACATGGTTAGATGGCATGGTTTCTGTACATAGTCATAGGCAGAGCAGCAGGGGGCCTGGACCATTGAGACCAGAGTAAAGTCCCCAGCAGGAGCAGCAAGGGTGAAGGGAATCTCTAGGGGCATGTTTGTTTCCAAAGGCAGAAGATGCCATGTTTCTGTTCCTTTTTCTTGGAAAGTAGGTTGAGGAGTCTCCTGAAGACATCACAACTGCCTTCCATACCCTGGTGGTTTCTGGGTCATCGCTGCGATGAGCCAGAGCTGTACTTGCACTTGGGGCAGGGTGTCCTGGGAACTAGCTGCCTCCTGAGCTGGCTAGTTTCTTTTTGTCTTTTTGTTTTTGTTTTTGGAGATAGGGTCTCACTATGTAGCCCCAGCTGTCCTGGAGCTCACTGTGTAGACCAGGCTGGCCTCAAACTCACAAAGATCTACCTGCCTCTGCCTCCTGAGTGCTGGGATCAAAAGTGTGTGCCACCACCACCTGCAGCTTTCCAGTTGTATTTCAAGCTGAATGTTTAAAGTAGCTACAAGGTGAGCATAGAGGGAAAGAGGCAGAGCCTGTCCTTTAGGTAACTGTGTGTACTCATTACTACAGACAGAATTAACATGCAGTTTAGAGTTCTGCCTGTGACCTAGAGGCCCAGGGAAGGTCTGGTCTCTTCCAGTTCTTTCAGGAAGTGCGTTTGATGACTGTTGATGCATGGGTGCATGTTTAGGAGTCAGAGATGAATGGACACAGTTATCTCTGACATTTTCATTTCTGATCATACATGTATACACACACATACACACACACTAAGTTATTGTGGGGGTGTAGGTCTAACCCACTGAGGGACACCTGCTTAGGATATATAAGGCCCTTGGTTCAATCCCCAGCACCAGAGGAAAAATGAAAAAGATACCTGCAGGTGGTTATCTTGAATAAGATTGAAATCTCTAACCACTGTCTATGTTTTTCCTTAAACAGTGCCTCTCAAGGGCCTGGAAAAAACACTGGCTGCCCTGGGTTCAATTCCCAGCACCCACATGGCAGCTCACACCTGTCTGTAGCTCAGTTCCAGGGAATCTGACACCCTCACACCAATGCACATAAAATAAAATTTAAAAAAAAAAAAAAAGCAAAAGACCAGTGGCTCTCGGGGTATTTCTCAGCGTGGCCTCTAAGTCACTTACAACAGAGCCACCTGGGAAGTCTGTTAATAGTGCTTCCTAGATGCTGGCTCTGACTTCCTGTCATCAGCATCCCTAGAAATTTGCTAGGCAATCTTACACAGGTACGACCTGAGAGTCTCTGCCTTGAAAGTTGCTGCTGATCAACTTAACTGCTTAATAATTACAATGCATGCAGTTCTCCAGTTCTCGAGCTTCTCTCCTCTTTCCTCCCCAAAATGGCCCAGGAGCTAACGGAATTACTCGAGGAAGAAAAGCTGAGTTGTGTGCCAGTGCTCATCTTTGCTAACAAGCAGGACCTGCTCACAGCAGCCCCGGCCTCTGAAATTGCAGAAGGGCTGAACCTCCACACCATCCGGGACCGAGTCTGGCAGATCCAGTCCTGCTCAGCTCTCACAGGCGAGGGCGTCCAGGTGAGACCTTGGCAAGAGTCGATTCCCTGTCATCCTGGCAACTCACTAAGGCAGTCTGCCTCACTGGTAGGGTTGAGATAGACGAATGGTTCTCAACCTGTGGGTCCCTTTCACAGGGGTCACCCAAGACCATCAGAGAACACAGATATTTACATTAAGATTCATAACAGTAGCAAAATTACAGCTATACAGTAGAAACAAAATAATTTTATGTGGGGGTCACCACAACATGAGGGACTGTATTAAAGGGTCGCAGCATTAGGAAGGGTGAGAACCACTGCTCTAGATAGAAAAAGATTTGAAGGGGCTGGAGAGATAGCTCAGTGGTTAAGAGCATTGCCTGCTCTTCCAAAGGTCCTGAGTTCAATTCCGGGCAACCACATGGTGGCTCACAACCATCTGTAAATGAGGTCTGGTGCCCTCTTCTGGCCTGCAGACATACACACAGACAGAATATTGTATACATAATAAATAAATAAATATTAAAAAAAGAAAAACAATAAATAAATTTTAAAAAAGAAAAAGATTTGAAACAAATGGCCACTGATTGGCAGATGAACCATTCTAGAAAGTGAAGTGCATGGAAAGAGGTTGATTCTTTGCTGCTTTAGAAACCAACTAGATGCCAGGCAGTGGAGGTACATGCCTTTAATCCTAGCACTCAGGAGGCAGAGGCAAGTGAATCTGTGAGTTCAAGCCCAGCCTGGTCTACAAGAACTGGTTCCAGGATAGGCTCCAAAGCAACACAGAGAAACTCTGTCTCAAACAACAAGAAAGGAAGGAAGGAAGGAAAGAAAACAAAAAGAAACCAACCAATGCCATGCAGTGTTCCAAAGGAACCTTGGAGCCTTCAGCATATTCTCCTCACCTGGAGGAAGGCTCAAGAGGTGACCTTCAGATTGGTCTAACTCTGGAAATGTTTGACGATTGTGTTGGCATTTAATGTTAGAGCTAATATTATAGATGGTAAAAGCTTCTGCTCCCAAAGTGATTATCGTCGCCAACATACAAATGTTCGTTGGCCTGGAAATACCTGTTTATTCTTAGTTCTCCCCCTGCCCTGGGCTTGGTGTCTGTTTCCGCTCCTGGTGTTGATTTCCTACTGGGAGGCTTCTATGGACACAAAGCCCTATGCTTTATACTGAGGAACTGTATACCAGGAGATTGAACACCCTCTTGTTTAATATTAATTTAGGGCAGAGCACAGCCCTGTCCCAGTCATCCAAGAGGCTGTATTCTCAAAAAATAAAAAAAAAAAAAAAAATAAGTCACACTCTTTCAACTCAGGGGCTTCCTACCAAACTGCTCAACTCAGCAGCACTCCGTAGTCAGCCCTTTAAGATGACCAGAATCCTCCACACTCCTCAGTTCAAGCATCTGGTCTGTCTAGCAGGACACTCAGCAGTGCTGCCAGGACTGGTCCAGACTGCTCTAGGCTCATGTCTTCCCTCCTTGACGTATGGTAGGTCCCTAACAGCATGACAGTTTGCTGTTCTCTCAGCTTGGCATGTTGGGTTGCAGACCTGAGGTTTGGTTCTTGACCACTGCCCACAGCCACTTCCCACTTGTTTTTCCTTTCTAATGTCCCCTTCCCTCAGACATTGACACTGTTTGTCGTTAGATGGTCTGATCGCTTTTATTGCATGCAAAAAACCACATCCTAGAATTATGTCAGTCCTAACATGTTTGCTACCTGGTTTTTGTTTTGTTTTTCTTTGATAACAAATATAGTCATGGCTGACTTCTATGTTTGGCCTCTAGAGTTCAGTGTAGTAGACAGGTGTTCCCCTCCTCAGACTGCTCATACCTGTACCCCAGAAGTTCTCCATGAATATGTGTATGTTGGGGTTCCTTAGAACCCAGGGATTACCACAGTTAAATCTTCAAAATGTATTCTGGAGTAGTCTATGAGGTTTAAGTTTGGGAGAGTTGGTATTTTGCAGTTTTGAGATAGGGTCTCTTTTCATAAATTTAAACAGAAAAAAGAAAGAAATTTAAAGCTGGGCAATGGTGGCGCGCGCCTTTAACCCCAGCACTCCAGAGGCAGAGGCAGCCAGATGTCTGTGAGTTCAAAGCTAACCTGGACTACAGAGTTTATTCCAGGACAGCCAGGGCTATACAAAGAAAGCCCTGTCTTGAAGAAAATAATTGTAATTTTATTTTATGGGTATGGTTGTTTTGTGTGTGCACCCTTAATGAGTGCTGTGCGTATGAAAGCCAGAAGTGGCTCTGTGGCCCCCTTGGGATTAGAGTTACAGTTGGTTATGAGCCACACCACATAGGTGCTGGGACTCAAACTCCAGTCCTCTAGAAGAGCAGCCAGTGCCCCGAACTACGGAATTCTCTCCAGCCCCAAGATAGGGTGGCTTCAGACTCTCTACATAACTGAGGCTGATCTCCTGACCTTCCTCCCTCAGCATCCAGGGTTGAGATTGCAGGGATGAGCCACCACACCAATTCTTCCTCGATTCTGACTCAGCTGGGCATTGTGGATTCCTCCATGCCCTGGAGTTATAGGCTAGCACTCCAAGATCCTATCTCAAACGTGCATTTTTCCTCTTTCTTTAAGTGTATGAAAGTTTATAAAGTTAGAGAGCTAAGGGCATGACTCAGCAGTAGAATGGTTGTCTTGTATGGAAAGAGTTCTAGGTTAATCTCAACAGCATAAAAATGCACAGAGAAAGTGGGCACAACAGTACAAGCCTGCAATCCCAGTTCCTGGGGGTGAAGAAGGAGCAGGGGTTCGAAGCCATCCTTGAGGGGGAAGAGGGAAGAGGGGTTCAAAACCATCCTCAGCCAGCCTGGACTATGTGAGATTGTCACAAAGGCAAGTAAAAAAATTGTTTTCTCTCTCCTAAATTCTACTCTACAAAGGGACTAACTACCGTTCTTCTAGATTGTTCCTTATGAAATTGCTGCCACATACGCCATTATATAGACAAGTATGTCTATCAGGTCTTTGATTTAACTGCATTTTTCAGAGTCACTTACAACCTAGTCCAAGTATGCTATGCTTTGGGATGTTGGTAGTAGGTAAATGTTGATAAGTCTTATTTAACCTTGTCCATTACGGGGCTGGAGAAATGTCTCAGGGGCTGGAGAAATGACTCAGAGGTTAAGAGCACTGCCTGCTCTTCCAAAGGTCCTGAGTTCAATTCCCAGCAACCACATGGTGGCTCACAACCATCTGTAATGAGGTCTGGTGCCTGCAGGCATGCAAGCAGACAGAATACTGTATGCTTAATAAATAAATAAATAAACAAACAAATAAATAAATAAATAAACCTTGTCCAATTACAACCCTCTTTAAAATGAAAAGATCTAGCCAGGCACTGATGGCGCACACCTTTAATCCCAACACTCAGAAGGCAGAGGCAGGCGGATCTCTGTGAGTTCGAGGCCAGCCTGGTCTACAGAGCGAGTTTCAGAACAGGCTCCAAAGCTACAGAGAGAAACCCTGTCTTGAAAAACAAAACAAAAAAAAAAAAAAAGAAAAGGAAAAAGAAAACAAAAGAAAAAAGAGAGAAAGAAAAGAAATATATGAAAAGATCTAGCCCTACACATGCCCAAAAAATAAAAAGGAAAAGGAAAAGATCTAACCCCACAAGTGCCCATGTGTACAGGGTCATTTGCTGAGACACGGACTGGGAAATGGCAGCTTTCTTGTTGTTTTTCCATCCCTGAGGATGGAACCCAGGTCGTGGGAATAGCAGACAAGCACTCTACCTACTGAACTACAGCCCCAGTCCAGCTTTCCCGTGTCCACATTCTAGTATGTGGACTCTGCCCTTGTGCATGGCTCCGAACACAGATGTTAGATGTTCAGGGGCATCCAGGTGTGAGGAACTGTACCGGTGGGCTGAGAAGAGGAAGAGGTTGTACTTGCACATTCATCAGAATGTGGGCTCATGGTCCTGTGACCTCTCTTTTGGCCAGAGTAGAGAAAGCATGGAAAAGCTAAGCTGGAGTTACCAGTGAGACTTGTTTCTTCATATTGTCTGCGGGTAGGAAAAGGGGCAGCCAGAGTCACTACTCAGCACAGTGACATTGAAGTCAAGGGCACTACACCCTAAGAACCTGAGGGTAGCCAGGGAGGGCCTGTGTTTCCTACCTCCACGCCTGACTGGGTAATCACCACAGGTACACAGCGCCCCCTACAGGGCCTCTTCCCTTCCTTTCTCCCTCTCTCCTTTCATCCAAGCTGGAAACCAAACCCAGAGCAGGGAACATGGTAGGCAAGACTCTTCCAGTGAGCTCCATCCCCAGCCTCCTTTACAGAACCCTTTGGCCAAGACAGCAACCTACCAGGCAGTTAGTGTGGGTGGGAGTGGTGAGGGGCACCTGTGAAAAAATAAGCCAGTTTGAATAAAGCGAGATTCCAGTAAAGTGCTTCTTTAATCAGGGACCCGCAGCAATCATAGGCACAGGAAGTGACATCCAAAGAGATCCAGGGTCAGCAAGGTGGATCAGTGGATAAAGGTGATGGTCACCTAACCAGATGAATGACCTGAGTTTGATCCCCAGGACCACAGGGCAAGAGCAGAGCACTGACTCCCAAAAGTTATCCGCTGACTTACACACAACAGATAAATATATTAATTAATCAAAATGAAATCATATGAATGAGAAAGAGAGAGAGAGAGAGAGAGAGAGAGAGAGAGAGAGAGAGAGAGAGATCCAGCAAAGAACTGAGAGCAAAGAGAATGATTTGTACAGAGGACAAATAGTTTGAAGGTCACTTAATTAGTTTGTAGATAGTACCAGGGTGTGCAGAATTGGATAGTTAAGACTGGGATTTCAAGGTTAATGAGATTAGATTATGGTTAATAGAATGATATAAATTTAGAGAATTTAACCATTATTTGAAATGGGTTATTTAATAAGAATGTTAATTAAGAAGGGAATCTGATGTCTATTGTCCTTTCATGGTAACCTTTGGGGACCAGAGAAAGGTCGTGGAACCTTCTATAGAAGTGCTTGTCACTATCAGGCAGCGTTGACCATGTTCCTCCCTCAGGTGATGCTGCTGACCTACACTCCTGTGCACTCAGCCAGTTTCTTGGCTTTTACCTTTAAAAGAGTCACTTCCGTATAATTCCCTTCCAGGATTGCCTGGCAAAAGTACAGGCCTTTCATGGCTCTTAATTAAGGCTTAGATTATCCTACAGATGAGGAACTTTGCAGGAAAATGACTGTAAGGTTTAGTTATTTGGGGCTCACTTCAGATATGAACTCAGTATCATAATGACTAAAACCTCCCTAAATTCCAGTTTTGTTCTCATCCCACCAAACCTTCCCAGAAGCTGCCGAGTGGCCTTACTGCTGACATCTGGTACCACCTCTTTGACAGCCCAGAAAGAAAACCTAGGAAAGTCTAAAAAGAAAAGGGAACAGCCCAGGATCTGTGTTATAGTTGTGAGTGCTGAAAGCCTCCGCTGTCTGAACACTCTGTGTGTGCAGATGTCAATCAAGATGTGCCTGGTGGCCTACAAGAGGCTCAGCACACTTACTCTGAACCCGACGACCTGAGCTCAGCCCCTGGAACCTACATGGTGTGAGAAGAGAACCAGCTCCAGCAGGGTTGTTCTCTGTGCCCATACACATGCCACGGCTTGCCTGGCCACCCCTATTATATCCAAACACACATACACACAATAGCCGAAAGAATGAATGAATGAGGGGCTGGAGAGATGGCTCACACTTAAGAGCACTGGCTTCTCTTCCAGAGGACTTAGGTTCAATGCCCAGCACTTATATGGAAATTCACAACTGGCTGTAACTTCAAAATCTGACACCCTCATATGGACACACTTGCAGGCAAAACACCAATGCAAATAAAATAAAAAGAAATAAATTATATAAAAAGAAAACCAGAAAGATTAAAAAGAAGAATGAATGAATAAATAAAAGGTAAAACGTTTATAAACAAAAACAGCTCTAGAAATATGTCATACTAACCAGTAGCAAGGACCCCCGAGTGGTCTAGTCCAGAGAACAGCCACAATCCGACAGGTGAAGTACCCTACGCTCTCTGGCCAAGCAGGGCAGGTACCACTACTGTCACTAGGTAAGTGGCTTGAATCCATGATCTGAGACCGTGGGAGCTGGTGATTCTAGGGCTGAAATTTCTGAGTGGGATTTGTACCTGATATTCTCAGGCACACTGTGTGACCTTTACGAGACAATACCGTGTGTCCAGCTGAGAATGGACTCAGCGAGAGAGTCCGGAACAGATCTTTCCTTGCCTGATTGATGGCCACTAGAAGGCCAACCGTCACATGATTAAAGCGGGTCTTCATGGGAAATTCTCATGAGCAGAGAATAGGTGAAAGGCACCAGACTCTGGAGAAGAGCGTCAGTCTTGGCAACTGCACCCTGCTGAGAGGATTGTAGTCCAGAGGAGTGATCAGAAGGGACCCAGTTCCATCAAAGCAGAAACCGAGGGAAAGTGAAAAGTGTGTGGGAGGGGTTACCTAAACCCCTCAGCCAGTCCCCTTCATCAGGCAGAAATATCCCTCCGTGCCCTGGAGGCTTGGCTGGCTGCTAGGGCCTCCGAGGATCTACATCTAGCACTTGGTCTCTTGTCCTTTTTCTTCCGAATGTAGGAAATGGCCTACCAAGGCTCTGGCTTAGGTCAAAAACAAAGTTCTAGAAGCAGCATCCTGCTTGTACCTGTCGCCGTGACTCCTCCCCAGAGCACGTCTGTACGACTGCTGTAGTTTCAGGGGTTTGGAGACATTTTTTCTGAAA